>NC_069380.1:172365285-172966785 GCF_027475565.1 Acinonyx jubatus | reverse complement strand
CTCTCTCTCCCTCTCTCTCTGCCCCTCCCCCGCTCACGCTCACTCTCTCTCTCTCTCTCTCTCTCTCTTTCAAAATAAATGAATAAGCTTTTTAAAAAAGAATTGTCATCCCCATTTAACAGATGAGTAAACCGAGGCTCAGAGGAGCAAAACTCACGCGAGAGCGAGAGGACAAGCCTCCTGGGGGTAGGATGTCACAGAACTGAGGTTTGACCTCAGCTTCCTTGCGCTGCAAGTTCACTGCAGAGATCCCACTGTCCCAAGCAGCCTTCCACGTTCCAGCCATTTTCCTCTTTGGCCTTGGCACACGCTGAGAAGTTCTTCTGCAGTCAGGTGTGTCGTCGACAGGGAGCGGACGGTAAATTGTCTAAGAAGAGAAGGCTCAAGGTTAACAATAAAGGCGGAGGGGATTCTTTCATTTATTGGGCGCTTACTGAGAGTCGTAGCATTTCCATATAGAATTCTACTCGATGATGATAATAGCTGCCGTGTGGTGACGTCGACTAGGAGCTGGGCCCAGACTCGTCAAACCCTCATTGCAACTGATGAGGCTGGTGCTATTCACGTGCCCCCTGAAGAAGTGGCACAGAGCTGGGAGTCACTTGCCTGAGGTCTCTGGAGTCTAAGAGTCTAAGAGTCTAAGAGAGGGTAAGACCCTCTACTTCAGCCCCCACGCGTTTCCCAACTTGGCTGCAGGGCTTTGCTAGCGAACCTCTGGGTAGCCATATCCCCATTCTATAAGGAGGATACCTAAGGCTCAGAATGGTGGATAAACTTACTAGAAAACTTCGCTTGTGAGGTTGGAGCCATATTCCAGGGCACATCTGCCCACCTCCAAAATCTAGGTCCTTTTTACCACCCGAGGTTGCCACGCTGGGGAGAAGCAAGGGACAGAAGAACGCATCGGTTGTCCCAAGAGGACTCCGACCAGATTTTGCCGTAGGTCAGGTCCAATGGTGCCCAACTCCAGGGGGAAGGCATGGCCTTGCCAGGAGAGGATGGGATGTCATGGAAAGGCAGATGCCCTCCTAGCCAGGAGTCTGCAGGGAGGATCCTGAACAGATTTGAATTCACATGCATTTATTGCATGCTGACGACTCCCACATTCACAACCATCTCCATGCAGGCTTTTCTCCTGGGGTTGGGAGAAGGGTCCACGTACCCACCAGCCTCCCTTCCAGACAGCGCCACCCTCACTTCTCTGTCCATTCAGCGGGTATTTCTGGTGACCTGCTGTCATGTGCTCAGGATGCAGGGGTGAGCCCGATGCACTTCTTGCCTGGCCAGAGCAGAGGGGGAGCCAGACACGTATACAGGTGATTGCTGTGACCTTGTGCTCCCCACGCCGAAGAAGAGCAAGGAGCCTGTGTCTTTAAGAGGCTCCTCTTGTCTATGGGCCTCGGAAGCAAGCCCCTTCCCGATGACAGGAGAAGAGACAGCCACAAATCGGATCTCACATTTTTCACACGTGGTTTTGTGCTTTCTCCCTCACGGAAATGCAATGATGATTTGGTGAACCCGAGCGCGTGTGCTGGGCCCCCACACGGGCTACATCTTCCACCCGCACAGTGTCACAGCCCCCCGAAGACACTATCGTCCTGTGTTACAAATGGGCCCCACCCGTCACCCAAGTGCCCGTACCCAGGATCGTCCTCAACCGTCTCCCAAACTTCCTTCGGCTCCTGGTTCCCCAGGTATCCTGGACTCCTCTCAGTCATTGTCAAGGGAGGTCAATTACAGCCCTTTGAACCTATTATCACTTTGCTTCATCTCTGTTCCCACCATTCACTTCCCCCCTTGTGAACCAGCCGCCTCCCTGGGGTTCCTGCCTCCAGTCCCTCCTCCTCCAACACTCTTCATGCCCATCATCCTAAAACACAAGGGTCCCCATGTCATTTCCTGTCTCATCTTCAGCTTGGCATCACCTCCTGGGCCCTGTTCTGTTCCAGGCCTTCCTCCATCCTCTGTACCAAATGCACCAGGATCTCATGCCACGGTGTCTTTGCACATCATGTTCTCTCCAAACGTATCCTGGACCTCACTTCTGCTGGGACACGTCCCTTGCACCCCCCACATACACCCAGTATCCCAAGCCCCAAATGCTTCCCTCCATCGGAACACTTGTCTCACTGTTACAGGGGCCTATGAACAGGCTGGCCTCCCCCTCTGGAAGGTGTGAGCCCCTGAGAGCGGAGACAATGTCTTCTGCCACATTATATTGTGGTAACTTAGAGTCTGGTACCTGTTCGGTACTAAAAAACCTTCATGAACGGGGCATCTGGGTGGCTCAGTCAATTGAGCGTCCGACTTCGGCTCAGGTCATGATCTCGCAGCTCGTGAGTTCGAGCCCCGCGTTGGGCTCTGTGCTGATGGCTTGGAACCTGGGGCCTTCTTCGGATTCTGTGTCTCCCTCTCTCTCTCTGCCCCTCCCCCACTCGCGCTCTCTCTCTCTCTCTCTCTCTCTCTCTCTCTCTCCTTCAAAAATAAATAAACATTAAAAAAAAATTTAAAAAACCTTCATGAATGAATGAATAAACGAACGCACGAACGAATGGAGTCCGACACCCCAGTAAGCTCTATGATGAGGAAACCCTCCTACATATCTTGTCCCCGCCAACCCGAACCACGAGATCTTATCTAAAGCTCTGCCTCTGTCGCTGTGTCAATCTTCCAGCACAGCCTGCGCCTCGGGGACCCACGGGTAAATCATTCGCAGCAGCCAGAAGCGCCCTTTAGAGAATGAGTCATGTGGTCCTTGCAGGCACAGGCTGGTGACCCGCAGAGAGTTTGTCTGCAAACACCCTTGTGGGCAGCCATTCGATTTCCTGAGCCTGAGGAGGCCTTTATTTCAGATTCCAAACTTTATTGCAACTTCTGAGTGACTGCCTGACCTCATTTGTAACCTTGCAGCGCTTACCATGATTCATCTCTCCAGGAAACCAGGTCTCCCCTGGGTTTGCCCAGTGCTATTGGGGCAGGCATGCCGTCTGGGAGTGGGACTATAGCAAGGGGAAAGGCCCTTCGCCATTTGCTGTCTCCTGAGTGGCCTCTGAGGAAAAGCCTGGTGTCCTCAGCCACAGAGCAGAGTAAAGGGCGAAGAGCTGGACCCTGGACCCAGCCCAGCGGGTAATCAAATGCAACAGCGAAGCTCATGGCCGAGGTCCCCATGGCCCCCTTCCAGTCATCCGGTGGTTCCAAACCATTTGGGTTCAAATCTTTCCATCTTCTGAACCCAACACTTTGCGTCCTCAGCTCTCCCACGGTAACAGGAGGCAGACGATGCGCAGTGTCCTTTAGAAATGACAAATTCCGAAGCACAGCGCTGTAATTTTTAAGACTGTTTGTGGAAGAATAACACACATACCACGAAGTACACACATCATAAGCATGCAGCTTACTGAGTTGTCTCGAAGGCACACCTGAGGCTGAATTCCCACCTTAGCTGCCCAGACTTGCCAAGTCACATACCCTCCCCAAGCTTCGGTTTCCTTAATTCTCACATGGAGTTAAAAACCAGTCTCGCAGAGAGTCAGGCTTTCATTACAAACAAATCTGAAATCCTATCCACTTGCGTCCTCCCCCAACCCATGATCACGCTATCCCCTCACCCTGGCTTTATATTGTTCTTCGCAGAACATATCACCATCTGACGTGTTATTTGTTATTTGCTTAGATTTGCTTATTTTTTCGCTCCCCATTAGAAAGTCAGTGGCGGGAACTCATTTTGTTTGCTCCTCTGGCCCCACAATCACATCGGTGCCTGTGCGTTGGAAGTTCTAAATGAATTTTTGCTGAGTGCATGTAGACAGAGGTTTGGAGGGCTGCTAGAGTGGTGCCTTAGCATCTGGGAAATGCCATTAGGACGGCTGTGGTAAAAGGAAAAACAAAAGCAGAAAATAACCAACGCTGGAGAACTCGTGTAGGAATTGGAACCCTTGGGCGTTTGTCGGTGGGGATGTAAAATGGCGCAGCCATTGCGGAAAGCAGTAGGGAGGTTCCCCCCACCCCAAATTAAACATAGGCTTGCCGTACGATCCAGCAACTCCACTTTGGGGTATATACCCGGAAGAATGGACAAAGAATGGAAAGAATGGAACACAACAAGTACACGCACGCCCACGTTCATAAGCAGCGTTATTCACAATAACCCAAAGTAGAAGCAACTCGAGGGTCCACTGATGGATTCATGGGGACACAAAATGTGATGTATACATCCACTGGACTACCACTCAGCTGTAGAGAGGAAGGACATGTTGCCCCATGCTGTAAGATACGTGAACCTTGAGGATGTTGTGCTCGGCGAAACAAGCTAGACATTAAAGAACAAAAACTGTATGATTCCACTGATAGAAGTTCCTAGAGTAGTCACATTCATACTGATAGACAGTAGAGTGGTGGTTTCCAGGGGCTGGGCCTGGGGGCGGGATGGGGAGTGGGGAGTTATTGTTTGATGGGGCCAAAGTTTCAGTCTGAGACGAAAAAGTTCTGGAAATGGATAGAGATCATAGTTGCGTGTCACTGCCCTTGTACTCAATGCTACTGAACACTTCAAAATGGTTAAAATGGCAAATTTTAGGGGCACCGGGGTGGTTCAGTTGGTTATGCGTCCTACTTCGATTTTGGCTCAGGTCATGATTTCGTGAGATGGAACCCTGTGTTGGACTCTGTGCTCTGACAGTATAGAGCCTGCTTGGGGTTCTCTCTCTCCCTTTCTCTCTGTCCTTGCTCCCCCTCTCTCAAAATAAATAAATAAACTTAAAAAAATTGAAAATTAAAATGGCAGGGGCGCCTGGGTGGCGCAGTCGGTTAAGCGTCCGACTTCAGCCAGGTCGCGATCTCGCGGTCCGTGGGTTCGAGCCCCGCGTCGGGCTCTGGGCTGATGGCCCAGAGCCTGGAGCCTGTTTCCGATTCTGTGTCTCCCTCTCTCTCTGCCCCTCCCCCATTCATGCTCTGTCTCTCTCTGTCCCAAAAATAAATAAAAAACGTTGAAAAAAAATTAAAAAAAAAAAGAAAATTAAAATGGCAGATTTTATGTTATATATATTTTGCCGCAGTAAAATATAAAAAAATTTAAAAATGTGAGAAATGTGGAGTAGTAACCCAGTAGGCAACCCTACTGATTTTGCACCCCTGCCCCAGGCCCAACTAATTTCAGAAAATCTTCCCTAAACCTCTTAGTATCAAGACTGCATATGGGGGCTCCCGGGTGGATCAGTCGGCTAAGTGTCCGACTTCGGCTCAGGTCATGATCTCACAGTTTGTGGGTTCGAGTCGCGTGTCGGACTCTGTGCTGACAGCTCAGAGCCTGGAGCCTGCTTTGGATTCTGTGTGTCCCTTTCTCTGCCCCGCCCCACTGGTGCTCTGTTTCTCTCCCTCCCTCTCTCTCTCGGAAATAGACATTTAAAAAAATAAAAATATAATATAAAAAATAAAAAGACTGCACAGTCTTCAGCGTGGCTTTCTCCTGTCTTGCATTCATATCACGTCAAGGAGTCTGGGCTCTCCAGCAAGAACTTCGGGGGAAAAAGAAAAGGGAAGAGACACGAGGACATGCTGAGCACCCACCTCATGTCAGGCGGGAAGCTGGTGGCTTCCCCTCATTTGTCCCCTCATTTCATCCCCACAACAGCCCTGGTTTTCCAGATGAGGAATCTAAATCCCAGAGGGAGATGAACCAGCCTGCTTAGGACCACATTTTATTAACCATTATTGAGCACCTACCATGAACTTGGCACTTTGCTAGGTGCTGAGGTTCTGGAAATGAACGAGGCCAGTCTCTTGGCCGTAAGGGGCTTCTTGTCTTGTGGAGAAGGCAGGCGATAAGGTAGGCAACCACAGTACCGTGTGATGAGAGGTGAGGTGGGGAGGCTAGGCGACATAAGCAGGGCACACACACAGGACAGGCTGGGAGCACCAGGAACCGGATGGCCCGCACCTTGATCTTTGACTTCCAGGCTCCAGAAGGGTGAGAAATAAGTTTCTGTGGTGCGAACCACCCCGTCTGTGTTGTTTTGTTATAGCAGCGCAAGCTGACCAAGATGGGGGTCAAGATGGAATTCATTTGTCTCCAACATCCCTCATCTATTTTCACCATAGCGTAACGCTTCCTAGAATGTAACGAGTTAGGCTTACTTCCCTACCTTTTCGTATCATCAGTAATACTCAGTAAGGCCGAGCATTCAGTAGATGCTTTACGAGTCCTGTGGACCAGTCCTGGGGCTCCCCTGGAGGACCTGGGGGGCACAGCACACAGGCTCTGTGGGCACGTACGATGCACGGGCATTGTGTGTGGGTCCACAAAGTATGAGAGAAAGGCCATTGTCACCTGTCTCTGGGAAAGGCTCTCCGTTAGTAAGTTTTCCAGTAAGTCTGGTGGCAGTTGCCACAGAATTATCACGTCACAGTTGTAGCTGGGGAGCTGAGGCGAGCAGAGCGGGAAAGGGAGGGTCAAAGCTGTTGTAACTTGATTTGGGGAGCTTAGGCGCTGATGGTCTGATTTGCATTTTGCAAAATTCTAACAGATCCTTACATGCCCACTGCACACTCCTTGCTTGGGTTTACACATTCACATCCCCTAAAGCGCTCCGTAAAGAATTTGGGCTAGAAGGTTCTATCTATCTATCTATCTATCTATCTATTTATCTATGTATTATCTATCTATTTGTCTATCTATTTAGTTAGTTGTTTAAATTTGGATTCAAGTTAGTCAACACATAGGGCAGTGTAGTATTGGGTTCGGGAGTAGAACCCAGTGATTCATCACTTCCTTGAACACCCAGTGCTCATCCCAACAAGTGCCCTCCTTAACGCCCATCACCCATTTAGCCCATCCCCCCCCCCCACCCATCTCCCCTCCAGTAGCCCTCAGTTTCTTCTCTATATCTAAGAGTCTCTTGGGACACCTGGGTGTCTCAGTTGGTTCAGGTTAGGCTCAGGTCATGGCTCAGTTAGGCTCAGGTCATGATCTTGGCTCAGGCCCACTTCAGATCTTCTGTCTCCCTCTCTCTGTCCCTCCCTCCCCCTCCCCCCACACACATTCTCTCTCTGTCTCTCTCTCAAAAATAAATATTTTTTTTTTAAAAAGAGTCTCTTATGGTTTGCCTCCCTCTCTGTTTTTATCTGATTTTCTTTTTCTAGAAGATTCCATTTAGGATCTAGTTGTCATCAGCATTAAGAGCTGCATTTCAGAAGACCATGAACTACTTTCTGTTTTGTAGTTCACCGCTGTGAGAGAGGACTCCAGTGCTGAATTTTGTAATAGTCACACCGTAATTACGTGTACCTGTCCACCTACAGATTGGTCAAATCACTAGATCAAAGTCACTCAGGACAGAAGTCCTTACAGAGATCACCACCTTGCTGCAAGATGGGAAACAGGCCCACGCAGGAGATGGACAGGCCCGGGTTACTGGGAGAGCCAACTCTCCAAAATGCACTAAAGCCCCTACTATGTGCTAGGGCATCTGAGATACAAACGACAAGTAGAATACTATCTTCTTATTAACTAGGAATCCTACATGCTCCCACTTCTTGTTAAACAAGACTTGATTTGGATTTAGGTTTGTACCCCTTTGTGCCCTAGGGTAAGAATCCCACATTAGTTGATCACTTGGTCTGTGCCAGAGATCAGGCTGGGCTTTTTGCAACCATTAGCTTGTTCAAATCTTACCAAACTAAGAGCTAAATATTAACATAACCATTCTGTAGATGAGAAAATTGAGGCTCAGAGAGGCACCTTATCTTGCCCAAGGTGGCATAGCTGGCAAGGGGCAAAGCCGGGATTAGAACCCATATCTGCCTGTCTTCAAAGCCTTTGCATCTTAATCCTTTGTCTATGGCCAACCATTCTTTCTAAACCCTCCATAGTGGATAATACTTGGCCCTTGGGGGGAGTCCAGAAACGCTTCGCGGATGAGTCCATTCATGGGGTTCCCAGATCCCAAGAAAATTCTGCAGGAGGAGGCGGGAGCCTCTTTTCCTTCGCTTCCCTTACCGTTCCTCTATTTTATTTATTATTTTTTAAGGCAGCTCTACACCGGACGGAAGGCTGGAACTCATGACCCTGAGGTCAAGAACTGCGTGCTCTGCGGACTGAGGCAGCCAGACGCCCCTCCTTACTATCACTTTATAAGCTCAAGAACTAGCCTCGTGCAACCAGCACCAGGCCAGGCACAGGGTAGGTATATTGATGAGCGAGACAGCCCGGGTAGGTGAGCTCCAGGGAAGAGGAAGCCATTCTCGAGGCCAGCAGACAGACTGACTCTGAGAACTCTTGTGCTCCAGGGAGGAAGACGCCTGTGGTTAATTGCAGAGGCTGTCCAGTTTGCCTCCCCGGCTTCAGCTCTTTGATTCACAATAGTTTAGCTCATTCCTCTGCGCCCTTCCCTTGGGGTTATGTCACCCAGGTGAACAAAGCCTCTTTTCAAGGACCCTGAAGAAACCAGATTATGTTATGGGTCCCACAAATTAAAGGCCTGGAGAGGAGGCCTCTTATTTGGGGATAATCACCATTCGTTCTCTGTTTGACGACTCACTTGAAGATAATTAGAGCTTCACTTTCTTTACTTGAAACAACCTTTTCTGTCTTCCTTTGCCCTTGGCCTGCCAGCCCTGGAGCCGACTCTCGTGGGTGCCGCAGTGAGGCAGGTGACGTCGGGAAATGCACGCCGGGTCCCCACCCTTCAGCAAGAGCTGTCCAAACAAATGCCGCGGAGACAGTCTTTAAAACTGAACCCAAGGGGTCTAGATAAGATACACGTTCAAAGCTTCACTAATTCAAATCTTTAGCGGACACTCGTTCCGCATCTTTAACACACATAGCTCTAGAAAAAACAAACTAGGGCCCTGCCTCGCGGAGCTTACACTGTAGTCATGGAGACAGAGAAAGGACACGAGGAGCTAGACTCGCCTGGAAATGAAAATAATTTTAACAATCAAAATAATTTTAGCGATAAACCTTTGTTCAGAAGGTAAACCCCTAAGAGTTGGCGGTTATTTTTCCCGGGTACCAGAGGAAGAGTGATAATAGCAAAATCACCACCATAATAATAGTAATAATCAGATCTTGTTTAAGGAAGCAATAAATGAGCAGGCCAAATCTATTCATTATTAAACTAGGAGTTGCTGTGTAGATTCCTGCTAGAAGGAAGTGACCGATACCCAGGACCTGGGACTATTTTTGGTAAACAGATTTGTTCTTTCGTTGTGTACCACATCATTGCAGGAAATCAGAACATCTGTGGAATGGGGTTTTCATTAACTGAATTCTCTTTTCTTTTCTTTTTTCTTGTATAGCAATCACTATTCATAATACAATGATGATTCATTATCTTTCTGGGCCTTCAGACCATCGTTCAAGGCATTAATGACTCTTCAGTTCAAGTCAATTGATATTTATTTCTCTGAGGTTGGGGCTGGAGTAAGAAGCAAGTGAAAAAATTCATCTCTGTGGATAAGGAGAACTAAGACATTGGAATGCCATGTTCTCACTCCAGATGATTTTGGGAGTGAGAGTTCTTTTTTTCTTCTATAATAAATCTCAGTCATGTCTAGACTTCTGTTTAGCACAATGTTTAACTGTGTGTCCTTTTTTACGACCTCTAATTTGAGGGAATGAATACGTAGTTGTGCAATAAGGAAAAATTTTTAGAAATTCAATTAGGAAGTGGCAAGTTCATAATCATCATGGAGATTTTAATATACTTGTCAGTGATGGAAAGATCTAGAAAGAAAGAGGAAAATAAGAACCATATAGAAGCTTTGACCAACATGGACACACACAACCCCCATCTAATGAACAGATATAAAATTTTGCAGCCAAGAAACAGAACATGTATGTATTTCCTGTTCACATGGAGTATATGCAAATATTGAGCAGATATTATGCTTAAAGTAGCTTCAGCAAATACTAAAGAATCAATGTCATAGGGATAACCCTCTCACCACAATGCAATGAAACCTAAAACCGAAAGCAAAAAGGTACAAGTAAACAACATACATTTAGAAATACCAACAAAAGATACTTGTAAATAACTTGTCAAAGAAGAAATTATAACGAACATTACTAACTAATTACAGTGGATAATGAAAATACTATTGTTGAAATATGTGAACTCTAGCTAAAGAGACCATTAGAGGGAAATTTATAGCCTTAAAGAGAAGTATTAGAAAACAGAAAGAGAAGTTAGTACGATAATCTTTTAATTCAGAAGTTCGTAAAAACAAAACCCATTCTTTATGCCTGGAATATATACAGTTTTTAAACTGACTCACTGGTAGGCAGTCCCACATATAAATAAGCTTACACAAAGAAAGGAGGGATGAGTCTGAAGGAAAACTAGAATAGTTCTACAGGGAATCAGACCCTGCTAATGTAAAAACAAAACAACACAAAACTAAAAAATGAAAACTACCTCTCACAACAGAGAGTATAGGAGGCGATTGTTGCATTACAAATTACTTCAAAATTTAGCAAATTAAAAAAAAAACAACAACATTTCTTATCTTACCGTGTCTGAAGGTCAGAAGTCCAGGTGTACCTTAGGCAAGTGGTTCTGACTCAGTCTCTCTTGGGTCACATGAAGCCATCAGCTGGGGCTATAGCCATTTGAAGGCTCAAGTACAACTACAGAATTTGCTTCCAGGTTCACCCACATAATTTATTGCAGGCAATTATGTTCTTCACCGGGTTCTCCTCCCTGGCGATTAGATCCCTTGCCGCATGGGTCTCTCCAAAGATGCGCTTACAACATGGCACCTTGCTTCACCTAGAGAAAATAATTTCAGAACGGAAAGCCAGTCTCCAAGACGGAAGCCATAGTCTTCTACGACCTCATCTCGGAAGTGACGTGCCCTCTCCATCTTTTGTTTATCACACAGACCCACCCTGGTACAATGGGAGGAGGCACTACGCAGCATGGGAATACCAGGAGGGGGATCATCGGGGACCATCGTGGAGGCTACCTACCACAGAGAAAGTCTCAAAACAATGGAATTTGTGCTTGGCTGCTAATCCTCACCACGGTGGAGAATAGGTGAGAAAAATCCATTCCAACTGGACAAAATCATTAGACTTCCCTTTGGGATTCAAACGATCTTGAAATTCAAGGAGGGACAGTGGCCTCTGGGTTGGGTTTCTTGGCATTTTGATTGGGACTTCGGTGAACTCTGTTATGCTTTGCTTTCATTATGAACCTTTAAATCTACTTTTCCCCCAAATAATTTTAGCCCACCAAGCCCCTTGACACATTGCGCCAATCCACTCTCCCCATCATTTTCAAGTTGCTGTCTCCTCAAAGGGAAATTTGACTTAAATGTTTTTGATTCCTCTACACGAAAGTACTGAAGTCCAAGTTAGCAAGAACTTTTGATAGCCAACAAATCCTCCGATTTCATTTGGAAGTTGCAAGGCCTATTGTTCTCAAAAATGTGAAGTCAGGCTTGGCCAAAGAGTCAACAAAACCCTGACTCGGTGAGAGTTAAGTTTAACCACCCACAAATCAAAACATCTTGCTAACTTGAGGCCAGACTGAAGGTTTTTGTTGTCGGTTGAAAATATTGAATTGACCACCCCACCCGCTCCTCCCCGTCGCTGAATTGTGAAATGATTTTCTGTCTTGCGGGCATGTAGACACGGAAAAAAGTAAAACGCTGAATTAAGGTAATTCAGTTTGTTTAAAGACCTCTCAGAGATATGAGCTCTTTGTCTCGAGTTTCTTCCTACTTCCATCATGCTACCCTGGGACTCGGGCGATTTTTATGGAGACTCAGAGCCAATCTCACTTGCGGCCCACTGCCACTGCTCTCCCACTGGCTTTTTATTGTCACTTTTCACTACCTTCTCATTATCTTCAGATAGATCCTACCATGGCATCCATGGCCCGGTGTCAACCTCTTTTCCTCATGTCCTCTTCCTCTGTCCCACCTGGGCTGGTTCAACTCCAGTCCTGCAAGAAAGCTCGCCATTTTCTGAATGGGTCATGAACTTGCAGACCCAAAGTCTGTGCACGGGCTGTTCCCTTGGCTTAGATGCTTTTCCCTCACTCACTGCCTGGAACCATCCCATTCCCTCTTCGAGGTACCTTTCAAATGTCATCTTTCTTTTTTTTTTTCTCCCCCCCCCCCGGGGAGTCTTCTCCGACGCACCTCCTCCCTCGACACCCAGGAGCTCCACCAACTCGATGAGAAATTGTAAAAATCTTTATTCCACTGGGCAGAACTTGGTTCGAGGCCTCACCCAGCTGCAAGAGAAAACGAACACTACGGTCTGTGGTGCTCCCAGGAGGAAAACCAAGCAGGCGTAGTGAACAGATAACCAGTCTCATTGGTCATTGGCCTCAGTAAGTTCCGAACACCTAGAAGGAAGGGGCTGGGTCTTCCCTATTGTTGCAACTTTAACACCTAGATCTACGCGTAGCATGTACTTAGTAGGCACTTGTCACACATGCACATTAATGGATGCCGCTGTGGTTGCTGACATTGCTTGAAAACTTCCTCGACCCTCCACTCCACCTCTGTGGACGTAGAAATAGCCTTAGGCTGTAGCTCAAACAAAACGGAGAAATGAATCAATTACCTAGATCATCCAAACAATCCTTCTGACTGTAATGACTGGTTAAAGGGATTTGCCCACCTTCTCCCTAAATAACCGATATGTCACTTCAAATCATAGCTTTGATGTCTAGTTTCTTTTCATTTGTTTGGGCAAAGTCGCAATAACAAACATGACTTTTCCCTAATGAGCAAAATTATTTTTCAGCATTTGTCTTGGGCATGGCAACAGAGCGTTTCCTATCCACAAGCAACCTGGTAACCAAAGCTTCCGTGCCTAAGCTTCCTCGGATTCTCAGGCGGCAACTACTTCTGGAACTTGATTTTCTTATAGAAAAGTAGGAATGGAGGGCACCTGGGTGGCTTAGTCAGTTAAGTGTCTGACTTTGGCTCAGGTCATGACCTCATGGTTTGTGGGGTCACGTCCTGCATCCGGCTCTGTGCTGACAGCTCAGAGCCTGGATCCTGCTTCAGATTCTGTGTCTCCCTCTCTCTCTGCCCATTCCCCACTCACGCTCTGTCTGTCTCTCTCTCTCTCCCCAAAATAAATAAACATTAATTTTTTTTTTTAAAGAAAGTAAGAATGGGTGGTAGAAATGGGTGAGAGGGGAGGATAAAATGGGACTGCTTCACTCAAAGTCTACTGATCCAAATGTAAACTCCTCTAAAAAAATACCTTCACAGCAACTTCTAAATTGGTGCTTAACCAGTTGCTGTTTGGCCAATGGGCATTTGACTATGGCATAGCCAAGTTAACAAATGAAGTTAACCACCATTGCTCCCTTGTCCTTATGCCTAAATACTCAGTTCAGTGGCTCCTCTGCTCAGAGACTTGCCAACTCCCCAGTTGGGCTTGAAGTCTCCTTTGATTGTCCCCAACAGAGCACTTGCTATCAAGTATTTTTGCTTTCTATTTATTCATCTGCTTCTCCCACTTGACTATGAGCTCCTCAACAGCAAGTATTTCCAATAAACGCATATCAAAAAGAAAGCAAAATAGGAGTGTCCTGGCAATACGTGAAGCTTTAGGTATAAAGCTTTGGGATTAAAACGAAAGAAATAAAAAAGAAAGTCCTCCCAAAGTCAGAAGATGAGACCAACTGTATTTTCCAAAGAACTCATCCCACAGGTTCTTCTTCTGATGTACCAGTGACACTTGTGCCATTGAGTGGGGGAGTCTATGTTCCCTCCCCTTGAACCTGTGCAAGCTTTTGTGACTCTCTCCAAATATGTGATATGAATGATGTGGCTTTCAAGGCTGGGTATAAAAATGTAGTGCACTTCTGCCTTGTTCTCTTGAGACTCTTGCTCTTGGAAACCAGTGCCTTCATGCAAGGCAGTTGGGTAGCCACACAGGCCAACACCAACCACTGGACAGAGAAATGACTAATTAAGCCTTCAGATGATTCCAGCCCCCAGTCTCTGTGTCTCTGTAGCCTTCAAGCTGCCCCCTGCTGACACCAGGAGGAGTAGAAAAGAGCAGACCCCACTGAGCATTGTCCAAAATGGAGACTGTGAGAAAATAAACTTCTATTGCTGTCACATATTATTAAACTCCAACAGCAGATAAGTGGAACGGAGAGTCAAATGGAGAAACTGTAAGGAAGGTGGGAATTCAGGGGGAATTCAGAGGGATGTGTAGTCTTGGGGAAAAAAATCACCAAATCCAGACAGGCTGGACCTCACGTTTCTTTGTAGCCTGGTTTGTTTGATTACTGCCTTCACTGTAACTTTTGTGTATTTCTTTTATGCCATTAAAGTTTGTTTATTTGCTTTGCAAAAATATGTTTTCATGTTACCTTAAGTAGAATCTTATTTTTAATCTAATGGTCCATTCATTTGATTTAAAAAAATTTTTTTAAATATTTGTTTATTTTTGAGAGAGAGAGAGAGAGACAAAGCATGAGCAGGCGAGGGGCAGAGGGAGAGGGAGAGGGAGACACAGAACCCGAAGCAGGCTCCAGGCTCTGAGCTGTCAGCACAGAGCCTGACACAGGGCTCAACTGTGAGATCATGACCTGAGCTGAAGTCGGATGCTTAACTGACTAAGCCACCCAGGTGTCCCGGTCCATTAATTTTAAATAAATAAATAGGTGATGATTTTTTTTTATAGGAATAGCCAAATCTTTCCTTGAGGCTCAACAAATGATAGACAGATAGATAGACAGACACATACAGACAGACAGGCTTATGTAGAGATAGATCTGCACCTGTAATGCTATTTTGCAATATTTAGGGGGTTGGTTTTAACGTTGAGGCTAGCTTCATGGAGCACCCGTTTTATATACGGCGAGCACTAAAGTGGAGGCTTTACATGCACCGACTCATTTGTGTCCTCCCCAACATCTTTGCAAGCTTTACAGCCCCTTTTACAGATGAGGAAACTGAGGGTCATATTGCCCAGGCCACACGTCTCAGGGGTTAAGCTGTGTGAACCCCAGGCAGCGCGATTCCGGAGTCTTCCTCTTTTTTTTTTTTTATTTAAAAAAAAAATTTTTTTTTTTCAACGTTTATTTATTTTTGGGACAGAGAGAGATAGAGCATGAACGGGGGAGGGGCAGAGAGAGAGGGAGACACAGAATCGGAACCAGGCTCCAGGCTCTGAGCCATCAGCCCAGAGCCTGACGCGGGGCTCGAACTCCCGGACCGCGAGATCGTGACCTGGCCGAAGTCGGACGCTTAACCGACTGCGCCACCCAGGCGCCCCAGGAGCCTTCCTCTTTAACCACTGCCCTCACTCCGTCCATCTGAAAGGCCGTCTGAACATTACCGGGGGCAGACGAGATGTCCGACCTAGGCCCCCGTCCCTTTCTGTCCTAATAAGCGGCATGAAGCTCCTATAAACTAAGCCGGGGCAAGCCCGCCTGTGTTTATCTTCCCTTTCCATTCCCAGCAGAGTTTACACACAGTAGGTACGCATAAATGTGTGTCGACCAACGCCTCCAGTGAGGTGGCCTTTTGCATTCGGGCACTCCCAGCGTGCGTGGAGGAGGCAAGGTCAGCAGGAAGAGAGCCCAGAGCGTCAGAGAAGGGCTTTCTTTGTTGATGTGTTTTGGAGAGCCAGCACATCTTGGACACATTAAGAAGTGGCATGAAGGCAAATGGCACCTTCACTCAGTCCTCTTTCGGGGGGGGAGGGGACGCCAGGGAAGAACCTTCCCTTTTACATAGAAAGAGAAGTCGCTGAATGAAAGTGCGGGGTCGGCCCCTGAGAAGGGTGCCCCTCCGAGCGGGCTGAAATGCATTTTCCACCGAGCTCTGGGACAGATGAGGCCGGCGTGAATGTCAATCCTCCCCTGGCCCCCCAGCCCCCTGGTAAAGGCGATATGAAACAGAGGCCTTCGGAGGACCGCACCGCAGCGCATTGCGCGTTCCGGCCACTGTTATAAAGCAGGCCAAAGCCACGTCAGGTCCAATTAGTGTCAACGAGGAACATCTGTATTTCGGCACCCACGTAGCCGAACTGCAAACATTTCGTAATTACAGCCCCTCGCACACACAGCGTGTTAGGAGATGCGGTGTCCCAGTATGAATCACAGGCGCATTTTTGAGAGCCGTCAGCAGTCTCGGTCTGGCCAGGCTGCCGTTAACGGACCGCCCATCGGAGCATTTCTCTAAAATATTGAATTAAGCACAGTCCGGCTTTTTCCTCTTATCTGTGAAATCTTGCGGTTGGGGCTTGACTGTTTTCATAAAATGAAATATATAAAAATGTATAAAATGCAAATAAAGTTGAGGTTAGAGTGGTGTGGTTTCTCTTTCTCTCTCCCTCTCTCTTTTTTTGAGAAAGACATCTGGTTTCCCCGTCCCCCCCCTCCCCCCTCCGCTTTTCCCTTCCGTGTTTTCAGCTGAAATGTAAAGGTTCAATTGTCAAGTGCAGTCTGAAAGGCTCCAATTCCATCTGGTTTTTCACCTCATCGAGAAGCAAGTCTGGTTATAAGGGACCCAACTGGTCTGGGACATTTTCTCATGCACAGTTTTCCCTGGGCAGACTGATGGATACTGGCTTTGCAGTCCAGGAAATCCAATAGCCCCGGGTTCAGAGTTGAAGATACTTTAGAATTCTTACGGTGCATTCAGTGGGGCCTCATAGAAATAGAAGGCGTGGACTTGAGGACGTTATGACTCTGTCGATAAACTTGCAACAGTCTGGACAGATGTGTCCATAAGTCACCATGCTCAAGGAATTTGAAACTTCCTCCATTGCCACTTTGTGGTGACACCCTGACCTATTTTGGATCCTTGTCTCCTGACCCCATTTCCGGATACAGCCCCAATTTTGTCAGCAGACAGGACCCCAGTGGCTGCTCTCCCAAGACTGATGTCCCCCTCCCCCGGTGTGTAATTTTTAAGGTGGCCCCCGATGCAACTGATTGCTGGGAATTCACTCCCAGCACAGCTAAGGGTTCCATCTCCACATTTACCCTTGTCTTAAGGCACGAAACAGAACAGGGCTGACATCAGAAGAGAGTAGCTAGCTGCTGGAATAGCTGAGCTTTTGGGCAAGCCAACAATATCTTATTCATTTACTATTTCTTATTTTATTTTTTTTTTAATGTTTTTTTTCAAAGTTTATTTATTTTTGGGACAGAGAGAGACAGAGCATGAACGGGGGAGGGGCAGAGAGAGAGGGAGACACAGAATCGGAAACAGGCTCCAGGCTCTGAGCCATCAGCCCAGAGCCCGACGCGGGGCTCGAACTCCCGGACCGCGAGATCGTGACCTGGCCGAAGTCGGACGCTTAACCGACTGCGCCACCCAGGCGCCCCTACTATTTCTTATTTTTTAAACTGACATTTAGTTTTATTGTGCCAAGGACTCTACAGATGGCCGATCTTATCAATACCTATTTTAACCAAGTATATTAATAGGCAGAACCATTTCAAATAACCAATCCTCCCACGTCCTTTGGCTGGGTGTCTATGACAGAAACCCAAGTCAAGCTAATTAAACAAAACAGGACTTTATGGGCTTATAGAATCCAAGGAGTGATTGGAAGACTAAGTTTCAGTAAGGACAGAGGCACCAGGCTTGGGACACAGAGCCTGCTGGAAAAGACCCCTTTTCTCACTTGTTTTCATCCCTGTTTCTCTCTGCGAGTCAGCCTCCTTCTCACTGCCTACAAAGTGGCTTTCCTATTTTTTTAAAAAACTTCCAGTCCAGCCAAGAGAATGTAGACCATTTTTCCCCTGCTCCCAACTATAAACCCTAGAAACGGTACAAGAGACAACAGCAATGGCTAATTTCATGAGTCACCTCGGCTGGGCCATGCTGCCTGAATATTTGGTTAACCATTATTCTAGATGTTTCCATGAAGTTGTTCTTTGAATGAGATTAACGTTTAGATCGGTGGACTTTGAGTAAAGTCGATTGTTCTCCATAGTGTGTGGGACTCATGTAATCAGTTCAGGACCTTAAGAGAACAAAGATTGACCTTCCCCGATCAAGAAGGAATTCTGCCAGCAGATGGCCTTTGACCTTGAATTGCATCTCTTCCCTAAGACTTCGGCCTGCTCAGCTCCTGCATCGGACTTTGGATTTGCTAAGCCTCCACAAACACAGGAGCCAATGCCTTAAAAAAAAATCACTCTCTGTCTCTTTCTCTCTCTCATTCATACATTATATATATATGTATGCATGTTCTGGAGCGGCCAGAAGTAAAAGGCAGGCATATCTGGTCAAGAGTTAAGCAATGGCCTTCTCCACTAAGAGCCTTTCTCACCCTTTCTCCCCTTCTCCCAGGGATGAAACATGAACCACATTTATAGCAGGCCAGACCGCTATATGAGACCGGTATCAGTGTCTCTGATGAAGGTAGTACCACAGGGGAGCAGTGGAAACCAGATTTCAAGGAAGGAATGTTAGACCCCACGAGAGGATTCTCATAGAGGAGGAGGGAGCCTGAGGGGCAGAGGGTCTACGTTGCTCTGGCTGGCGAGGGGTGGCCAGTAGCTGAGCTGGCCCCAAGCAGGGACCCTGGATGCGTATGGAGCAAAGAACAGTCATCCTAAACTCCACGGCACTTGAGACCCCCAAGGATGCTCTGTGCGGAGAGCTGTGGCACCTCGTGACCGTGTAAGGATCTGGAGTATCGGGGGCTGCAGGAGGTGACAGGAATCATCACCCCAACAGGGCAGAGGCCTGTGCAGATTGGCAGAGAGCAGGCAAAGCACCTTTTCTCATAGAAGCAGTCAAGGGAAAACAGAAGCAGCATTAATCTGCTGGTGTAAGAAGTTCCCTTTGGACCCTTGTATCGGGCACTTCCCTAAATGAAGGCGACTTCTTTTCCGGGATTTGCCTACTTTTGGTTCTTAGGATGTAAGTATTGAGGTCGAAGTTTCAACACATGGAGAGACCCAATAAATGGTCAGCGAATTATTGCCCTTTATTTTATGTTCGATATGGCCTTGCGCAACATGCTGCTATTCCCCCCACAAGTTTTAGGTAGGGTGGCCAAATAATTTACCATCCAAGCCTATAATTCAGGGAACAGAGAGAGCACTATTAATGGTTACACTGGGATAGCAGGTGTGAAATGAGACTGCCCTGGGCAAATGAGACCTGTGGGCACTCTAGTTTAATCCTCTGCTTTACGGATTTCTTCTTTTTCGTATTTCTGAACTTGTCTGAGCCCCATCTACTTTGGCCGGGGGAGAGGCAGTTGAACGGGAGTCTTTCTTGCACAATCAGGAGTCTGCTTCAAAATAGCGAGGTGTTCCGAACTTTCTTGTAACCTCTCCTGGGACAGGCATGGTTGGGAGTGAAGTCTCCTCATCTGTGGGCCATTACCACGTTTTAGGCACACTTCACAAGCACCGTCTTGGTGGACCACTCTGTTTTCTTTTTTGTCACATCCAATTCAAGAGCCTTGGGCTTTATACCCTCTAGTCCAGGGTTCTCAGAATGTCGTGCTCGAGTCATCTGGGGAGGTGACCAGATGCCTGTTCCCAGGCACCTCCCACAGAGGGTCTGATCAGTGGGCCTGGGGAGTCGCTGAGCACTTTTAAACAAGGAAGTGCCATATCTTTGCAAGATGTATAGATCTATTCCACTGTAGGTCAGTCAAGGGCAGGGATGGATAGTTTCTTCTCCACCTCTGAAACCTAAGACCCCTGGTACACCGCAGATCCTCAGTAGGTGTTTATTCAGGGACTGAATGGCCGTTCTGGTCAACAGGATAGGTTGTAGACTGGAGACAATGAGACTGGAGACCAGAGTGATGAGGACGCAGTCTAGCGAAGGGAGGATGTGGCCTCAACCAGGATTGTGGCAGATGGGACAAGGACAGCGGACTCTCTTGCCCAGTTCCCAAGAGGAAAAAGAGAGAGAACCAGTGATCAGTGCCAAGCAAGGTCAATGGCCTCACTAATAACCAGTAGGTTTCAACCAGAGCTTCCCAGTAGGCAGTGCCCTTAAGGTGGGGAACCTTGGATGCAGACTCTCCTCTTAAACCAGAGGTACCTGATGAGTCGGGGGCTAGGGCTCCCACGTCAGGCAGTTGAGAGGGTTATTGAATGAAAAGCAAGGCCTGATTCTGGGAGGCAGGAAGACATGGGAGGGGAGATGTAAAAGGGAGGAGAGTTTAACCATGGGAAACAAGCTCCAAAAAAAAAATGGTTGTCTTTAGAGGTTATAGCCGTAATGCAAAACAGGTGCGTTTTAGAATTAAACTCAACCTGGAAACCCAGCTACTAGCTCTGTTGGTCTTGGCAAGTCACGAAATGCCTCAAGACCTATTTCCTCATCTGTTAAATAAGGATAGGAATAATTGTCTCAAAGGCATTTTAGTTAAAGGCAAACGATCCACATAACATAGCCTGATGCATAGCAGGGGATGAATTAAAGTTTCTACTTTCGATTTTGAAATATTTCAAGCATCCGTCGTAGTGTGGGCAATCTGTAGTAAATGCTCACTAGTCCCTGCCTAGCATTGTCAAGGCCAATGTTTTACCTCATTTGTTTCAGTTTTTTTTTTTTTAACGTTTATTTATTTTTGAGAGAGAGACAGAGCGTGAGCGGGGGAGGGGCAGAGAGAGAGGGAGACACGGAATCCGAAGCAGGCTCCAGGCTCCGAGCTGTCAGCACAGAGCCCGACGCGGGGCTCGAACCCACAAACCGTGAGATCATGACCTGAGCCGAAGCCGGACGCTTAACCGACTGAGCCACCCAGGCGCCCCCTCAGACAGTTTTTGAGAGAAACGAACTATTTCAGCTATGATTGGCTCTCCCTGTGTACCCCCTCCCTGGCCGGATTCCCACCTTTGTCAAAGGGGGATGTGCTGCTTGTCACTCCTAGACTATTTTAAATTATTCCTATTAGGAGAAAATTGCCAAGATGACCACTTTCCCCCATATGGCTTGGTACACATGTGTATCATTTGGTGCAAATGAGAGGTTTTACTACTTCACATCAGCAATGGGGTTCGCCAGGTTTCTCCGTTTGCGCCAGTCTGTGTCATTGATTATTCTAAGGAAGGATAAGTGATAGCAGGATCTGCACCTCTGGATTTTCTTGGACTGCTCTAATTCAAATATAATGAATGGCCTGTGGTCCCTGTAAGTGACAACCACACTGGTTAGAAAAGGTAGTGAATATTCAGATCAAGCCTATGGCTGCAGTAAGTAAAGAACCAGCAAACCCAAGGCTATGGGGTGCCCTGGGCAGAAGGGGACCTTGAGGGAATGGCATTATCTCTTCCAAACTTGACCCTGCTTTCACATGGCCTCCTAAGGACCCCGATCATGCTGATTCTTGCATCCTGGATATTTTTTTCTTTTCCCCTGAGACGAATCACTGGGGAAGAGATAAATTTTTAAAAATTCAAAGGCTTTAGTCAATACACAAATAGGGGCTCATAAAGATGATGAAGACATCATCTTTGTGTTTGAGGAGCTCAGGGGCTGGAGGAGGGGATACGAGCAGGGTGAGGGATGCAGGGTGCAGGGGAGCACAGAGGAGGGGAGACGCATGGGGAGCTGCTCTGTCTGACGGTGAGCTTCCCCAGGGTGAGAACAATGTCTTGGGCAAAACCGTGTCCTGGGATGGGGCACCTGGTCAGTCAGGGGCCACACAGGTGACAGGAGGGAGGGAGTCACCTGCCATGGACGTGGAGAGTGGGGAACCTGGCTGTACAGACCCCACCGTAAGGTGACTGTAACCAATCAGGGACCCGAAAGGAAGACGGGCCAGAATCCACCCTTGGTGGTGGTCGTCATGGCACATGGAATTAAGGATTAAACTTCCCCTGTTTGAAGAGGTTAACTCATTCTATTGTTAACCCATTCTATGGTTCACGACCTAGATGCTGCATGTGTCCGTTCGTGACCAGTTTACAGCCCTTGAACCACTCGAATGTCCTCTTCTGTATTCTCTAATAACTGCTGTCTGCTGAACGTGTACCTTGGGCCCCGGTGCTGCTAACCTTTTCCTATAGTATCTCATTATGCCTTCAGACCTGCCTCTCAGGAATGTGCCCGTGTTGTGCCTGTTTACAAAGGACAGAGAGATGGTCCGAGTCACGCGGCCGCTGGGAGACAGGGAAGAGTGAGGCCCGTTCTGGTTGTCTCCACAGCCTGGGCAACTTGATTTTCCCCACAACAGTGGGAACGAGAGATGAAGAGAAGCCTCCTCATAAATGTGACGTAAGTTGCACCTTGTTGAAGGATTAGGAGTCGGCCAGACAGAGAAAGACGGGGTCGCGGGGAGTATCCCAGACAGAAAGCACACATTTGGGGGCCGAAGAGTGTTCTGTGTATCTCAGGGCATTACAGGCACAGGATAGAGGTGGTATAATGACAGTTCTTGACATAAAGCCATGGTTGAGTCAGTGTCTGAGGAGTCAGCACGAGTGACTGGAGCGCCTTTGGGATGTCCCTGAACATGGCACAGGGTAGGCAGTGTGGCGATGTACCGCATGAGCATCACATGAGATGCTCCCTGGGGCTCCCTGAGACATCTCAGGAAGGTGTGGACAGGAGAAGGCTGGCAAATGGAGACGGGCCAGCCATATTTGACTTAATATGACTTCATTTGTACACATACGCTGATGTGGAAACTTGGGGGTATATTTGCATTCACGTCACTGACCAGAAATACATCAAAATACAGAGCCCGTCCCATGGCCGGTGCTCGGGAAACTATCCCTGCAAAAAAGACATGACTATTTATGAAATGCAGGTCAGGAGTTCTGGAAACAGTGTTAGAGAAGAGTTCCCGTTTGGAGCAGCTCATTTCTGGGTGTCGTTTCACTTCCTGGAACTCTCCTCTTGCATTTCAAGGATGACCAGTTCTGTCACAGAAAGTTTAGAATCAGTTGAATCATGACTTCCAATGTCAGGGTTGACTAACTTTTGCCATAATTGAAGGTCATCGTTGCCTAGCAAGTAATAAGCTCATTTTCTGTGCTCAGGGAATTATGTCCCCCTTGGGAGCAAATATCAGCACTGAACTCCAGGAATGTAGTGCAGGGCACTCTGAGAAGCTTCTGGGCTCCTGACAGGATGTACTGCTCCCGTAATCAGAGAAAGAAGTCTCCTCCTGTCTCCAGAGATCCAAGAGTCATCAAGAGGTAGAAGAGGGTCCTGGGAGGTCCTGCAAGTCCATAGTTTATTGCTTGTGTCATAAAGAAGGCAAAGTCAAGGCCCTTTCCTTCCAGACCTCTCACAACCTCCCAGCTTCAGGAGGGCTGAGCTCCAGGGGAACAATGGCTTGGAGACATCCCAGCCATGAGCTCACACAGGAAACCAGCATCTCATGTCAGAATCGGTCTAACATGAGCTCAGGCTATTGGGCATTACAGCACCTGTGCTTTATCAATGAAAGCCTTCACTCCAGGCTCAGAACACTCCAGGCTCAGGGACTTTGCAAACCTGTGACCGATGTTTGCTCTGCGCAGAGGCCATTAACTTAAATATTCTTCCTTCCCTTTGTGCGAGCTCTCTTCAGCCCAGTCCTTATGTAGATTTGGGATGAGCCAGGTTCAGAGTAAATGACTGGTGTTAAAACAAAAATATGTTAGGAGGCACCTGGGTGGCTCACTTGGTTAAGCGTCCAACTTTGGCTCAGGTCAGCATCTCGCAGTTTGTGAGTTCGAGCCCCGAGTCTGGCTCTGTGCTGACAGCTCAGAGCCTGGAGCCTGCTTCGGATTCTGTGTCTCCCTCTCTCTCTCTCTCTCTCTCTCTCTCTCTCTGCCCCTCCCCTGCTTGTGCTCTCTCACTCAAGAATAAATAAACTTAAAAAATTAAAAAAAATTTTTAATCTTTATTTATTTTTGAGAGAGACAGACAGACAGAGTGCGAGCGGGGGAGGAACAGAGAAGGGGAGACACAGAATCCGAAGCAGGCTCCAGGCTCCGAGCTGTCGGCACAGAGCCTGACGCGGGGCTCGAACCCACGAACCGCGAGATCATGACCTGAGCCGAAGTCGGATGCTTAACCGACTGAGCCACCCAGGCGCCCCTAAAAAAATTTTTAAGCAAAAATATGCTGACTGGTGGTGGGAGAGATGGTGATCAAGAAAAAAGGAGATGACCTAGAAATTCCACATCTGGGTGTGCACCCAAAAGGATTGAAAGCCGGGACTCGGATATTTGCACACTCATCTGCATAGCAGCTTTACTCACGGCAGCCGAAGGGTGGAAACAACCCAAATGTCCATCAGAGGATGAGTGGATAGGCAATGTATCATATACATACAACAGAATATTATTCAGTCATAAAAAGGAAAGAGCTTCTGCTTCATGCCTCAACACAGATGAGCCGTGAAGATGTTACGTTAAGTGAAATAAGCCAGACACGAAAGGACACATACTGGATGGTTCTACTTCGACGAGGCACCTAGAGTAGTCAAATTCCTAGAGACAGAAAGGAGAATAGAGGTTACCCGGTGCTGGAGAGGTGGAGGAAGACGGCATTAGTGTTTAATGAACATAGAGCTTCCGTTTGGGAAGATGAAAAATTCTGGAGGTGGACAAAAATGGCTAAAACGGGGCGGGGGGGCTCCTGGGTGGTTCCGTCGGTTGCGTCTGACTCTTGATTTCAGCTCAGGTCCTGACCTCACGGTTCGTGGGTTCGACCCCCACACGGGGCTCTGCACTGACAGTGAGGAGCCTGCTTGGGATTCCCTCTCTGCCTTCTCTCTCTGCCCCGCCTCCACTCGCACTCCCTCTCAAAATAAGTAAATAAACTTAAAATATATATATTTACAAAAATATATATATTTACAACGGTAAATTTTAAGTTCTGTATATTTCACCACAAGAAAAAAGAAGAGAGAAGGGAAGCCAAAATCGCACTGGGATTTATGCCTGACTGCCCGGTTTGAGTAATCCTGATGCCCACGCTACACCCGAGATGAATTGCATCAGCATCTGGGGTTTTTTAAGCACCTGGGTAATTCCCAAGGGCGGCCAAGGTTGAGAAGCACGACTCTAGAACTTTGATACCCAAAGTACAGCCCAGAGAAGCACTGGGGTAAAACTCTTGCTCACTGAGCTCCAGCTGCACACCGGCTCCTTAGTTCATAGGAAGCAGACAGCTGGCTTACCAGTAAGGTTAAGCACACATCGTGGATCCCGTCCTAGGACAGTCTCATTCATGCCCGTCCCGGTCGCGTTATTAATTGAGCCCTCTTTCACTCTCAAAGCTATCCCAAATTAAATGATAAATTATCTGAGCCCCTGCCTGTGAGGCAATCATCACTCTGCCCTCTAAGTACGAGACACATACTACACCCGAAGAGATTTGGAAATTTATCCAAGGTCACACAGCTATTAACAGGTAAAAATGGGACTTGATCTGGGTTTCTCAATTATGCACGCTCCTGTTCTCTGCCCTGTGACCATCTGTCCCAGGAGCTAGATCCAAAAATCATTTTCAGAGGCATTCCGAATGATGACATTTTTTCTTAGAGAATGTAAAAATGGAATTTCTCCCTTGTTTCTTCTAAAGGTAGGGAAATGGGGCGGGGGGGGGGGGGAATGAATAAAATGCCCAATTGTTTGTGCTGTCAGTATTTATCGATCACCTACTATGTGCCGGGTGATTTTCTAAATGCGATACCACAGTGATAAAATGATCCTTATGCCGATCGAGTATGAAACCAACACAGAGTAGAGTCACCTATCCATCATGAGGAGGGCTGTGGGGGAAAAACAGGGTGCTCTGGCCAAGAAAAATGGATAAAAGTGAGGGTGATGGTCAGAGAAAATTCTCTGGGGAGGTGGCGTTTAACACAGGACCCGAAAGAGCAGAAAGAAACCAGTTAAGCGATCTCTCTTCATCAGCGACTTGTTTTGCCTTAACAATAGAACCAGTTTGCTGGTTGCTAAGCCCAGTTCTTTGAACATGTGGCTCACGTCTCATAGACAGTTCTGGTAAAAAGCCTAACTCCATATTGGCATGGAGATTCGCTTCTCAAGATGCCTGGGACAGAGAGACGAGATGCAAACGTACCCGGCTTGGGTCTGGGGCTCTGTTATCGACGGTTTCAGCAGGTACCTGCTTCTACCTGCCACAAAAGGAGGATTTCTGCGTCAAATGAGACAGAATCCCAAGCAGGCTCCACGCTGTCAGCGGTGAGCCCGACACAGGGCTCGAACCCACAAACCATGAGATCACAACCTGAGCCAAGTCAGATGCTCAACTGACTGAGCCACCCAGGCGCCCCAAGGCACGATTATTTTTTAAATTTTGTACTGACGTGTAAACTACGTGCAGGAAAATGTCTCTCAGTGCATTGTCACACCCACTCCCAGGTACCACCACCCACATCAAGAAAGAGAAAGTTACCAGCACCCCAGACACCCCCCACACTGACCTTTGTCATGAACACCTCCCTTTCCCCCCCGGTAAGCACCGTACATTTGTCGTGCAATTGACATATTTTTCAAGCTTTGCATCTTAGACCTGACTGCCTTGTAGTAACGCTGGCTACTTATGTTCTTACCAGCTATGCATGAGCGGCCTTTCTCCCCAAGTACCACAAACCAGGCCATCGTCATCCTCCTTTTATTTTGACCGACCTGATTGATGACAATAAGCTCTCAGGATTCCTTTGGTTTGTATTTGTCTAATGATGAATGAGATGAAATAGTGCGTAGTATGTTTAATGGCTGTTTGAATTTCTGGTGAGAATCACCTGTTCGTGTCCTTTGCCCAGTTTTCCTTGGGAGTGTCTTACTCATTTAAAAGCGTCCTGTGGGTGGCAAGCATTTTAATCCTTTGTTGACTTACACATGGCAAATATTTTCCCCAGTGTGTCATATGCTTTGTAGGTACCTTTATGATGCTCTAGCTGTTTCTCTCCTCCCATCCACTCTCGCTCCCTTGGTCATCTCACCAGGTCTTATGGGTTTCAATACCCGTTGTAACTGCTGTGGAATGAAATTGTGTCCCCCCCAAAACTTACATGTTGAAGCCCTAACCCCCAATGTGATTGTATTTGGAGATAGGGGGCTTTAGTAGGTAATTAGGGTTAAACGAGATCATGAAGGTAGGGCCCTAATCCAACAGGACTGTAAGAAGAGGAAGATCTCTCTCTCTCTCTCTCTCTCTGCCCCCTGAGGACACAGAGAGAAGGTGGTCCTCTATAAGCCAGAAAGACAGGTCTCATCAGAAATCAATCATGCTGGCACTCTCTGATCTCAAACTTCCGTCCTCCAGAACAAATAAATGTCTGTTAAGCCACCCACTCTGTGATATTTTCTTATGGCAGCCCGAGCTGCCGTATGCTGAGCCTGCCCCAATCTCTGTTTCCAGCCAAGGCCTTTATCGTGAACTTCACACTCTTCCTTCTAGCGGCCTCTTGAGTCCTGGCCTTGATGTCTAAAGCACACTCCAAACTCGGTCTGTCCAAAATGGGATCCTGATCTTCTCCCTACCTGCTGAGCTCACAGCCTTACCCAGTTTTCTAGGGGCTCCAGTTGCTCAGACGAACGTATCTGGAAGGCATCCTGGCGATTTCCCCCTCCCTGCTCATTCCCCATCCAGCCTCTCAGGAAATCCCATTGACTCTGCCTTTAGACCGTATCCGGACTCTGACCATGTCCACTGGGTTCACCTGATACAAGCTGCCTTCATCGCTTACCTAGGTGGCCACAGTAGCTTCCTGGTGGATCTCCTTCCGGCTCTGGACCACCTGCAGTCTATTCTCAACATAGTAGCACAGCGATCCAGTTCAAACACAACAGATCCTGTCTTTCCTCTGCTCAAACCACTCCGGTGCCTCCTTGCTTCTCTTGGAGTTAAGCCAATGACCTTGCCATGACTTCTCCTACCCTGTTGACTCCCTGGCCTCCCAAGCGCTCTGTGTTTAGCTAGCTCACCTCCAGCCACAAGTTGCCATTTGCTACTCCCTGAATGGTCCAGACATGTTCCCGCCTTGGGGCCTTTGCACGGCTGCTGATTCTGCCCAGAACGTTCTTCTCTGGCACAGGCACATGGTCCCTCCCTACCTCTTTCCAAATCGTCACTGCTGTTGCCTTCTCAGTGAAACCTATACTGACCAGGTTATGTACAATTGCAACCCACCCTCCGCAGCCTCAGCCCCCTTAGAGAAAATAAAAAGTGCGGTACGTGTATTTATCTTATCACTCTCTATACAATGTACAGTTTATCACCTTCTAACAAACTGTGAAGTTTACTTACATATTAATTTATTATTGCTTATTATCTATCTTCTCATGCACTGGGAGGACCATGAGCTCTCTTGGTTTTATTCACCACTGTTCCCCAAGTGCCTTTACCAGCACTGGGACGTTGGAGCCATTCCTTCTTGATTGAATACATACACAGATAAATTCATTTTTTATTTATTTATTTATTTTCGAGACAGAGAGAGACAGAGCATGAATGGGGCAAGGTCAGAGAGAGAGGGAGACACAGAATCCGAAGCAGGCTCCAGGCTCCGAGCTGTCAGCACAGAGCCCGACACGGGGCTCGAACTCACGGACCACGAGATCGTGACCTGAGCCGAAGTCTGACGCTTAACCGACTGAGCCACCCAGGCGCCCCGTACACAGATAAATTTAAATCCAGACGCCAAATCTATCAGTCTTGAACTTCCTGCTGTGGTGGTCATGCCCAGGAGGCCCCCTCAAGTCATGAGTATGGGAGCACCGGAAGGAAGAAGCATTGCCTGGCCACCCATATATCCTTCCAGGCTGTATTTTATACACTTAGAATTTTCATCTGTTTTGGAATTTGTTTATTGTATGGCGGGAGGTAGGGAAATAATTTTTGTAAATCCATGATTTGTCTGTTTTCTAATATCTTTTCTTTTTTCTATTTCAGAGCTTAGATTAATTTTTTTACCTTTAACGTTTAGTATACCTAATTTGGTTTCTGGACCTTTTATTACATTTCATTGACCTCATTATTGACAGTTATATAACATTTATATAGTTTTATAAAATTATAAAACTTTCTTTTTTGATCTTTTAAATAACTGGTTCTCACGTTTATCAGCTCCACGGGGTATTTTTTCCCTTTGTATCGAATTGGTTTGCACTTTTGTTTTTAGCAATGTCTACTTTTTAAAGGCTTACTTTATTATTTTCTGTTTAAGTTTTTGTTTGTTTGTTTTTGGTGGGATGTTCTGCTCATTTATTTTCATTCATACAAGAATCCAAGGCTATGTCTTTTCTCTGAGTGCAAGTTTGACCACATCTCTTCCATTGTTGTCCTCTAAATAACCCATAATTACACTTCTAATTTTCTCCATTTTTCCAGAGTTGTTTAGCTTAATGTTTTTAATTTCCCATGAATATACTTCTATTGTTATTTTAGGGCTGTTATTTTTGTTTCAAATATCTATTATTGTGGCCAAAGGATATTTCTATAAATTTTCTAATTTGGAAGGGTTTTTTTATTTTTGAGATTTTTCTTTAGAGGCTTGCTGTTTCCTCAAAGAAACGTGAGAAGAATGCATATTCTTTGTTTGTAATTACTAAGTTTAATATATATCCATTAAGTTGAGCTAAATAATAATTTTGTTCCTTTTTTTTTCCATTTTCTTTTGTTGTTTGCTTTCTCAAAGGGAAGAAACATTGGTTAATGATCTCTTCTCCGCTGGTGTTCCTATGGATTTCTCCTTGCTTTTCTAGCTTTTTCTCTTTATGTATTTTGAGACTATCTTTCGGGGAATGCCGTTGATGATACATGAATACGTGTGAGTTTATTTTTGTTGGTGAGCTCCCAGTCGTGTATTTCGCCAGTTTCTCTGCTGAGGTGTCCACCTTTTTATGGATTGGAAAAAGCTTTTTTTCTATATGAAACATATTAGCTTCCTATTCTGTGTGTTCCAAATACTCTCCCAACTCCCAACTTTTTGTGTGTTTTCTTAAAATGCTATTAATCTATTTAATATATAGGTACTTTTCATCTTTCTCCAGTCAAATATGCTTTTGATTGTGTTCTTAAAACGCTGATGGGATTTTAAGTGAGGAGCAAATGTCCTGGTTTGCCCTCATTGCTCAACTTTGAACTTCTCTGCCTATTCGATTCAGAGTCTCTTAACCCAGTCCCTCCCTATTTTCAAGCTATGGTACCTTGTTATCTCCTTCTTCTGATGTTCCAGAATGTTCCAGGGTCAACATTTTTCTTAGGGAAAGAGGGAACTCCTTTTATCTTTAAAAAAAAAATTAAAAAAAAATTCTTTTTAATGTTTATTCATTTTTGAGACAGAACCAGAGCACGAGGGGGGAAGGGCAGAGAGAGAAGGAGGCACAGAATCCGAAACAGGCTCCAGGCTCTGAGCTCTCGGCGCAGCCACCCAGGCGCCACAGAAAAGCAGGTTACTTCTTAAGAAGTACTACTTCTTAAGTACTACTAATATATTTTTTCATCTGACAATAATTATAAAAGTAATACTATAAGGATGTTTATGATTATGTTTAAAAAACAAGAAACAAAAAATGATTCCCAGGGCACCCGGGTGGCTCAGTCAGCTAAGCATCTGACTTTGGCTCAGGTCACGATCTCTTGGTTTGTGGGTTCCAGGCCCTTGACAGGCTCTGGGCTGACAGCTCCGAGCCTGGAGCCTGCTTCGGATTCTGTGTTTCCCTCTCTCTCTTCCCCTCCCCTGCTCATGCTCTGTCTCTCTTTCTTTCTCAAAAATAAATAAACATTAAAATAAATAAATAAATAAATAAATAAACAAACGTTAAAATTAAAAAAAAAACAAAAAAAAACCTATTCCCTGTAATAAAAGCTTGAAGAAAATACAGTGCTAGGAGAGGATGTGTTGGAGTGGTATTGCCTTGGGCACATCATTTGATCTCTTGGGATCTCTGTCTTGTAGCCTGACAGGCCCTGCCCAGTGTCATTGGATGTGGGCTGAATCTAAGAAAGTACAGGCCATGTGACTTTGTCGTTACTGAATCACTAATACCTACCTCACGACTCAGCTGACAAGTGGCTGACTTGAAAATCCCCAGTCTGGCGTTCCCTGACACAATAGCGACAAAACAGCCTCCGACTTTTAAGTCAGAATTTTGTCTACACTGATCTCTCAGGTCTTAGTGACCCCTTATTTCCTTCCACATTCATCGAGTACCTACCTTTTGCCAGACACACTATAAACATTTTTGCCCATTTAAGGTGGTGTCCCCAGCATCCAGTTTCCTTCTTCCTTTCTAGAAGCCCAGTTGTGTCCAAGTATCTGCACAATCCCAAGCAACCAAGTAAGCCAGGGAGAGCGGACTCCACCTCTCCCATCTGGGTTGGGTCCAAGAATGGTTCCATGTTGCTTACCGGCAACTGGAGAAGGAACGGTCAAGTGACCCAGCTCGGGCTCATGAGCTGACAGTCTGTTAAGGCTCTGCTGGGGAAAGTTCTTTATTTCTAAGAGAAAGTCCTTTGGAAGGAAACAGTCCTTTGTCTTCCTGTGAGCGTTGTCACATCTGGAGATGAGGCTTAGCGTTGCAACTGTCTTAGTATCGGTCTGAGGTTGGAGACAATGATGAAGAGGGGGGAACAGGGAAACAAAAAGAACCTGGGGCCTTGGTGATATCATTAAGCCACTGAATCAGTCAGCCCTGAAGCTTGCCCTCTGTCAGGCAGAGCTCCTCTTTTTGAAGAATAATAATTATCCTCATGGCTAAAGGCAGTTTAAGGACAAGATCATTGTACTTGCAGCCGACGGCATTCTAACCGAAAAGCCTGCATGGCTTTCTTTAATTATTTCATAACCCTTTCCTCCAGGAGCTCCCAGTCTGGTTGGTAGGTGTTAGGTTTGATACATTTCCACTAAATTGAACTAATTTCATCCATTTTCCACCTCCACTTCCTGTGAGAGAAGCAGATGTCTAAATGGGTTATTACCAAAAAAAGGCACCATCCAGGGGGAGGGATGATTGAGCAGTGTTCTAAGAGAACACAGAAGGAACCATTGCTTTTCCCAGGGGGTCATTGCAGGCTATGGAGCCAATGCTGGGGTGAGTTTCGAAAGCTGAATAAGAATTTACAAGAATAAGAAAGGTAAAAAAAAAAAAAAAAAAATGAGAAAGACAATCCTGATAGAAAACTAGCACGTGCAAAGGCATGAGATGCTTCAATCCGGTAATCATAGACACTTGCTGTTTTTCATGGAGTAGCGTTCTCTCGCGGAAAGAAGAGAGGAGACCTTGTGCTCACTCGCTCACTCAGTCGTTCATTGGACCCATATTTCGGAGCATCCGCCGGGCACCAGGCGTTGTTGTAGCTGCTGTGGTTAGAGCATTGAGCAAAACTGGCAGAGAGCTGCCCTCATGGAGAAACATTATCATATCTCCCCCTACTCCCACCGAGTCCCGCACGCCCACTTTTGACTTGGAATTGGTGGGTCTTCCCTTGCTGCGCTTGCCGACTGTCCGTGAAATTATCAAGCGGAACATCGGTCTGAAGCGCCTCCACGTTTCTTCTTTCAAACCCTTTCCTGCATTGACCTTGCCCCTTTCCCAAGGCCCACTTTGCCCCTTCCCACCCATTCCTACCAGTGGCCCATATGTTATATACTTTGTCCATTTGTCTTTGGGATTTTCATTTTACCCAAGTTCAAATGATAAGGCTCAATTAATGAAGTTCTACTGGTGGATTGTGCGAAGTCAGCCCGTAAATAGGGGTCGCGCTCTTTGGAAAACCGGAGACGTTGTCAGTAGGGCAGCTCAGGCTGCAATCTCTAGGCTGGTGTCTACAAGACTGGCCTCGCTGGGACAACGGATCACAGCAACATAATCTCAGAGAAGCTGACTGTGACTCTTTGGTCCTTTGTAGATGGAGCTTTAATCCTCGCGAGAGACTCCTGCGGCCAGGGAGCGTAGGGCAAAGGGCTCTGAAGACAGGTCGCCTAAATTGAAATTCTCCCTCACTTGCGATCCGAGCAAACTGCAAAACCCCTCTGAGCTTCAAATTCCTCACCTCTAATATGGAACTCATGACGCCCCCCTCTGCAAAGTTGATACGGGGGTGAGAATAATTTGCATGCCGGAAACAGTGAATGCTGCATTCATGGCCATTGCAGTTTATTTATTATGATAGTAGTCATGGCTGTACCCTGCATGTGGAAGGTCTTCAGCTGGAATCAGGTTTGCATTATTGGGAGAGAAAGCATCGTCCACCAAACAAAACCAACTACCCATTCATTAAGTCCATTTGGTTATTAAAGGCCAATAGGATTAAAGAGCTAATTACAGCGTCCTAGGTTTGGCATTATCCATTGTTACCGGGACCCAGTCACGCCCCGTCCCCGGCTTTTTAAGAACCAGCGCGATATAGCACTTGGTTCACCTGGGTATGTTTTAATTTCCCTGGAGTAATTAAGCACGGTTATTAGCGCTCGCGAACTTCAACCAGACGAGCAATTCGGGTTTAAGATAGAAACAGGCCGATACGGTGCCCTTCCGGGTCTCCTCTTCCTTGCCGCTTGCCCCTCCGGGTCCGGGCTATGCCCAGCCTCTCCCGTCGGGCACAATGCATACAATATATATTAAGGGAAGTTTGGACACTTAATGAGGTAATTGCAGGCTAAATATATTCCTGGAGAATCAGAGATATAAAGTTTCCCACCATTCTTTTCCCCTTGTAGCCTTTTTCCTTTTTTTTTTTTAAGGTCTTATTAATTTGCAAACCGGTTAATTATGACTCCTCCGGGCTAAATAACTGTGCAGTTGGCGCTGTAATAGATGAGTGGTTGGGGCTGAGAGAGAGGTCCTGTTTTTTCTTTGCCTATTACACACATTGTTTTAGGTAATTAACATCCACTTTGTAGTGGCAACTCTGACGCCTCCCTGTCTGAACAGTGTCTTGGCTGACAGCCTTTGAAACAGCCCTGGTGAACTTCTTGCAAAACCATACGATATTATTATATAATTCTCCCCGATGAAAGCTCACAGAGAATGTGCACGCATAGCTACGTGTGAACTTTTGGATCCGGACGCCCTCGCACGAAGCGCCTTTTTGAAGGATGGTTTTCTTCCAGCTGGGCAGAAACTGCAGCGGGAGCAAAGGAAAGACCCGGGTTTGAATTCCGGCACTGCGGCCACCAGATAGGACAAAGTCATGCTGACTTCCCGGGGCTTTCGTGGGCACTTGGTGAGCTTTTTTAACAGTACCTGGCAAAGAGAAGGCTCACCTTCTACCAAACTAACAAGCTGTTCTCCAAAGGTAATGAAAACTAACAAAGAGGCTTTCAAAAGGATCTTTGATTCTTTTTTCCTTTTTTGTTTTTGCCTTTAAGCACCATTTGGAATCATAATCTGGAGCTTTGGATTAGAGTTACACGGGCCAAAGGAAGCCCTCAGAGATCACCCAATGGCCTTGAATTAGGCAAGTTACTGGTCCTGAACGTGCTTCTTCCTCTCTCCTCTGCCCACTGTTTCTCCATATTCTGGCTGGCTTCTTCGGCCCTGCTTGGTCTTTGAGGCACATGGAGTATTCACTTTCACGGTCTTTTCCAAGATCAGTCAACAGTGGGGGTTGGATGGAAAGTGTTTCTAAAACATTTTGCAGCTCTTTGCTTTCAGGAAATGCTGAACCCCAGAAGAAACGGTGAGGGGGCATTTCTCAACACTTTATCATCTATTTCACTGTGTTTTGTTTGTTTAAAACAACTACAACAGCAAGAACAATAAAATATATGGCCAGCATTGCGTAATTGGAAGCAGCTTGACACCCAGTATTTTCTTGCACTTGTGACATCTAGAAGCCTCCACCAATTAACAAATCACTATGCTCTCTTTCTTCCGAAGTTGGGGAAAGTTGAGAAAACTCATGAGTCCGGAGTGACACTGGATGACTCTATCATTTCCTCTTTATTTAAAAAAAAAAAAAAAAATTGTGTGGAATTAACTCGTAAACGTTCCCTCCCCCACACCCCTCCCCCACCCCGAACCTGGAGTCTTCCCAGAAATAAGTCTCGCAGCCCAGGGTGGAGTTTTGCTGCCCTGATGGCCTGTGGGCCGGGGCTTGCTGACTCGGACGGTGGACATATTACAATGAATAAGTGTGGGGAATAAACAAGGGCTGCCTCTCTGTCTCCTTTTGGAAAGACCAAAGGACCTGGGGTTGAAACCACAGCAGATCAAAGGAACTGCAGGTCTGAACAGGGGCAAGAGGAAAAAAAGGCCAAGGAGAGGAGGATTCCCGGGGAGGTGGGACCTGTTTTCAAAATGACACGTATTGAATATCTGCCACACACCCAGCAGAGTCACATAACTATTTCGTGTAATCCCCACATTGGAATTCTATGAGGAGACTATTAATACCACCCAGAGAAACTTAGACTCCAAGCAGGTGGGGTGACTTACGTGAAGTTACGCAACACATCGGTGGCAGAGTCAGGCTTCAAACCCACATCCGTCTGACTCCAGGTCCGGTGCCTGTTCCACAGACCTTGTGCGACCACATTTCCCTTCCAGGAAGTCAAGAGCGGAATACCACTTTGGCATTGGATGGGCATGAAGGAGGGCGCTTGTTGGAAGGAGCACTGGCTGTTATACGCAAGAGATGAATCACGGGGTTCTACTCCTGAAACCAACACTATGCTGTTATGTTACCTAACTTGAATTTAAATAAGTTAAAATCTTTTTTTTTTTTTTAAAAAGAAAGAAAACCAATTTGGTATGGGGAAGGGAATTGGGGTGGGAGGCAGGGGGAGAAAAGGAAAAGGTAGATTCAGTGTCTGTCCCCTGGTGGCCGGCCAAAGGTTGCCCGACGGGCTCCGTTCTTCAGACTCCACTTACCCTACAAAGCTCAGTCAGAGCCCAGCCGAGCGGAGGCCTTCGTATAGCGTAGCTCTCGCTCGCTTGCATTCCGATACCCCAGAGGTCACAAATTGGCAGCCTGCAGGCCAAAACTGGCCTAAGGATGTGTTTTGTTTGGCTCGTAAGAGTTGGATCACACAATATATTTTGAGAACTAGGTCTGTTGCCAACACTTAAAAATCGGGGGTTGTATCTTCCACTTCCAGCTGTAATGGACTGGGTCATCTCGGACCAACCGTCCCACTATGAGGAAAGCTGGGCTTGCAAAGCTCTCTGTGGGATGCCAGTGAAGAACAACCAAGGATGCCAGGGCTTGGAGGGTCTGTATTCCCAGAGAGAAGGAAAATGCTTCGGAAGGCAGCCAAAGAGCTCAAGCCTTCTGCCGGTTCCTAAGCCGTGCAGTCCTGGAGTCCGAGGAGCCATGGGGACGGCGGCGAGCGGGAGGACAGAAGCTGAGCGGAGCTTTTGGGAGCTCCACGGGCCGGAGAGCCAAGGTAACGTTCAGGGCTGGCGAGGCAGCCAGGACCTCGGGAGCCAAAGGAAATACAGAGAAGTGAGCCCAACATTTGAGGGTGGCCCTTCCCTGCAAGGGGGGTACTGAGCGGAGTTTCTAGGAGTCTCACGGATGTGAGGAGATTAAAAAATAGAACTCAAGACCCATGAAGAAGGAGGAGTCTTGGTGAATAGCCAGGACTCTCAGCTGGGATCCCAGCAGGGTGATATCCCAGGAGTCAGGGCAAACAAAAATAGTGTCTCGCCAAGGACTAAAAGTCGGCCTCACAAAAGCTCAACCCCTGAATGGGAAGATGTGACTCGCCCCCACTTGGCCTTCTAGAAGCAATAGCAATCCTCTCTGGAGGGAGATAACATCATCCAGAGATGCTAAAGTGCTTCGTCTTTGTCCCACAGGCATTTGTGCTTACAAGACCCAGATATTATGAGTGAAAGATGAAGGAGGCACGGATGGAGAACCAGGATCCATGGATGTAACCGTCTCTGGAATGTGTAGGTCCCAGGAGAAAAGGAGATAAAGGGCAATGGCGTTCTCCCAGTTTCCCCCAGGGCAGGTGTTTGCTCTGCAGAATCCCTTGTGAAGCTTCTACGCAGCTGCTCAGTAGAGCCGAGCCTTCTCTGAGTTATCTCCTGGGATGTAGCACCCCATCGTGAGCATAGCAGGTGCTCAGGAAACGCCTGTTGGATTGAGTTGTATCACACGGCCAAGTGTGGAAGCTGATGCCCACTTGTAGGGAGTTCACAACCAGTGGGGTACCGGAGCTGACTCACTCCTACTCAAGAGAGCCGACTGTGAGCACCTCTTCCCAAACAGCATTCAGCGATCTCACATAGGTAGCTTTGAAATCAGCTACAGTGGGAGTATCTGCCCCATGGAAATTGGCTACGCTACAAATCAGGGACTTTTCCCCCCTGCAGGTGGCCCATTGCCAAATGTTTACTAGCACAGCGCTGCTCACAGCCATTTTGAGATGAGACAGTCTTAAGGGGCACATGGGTGTTCAGTCGGTTAAAAGTCCGACTTCCGCTCAGGTCGTGATCTCACGGTTGGTGAGTTCGAGCCCCGCGTGGGGCTCTGTGCTGACAGCTCAGGGCCTGGAGTCAGCTTCGGATTCTGTGTCTCCCTCTCTCTCTGTCCCTCCCCTACTCGTGCTCTGTCTCACTCTCTCTCCCTCTCAAAAATAAATAAACATTAAAAAAAAAGACTATCTTCAAAGCAGAGGTTGCTTTGAAGGGTTGCTCATTTACACACACATGCACATATGCCTGGAGCTTCTTTATCCATGACTGATTGAAGCTTCCTCGTGAACCTCACTTTGCTGAATATCAATGGAGATACCCATTGATAAAAGAGATAAGCAATACATTTTGTTTAATCCAGTAAACTCAGTCTGACCCAATAATTTAGATCTCTTTCTTGGGGGTAAAATGCTCAGATATTCAGGATATTCAGATTTTTTTCTTTCTTTCTTTCTTTTTTTTTTTTTTTTTTTTTTTTTGCCTTCTTTTGTACAACAGCCCAAGTGCCAGAAAAAGAAAAAAAAACAGGCTGAGGGATAGAGAATTAAGTACATAATTTTATTGAGAAGTGCTCTCGAAGTCGACACTGTCAGAGAGGGAAGAAAGGACTGAGTACGTGGGCGGAACTGAGAGTCACAACAAAGACCTCAACGGGTCCCACGGACCCAATGGCTCATATGTGCCTGCGTGGGGTTTAAACTTGTTGTCCACGAAGCACCAACATTTTAGTATCTTTCCATCCAAAGCAGGCTTCCCAGTTTCTATGGAAAAATTGGAAGACACGGCAGTGCCAGACTGGAGCTGGGGTCCTGGCTTGGCCTTCCCAAGTTCAGGGTTCAGCTACTGTGGGCTGCACCCGGACAACATCATAATGATTAAGAAATACGGCTTCGGGCATTGAGGAGGGCACTTGTTGGGATGAGCCCTGGGTGTTGTACATAAGTGATGAATCACGGGAATCTACCCCCAAAGCCAAGAGCACGCTGCGTAGACCGTATGTTAGCGAACCTGACGATAAATTATATGGAAATAAATAAATAGATAAATATTTTTAAAAATTAAAAAAAAAAAAAGAAATATGGCTTCAGAATCAAATAGCACAACCTAGAACTCCACGTCTACAACTTAGTAGCTGTGTGACCTTATCGGGCTACTTGATCAGAGAAGATCATGTTTTGAAAGTTCTTGGCACAAAGCGAGTGCGTCATAAAGGGTGCCTAGTTATACTTCGCTGACCCGCATTGTCTCCGAATCCTCTCGGGAGTTTGACTGATTCCTGGAAAATATAAGAAGTAGCTGGCACTTGACTTTTTACAGCCTGATGAAGGCTGCATGTTACAGATGCAAACCGATCAGCCTTTCGTTTTATGGAATCCCAACCACAGACATGAACCAGTTTTAAAAATGCAGTCAGCCTTTTGGGTATGTCATCAACCATCTACGAGTGGTAGGAGAAAATCTTGCCTTGGGAAAAAAAAAAAAAAAAAGCAAAATTCAACAAACCCTGAAGAGATACCACTCCCTAAAAATGAAAGCTTTATTTGGACTGATGTGTCCGTCACATTTTGGCGAAAGCAATTTTCTTGGAGCAGGTATTCTGTCACGCTCACGTTGCCAAGGGAGCACCATGCTGAGTGAAACCACAAGTTAGCGGGAGAAATGCACTAGCTGGGAGTGGAATCGTGTCGTGAATGAGCTTCTGGTGACTATTAGGAACGCGAGTTTCCTTTTACGTTCTTGTGCCTTTTTAGCCTAAACCAAAACCTGAAAACAAAGGTCTTCGACATTTTTTTCTGCCCTCGCACCATGCACAGGCCAATGGAATCCCATCAGTAATAGCTCTCATAATGCGCACTGCTTCAGTCACAGTGAGGAAGGAGGGGACACCCCTCCTCAAAGTTTGTATCGGGACGGGAGTGGAGATGTGCGTGCAGTGTGGAGGGCTTTCCTCCAGCTGGGACGTCTCCAACTTGGGGCTGCTGGTGGGGGTGGTGATGGCAGATAACTTGCCCTGATGGTAAACTCTGCCATTAAACACTTTCGGAGCCTCTCCTTACTTTGGGCTCCTTGCTCATTCACAAAATTTTATTGAGCATTTATTATGTGTCAGGCACTGATCATAGCGAATAACAGAAGGCCCCAGGTATTAAAGAGCAGAACACAGTCTTATGGGAAAGACAGAGATACAGATAAAGAATGATATACCCCAACATGATACTTAACTGAAAGTCAGTGTATGTGCATTCAATGCCTTCAATGGGGTGGAAGTTAAATGGGGCCAACTCTGCCTGGGGGAATTAAAAAGAGCTCACAGACAATTGGCTTCTGAGCTGGGCCCTTGATGGAGGCAGAGGAGCTGGCATGAATTGAGGGACAGTGGAGAAAGGACATGGAACAGAGGCAGAGCATTTGGGGCACAGTGGGTGGTTTGTCTAGACTTCAACAGAAAAACCTGTGAGGGGAAGTAAGGAACCAGGCCTAGCAAGGCAGGTTAAGGACCAACTTGTGCAGACCTTGAAAACCAGGCTAAGGCGTCTGGACCTTTCCTCCAAGCAGAGAAGAGCCACTGATATTTCCAGCTGGGGGACGCCACGCTCAGCTTCCCTTCTAGAGCTCTTGGTATTTGTCACTTCTGTTGTGTCAAAATTACTTAAAGCGATCCTCTGAGGTCAGCAAATCTGGTGAAAAGGGAGAAATTGGAGGGGAAAATGCTGCAGACTCAGAACAACTTTCCTCAAACAGGTATGGTCCAATTTTTATGGGCCAGAAATGGGCAGAAGCAAGTGTACATAATTCAAAATGGCAGCAACTCCAAGAGCCTCCTTTACAGTTTACTTGGTACGTCTTCATGTTTAAAGATGACGTGTGTCGCAAATTCTGGGAACTCGTTCCAACCAAAATGGTGGCTCTTTATTCCAGGATACTTAGAAAGCTGTTTGGGAAATCTTCCGCTTCCAAGCTCAGCATCACTTCAGAGCATTCCAAACTGGACAACATAAATATACATAAGAAAGTGTCAAGCAAGGTACATGATTCATAATGGGTCCCTTTCCACTTTTCCCTTAAAATGATGGGACTTCCGCACACAATCAGACTTACCTGGAAGGCTACAGGTAACACAGACTGGTGGGCCCTATCTCCAAAGTTTGTGACGCATCGATAGTGGGAGGACCATCAAGAATTTGTATTTCTAGAAAGTTCTAGAAAGCTCCTGGCTGATGCTAAATCTGTTAATCAGGAGACTACAGTTTGAGAACCATTGCCTTAAAACACGGGTCATATTCTAGAGACACTGTTCAGGTTCAGGGGTCTTTCTTGTATAGTCAGCCCAAAGAGACAACAGGTAACTTGTAGAAAGCATACAGTGCAATATTCTAAATGCCAACTGTTTATGATCTTGCTGGTAAACTTTGCTGGGCATAGTGTGGGGTTGGCTCTGTTGGAATGGCTGAAACTGGAGGTCCTTTACCATTTTCTTCTGACCCCTTCGTTACCATTCCAGCCTGGATGGGGGGGTGGGTGGTCAGAAGTTATGAGACCCGACTAGCAAATTCAGGAAAGAGAGTCTGAACCAATGTCAGGGGCTGGATGCCCAATCCTGGCCCTTGAAGCAAAAGCAGAACCTGCATGACTGGGGTCAGCTGCAAACAGCTGGAGATCAAGGTGCAGGAATGGGCATGGGGCAGTACTGGGGTCCTGGAAATGACCCCCCGTTTCCCTTCTCTTCTCTTAAATGGGACCTCTCTGGACTCGGCATTCTTACTTTCCCCACCCCTGGCAGGCACAGGGCAGACCAGAGACCCTGGTGCCCAGGCTTCTCCACAAAGAAGAACCAGGCTTGGCTTCAGTAAAGAAAGAGCTAAAAGAAATCTGGGGGTCCCCTGGACCCTTCTGGAGAACCGTTATGCGTTCTGGAGAACCCGTTAGGTTGTGGTTGCTGATTTATTGGCTCATGGGGGGTCTTATGATCCCCTCACTGTTTTGTATGAGACAGGTGTGAGATCTCCCACACTGCCTACCGCTTCCTCCATTTGGAGGGAAGAAGATTGGGGCTGATGTTCAATCCCCCTTGCTGACTTCACGCATCCGCTTGCACAGCCCGGCAGAAGCCGACTGGACACCAGAGGGCGCTGCAGCACCAGCTCATTCGGGAAGGCTCCGTCCACCAAGGGCTCCAGGCCCCAGAGCAATCCAAGAGTTCTGAGCGCTGGGCTCCCACATCCAAGGAACTCAGAGAGGGAAGCGATCCAGAAATGGGAACTTCATGGTTTTTGCTCGGTCGCAGTTGCCGCTGATGGTTCACCAGATTTTCTGGAGGAAAGGAAACAAAAAGTTTTAGTAAGATTTTAAAACTGGTTGTGATTTCAGACAAGTTCAAAAATTGGAAAAAAAAAAATTCCTGCGTACCTTGAAAACAAGAAAATGAGGTAGCAATCACCGGGAAAAATCCCGTGGGGACCCGCGCAGATGGCCATTTGCAGGTTTCACTGCGGCAGGAATTTGTGTAGGTGTCAGGAAAATTCCAAGAGTCCAGGAAATAACCACAGACACAATCGGACTGGACTTCAGGCTGTTTCCCCACCTGGGGGGAAGCTCAAGTGATAAGTGTTACCACGTATTGAGCTGTTACTATTCCCATTAGCTAAGTAGGCTAAAAAAATTTTTTTTTAATTTTTTTTTTCAACGTTTATTTATTTTTGGGACAGAGAGAGACAGAGCATGAGCGGGGGAGGGGCAGAGAGAGAGGGAGACACAGAATCGGAAACAGGCTCCAGGCTCTGAGCCATCAGCCCAGAGCCTGACGCGGGGCTCGAACTCACGGACCGTGAGATCGTGACCTGGCTGAAGTCGGACGCTTAACCGACTGCGCCACCCAGGCGCCCCTAAAAATTTTTTTTACATGGATTATCTCTTTTTATCTTCACAGCAGATAAAGACGATCTTACTGGTAAAGAAACTTGGCTCAGAAAAACTGAGTGGAGCAGAACCAGCTGGTGAGCGGTGGCCCAGGATTCAAGCCCAGGTTTTTGTGGAGGTGTTGAAGCACGCACCTGTGACCCGCGTGTGCACAGCTTCATGCATCAGGTCTCACCCCCTGTCCTTGCCGTCTCACCTCTCAGCCGTGTCCCCCAGCAGGTGCCCTGGGCACCAGTCTGGGCTACAACCCCCGAAGGACAGTGGGGATCACAAATCAGCACAGGTGGTCAGCTGAGAACCCACTGGGGGGCTCACGGGGCCCTGGGTGGGGACGTTTACAAGCAGATGAAATACTTCTGTGCAGACACCAAATAAAACAAGTTTTCCAGGACAGTCTAATTTCAGATACTCTGTGACATCCGCTGTCCGATGATGCATGCATGATGGGTCAAATGATGTGCCCTGATGTTCAGTCTGCAAATTATGAAACCGGGTGTTTTCGGAAGAACGGAGACTCTAGAAAGAGGAGCCTCAAGTAGAATCCAGGTTTGGCAGTGGCCGCATTTTATGAGAAAATGAATGAAAAGGCTATTGCAATCTGAAAGCGCTGTATGAAAGAAAGAGACGATTTTACGTGATCCCGTTCAGGACGACCTTCCTCTCCTTTCTCTCTTGTAGGAACACCTCCTCCCTTCCCAGGGAGAGACATCACGCGCACTGCAAACAAGCACGAGTTAGAAGTGGATTCAGATCTCTGCCCTGCTGCTTCTTAGTTGTATAGCCCTGAACGAGTGGTTCCACTTCTCTGAGACTCAGTTTCTTCACATCTTAAGTGGGAATAATAATCATACCTCACAGAGCAGATGATACTCTTGACTGCACATGTCATGAAAGTCAGGCCCTTTTCCCCCCTGCTTTATATAGTTCAGCTCCTTGCATCTTTCCGACGACTTCTATTATCCTCCAACCTATCACAGAGCAGGGAGCAACCCAGAGGGGTCAAGCAGCTTGCCCAAGGACATACCACCGCTGAGGCACAGAGTTCGAGCTCAAACTCAGGCTTATCAGACCCTAGGGCACAGAATTTAGCCACCCACCGATTGGTCACAGAAGGTGCCAGGGATTAAATCTGAGCCGGGAATGTGACGCGTTGGCGTTGGCACATGTAGCAATGAGACCTGTGACAATTTTTTTTTTCAACGTTTATTTATTTTTGGGACAGAGAGAGACAGAGCATGAGCGGGGGAGGGGCAGAGAGAGAGGGAGACACAGAATCGGAAACAGGCTCCAGGCTCCCAGCCATCAGCCCAGAGCCTGACACGGGGCTCGAACTCACGGACTGCGAGATTGTGACCTGGCTGAAGTCGGACGCTTAACCGACTGCGCCACCCAGGCGCCCCGACCTGTGACAATTTAAGTGACATCTTAGGTCCTCACCAATAATCTAATGGCACAGGATGAATTTTGTTAGAGAGCAGAGGAGGCAGAGACAGAGAACTTTCTGGTGTTCTTTTTCTTCTTTCTTTCTCTTTGTGCAGGACCTTATATTTTCCAAGATACTTTACATACACAATCTCTTTTAATCCCGATGCTAATCCAGGGAGGTGCACAAGGCAGATGTCATTATCTTCACTTCACTGAGGATTAAATGGGCTTTGGTAGCTACATGCCTGGCTGAAGACCCCCCCTCCCTCCCCCCGGTAACCAGGGTGCACTTAAAATGTCACAGGGTTGCCACAGGATTAAAAGAGACAGTTCATGAGCACATCATGCCTGGCACGTCAGCTGGCACACAGCAAGTGCTCAATAAATGCCTACAGGACCTGAAAGAGTTTGAAAAGGCTTCCTGGACCATTCTCATTCACACGGATCTGCCACTACGCGGCCCGAGGGCGGTTCTCAACTAGGGTGCAGAGAGAAAGTTTTGGACAACACGGACCGTTTGGTGAACAGCTTGGGGCCGTGTTATGAGCTCTGTTGGAGCCGGTGCACAGGGCTGCCCAGTCCCTTCAGGGAATCGTAGAGCTGGGAATAATCTAGAGAAAATCTGGCCCAGCATTTTCCACGTATGGTCCACCAGTCATCGCGGGCCACTCCGCAATGCTCTTGACTTACAGTTTACTCTAAATCAACTCACTTTTTACCTCCGATGAATGCCTTTCAATATACATTCATCAAATCATGAATTTGATTTGCTGGGTGTAGATTTTTCTAATATATGCGTCTGTTCTATTTCATGTATTTCTAACCAACAACCAGAACTTGTGAATAGAAAGTTAAAGTGCTTGTCAGATCACAGTATCGTACAACTGAAACTAATAGAAAATTGTGCATCAACTGTACTTCAATTAAAAAAAGAAATTCAGGGGCCCCCGGGAGGCTCCGCTGGTGGAGCGTCCGACTTCATTTCAGGTCATGATGTCGCGGTTTGTGGGTTCGAGCCCCACCTCGGGCTCTGTGCTGACAGCTCGGAGCCTGGAGCCTGCTTCGGATTCTGTGTCTCCCTCTGTCTCTGCCCTTCCCTGCTTGCGCTCTGTCTCTCTCTCTCTCTCTCTCTCAAAAATAAATAAACATCAAAAAAAATTTCTTTTAGTCAAAAGTGTCCATGCTCCACACTTCTGGAAATTCTGTCGAATGTCTTCCTAGTCTAAAAGAGAAATCTCGGCACCAAAGAACGCATGGCACAGATATTTAGTGGCACAGGGAGGCTTAGACTCAAGTTTCGTCCCTTAGAAACCAGGGCTCTTTGCCACTAAGTGTTCCCTTTTTGCCCTTGTGATCTGCAACATTGGCAAGCAAGCCTTGTGAAGGACCGAAGTGCCTGAACGTGGGGGATACACATTCCCACAAGGCTTCTCAGTGGGTACCCCAGGCAGGGGAACTGTGGACGGCTTAGGCTTGTCCTTTGTGGGCTATCTTCTCACTGGGTGTGGGTTCCTTCCATAATTTCATTTGCTCTGTAAAAAAGAAGGTAGAGTTATTTTTATATTTTTTTATAATGTGTATGCTTCAAACATCTAGAAAGATGCGCATTGCCCCTTAAATTTTTTTTAAATGCTTATTTATTTTTGAGAGAGACAGACAGACAGGATACAAGCAGAGGAGGGGCAGAAGGAGAGAGAGAGGCACAGAATCCGATAGCAGGCTCCAGGCTCCGAGCTGTCAGCACAGAGCCCGACGCGGGGCTCGAACCCCCGAACCTTGAGATCATGGCCTGAACCGAAGTCGGACCCTTAACCGACTGAGCCACCCAGGCGTCCCTCATTGCCCCTAACATTAAGGGAAAAAAAATCGTGTTTGCTGTTCATCAAGTGCTTCCTCTCTGATAGTAATGCCCGTCAGTTGGCTGAGCATATGCTTGGGGCCGGGCACCGGCTTAAGGATTCATCCAAATTATTTCCTTCTCACAATCCTGGAAGAAAGATATTATTGTCTGTGCCTTCCAGCAGCACCAGGAAGGGGTAGAAGTGGGATCTGAGCTCAAGGATTACCCTCCTCCCCTGATTTCTTGTCGCAGACAGGACGACGGCTGTGATTAGCCCCCGCAGAGGGCTATATCCTCTGAGCCCAGCACCGAGGTGGGTGAGATGATGTTGGTTCCCATTATCCAAGTGCAGAAGCCGACGGGCAAAGAGTGCCCACGATTTGCCAATAAAATCACACAGCCGAGGCCAAGGACCGAGGCATTTCCGCCCCCAATTCTTTCTAATGACTGAGAACGTGACCTGTGCTCGGCCGGGCACATTTGTATCTAAAGATGGAACAAAGCAGCAATAGCTAAGCACGCCCAGCGCAGACCGTGCCTGTCCAGGCGAGGGTGGCCTTGTTGAAGGAAATACCTGTCCGCCAGCCTCCCTGCAAAGGGCGACATCAGAGCGGCCCGTCATCTGATAGTTAACTGCTCTTCCCACTGCCCCGTCAGGTGGAAGTCAAAACATAGTTAAAGTTTCGTGGACTTAATCTATTTAATAATAAAAATAATAATGGCTCAATTAATAGCAATCCTAGGCACTTTTATGGACGCTTTCATCTGAGAATCAAAGTGGTTTGGAAAAGAAGCCATCATTAGGCTGATTTTACAGATGAGGAGAATCGGCATAAAGAAGTTAAATGACTTGCCCAGGGTCAGGGCCTGAGTCAGCACCGGAGCCACGGGGAGAACGCCAGGCTCCGTCGGGGCTCTTGCCTCCTCCCTGCTTCCCTCCCCCTCTCTTTGTGCCTGGTGCTTTGGTAGGATCCTTCATCCGAGAATCTGAAATTAATCTCCTAACAATTATCATCATTCATCAGAGGCCAACAACAACAGCAAAACCTTGACCTGGCTTGCCAAGCAGGGGCGCCTCGATCCTGTGCTGCCTCTCCTGGACCTGCAGGGAGGGGATGGCACCGAGCACCCTCCGGTCCAGGCTCAGGGTGCTGGGTCCCGCCACTCAGAGGGGCTGGGGCCCCGCACTGCCAGGAGAGCGGAGTGGAAAAGGCAGCGGGCCCAGTATTTAAAACTATTTCCCATATAATAATTCTGAAAGCCGTCTTGGTGATGCCGGCTTCGAGTGTCTGTTTCTCTGTTTATGCCAACTGACATAAATCCAGAGATTATGGCGTGGGAGAAAAAAAAATAGATTTTGGAGTCAGATACCTGCATCGTGAGTTGGTTTTTTATTAGCTGTGTGCCCTTAGACTAATTGCTTGACCTCTCTGAACGTCAGCGTCTTCATCCACAAAATCAGTATGGCTGTATCTTAGGGGTCTTGGATTCCTACAAAATCAGCTACATGTGCTCTGTCTCTTTCTTTAATGGAAAACACTGTAAAATGATATTTTGCATATTTTAACGTACTATACTTAGCTGTATATATTATATATGTACATCCCCAATGTACATATATATTATCCCAAACCAGAGGTACCAAAATTTATGGGTGATTTTTTTTTTTTTTAGCTTTTAAAGGCTTTTCAAGAACATTTTTTTTTTTAATTTTTTTAAATTTTTTTTTTTAATTTATTTTTGAAGGAGAGAGAGAGACAGAGCACGAGCGGGGGAGGAGCAGAGAGAGAGGGAGACACAGAATTCGAAGCAGGCTCCAGGCTCTAAGCTGTCAGCACAGAGCCTGAGGCGGGGCTCGAACTCACAAACTGTGAGATCATGATCGAGCTGAAGTCGGACGCTTAACAGACTGAGCCACCCAGGCACCCCAAGAATATTTTAAACAACATTCAATTTTTACCTCATACTCTGATTAAGAGCTATAATGTCCCTCCGCCATAAAGGCCATTTGTGATTCTTGGGAGGTTCAAAAGAATGTTCGTGAGCTAGTGGGCACTCTTTCATTGGGAGCAATATTTCTTAGGCACAGTCTAACAAAACTAAAACAGCTAAAAAATAAAATAAAGTAAGATAAAATAAAATTAAGGTAAAATACATAAAGTAAGATAAAATAAAACAAAGGTAAAATAAAATAAAATAAGATACACTAAAGTAAGATACAATAAAATAAGGTAAGGGGCGCCTGGGTGGCTCAGGTGGTTAAGCAACCGGCTCTGGCTCAGGTCATGATCTCATGGTTTATGGTTCCAGCCCCGCATCGGGCTCTGTGCTGACAGCTCGGAGCTTGGAGCCTGCTTCGGATTCTGTGTCTCCCCCTCTCTCTGCCCCTCCCCTGCTCACACTCTGTGTCTGTCTCTTAATAATAAATAAACATTAAAAAAATTAATAAAAAAATAAAATAAGGTAAGATAAAATAAAGTGAGATAAAATAAAATAAGGTAAGATAAAATAAAAGTGAGATAAAATAAAATACGGTAAGATAAAATAAAATAAAGATAAAATAAAATAAAGTGAGATAAAATAAGGTAAGATAAAATAGAATAAAGATAAAATAAAATAAAGTAAGATAAAATAAAATAAGGTAAGATAAAATAAAGATACACTAAAATAAAATATCTTGCCTATAAGTAGGGAAAAAGAGCTGAAAGAATAAAGAGGTAGCAGAAGGCATAGAAAAGCCTCCCCGTGGGGTGCCTGGGTGGCTCAGTCGTTTGAGCTTCCGACTTCGGCTCAGGTCACGATCTCGCGGTCCGTGAGTTCGAGCCCCGCATCGGGGTCTCTGCTGACCGCTCAGAGCCTGGAGCCTGCTTCCGATTCTGTGCCTCCCTCTCTCTCTGCCCCTCCCCCGTTCATGCTCTGTCTCTCTCTGTCTCAAAAATAAATAAACGTTTAAAAAAATTGAAAAAAAAAAAAAAAAAGAAAGAAAAGCCTCCCCGAGCAGCCATGGCCAGCAGAGATGGTGTAGGGCAGCCCAGACAGCCCAGCTCAACCCCACCAGTGCACTGGAAGATACTGGGGGGAATCTCGCCCCCACAGATCTTCGCCCCACCAGGGGGAAGTAGGTCAGAGTCACAACAGGACTTGTCCAAGTTCACAGAGCCAGTAAGCGGCTCACAGGGATTTGAGCTGCAGCCCGTCTGCCCCCCAAGCCTGGGTTCTCCGACGGGGCACTCTGAGGCCTCCTTCATCTGAGAGTGCATTTTTCACAGATCGGAAGGTAAGGAGCATTTCCTGTTACAGCCCTCGGGGTCCCCGCAGGAAACAGCTGGTACCCTCATCTGAGGACCCTGAGGGTCAATCGGAATCAAAGGTGTGGGCAGGGTGAAGTGGAGTACCTGGGGTGGCTAGTGCCCTAGACCCAAAAGGATAAGGGGAGGCAGAAGTTCCTGGAACCTGGGAATAGACTTATGTAGAAAGGGCCCCCTTCTGCAAAATGGGGCAGGAGTATGGAGAATCAATCCTGTAACCTCCAGCCAGGCTCCCCATGACGAAATCATACCACAAGGCAAAGGGCAAGGGAGCGTGTGTTCCGCGTCAGCCTGCTGGGGCAAAGAGCAGAAGAGAGAGGTGTAGACAGTGACGTGGGGCGGGGCGACGGAGGGGCCAGTCCTCCTTCAGTTCAGTTATGAACAATCCCCAGGGTAAGATTGCCTCCCTTCCCGGAGTCGAGTGGTTAAGTCCCTGCTGGTCAGCCCTAACCTTGGCTCAGAGCCCCCAAGAGGTCCTGTCAGGAGACAGGAAAGCAGCCTTGAGAGCTGGCTAGAGAAGGACATCCCGTCCATTTAACAATGAAAAAGTGGAAGTCCAAAGAGACTAAGCAATGAGCTCAAACACTACAGGGGACATTGCCAGAAAGAAGATGGTGCATTAATTGCTCATTCTGGCCTGTAGCTGGCATCTTCATTCATTCATTCATTCATTCATCCATCCAGCAATTATCTCTGATTATCTGTAGCGTGGCTACTGAATTCCAGACATCCTATTTGACCGCAAGCAAGTCAGGGACAATGATATTTAATCGCCCTCCTATGGCTCATTTATAAATTGTTGTAATCACTGACATTTATTTAGTGCTTACTGTCTGCCAAAGACTGAAAGAACTTGCCTTACGCCCGGCATCATCTCATTTCATCCCCACCGTAACTCTCGGAGGGAGGTACAATTGTTATCGTCTCCTTTTTACAAACAGGACGTTGAGACCCAGAGAGATGAAACAGCTTGTCCACAGTCAACCAGCTGGTAAGGGATGGAGCTGAGCTCAGAACCCAGATCTTTCTGACTCCAGAAGCTAGTGTTTCACCCGCCGTGCTATATGTCAGAGGCTCAAATGGGCGGCCACAAGGCCAGCTGCAGCCTGAAGACGTGCTTTATTTTCATTGAAATCAAGCCAATGTTCAAAAACTGAGAGATTTCCTTTTTAAAGAATTCAGATGTTCTTACTTTCCTTTTTAGAGTCCGGGCTATTTGGCTACACGGGGGCCTGCATTTCTTCCTGGGACAGCTGCCTGCCTGTGAGCCTTACTCAGAAACACCCCCCTCCCCCTCCCCCACCCGCTCCCCACCAGCCTCCATACATGGCTGGGTGGGTGGGCCTTCCTCGTCTGTCCCTTTATGCCCAATGCAATACCGTGATATGGGGTGACTTGCCCCCAGGATGGGGACTGGAGCTCTCTGCCTACAGAGGGTCCCTTTTTCCTTTCCACCCGGCCACGTCTGCAGGAAACCTGCAAACAAAAAGCTCAGGGCAGTAAGCAACCAACATTGTACCTTTCCTCCACTCCTCCTGGCCCACCACAGCAACGGAGCACAAAAGGCAACCCCGCAATGCCAGGAAAATGCCCGACCAAAGACGCCTGTCTCCAAACGCAGCCCATGGCAACCCCACTGAAGGCAGAGAAAACACTTTCAATAAGATCACCTTTTATCTTCGCTTTGTGGGCCAAAGGAATAGAACACAGTTGCCAAACACAAATTAATGTATAATTATTTTCCTTGCCTGAATCATTTGCTTTCATGTGTCAGAGCATGCTGAGCAAATAGCACCACACCTTGGGCTTTAATTGTGGTAATCAGGGCTCTGAGCCACAAGAAAGGCTTTTCTAATGCCTCCTCTAGCACTGACTTTCAAGTCGAAGCAACTGATTTTTTCCTCCTCCTCGTCTCTTCTTTTTAAGGAAAAAAAGACATATGCTGGGGGAGGTCTCAAGGCTGCTGGGAACAATATCACGCCCGCTTGGCCACAGGAAAGTGCCCACCCTCCCCGGGCAGAAACACAACCACCTTTGACAGGTGACTGTCGTGCTAATGACTGTTCTTTTCTCTTATTCATTTGGTGACTAATTATTTGCTTTGTAAGTTGAAGACCACCTATCTTTGTATTAACGCTACAATGGGATACGTGGTACATTGTTTATCCGCTAACATGGTCTTGAAGTTTGAGTCCCGTGAAACCAGTAAGGGGAAGAGAGACGTGAGGGTTTCCCACGGGCCTCTGTCGAAAGGGAAATCGGTAGTGCCTTCTGATCTCTGAGTCTCGTGTTGTAAGTTCTTTTGAGCTGTTCTTTCTTCTGGCTGCCCCTGCAGACACAAGGCGACACTCCTAGGTACACAGCGATGGTTTGGACAACAGAAACCAGCTCTTCCATCATAGGAAAATCACCTCCCTCTTGTCCTTGGGGACGGTTGTTTTCGAAGACATTGGTGGGGCATCGGAACACAACGGCGGGGTTCCGTGCCTCTGGCTCCTCAGCGACGGGCATGACGATGTCACTGCACAAGGGTCCTCTCCGCTTTTCCTGAGACTCATCTGGGGTCCTGGTGGGTGAGGGAAGGTGATGAAGTTGATGATCTTTGCTTTCCTTGAAGCGCTAAATGAATGCGGAGGCTGTCTGGAACACGCGACAGACAAGTCCCCGAGTTTGGAAATTTTTCAGCGTTTCCACTTTTAGTGTTTGTCGTCACAGTGGGAGTTAGTATCAACACAACTGGCACATAGTAGGTACTCAGCAATGTATGATACATATAGGAATACCATATGCATGCATGAGTACCTTAAGACAGTTTTTCCTGAGGGGGGATTGGCTGGGGATAGGGCTAATTCTTTATTCGTTCCGTCACACAGGCATGCATTCATTTATTCGGCAATTATTGAGTGCCTATCCCAAGAGCTGAAAAGGAAAAGGAAAAGGAAAAGACTCAACCCCCACTCTCAAGAAGAGCAAGGAAGAAGGAGACACGGGTGGAAAGTTTCAGAGCCCCGAGGCAAGGGTTACTACGGAGAGAAAGCCAGGTGGCTCTGGAAGCACTGAGGGCGCACCCCGCCCGCCAAATGTTGCTCGGTGTTTAACAATGGATTCTTGAAGTGTAGTTCTATTTTCGTTGACATTAACAAATAGGATGAAAGCAAAACAACAAAGATCACGTTGGAACCCTGTGCGTTTGTCCACAATGCCAGCGTTTTCTCTGCTAAGTTGGTTGCTAGTTCTCAAATCCTGGCGGGACCTTTCTTCAATTTGGGGGGCTATTCACGACGTAAGTCTCCAGACGTGCTACGCTTGTAAGTTGAAGCTGCATTACTGGTATTTTCTCCATCACTTTCTTCAGCCTAGGCAATCAACACGATAAACCAAGCCCTGATTGGTAGCGTTTGCCAATTTCCCTGGTGTAAATACTCCAGCCATGCTGATTTCAAAGCTATCTGCATGACATCACTGAGGGATGCCCAGTAGGGCACCATTATGTCGAACTTCCACCACACAGATGCGACGGGTGGAAATAACCTTAAGAGCATAGATAATAGTAAAATGTAATAAAATAATTAGGAAGTGATGAGTTTTGACTATTTATGACCTTTGTTTTTAATATAATTTATTTAATTATAAAGTGCTTATAATTTAATCCTTAATAATTGCTGTGTTTAACAACCGGCTTGCAAAATTCCCAACAATTTCATAATTGGCTCTCGCAGGCCCGTAAGGGCAGGCTCCGGCACATTCCTGTGCCTAATCCAACAGAAGGCAAGGAGAGCTTCTCAGAGAAGGAGATCCCGAACTCAGGAGAAACACCGTGGGGTAGAGAAGACATCCGCCTACAAGTACAACTTCTGTGACCTTGTTGCCCGTTGCTTTGTCATTCTGTGCCTCAGTGTCCTGTGCCTTAAAATCAGTGTGCCCAGGCCTAGTCACAGGGGTGTTTTGTAGATGAGGTGCCAGGGCCCCAGGAGGTGCTAACTTTTTGAAAAGCAAGTTGGCACCCAGGGGAGGGGACGGGGAGCACGGGCCGGGGGGTGGGTCCGGACAGGGAAAGCTAACACACGGAGCAGGAGAGAGCCAGCCGGGCACTTGTGGGAACGGCCAGTTGTTCTGCAGACACAGCATTCGTGACAATACAAATCAGGTTGGAAGAGTGCGCAGAGCCTTGAATGTCATGTTCAGAAAAGTCACCTTGATCACGGGGGTTGGAACCTAAGCACTGGAGTGGGGCAAGAGTGTCGCTCGGGGCTTGCTTCCTCATCTATAAAATAGAGCTCACTCAGCCATACTGTCATTTGGGGATGACTGGGGGGACTACGGGGACTAGGGGACTTTGGATTGTAAAGTGCTCGGTGCCTTGGCCAACAATAAAAGTTATTTTGTTACCACTGTTTTCTATTATTGGCAGAGCCGTGCTGGGTGCCGAGGAATGACAGGAGATAATGTTTGTTAGTTCCCTCAGGCAAAGGCACTCCCCCACTCCATTCTGTCCCTACCCCTGTGCCCTTGGTGCACAGGGAGAGCGGGTCAGGCCCCTGGAAGGGATTTACCTGCTGCGGTACAGGTGTGACCAGAAGTGGCTTTCCCCCACCTCCAGAGCCGGAGGGCGCAGGAGATCGACGACTCCGTCGACTCGACACCCGTCGGGGATTCTCTTACGGTCCCTTTTGAAAGAGCAGTCACCCCAGGTGGTGTCCCCACAGCCCAAGCCTCCATCAAGCTCCTCGCTGGCCGCCAGCTGCTTCTGGAGAGTGCATGGTGCCCCTTGCTCCCTCACGGCTGCCTGGAGACCTGCCCCCAGGATGGCCCTTTCTTCCTGTGCCAGGTAGATAGATGTGGGTTTAGTCTCGGGCCACACAAACCCAGGGCAACGGCCATCCAGGATGATTCTCTGGATAATTTCGGGCCCTCAGTGCTGTTGCTGAGGAAACAATCAGAGACATTTGCTTATTTGTTCTGCATGAAATAACCGGTTTGCCTGTTTATAGAAAGCTATTCAGAGCTCTGCCGTTTATCTGGCCCGAAGAGACACAGCCAAGAACTTGCTGTTGCCTTTTTAATTAAATACCTACTGTGTGCCAGGGGCTTTCACGGGGCTAGTCCCAGACTACCACCCACAGTTGGGGGAGATTTCTGGAGATAAGCCCGGTCAACAGAAGAGAAATTTTGTGTTTACAAAGCATCTAGGCAGTTACTGGCTCATCCAAGCCTTAGGACAACTCGGAGGGGCAGGCATTATTAACACCATTTCAGAGATAAGGAAAATGAGCCGCAGAGAAGTTAAGTGAATAATGGTAACCATGATTATTTTGGAGTGTCTAGGACCGTGAAATAGTTTTGCATGCATTAACCCATTCCTGAGTTGCTGCAACTCGGTGAGTAGGTGCTATGATTATTGCCCTCATTTTACAGATGAAGGCTCTGAAGCTTAGACAGATCTTAGCTGCTAAGTGGTGGAACAAGGATTCCAGCCCTGGTATCATTCCAGACTCCAGGCTCTTAACCACGACTGGCAAAGGGCCCAAGGGCGGGGAGGCGGAGTCTGGGTTTGCGATCGGCCGCTGCGTCTCCAGGGGGCTGTGTTCTCTCCATTCCCCCATCACTACCCCCCACCCCGAAGAGCTTCACCCTCTGACATGACCCGGGGCTAAGCTTCAAATGCCAACACGCGCACGGTGGGGGTGGGTTCAAGTGCATCCCCTCTCTCTGGGTCCACTGGAGCCAGTTCTCACTCATTTCTAGATTTCAGTCCAGAAAATTGGAGTGAAAATACAGCCCATCCTTTGTCCTCCCTCAAGCTCCTCCTCTCCCCCGGGGGGATGCATCCCCAGGGGGGAATGAGGGCTTGCCCAGTGTCCGGGGAGGGCTGGAGAGACGCGTTTGCTCCACGCCCGGACCAGACATCTCATAACATACACCTCCCCGCAAACAGCGTCTCCTGTCTTGTTTTGTTTTCCTCCTCCTTTCATTTCGGCCATCTTCACACCAAGTTTAAGGCCTCTCGTTCGGCCTCCCGGAGGAAACCAAACAGAGAAAATGAGAGGGGACCGGGCTGGAGGAACATGATGCATCGGAGACCAAATATACCTTGAGCTGAATGCCGCTGAGAGAGAGGCTTCGCCACTATGTTCTGCTGGCCTCAGCGGAATCCGGGTTTCATGATAAATATCTGGCCAAAAACGACTGGTGGGCCTCTCGTTTCTGAGGAGGGTGGGGGCACTGCGCGAGGAGTCATTTGGAATCGCAGCTCTTATCTGCGGCTGGGTGACCTTGGACAAGTAGCTTCACCTCTTTGAGCCCTTGCAGCCTCTTAGGTGAAGTGGGAGGATACAGCCCGGAGCTGGCTGAGTCTTCCCTGAGTCTCGCAGAGCTCTGCGGTGGCAACTGTTAGCATGCCCATTTTATAGATGAGAAAACTGAGGGACAGAGAGGTTAAGAAACTTGCCCTGAGTCACAGAACCAGAAAACAGCAGAGGCAGGCTGGCCACGCATGCCGTCTGCCTCAAAATACGCATGTTATGCCCCTTCTTGTGCTTGAATCTGGACGTGGTAGCTTTTCAATGTCATCCCTTTGCTTCTGAGGGTCTTAGAGGTAGAAGGTCTGAGAAAAGACTGGCTCATCCACACGAGCCATGGAGGACAATCACTCCGTTGGCAGGTCACCCCAACTCTGCCATCGTATAACCAACACTCCTCCGCTGTGAACCGTTTTCAAAATACAGTTAAGCCAAAATAATAAATTATAGATGAGCCACAATCCCACCCACGCCAAGGTGACAACTCCTGACTCCTCGTGAGCTTTATTCCCGACCTCTTTCTACGTATACAAATACATACTCTTAAATATCTAACAAAAAAATAGTATTATACAACACATAAGCTCTCCTTTTGATTTTTGGTCCTGATGTAGACGTTGCTTTATGAATGTATATGATTTTTCATCTATACGTTGTAAAAACCATGTAGGTGTTATGTGAAATGCTGAAGAACTATTGAAAAACCGCCCTAACCCCACCAGCCCGAAGTGATCACTGTTTACTTCGTGATATATATCCTTCTCAGCCTCTGTCCATGTGGGATAAAGTGTAGACACTCCACTTTTTTGTGCAAATGTGACCATGCCTTTAGTTTTTTGCTTATTTTGTCTGCAATATTATATTGTGGGCATCATCCCATGTTAAGACATATAGCCCTACGTTAGGGTTTTCAATGGCTACACAGTATTTTATTTTTTGCATGTGTCATAATTTGCTTAACCATTCTCCAGTGTTGGTCGTCCAGATTATTTCTAAGAGTTTTGTTTTTGCAAAGAGTGCAGTGATGAACAGCCATACGGCTGAGGTTTTGAGCATTCTTAGTCGTTTCCTTAAACTAAAGTCTGAGGGTTAGCATGACTGCATTTAAAGGTACGTATGCTTTAAAAGGCCATGGACTTAAGGGGTGCCTGGACGGTTCAGTTGGTTGAGTGTCAACTTTGACTCAGGTCATGATCTTGGCGATTCACAAGTTCGAGCCCCACGTCAGGCTCTGTGTTGACAGCCCAGAGCCTGGAGCCTGCTTCAGATTTTGTGTCTTCCTCTCTCTCTGCCCCTCCCCCACTCGTTCTCTCTCTCTCTCTCTCTCTCTCTCTCTCTCTCTCTCAAAAATAAATGAAACATTAAGAAAAAAAAAGTCATGGACTTAAATAAGAATTCTGCTCCTGGGACACTCAAATGCAAAGATTTTCAGTTAGAGCTCAGGAATCGTGGGAGTGGTAAGCCTACTGTATCCCACCCAAAGTGAGGACTCCTCAGGGTGAATTTGAACCACTGGTGTTTGTTTTTTGCCTCCTCTGAAAAGGGAATCCTATTTCTCAGTTGGACTCAGTTTCCCCCTTGTTCTAATGTTCGCATCACGCAGGTTTATACTTGTAGTTCAGATGCCAGCTGCTCGTTCCAGCTCTTGAGATCCAAACAGGTCAAACGCTCAGCATCGTGTCTTTCTGAACCGTGCAGATTTCCAGGGGTTATGCCCTCCCCCTATGTCACTCTGGGCACGCCTTAGCCAGTTTCCATGGCAAAGCATTGAACATCAAGCATTTCCCCCATTCCTGTAGAATTTCCTGGGGGATTCTGACAAGGAAAAATGTTCACCATCGGTCATTAGTCATCCCCACTTGTCCAGGGTCCCTCTTCCTCAAACTTCCATTCCCCATGGGGAGGTCTCTTTCTTTGCCTTATATCATGGACCACACCCAATTAGCTCTCTATTTTCTTTCCTCCTTAGCGTCCACCCAGGGACTTCGCATTTGTTACTCGGATATTCCCCTAGAGTCTCACTTTCTACCCTAAACAAGATATCAAGTTATTTCTTCCAAATGAATGCAATGGTCTTCCAGAAGAAAATTTTTGTTGTATAACTTTTCAACATCTGCCTTACATACCTCCATTTTACTTATAATAAATCTATGAGACTGTGTCAATTTAAAATAGTTGGTCCAATTGTACCCATCAACCTAACAGATGTCCTTAGAAATTTCAACAATAATTTGGTATTTACTCTGCCTCTCCCAATCAGAGTGAGCATAGCTATCATCTATGTGTTCTGATGTGGGGTCTGAAATTAGGCTTAGCACACATCACACAAATAAAATAAAATACAATTGATAGAATTTCAGTTCTTTTCTTAACATTCTGCCTTGCATTAAGATCACTGGTCTACATTCATAGTTCCACCTTCTTCCTCCATCGGGTGGTAAATTTCTTTAAGGCAAAGATGTAATTACTCAATTTTGGACCCTCCAATTCCATCTCCCCAGGCCCGAGCATGGTGTCTAAAATAAAGTTGTCCTCTAGTAAATGCCTACAGATGTAATTGGCTGTGATGTCCTTGGTCCTCAGGGCGATCCCAAAACTTCTCGGGTGGACCCCTCTGAACAATAACACTGACATTAACATATACAAAGTTACACAGACTATGCCAGCAATGAGCGGCGCAAACGTTTTTGTTTGCGTTTTTCCATCTCGGGAGTTGCTTCCTTCTGGTCCAGTCAGGGAATAAATAGAGATCTGTCTCTGAAGACCAGTAGGTTTGGGTGTTCTAGATGAGGCTTTCTTCCCAGACGGTTCACATTCGGATTTGGATGTTTTCTAGTTACTGATTACAAGGGTGCCTGGAAGGTAAGAACGTTGAGCTGAATCAGAGCCCCGTTCTCTGGGCCAAAGAGGGCCACATTCCCTCACCCCCTTCTCCACGGTCTCTCATTTTACATGGGATTTCTCATATTTTATCCTAGCGTCTTAAATTTGGAGGGGGATAAAAGGGGCTATCTAAAACCTTATATAAAACTCTATGTAAAATGAGATCTATGCCACTACACCTGGAAAATGATTCTTTTATGCATCAAAGATGAGAAACTTTCTTTCTAACACAGAAGCTCCATTTTCCCTGAATCTGTCATTCGGAAAGTGCTGTCAGGTACCCTCACATGGCTTAGCCCATTTATTGCCTACGATGATTGTAATTCCTATTTCAAAGATCTGGGAACAGAAGCTCAGGAAGGCAAAGTGACTTGGACCCTTGGGACCAACTGTTAGTACAAGACAAGGCCCTGGACACACTTGTTCATGTGAACTTGTGATCACTCTCTAGACGTTGCTGTATATATGCCTTGGGTCTCCCAGCCCCCATTTTTATCTCCTCCAGGGATATGACCATGTATTCAAACTTCGTGTCCCACCCAAAACCTAGAACCAGGTTGAATTCACTGTCGAGTTCATAAAGCAAAACTTGGGGTCCATGACCACCTTGCTCAAAAGCTGGGTTTTTCATTTCTTGCTGAAGAAAACCCAACCCAAATTCTCTGGTTAGATACCAAAGGACCTCTACAACTGGTGCCAATCTCTTTCGAATGCTTTTTGTCAGAACTCCCTTAAACAAAATTTGTATTCCAGTCAAACTGATGTGTTAAGGATTCCTCAAGCCTGTCCTGTAGCTTCCGCCCCAGTGCCTTTGCACACACTGGTCCCTCAGCTTAATCCGTCCTCTCCTCTCTTGCTCCCTCCCTCCACTCCTCTCTACCTCCTGACCTTCTCATTTTGGAAACAAAAGCGTAACCAGATTCCGAATTCAGAAGATCCATTTCTGGGGACGGACCTGGAGGACGTATGGCTGTACCATCGATAGGTACAAAAGTAAACAAAACTAACGTTTTGCCCTTCTATCATGTTTTTTTTCCTGTGCATATCACAGTCTGACCACTGACAGACCAGTTCACATATTAGACAATTCTTCCGCTAGTGTCTTGTCATTATGGTGTGAATAATAATTTTGTCAATAAATATTACCTTTAAGCATGATAAAAATGACCATTTTGGAGACTCCGTTTGGGAAGAGTATGTGTTTCACGGTCCCTCCCCAAATGTGTTTCCGCTTGGATGTTGTCACTTCCCCTGGGCCGTTTTCTCTGCCTTCCCAGCACTGGGGTCGGAGCCCTCCCGGAGCCCTTCATAGCCCGTGGCCTTCCCTTTCACAGTACTTACTACGCTGAATTGTAATAGGACTTTCATAGTCTATCTTTTCAACTAGATTATGAACTTTTCAAGGGCAGGGGGTGTGAATATGCATCCTCATGGCCCCAAGAACCAGCCCGGGTCTGACACAGGTGCTAGCAGAAAATGTTTTATGAAATCGTCATTAGCCAGACTGACCCCTTGCCATCGGACTCTCCCATTCCTGAAGCTGTCACCTCCCCTTTCCTGGATGGGCAGTGGCTCCCTGCGAGAGCTGCTTTGCAGTTTTATCTGGGTCAAAGGCCACTGCCCGGGGCTCTGTGAAGGATGCTCAGGCCTGGCCAGAACAGATGACAGGCCAGTGAAACCCGATCGCGCCCTCCGGCGGCCGCCCTGACTCGTGTTCCGTATCACGTCCTGCGAAGAGGTGCCTCGATTTGCCAGCGGCCTTGTTTGCTTGAGTCGCGCCCCTCTCTGGGGTGGGCCTGAAGGGGGACAGCCAGAAAGGAGCTCTTTTCACCCAAATAGGCTGTCGAATTACTGATGACTTCACATGCCAAGAGGCTTTGATCAAGATTTCCTCACCAGGCCCTGTATCACCACCAACACTGCAACCAGACTGCTTTTCATTATTACGCGAGCTCAACAGGGGCTGCTCTGGGTTTCTTTCTTTCTGTTTCTTTTTACTTTTCCTTCTTTTTTTTTTTTTTTTTTTTTTTTTTTTAAAGCGTTTAGCTGGTAATGGCTTGCACAGAAAGAGATGGTCCATTTAGCTCTGCTTCTTGTCTGGTTTTCTAAATGGGAAGCAAGTAAGCACGATGGGAGTGGGTTTTGATATATTTCATGTTTTCTGGGTGCTACTGCAATAGACCGTGCTGTCCCCACCTGTTTCGAATCTATTAGGAAACTTGTAAGGGGTTTTGATTGTCAAAGTTTGATTGGGTGCTAGGGCTGGAGTTGACGAGGTAGGAGCAAAACAAGACCGATTCAGTTCCCAACAGCCAGCCTCTAACAAGCTGGTATTTGTTAGAAGATAGTTTTGTATGACAAATGCTGGAAATTGTAATGGCTTTTAATAAAGTGTAATCAACCATCCATCAAGTGTAGAGCCAGCTGCTTTGCAACGTGGACTGCTATGATCCTTTGCAAAGGAACCCTTCTCCCTCTGCCAATAATAAATAATAGTGATAAAAATCCTGGAAGCCTCTAGAATGAGTTAATAAGCTGGCTCCAGGTCACCTTCCTCTCCCCTCCCCCTCCCCCGAAGAAAGAGAGCTCAGAAGCTTCTAGAAGTGAGCTTGATTTTTTTCAGATGGCATGCCAAGATTATAGATGATTCTGGCAAAGAATGGACCACGAGATTCAGTGCAAATCATTTACGGTATAGGGGCCCCCGTTCCACCAGCAGTAAATTAAAAGAGAGAAGATTATGAAAAGGGGTCTGGGTAACCCCCAGTCCTATGACTCCAAGGCCCTCTTCCTGTTGGGATCCGTGGTGATTCCTTAGAAAGGGCTCTGGTCGTGGGTGCCTGGATTTGGTGCTTGATCTACTAACTCCTGGAGATGTGAGAGTAGGGGGATCGAGTGGTGGCCCCCCACAAGTTGTGTCTACATCCTAATCCTGGAACCCACAGAACATACGATGGCAAGAGCCAACAGGAATGTGAACTCTGGGCTCTAAGTGATTATGACGTATCAGTGTGAGTTCATTGGTTGTGACAAGTGCGAGACACGGGTGGGGGTGCTGGTGGCAGAGGGAGCTAAGCTTGTGTAAGGGAGGGGTGAACGGGAACTCTCTGTACCTTCCTTTCAATTTTCCTGCGAACTGAAAACTGCTCAAAACCAATCAAGTCTTTGAAAAAGTAAATTAAAATAAAATAAGCACATCAAGCCAGAGACTTTAGGGGTGCCTGGGTGGCTCAGTCAGCTGAACGTCCAGCTCTCGATTTCGTCTCAGGTCACAGTCCCAGGGTCATTGGATCAAACCTGGCACGGAGCCTGCTTGGGATTCTTTCTCTCTCTCTCTCTCCCTCTGCCCCTCTCCCCCTCTTGTGCTGGCTCTCCCTCAAAATAAAAAAAATTAAACTGAAAAACTAGAGACTTTAATGTCTCCGGAACTCACTCTGAGCCTCTCTCTGAGGGCAGATGGCATTATTTCTCCCTGCAGACCAGCTTTCTCAACCAAGGGACGGCTCAGAGTTCCCTACAGCTTCAGGCTTACATTTTCCTAAAAATGTTCCTCTTGGTACTCCTTCAAAATCTCCCAGGAGCCGTCAACAATACAAAAAAGCAAACGCACAAGTTATTCACTGCAGTATTATTGAGAGCGAAGCAGGGAAGCATTTAAACGTCCAACCAGAAGTAACCGGGGTCAGTAAACATTGTGTAGGTATACAGTGCACAATTTATGGGGAAAACCTCTATAATCTGATATGTAGGGACTTGTGGGATATATTGCGCAACAAAAACACTCATAGGCTTATTTTTGAAAAAAGAGACACAAGGGGCACCTGCGTGGCTAGTCCTTTAAGCGTCCGACTTCAGCTCGGTCATGATCTTCCGGTTTGTGAGTTCGAGCCCCGCGTCGGGCTCTGTGCCGACAGCTCGGAGCCTGGAGCCTGCTTCGGGTTCTGGGTCTCGCTGTCTCTCCGCCCCTCCCCTGCTGGCGGTCTGTGCCTCCCTGACTCTCAAAAATGAATAAACATTTAAAAAAAAAAAATTAAGGAGAGACACGAGAAGACGAGCCAGAAACTAAAATTAAAAACAAAACAAAACACCCAGCTGTTTGACTCTAAGAGGTGGGTGTGACCAGTAAAGTGAAGGGATGGAAAAGGCAAACTGAGTGAACCTTTTAATAACCCATGTTGACGCTTTACTCGCAAACACAAAACTGCATCAGAAAAGATGAAATAATACCCTACAATTGCACACAAACGAAAACGATGAGCCTAACTGCATGTGAGATTGCTAGCCACTCAGAAAAAAAGGAAAAAGCCCAAGTCCAGATTCTGGGACTAGGGTTTTACTATACAGAGACCCAGGAAGGCAAAAGCATTGAAAAAAACCCAGTGAAGGTTCAAAAGGCAGTCACCACATGGATAATGGCGAACAATTTGGCATGCTTTCCTGAAAGTACAGCACCAAGATACTAGTTTCTGGAGTTTGGGGGGAAAAAAAATCTCCCAGGACAGATTCTGATTGGTCCCTGGGTCAGGGTTCCATCTACGCTGGGGGCAGTTAAGTGAAAGGTGAATGGGGGGCCTGCACTAGACGTGGTCAGGCTGTCCTTGCCCCGAGGAGAGGAGAGAACAGGGCAGTTGAGGCAGTAGATGCCTCCCTCCTTGCATCTGGCAATGTTTAGAGAATTACTTTCATCAACCAACCGCCATCCTTCCGAATCTGATTAAATTATGTGGTGGAACTGTTCAGAGCTGGAAAAGTTCAAACTTTTACGGTATTTGTCATCTTTAAAATGGAGCATTTAATTGGACGATGCAGTAGATTTGGGCTCCCTTTCCGCAGACCCTTCTGCAGGAAACTTGTTACCAGTAGGCAGACTGGAGAGAGGAGGAGGGAGGAAGACTGAATTGTAGAGCCAAGATTACGGGGCCGGGCTTGGGGGATTTAAACCCAAGCCCTGGCTTTGCTTCCAGCTCTCTGGGCTCCAGTCTGCTCCTCTGTAGAATAAGGGTTGGATTTACCTTTGCGTTTTCTGAGGTCGCACCACATCCCAAAAGGTCTTCGAAAGAAAGGAGGAGAGTCCCAGTGGCAGCTGTACATGTCCCCATAGTCACGACATCGTCAAGAGTCTTCATTTATGGGCTGGACTCTGGTTATCTTATTTTCACCATGAAGTATAAAAATCTGTGCTTCATAAAATTTAGAAGATAGTAATTATTTCACTAGGAACAAAAGGATTTTTTTTTTTTTAACTAAGATTGAGGGGAAGAGATAGGTGTGGGGGAGGGGGTGAGAGAGGCTCCGCGAGGTGCAGAGATTTGCCCGGGGTCACTCAGCAAACAGGAGGCGCTGAGCCTGGTCAGGGCGCCTCCCAGCCTGTGGTCCTACTGGCTCCCACCCAGACCTGAACCAAGCCCCCACCCACAAGAGTCACATTCAAGACCCTCTGACACCCCCGCCTTCCTCCTCCCCAACCTCCTCTGTCCAGTGCAGGATCAGCCCACTCTGACCCAAGTCACCGGCCAGGAAGCTTGTCAATGGCCAGCCCTGGGGACAGTGTGACTAACACATAAGGCATTGTCAGGTAATCGACCTCAAGGGTTCTCCTAATGGTGCAAGATGTCCTGTTGCACAGAATGGGCCTCTTTAGAAACCACAGAGGACAGGGGACCTGATCTAAGTTGAGTGGGCACGAGCAGACCCCACCTCCCGGGGAAGGAGCCAGAGGAGTGGCAGAAATTTGCATCATCTCCATGTCTGAATTCAAATACGATCTTCTTTGGCCTTCCCCACTCTCCCGCCCAGGCATTTATTTGCCCTTCTCTCTAGTGTTCCCAGGGCACCTTGCTTGTCTCTATCAAAGTAGCGATTACACTGTGTTGCCATCATTTTATTTTCCTGTCCCCACCAGACTGAGCCTCCGCCATAGGGGACCAAGTGGACACCCAGGGAATAGCGACGGAATGACGGCATGATGAAGTGAATGGAAAAATAGACCTGTTTCTTCCGGCCCTCTTTTGCCTGTGTGTTTCAGTGACAGGGCGTGAGACGAAGTGAGCCCAGCCTTGCGAACAAATCTCCTCCTACCTGCACATGGCAGGACCCGACTCTAAAATGTTTTCCTTCCCCTCAGAGAATGACCGTGTCATGAAAAGTCCTATGACTTTCGTCATAAGAGAAGTCAAATTGTCCCAGGATCTTTTGGGGGGTTGCAAGAGCTGAGGCAAAGGCTAGTCTAGCTTTGTTACAGAAGACCTTGTAGGGTACAGGATTGTGAGTCACTATGTTGTAAACCTGAAACTAATATAACGCTGTATGTTAACTATAATTCCGAACAAACAGAACAAGGAAAACGCGCCATTCCAGGTAACAGTAAAATATAAAGCTTACCAAAAAATACTTTGCTGGTCTTGTCAAAGAAGCGGGAAGTGGTCTTTGTCACTGGATTGACTGCCCTGCGGAGGCTAAAGGTACCTTCCTTAGTTGTTGCTCTAATTCTGGGGCTCTCACCCCAAAACGTGGCGCACAGAATGTCCTATTGGACATTGAGGAGTTGAGGGCTGAACGTGAGGTCATAGGCCTCGATGAGAACACATGTTCTCGAGGGGGTCTCGAACCCTTGCTTCAGCAGGAGAATTTCTGTGTTTATCTGCATAACATATCAGGCATCTGAATGAGCCTGTTTGAAAAGAAGGGTTCCATCGCCAAATAAGTCTGACAATCCATCAGGAGAGTAGATGTGCTTCCTGTCCCTTCTGGCCTTGACAGTCAGCAAATTAACACCTGGTCCATTAACAGAGTTGGAGGATCCCCCGGGGACAGATTCATGGTAATTTGTTCTATGTGTTCCCTCGTGATGCTCATTTTCAACTCTCAGGGAATCCCAATAAACAGACAAAACCCGAATTGTATTTGATTTTCACTCGTCTCTTGAGCGGCTGTGCTCGGAACCCACGTGATGACAAACAGAATTTTTCACAAATTCTCCCGTGATGCCGTTCTCGTACAGACTTCCTGTTTGTTCGAGCCTTTTGCTTTGTTTCGTTTCTCTGAGGAGTTCGAGCATTTTGGCCGGGAAGGATGTAGCCCAGGATGGCGAGAGCACCCAAAGAGATAAAAGCCCCAGGAAATGGATGCCCAGAAGGAGAGAAAAGTGTAAGCCCCTTGAGGTAGAGCTTCGGTCTTTGACAGGTGCTGGAAGGACCGAAATTAGAACAAGATTTACTGTGAAAACAGACAGCAAAAGGACCTGGCTGACTTCTGGACTGACTGTTCTGAAAACGCTTCCTTCTCCCCGCGTGTCCAGGAATCAGCTAGAGATGTGCTACGAGGAACACTGGGGCCTCGTTTGAAGCCACATCTTCAGGCAAGCGCATTGCTTTTCCTCAGACTGTAAATTTCTCTGGTGTGGCTGGAGGGGCTGACAGAGATGAGGAGGCTCACCCATCAATCCGGCCAAGCCAACACTTGCTGCTTCTGGTCAGTAAGGCCCTCAGACCCGGGGAAGGCTGTGTCCTGCTCTGGGCCCTGCCCTTCGGAGGATGCGATGCGTCAGAGTTACAAAAAAAAAGTGCACGAGCTAAATATCACAGAAGGGTTCAGTCACACGACACAATCCACAGCCCTAAACATCCACTGCATGACCGACACCATTCAGGCCCCTGGAAGATGCTTCTCCACATCTTTTGTCTCCTGTCCACGAAACAGGCATGGGCACGTTCAAGTGCTGGGAAGATTTGTGCCTCGTACTGTTCGGACACCGGAGACGTTGCTGCTTCAGCCAGAGCGGAGAGTTTGGGGGCCCCAGGGAGGGAAACTAGCTCAGTCCCGAAACAGGGTGCTGTCGAAAAAAAAACCACCAGACGCCGAATAGAAGCGAGGCAAGATTTTCTTCACGGCCGGGCCAAACCTGATCTCCTGATCTTAAGGAGAAAAGTGCAGAGCACGGCCCCGAACAAAGGTAGCAGTGAGCTTATATGGATTTTAGCAAGTCCTTATTTGGTTAACCAATCACGATTTACAGCATTTCATGGTAGCCACTTATATTGTGACACACAGACGTTAGTGTTGGCGGGAACCTATCAATTTAAAGTTCTTTGTCCTAAGAGGGTTTAAAATGACCAATCATAGTGAGACACCTAAGATACCGTGGGGCAGTGAGTTCGTGACTTTTTACATGTTGGTCTTTGCCTAGGCCAGATCTTGGTAGAAGGGATGGGGGAGCGTTTTGCAACCTAAGTTATCCATTTAGCAAGCAGGCGAAGTTACCGAAGCGAGATAGGGCGGTTAGTAATTTCCGATAACCCTACTAGAGAACTTCCTAAGCTTTTATCTCGATTATTCCTGAAAGGTGAGTTTAAGACGAACTTATATACGATAAGCTTTCTGATATCTTATAAGTTGACCTATTACAAGTCCTTCTTCTCAGAGAGCGTCCGTGGGTGGTTTCACAAAGACGCTGGGTTTCCCCTTTGAGGACCTCTCTTCAGTTTCCCAAGCAGGGTTCTAGACCAACTCATGAACTGACCCTGAGTTTACCACCGTTGCACACAGAGGCTGAGGAACACCAGCATATCAGCAATGGACCTTGCTGTCCAATCTGTACACGTGGGGGTCCAGACGGACCATGCCTGAAGCATGCTACTATTTAATTTTTTTTTTAACATTTATTTATTTTAGAGACAGAGAGACACAGAGCATGAACAGGGGAGGGGCAGAGAGAGAGGGAGACACAGAATCTGAAACAGGCTCCAGGCTCTGAGCTGTCAGCACAGAGCCCGACGCGGGGCTCGAACCCACGGACCGGGAGATCACGACCTGAGCCGAAGTCGGACGCCCAACCGACCGAGCCACCCAGGCGCCCCTGCTACTGACTATTTAAGCAGCTGGATGGACATGGAAACGTTTTTGGAAAATGTTTCAAATGTGGGCATATTTGAAATGTGTAAAAATCCTGCTTTTTAAGGAAGGAAATTCCGATACATGCAGCAATAGGGTGGACCTTGACATTCTGCTCCCTCGGAGCGTCAGTCACGGAAGGACAAGTGCTGTCTGACTCCTGTGGCCTTACATGAGGCTCCATAGAGACAGAAAGCAGAATGCGACTCCCAGGGGCTGGGGTTACAGTTTTGTGAAGACAGGGTTCTGCTTTACAAGACGGGAAGAGTTCTGACGAAGGACGGTGGTGATGGTTGCACACGACGTGAATGTGCTTCAATGCCGCTGAACGGGACGCTTCGTAGTGGTTAACGTGGCCACCTTTCGGTTACGTGAATTTTACTCCAATTTTTCAAAATTAGATAAACTTACCATTAAGTATTTTTAATCCACTTTAAAAATAATTTCTGGGGCGCCTGGGTGGCTCAGTCGGTTAAGCATCCGACTTCAGCTCAGGTCACGATCTCACAGTCCGTGAGTTCGAGCCCCGCGTCAGGCTCTGTGCTGACCGCTCGGAGCCTGGAGCCTGCTTCGGATTCTGTGTCTCCCTCTCTCTCTGCCCCTCCCCCGTTCATGCTCTGTCTCTCTCTGTCCCAAAAATAAATAAACGTTAAAAAAAAAATTTTAAATAAAAAAAAAATTTCTGGGGGGTGCCTCGGTGGCTCAGTCGGTTGAGTGTCTGACTCTTGATTCAGCTCACGTCACGATCCCCAGGCCGTGGGATCGAGCCCGGCATCAGGCTCCAGGCTGAGTGCGGAGCCTGCTTGGGATTCTCTCTCTCTCCCTCTGCCCCCTCCCTTGCTTGCACGCTTTCTGTGTCTCTAAAACATAAAATATAAAATAAAATAAAATAATGAAATAGTTACTGTTCAAGTGTTTGACATTCATTAACTGTAATTTATATTTTGCCTTTTACCTTTAATAGGTAACTTTGAATATCTTAGAAGAATTTTTTTTCAGAAAAATATATATAGGAAAAAAATTTTTTTTGTTTGATTTTTTCCATCTGCTTTACATTTCTGATAAAATATGCTCAGATTTTGTATACTTGGGATGGAAATATTTTATTCAATAGTCAGCTAGCTTGACTGATACGCTTTTTAAACCTTCAGATACACCGTAAGGTGTCCTTAATTCGTCTCATGTTCCAGATCCTGCGAACAGAAGGGCCTTCCACTGGTGATGACGAGGCTTTCCCAAGTAAATTTGTCTTCTCACTCTCGCTGCTTACTCTGCCCAAGGACCCCTTCTGCCCTTTCTTTGCCGCCGGAATGCCTAACTATGCCTCAAAGCACAGGTCTGATGTCACCTCCTCCGAGAAGCCCTCAGTTGCACCAGGTGGGATAAATGTGCCTCTGTTGGCATTGCTATGCTCACCCCCCTGTTACTACTACATTATTCACTGCGTTATTGTTATGTATTCTTACTGGTTTTCTGCCCCAGGCTATCAGCTCCTTGAGGACAGGTTCTGTGACTTATCCTTACATCTGAACTGCCAGCCCAATGAAGATAATCAGCAAAAGGCTGTTGAATAAATTGACATTTTCTTGATGAAGAAAGTCATCATTTTTTTTTTATTTTTTTTTAACGTTTATTTATTTTTGGGACAGAGAGAGACAGAGCATGAACGGGGGAGGGGCAGAGAGAGAGGGAGACACAGAATCCGAAGCAGGCTCCAGGCTCTGGGCCATCAGCCCAGAGCCCGACGCGGGGCTCGAACTCACGAACCGTGAGATCATGACCTGAGCCGAAGTCGGACGCTCAACCGACTGAGCCACCCAGGCGCCCCAGAAAGTCATCATTTTAAATTCAAGAACCCAGGGATGTCTCCTGGGTGGCGCAGTTGGTTGAGCACCCAACTCTCGGCTTCAGCTCAGGTCCCGATCCCAGGGTGGTGGGATCGAGCCCCACGTCAGGCTCCACACTGAGCCTGGAGTCTGCTCAGGTTTCTCTCTCTCTCCCTCTGCCCGTGCACTTTCTGCTTGCCTGTACTTTCTCTAGATAGATATCTAGATAGACAGATAGATAGGTAGTTAGAAGAATCTATTGAGCTAAATAAATAAATGGATCATTTGTCCCAAGCATGCTAAGTTCTCTCTAGACTTTGTTTTGGGGGGCAAAGCTTAGGCTGTCCTTTGTCACGGCTGGCTGCCTGGCCCGGCACATTTCATCATCTTTCTGATTTGCTACTGGAGCAAATGAAGAACAAATAGGTTCTGAGTAAAGAGGTTCTAACTATGGCTCACTTCCAAGCATGGTGCACAGACTTCAGTGCACGATGAGCTTTGGGACAGCGGGTACGGCTCCCTGCAAGACCACTGCGCGTTCCAGCTGTGAAAAGATGCCGGCTATGCGGGGTGACGTTGTGTCCTTGGTTTCCAGGCATACCCCAAGCTTATACCTCCCGTCCCAACGTAATTACTAATATCATCCCCTTTCACTCTCAAATGTGTCCCAGTTTCACCAGAAGTGAGCTGCCGTGAGTAACCTTTGAAAAAATGTGATGTTGTGACACTGCCTTCCCTAGGGCAGTTGATTATCATAAAAGAAGAAGGAGGGGGAGGGGAATTGGAGAAATGGGAAATATGTTCGAATCCAACCTCTGAATGGTGACTAGGTCTTTCCTGCCCTCTTAGGTCAATCATGTTCACCATCTTGAGAGACCTGAGTGGGTTGAGCTTCCCAAATAACTCCACTCTTCCTCCACTTGACTCCCCTGCACACGCAGAAGTGTTTGTGAAACGCGGGAAACTCTACTCCCAGAAGCTTCTCGAATGTAAGCTGTTGCAAGGCAAGTAGGATGCTGTTCCCCTTTGCCAAGGATCTTGACTCCCCTGCACACGCAGAAGTGTTTGTGAAACGCGGGGAAACTCTACTCCCAGAAGCTTCTCGAATGTAAGCTGTTGCAAGGCAAGTAGGATGCTGTTCCCCTTTGCCAAGGATAATATAGGCTGGAATGAATATGGGTCTGAAAAAGAGGCTCAGTTTGTAACCTGGGTGGACACATGGCTGTTGAGGAATCTTTCACTGCTTAACTAGCAGGCCATGGGAGATCCATGGCCCAGAGCTCATTCAGGGAATACAACCTGGCACATGGCCTCAGAGGCCCCCTGGATGGATCCTGTCTGCAGTACACTTTTGTCACATCAGGAGTCTACCGTGGGCTGAGTGATACTCAACCTTTTTGATTCATTTGTCCTTTCAAGGAGTGAGGAGGAGGGAGTTCAGAGGGAAAAGCCAATTCCTACTGAATCTTTAGAAGAGAAGAGGAAGAAGAAGAAGACAGGAAGAAGAGGAGAGAGGAGGGGGAGGAAGAAGAGGGAAGAAGGAAGGGGAAGGTGGGAGGAGGAGGGGGGAGGGGAGGAGGAGGAGAAGAGAAGAGAAAAAGAGAAGGGAAGAGAAGAAAAGAAAAACTGAAAAGAAAAGAGAAAAAGAAAAAAGAAAAGAAGAGAAGAGAAAAGAAAAGAAAGAAAAGAAAAGAGAAGAAAAGAGAAAAAAGGAGAAGGAGGTAAGAGGGAGTGATAATTACTCTGTGCCCCCAGGTCCTGATGGAGTGTTGAGTCTCTCAGACACTTTAAATAGGCGCCATGAGTTGTGTAAGTGCTGCCCAGCTGGCGGCCTGCCTAGTTCACATGACGGCAATATCTGATGGTTTGGGCAAGGCGGGGTGGGGTGGAAAGGGGCCCGGGATCCAGAAGACAAAGAGTGGGGGAAGAGACAGGACCATAAGTCTTAAAATGTGAGAGATACAGAGCTCATAGAAGTATTGATGTTAATGGCAGCCCTTTATTCCATGGATCTGGAACATCCCCTGCCTTGTGCTGAAGGCCATACCCCATGGTACCTGAGCCCACATCCCTCCTTACTCCTGACCTTCACCTCAGGACTCCAGTCTTTGTGTTCAGCCTAGGGAGAACCATAAAATGCCCCCCTCTTGGGGCGCCTGGGTGGTTAAGCATCCGACTCTTGATTTGGGCTCAAGTGATGCTCTCAAGGTTGTGAGATCAAGCCCAGCGTCGGGCTCTGTGCTGGGCATGGAGCCTACTTGGGATTCTCTCTCTCCCTCTCCCTCTGCCCCTTTCCTGATCGCACTAAATAGATAGATAGCTGGATAGATAGATAGATAATAGATTGATAGATGATAGATAGATAGATAATAGATAGATAGATAGATAACAAAATATCCCCCCCTAACTTCCTGCTGGGGTGGCTACCTCCCTCCTAAAGCTCAGCCTCCTACACTGGGATTTTGAAGCTACCTGCTTACTGAGCTGGGGGCGGGGGGTGGGGGGGGCAGGTGAAGTCAAAATGGAAAGGATTCTTTTTTTTTTTAATTTTTTTTTAATGTTTTATTTATTTTTGACTGAGAGAGAGAGAGAGACAGAGACAGAGCATGAGCAGGGGAGGGGCAGAGAGAGAGGGAGACACAGAATCCGAAGCAGGCTCCAGGCTTTGAGCTGACAGCACAGAGCCTGATGCGGGGCTCGAACTCACAGACCGTGAGATCATGACCGGAGCCAAAGTCGGACACTCAACCGACGGAGCCACCCAGGCGCCCCAAAATGGAAAGGATTCTAACACAAAGCTCCCACCTCCTGTGTCAGACCCTGTCCTGGGCGCACTTGACCATCTTTTCCCGCGTAATCCCTGCCGTAAGCAAAAGTAACTATCTCTATTCCCATCGTACACAGAAAGACCGAATGCAAAGGACGTGAAATGGCTAGTTGTGCCTGACCATCAAGCAGCAGGACTGAGATTTGAACTCAGGGATTTCCGACTTTCTCCAGAGGGCTTGACACCTCTGTGACCACAGGTGCCCAGAACATCCCGTACCAACAACCACTGTCCCCTTGCTGCACTTTTTTGCCACTTCTGGCTTCCAGGCCTGGACTCAAGCTGTCCCCTTTCCCGCCCACTGCCCCCTTCTGTATCTACTGATTTCTGAGCTGCCCTGCAAGTTCCCATGCAGAGGTGCTGTGCTCTGACAGTTCCCAACCTCAGAGTTGCAAGCTTTTTCTTCCATATTTTATCCTCTCTGATATCAGAATACGAATATGTACTCTAGGCATACGGTTTCCATAAAATGTTGCTTTTGAGTCAGTAGCACTTGCCGTAGTTGGTGGGTCATAGAATTAACCGTAAACGACCCTGCTTCCGGCCGGCGTAAGAATCAGCCCTCTGTACGCCCGTCTCCCTCCCCACTCAGCGGGCTTCTGGGCAGTGGCCCGCGTTGGGCCATCTTTGCATCTCAGCACAGCCCAGGATCAGGCCACCAGGGCCTCTTAGTCAAGGCAGTTGGCAAGGAAATGTGCTTTTATGTGTTACTCAGAGAAGGGTCTTATTTAATCCTCGGACAGAATCTATGAAATATCTGTTACTATTCCCGCCTTGCAGGGGAGGAAACAAAGTGGCCTCAAAGTCCGAGATCCAGTGGACTTGACGTGGACCCAAGCGTGTCCAGTGTCCCAGCTCTACTCCTGCTTCTCTCTGCTCTCCAACGGAACACTGCTCTTATGAGGAAAGATACACTCGTGCAGATGAGTTAGGTTAGCAACGTAAATGATCCGCTCTCTAGAATGCAACGTGCTATTCATTTGTGTTCTTACACCTGCAGTGCCCCTGAAGGCCATGACATCCATTACAGACCAGGTGAGCAGTAGTCATTCACTCATTCATTCATTCACTCATTCCTCTGTTAGGCAAGCCTGTCCGGGCCGCCTCCTTGGCTGCAAAGCCCCACGGGAACGCAGAAACGGACCAAACGTGGTCCATGCCACAGACACCCTAAAGGCTAGAACGGAGCTCCGTTTTATTTCAGGTGTCTGTGGAACATCCACTCTGCAGGAACCTGCACGAGAATCTGGGGAAAGAAAGCCGAACAACCACGGCCCCCGCCTCTGGAAATCATTAGAGTTGCAAGTAAGAGCACAGGTACGACCAGACTCTGTGACTTCTTCCTACCCAACTCTCAGCCTGGTTATACAACCCGGACAGCGGGCTATGCCGTGGCTCCTACGCAGCTAACTTTAAACCTGACCTGCTATCTTCTCGGCCGGGACACTGGGCGGCCCATTCGACATGATAATGGAAAAAGGAAGAGGTGAAAACACTCCAAGCAACGGTAAGTAACTATGCAAGGCCGATTGGAGCCCAATACGGGCTTCAAAGTCAATTTCTTGTCCTTGTTTATGTATTTAAGTGTCTTCCCAGATGACTCTGGCTTCAAACTGCAGGCATAAGGCCAGTCGGCTGGTTGCATCTCACTAGCCTAAATAAAGGGGGGACTAGAGCTTTTATCTGGCAAACTCAGATCCCAAAGTCAGCTACTAGGGGGGCAGAGGAGAAGAGTTTCCTCTACCTTGCTGTCTCCCCCCGTCCACCCCAGGACTTGCCGTGGCTCAGCCTGGGACCAGACCTTCAGGGCAAATGTGCAGCTTCATTTAGAATCAATGGTTCACCGGGTGCAAACTGGGCCAGGCACTCCTTCATACGTTATATGTATTTCAATTTCCTGATGCTCTATAGCACCATGCATTTCACTAAGAGGACTTTGCCACACTTTCAAACGACCCCGTAAGCATGTATACGGGGTAAATCATCGTGCGGACTGGTTAGAATCCACGGGCTTCACATCTGATCCTCTCCTCGAGGCCGTAGCCATGGAGAGCAGAACAGGTATTTCAAGCTTCCTGTTTCTCAGGACAGTGAAATGAACATGCTAATGTACAGCAGAGGGCCCACTGCAAAGGGGGGCCAAACCCCTGCTGACCAAAGCAATGAAAGAAAGAAAGAAAGAATGAATGAATGAATGAGCGAACAAAATATGTGGTTCTGCCAGTGTTTTATGGACCAGTCACAGGCTGTACTAAAAATGAGATGGTGGGGGCGCCTGGGTGGCTCAGTCGGTCGGGCGTCCGACTTCGGCTCGGGTCACGATCTCGCGCTCCGTGGGTTCGAGGCCCGCGTCGGGCTCTGGGCTGATGGCTCAGAGCCTGGAGCCTGCTTCCGATTCTGTGTCTCCCCCTCTCTCTGCCCCTCCCCCATTCATGCTCTGTCTCTCTCTGTCCCCAAAATAAATAAACGTTAAAAAAAAAAAATGAGATGGTGGCCGTATCTGGACTTTGGCGTAGGAGTCTAGCACAGTGGTTCAATGACCTGGCTTCTGGATTCAGATCGGTCCGAGTCAGAAGATTGGATCTAGTCCTCCTGTGAACACTTTGGCGAGGTCCTTCCTAAGTCTTTGAAAGCCTCAATTGCTCAGTGGCGTAAGGAGACGATGACCACACGCCCGCTCCCGAAGTCTGTCGTTGAGACTCAAGTGAGTCCAAAGTCCATCAGACATTGCCCAGGTCATATTCAGCCGCAGCACACATGACCGGATGTGTCTTCAATGCCTTGTTTCTTTTAATACACTTTTAGAGCAGTTTACGATTCACAGCAAAACTAAGCAGGAAGCACAGAGTTCCCAGGTAGCCTTTGGCTACCCCCCCTCCTCGCTGCCCCCCGCCAAACCTCTCCCACTACGGACTTTCCCCACCAGAGTGGGACATTCATTACAATCGATGAACCTGCCAGACACGTCATTATCGCTGAGAGTCCATAGTTTACATTATGACTCACTCTTGCTGGTGTACATTCTATGGGTTTGGACAAATTCTATGGGTATCCACCATTTCAGTATCCCGTAAGGTAGTTTCACTGCCCTAAAAGCCCTCCGTGCTTTGCCTGTTCATCTCACCCACCCCACACCACAGCAACCACTGATCGCCATAGCTTTGCCTTCTCCGGTAGGTCAGATCGTTGGAATCATACAGTGTGTAGCTTTCACAGATGGGCTTCTTTCACCTCGTAACATGCATTCGAGTTGCCTCCGTGTCTTTTCATAACTTGAGAGCTCCAGGATTTCCATAATTTCTTCTTGGCGTTGAATAATATTCCAGTTTATTTGTCCGGTCACCTATTGAAGGGCATCTTGCTTGCTTCCAACTTTAGGCGATTATGAATAAAGCTGCTATAAGCCACCGTGTGTGGATTTTTGTGTAGACGTGAGTTTTCAGCGCCTTCGGGTAGATACTAAGGAGGGCAATTCCCGGGCCATATGCCAAGAGTAGCTGTGGGATTGTAAGAAACCCCCAAACTGTCTTCCAAAGTGGCTCTAGTCTTTTGCATTCCCACCAGCAATAAATAACAGCTCGCCTTGGTTGTTGTTTTAATTTGCATTCCCCTGATGACATATGATGTTTAGTCATTTTCCGACTTTTTTATTACCCCGCGAGTTTCTGTGAGGACAAAATGAGCTAATAGAAAAGTGGGTTGCACAGTGCCTGGTCCGTAATAATCATGCCATAAACCAGAGGTTTAAAAAGGAGATGCCATTATTGGCATATCGAGTCATCTTGTTTTCCGGGGCTAAAGGACTCCGGGTCACGTTGATGCCCCTGACGCTTCCACTACAGTCGCTAGTCTTGCTCAATACCCTATAGGTACCCCCACAAAATGACACTCACCTGCCTCCCTCATGATCTGTTTTCACATCCTTCTCCCCTACTTCGGGGGATCCCTTGAAACCAGGGCTGTTTCTGCCCCCTACGTCCACCTCCGTCACCTGGCAAGGGCGTGCTACCCAGCAGGGGTCAGGGCAGAGTTACTGAACTAATCTGCAAATGCTGATCGAACTGCTTCACGCTGGGTTTTAGCTCCGGGTAGAGACTTGGCGTTAGACAAAAGGAGCCCAGAGGAGGCACCATGTGGCAGGCAGAGCTGGTCGCTCTCTCCTCTGCACCTTCCAAGGCCTCTGTCATCTTGCTTGCTGCACTGTGACAGACCAGCGTGTCCTCCACTGGCACGTACGCACCATGGCCGGGCACAAAGTTGACTCTTCTAGAAGGCATTGGAATGAGTTTGTCCCGCATGCGCTCTGATTGCCCGGGCCTTTGCCCCTCTCCTTCCAGAACCACCGACCCTCTCAAGGCCTCTGGGAAAGAAATGATCCGTGTAGTTCCCTCCATTTTAGAGGCAGGAGGATTTGGGTCACTTGGGGCCCAGATCACGGTCCCAAAGGTAGCAGAATCAGCAGAGAAAGGGAAGCTCGCTCGGAGGCAAAGTTTAGGAAAAGAGAGAGCAAGCCCTCATTCCGTGACTGTCCCTAACGCATGTGCTTCCCACAACTCGCTCCCCAGGACATTTTTCCATCAGACATTCTGCTCCACGTTTGATTTATCGTTCCGTTGACATAAACTCAACAATAGTATAATTAGAAGGTTCAGATGAGGGTGCCTGGAGGGAGAGTAATTATTTGCTGAAAGATGAACGCGATAAAGGAGCAGAGCGAGCCGAGTTTTCTTGTGCCGAGAGAGCCTGCCTTCCCAACGTGTTGACACCAAAATAGAAAGGGAGATTTTCTCTAATGACTGCCCTTTTTTTTTCTTCAGAAGATGCAGTTTATCTCTTCTCTGCCCGAGGCTAGGTTTACAAGGGTCCACCCGACTCGTTTCCCACCCCAGTTCCACAGAGAGAGCTGTGGGTGTAACTCTTGGGACCCAAGCTTGTCGAGAAGCCCTGCCTGTTGGCCCGAATTCCTTCTTCTTGAGACAGCGCTCTGCCTGCCCAGGACATGACCGTTCTTACCAAACGACACCACGCTTGTCACTGGAACCGGCTGCAAGGGTTTCTGGAGTGCGGGTGGCAGGGTGTGCAGCAGGCAGGCTCGGACGGGGGGACTGACACTTACTGAGCCTCTATTCCTGCACTAGCCCTTTTGGTCCTCATGAGCATATTGGGATGTGGGCGTTCGTGTGCCCATTTTACAGATGAGGCAACTGAGGCTCAGAGAAGTAAAGAAGCTCAGCCAAGGCGAGGCAGACAGCAGTTAGGAAGGCCGGGATCTAAACACAGTGGTGCTCTGTCTGGTGCTAACGCCCCTGCTTTTTCCTCTGATTCCATCAGCCTCCCCCAGAATGGAGACGAGAGCCCCCAAAGGGTTCTGGGAGAGCATGGCAGAATACTACTGTTCATCTCCAGACTGTTCGGGGTCTCCTCCCCTTGTCCCTGGTTAGATCCCCGTTAAAAGGCTGTGGGTGTTTTCATTGTAATTCCTTGCCCTGGAGGAGGCAAACAGTTCATGATGACCTTACAGAGTGCTCTGTCTTAAAGTCACGCTGACCTGACTGCTCTCCTGCTCCAGGTGTGGTCCCTCCAGAGGAGACAGGCCGAACTGTGGGGTGGAGGAGGTGTGTCCGGGGGTGGGCATCCCTACAACTGCTCGGCCCCGGCTGTAGGCTGGACAGACTTTGGCCTGACCTCTGGTGGGGCCCAGCCTCTCGTGGGCGAACATTTTCCAACGCGGGCTTTGTGCCAAGCACAGTCTCCCGGGTTCCCTGCCTTTGCTGGTGATCTCACGGCCCCCTCACGTATGCTCTTTAAAGTAGAGATCAGCAGGCCCATTTTACAGAGGGGGAAACTAAGGCTGCAAAGTCCAAGTGACCGGTCGTACATCACTGTGGCATGGCCTTTGGAGTCAGCGAGACCCGGCTTGGAATAACAGATCTGTTACTTGCCTGTGTTGGAATGTATTCCGAGCCCCATCTGGGACTCGGATGGGAAGGGGAGTGGCCGTGCTCGGAGGCCTGCGTGAATATTGTTCTCCAAGGTCTCAAAGCACTCCCGCTTGTCACTGTATTCACTTTCACCCTTCCCTAGCTGCGGTTTCCTGGGTATATTAGTTTTCTAAGGCTGCGGGAACATATTGCCACAAACTGGGTAGCTTAAAACAGCAGAAAGTTATTCTCTCACAGTCGTGAAGGTCAGAAGTCTGAAGTTAGGATCGCTGGACCCAAATCAAAAGGCTCCAGAGGCTTTAGGGGAGAATCAATTCCTTGCCTCTCCCAGCTGCTGGCAGTTGCTGGCATTCCTTGGCTTGTGGCCACATCATTTCCATCTGTGCCTCCAGCTTCATGTTGTTTCCTCCTCTGTGTGTCTAATCTCCCTCTGCCTCTGTCTTAGGACACTGGTGATTGCATTTAGGACCGACCTGGATAATCTAGGATAACCTCTTCATCCTCAAGGTCTTAATTTCATCATCTCTTGAAAGATCCCTCTTTCCCCATAAGGTAACATTTACGGGTTCCAGGCATCAGGACCTGCTATCCTTGGGGGGCCATTTTCAGCCTATCACACTGGGTTGCATCCTGATTCTCATCAAGCTTTACAGTGGAGCAGCTTAGTATCTACCTAAAGATCTTATTTCAACCCAGAAAAATAAATAATGAGAAATCCTAAGTAGGTCAGCCCGACTCCTGCTTTTACTGAGATTTTTAGCCCCTAACCCTAGAACCTAGGCTTCGACTTTTTCTCTAAAGACCAAGCCCCTACAAGATATTTCTGCCCACATTTCGAGCCTGAAGTTCTAATTCCCCACCTTAAAGCCCTCCCCTGGCTCCGCATTCCGTCCAGCATGGAATGCAATCTCCTAAGCCTGGTCAAGATCCCCCAGAGTTGGGCTCCTTGAATGGTCGGGGTAATCTGAGCATCCGTAACACACAGACTCCAGCACATAGTGGCTCATCACTACAGAAGTTTTCTCGCTTACCTCACCGCCCTGACGTTCAGGTGGACAGAGTGACTCGACTCTACATGTTCTTTTAGGGACTCCTTCCACTTTGTGACCCCGCTACCTCCTAGGAGGGTGCGTAGGGGCATGGATAGGGTGTATTTGCTCTCCCTGCCCTTAATTGTAAGACCCTTGAGGTCCATCTTCAGAGGCCATTTTGGCTAATCAGTTGTCCCTGCCTAAGACTTTGAATTCTAAGGAAGTGACCCAAAGACGCTGGATCAATTGAGATCAATTCTGACAGCATCGTCAGCGCCATCCAGTGGCCAACGGCAGCAGTATCTTAACCAGAGCGTTTTCTACAAAATCCTCGGAGTCCTGCCACCACCAGTTACCTTGGCTCATGCATTTTCCAGGCCACCTTGTCTCCAGCCTCACCATCGATGCTGTGGGCTCCCAAGAGTCCATTTCCTTGAGCTGGGTGAGCTCCTATCAGTTTCTGAGAACCCTGCTTGACACACCTAGCTCGCAGGGCTCCTGTGCAGACGCAATTAACCGTGACAGGGGAGGAAGAAATGCTTTATGTACTTCAGTGTTACGTCAGAGCAAAGAGATGAAAAGTGGCTGCAATTTCTAAGATCTAGCAATTTCACTCCTAGGTATTTACCCAACTGATTTGAAAACTTATGTCCACACCAAAACCTGCACACGTGTGTTTATAACCGTTCTATTCATAATTGCCAGACGTTGGGAACGGCCAAGATGTCCTTCAGTGAGTAAAAGGATAAGCAAATTGCGGTCATACATATAATGGAATATTAGCCAATGATACAAAGGAATTAACTGCCAAGTCATGCGAAGGCACGAATAAATCCTCAGTGCCTATTTACTCGTGAGAGAAACCAGTATAAAAAGGTTCTGTATCGGATGATTCCATTTATATGGCGTTATAGAAAAGGCAACCTATGTAAACAATAAGCAGATCAGTGGCTCCCAGGCGTTTCTGGGGTTTGAGGGAAGATTGAATCGATGAAGCACAGGGGTATTTTTAGGTGGCGAAACTGCTCTGTATGAAACTTCAAAGATGGATACGTGACACAATTCATTTGTCAAAGTCTGTAGAACTTGACTCCAGAAAAGAGTGAACCTTAATGTAAGCAAATTCTTCAAAAGCCATTTAGGACCTCGGGGGACCTGAGGATGGAATGTAGACCGTGACAAAATAATATAACCACATTCTCATTGTACGAAACAGCCTCCCAGAGGGGGTAGCGACGAAGGTAGCTGTGGGAATGAGTGGAGTCTGTGAGACTAAACAGCAGGGGCTGCCTGGGCGGCTCAGTTGGTTAAGTGTCCAACTCTTGATTTCAGCTCAGGTCTATGATCTCAGGTTCGTGAGTTCAAGCCCCGCATCAAGAGCTCCATGCTGCCTGTGCGGAGCCTGCTTGGGATTCTCTCTCTCTCTCTCTCTCTCTCTCTCTCTCTCTCTCTGCCTCTCTCTCTCAAAATAAATAAACAACTTTTAAAAAGACGAAAAACAAAAGGAACTGCACATAAGCACTGCGCTGTAGTTAATAAACTTGTTTCTTATGGGGCTGCGGGTTAACGATTCTGAAACCACTGTATATGCACGCATAAATTAAACAACTAAGTTAAATGGATGGTCAACGATGGTAGGCTCGTTTCTCACCGTTGGAGTAGGAAGTTACAGACAAGCAAGGGGAAAAGGCTAGACTGAGCCATGGAATCATGGATGGGAGGTGGAGACATCCCGTAAGCGCTCATGTTTAGCTCAGTACAGATACAGACAGATATATAGGGAAATATTTATAGATATGAATACACATGGGTTACTCTACATTCATATGTTTCCTTTCTCTGGCAGCTGAGAGGACCTAGAAACAATGATCCCTCTGTAGTAATGGGCACACATAACACCCAGGTTTGGCTTTTCTATTAGTCTTCTTCAGTAAAAGGAATGGGGACTCCATGGAGAAATCGCTGATCTGGGACTGGGTCAGGAAATACACAAGATGAGCTTGAAACATTGTTAGTGCCAAAAAATGAGGGATTGCTTAAAAAACAAAATGGTGATATGTTAAAGGAGCCAACGGAAATGGCTCCCAATGGCCAAGGCTAGACCAATTGGAGGAACAAAATAAAGTAGTGTTGGCTTTTATTCCAAAGTATAAAGTAAGTACCCACGATTAATACTGATGTAAATAAATTATTGAATAAATAAATAAGTGAGGGCAAGAGACAACACTCCCAAGCAAAAGGATCCCCCAAATTTATGTAGCTAAGTTATACCTCCCCACTCCTTACCTGTAGACTGTCATAGCGACAGGATAGTACAGAAACAGGGAGAAGGTAAGTCACCCCAGAGTGGAGAAATGGGACAGACTCTACCTCAGCCAGGAGATCAGGGTCAACATCAACTGTGATGCATCATGTTAATAGTATGTACCCTCGATAAAACGTGATGAGAAGGGCGCCTGGGTGACTTAGTTGGTTAAGCCTCCTCAGCTCATGGTCTCGCAGTTCGTGGGTTCGAGCCCCACGTTGGGCTCAGAGCCTGGAGCCTGCTTCAGATTCTGTCTCTCTCTCTCTCTCTCTCTCTCTCTGCCCCTCCCCTGCTGGTGCTCATCGCTCTCTCAAAAATAAATAAACATTTTTTTTTAAAGTGATGAGAATGGCATGTTATCTCTGCGGTGTTCCCCCCCAAAACCCGTAATTGCAGTGTAACTTGTGAGAAAACATCAGCTAAATCCCAGTTAAGGAACATTCTATGAAATACCTAACCAGGACTCCTCAAAACTGTCCTGCTTATCGTAAACGTCAAATCTGGGAAACCGTCACAGCCAAGAGGAGCCTAAGGAGAGAGGATGCCTAATTGCAACGCATGAAGGAGCCTGGATGGGATCCTGGAACAGAAAAAAAAGAAAAAAGGGAGGGTGGGCATCAGGCAAAATCCAAGGAACTCTGAATAAGGTGTGGGCTTTAGCTGATAGTAACATATCAATCTGTGTTCGTTTACTGTGACGGACGTACAAATGCAAGATGCTAAGAATAGAGGAACCTGGGTGTGGAGCAAATGAGAACATTCTGTACTATCTTTGCAACTTTTTTTTTGTAAATCTAAATGTATTCCAAAGGAAAAAAAAAAGTGTTTTTGAGCCCAGCCTCAGCCAGCCTTGCAAATAACTTTCAAACAGCCTCAGACCTCAGAATTTGCATTGGATTCCCTTCCTTCCCAATACGCCTCCTCCTCGCAGATTGGCAAGTGAGGCTGCCATTTTTGCCAGCTGTCTTTTGCCAACTTCAAGCATGGAGGAAGAGGGCTGGGAGGGAGGTGGGTGGAAGAGGGGTTTGAGCTGGGGATAAAGGCTGGTGGGTGCGGGTAAAGGCTCCTCGAGCCACAGCAGTGGCTGGAAACCACCCTCTGTGTCGGCAGGAGGCATATACAGCCCTCAGCACAGCCCCTGGCGTGAGGAATGTTAGATTTAGAAATTTTTATGTAATGTACATGATGGATGGTGGAGCCCACAGTTCAGTAGTTCCCATATATCTGCCTCTATAAGCTAAGCTCACTTGTCTACAAGCTCTTTGAAAGCATCCATTCGTGTATTCAATGAGCAGTTACTGAATGCCTCCTATGTCCCCGACTCTGGGTCATTCCGCAGCTGTGGGAGGTCAGCCGCGGCCGGGGCCAGCGAGCTGCATGTCTGTCTGGCCGGGTGGGTAGTCCTGGGATTAAGTGGCCGTGAAGTGAGTGTATCAGGGGACTCCGGAGAAAGGCCGCAGATGCTGCTTCCCCTGTCCTTGGGACTATATGGTTCCCGTTGCTGAATGCTATCCCCGGACTCTGGAGAAGTTATCGCAAAGACGGCTGGGACCTCCAGGGCTCAAACTGTCACACGGCATGTGGTGGCTGGCCTACGCTCGAGCGAAGTGGAAAGGCCATCTAGTTGCAAATGCCTTTCTGGAACTTTCCAAACAGTTTGGCAAGGGACCCTTTCCATGTTCCTCCTCCACTTTTAGGTTTGTAGAATGTCAGAGTCGAGACCTGGCACGGGTTCTCAAGGACCGGGGGTGCTAAATCCAAGGCTTCGAAGAACAGCTACCGTGGAGCAGGCGACGGCTGTATGGCAGGCCCCGAAAGGCACGCTTCCTCCTGTATCACTTCCTTTCATTTCATCCCCACGAGAAGGTGTGGTCGGACGAGGCGTAGCAGACGTGGGGCACAACTTTGATTTGCGTATAAGGCCCAAGCTGTAATGTACTCACCTTATTTCTGTCCTACTGTCGAGAAAGAGGTAACACAGGGGGATGACCAGGCCAGAAGAGGATGCAGCAGGGACGTTCTCAGCAGGAGGGTGTAAGGAGGGAGGGACCACGAGCTCTTGGGATCACAGGGTCCTGGCCCCAGTGTGGAGCCCCCCCCTTACTGGGAACCGGCCTGGGGGGGATGCCGGACATGCAGAAGGCGTCTGGTTCCACTAGCTGAATGTAACGTCCGCCAGGGCCATGACCCTTCCAAATCTATTCACCCAGCGACAATTTTGGAAGTCAGCATTTGATGCGCTCTGTCCTTGGTGAATTTTTTTTCACGTTTATTTATTTTGAGGGAGAGAGAGACAGAGTGTGAGAGCAGGGGAGGGGCAGAGGCGGAGGGAGACACAGAATCCGAAGCTGGCTCCGGGTTCCGAGCTGCCAGCACAGAGTCCGACCCGGGGCTCGAACCCACGAACCGCGAGATCATGACCTGAGCCGAAGTTGGATGCTTCACCGACTGAGCCACCCAGGCGCCCCAACGCGGTCCTTTTTGTAACGGAAGCAAACCGTAAGGCCACTCTGACCTTCCATCATGTAGGACACACTGACTGAGATATCATACATTTGAGATATTCTTTTTCCAGAAGCAGCTGTGTGACGGGTAGACAGGAAATCTGCCTTTAATCTGCTGAGGAATATTTAGCAAGCCGTTTCCCCCGGGCTTTATTTCCCTTGTATCAAAATGGCCTGGATGTGACTATATTTAACAGACATGGGTTCTGTTCTGGCCCAGGGTCACATCCCTTACATACATGTTCCCCTGAATCTTTCAAAGACCTGGAGGGGTAAATATTAGTGGGGCTCACCACTGCCACCCCATCGGAGATACCTTGGACCTGGGCCATCTCTCCAGCCTGCTAATTGCTCTCCCCACAGCAGCGGGGATCCTTCTAAATTGTCCTTCAGATGACGACCCTCCAGTGACTCTTCCGCCTCTGGGGGTGGGGTCCGACTCTCCCCTCCTTCCGCTCCAACCACACTAGCCCCTTTCTGATACTCACACCCCGCCAAGCTGTTCCCCACTTGCTCAGGGCCTTTGCACGTGCTTTCATCTCTGCCTGAAACCCTCCTTCCCAGGGCCTTGGGCCCTCCCTCAGTCTCCCCAGCTCACCTAGCATCTCCTGAGGGCAGGCTTTCGTCGCTATGCTAGATAACACAACAATCCGACTCTCCTCCAGGATCTCCTCGGTTCTCTTCCGTGTTTTGTTTTAACCCAATCACCGCGGGGCATACCATAGATTTCCTTGTTCGTTGGATTCTTATGGGCCTCCACCTTCTAGAATGTAAGTTCTGGGGGCCAGGACTTAGCTTTGATCACTGGTGACTCCCTAGTGCCTGACACATGGCAGGAGGTCAGCAAGGCTTTGAGAAGCAAAGCACACGAGCCAGAGTCCCAAACCGAAGATTCACGCAGAGGGGCCAAAGGCGGTATGTAATACGGGGAATGACCCTCCCATATCCTTGTCATAGAAGTCCGAGGAACAGATGGGAGTGAGGGAGAGGGGTAACCACGGAGGAAACGGAAGGAAATGAATCCACGTTCCTTACAATGAATGCAAGGGCCGGACTGCTACTCCCACAGGGACCTGTCAGCCAGGATGGCTTTTGTGCCCCTCCCCGCCCCTAGTTTGAGACCTTTGGGCTTGCTGTCCTCCCTGGCAGGAAGCACCCTACGTCACCTCCGTGTGGCTCCCTCCCGTCCTTTCCTACCGTCCCAACTGGGTGAGGTGGCCCAAGGTCCCTGTTCTCACGGCAGTATTTGTTCAGCACGATTTTTAACGGCACACTTGTCTCTTTAGTATCTGTCTCCCCGACTAGATTTAAGCTCCTTTGAGAGCAGATACCATTCCTGGTTTATCGTGACTTATTCTAACACAGTCCTCAGCTACTAACACGGCACCGAACGCGTAGTAAGCACTCGGTAAGCATCTGTTGCCACAACACCTAAGTGAGCCCCCACTGTGTGTAAGGGCCACCTTCCGTGCGGTTCCCCAAATCCCAACACAATGGCTCTCACTTCCCTGTTTCTGCCGAAGAAGCAGAAGCTCAGAGAGGGAAGCGGTCACACTACCGGGAAGAAGAAGAACCAGGGTTCTGAGCCAGGTGTGTGTGACCCCCAAACCTCGCTCTCCGCCACGATCATTCAGCGGCCACAGCCAAGGTCGTCGGAACTGCCCGAGGGCTGAGACTAGAAGGGCTGTGAACCAGGCAGCTGGGTCAGTAGAGAGTGTCTCTCTCTTTCCTCTGGAAAGCTCTCTCCAGATCTGCCCGTGGCCACGACGGGCTCAACATTCAGGTCTGTTATGTGAGTCTCCTGCATTAGCTGAGAACAGGCAATTCAGCTTTACTGAGAACAAGAGAAGCAAAGAACTAAGGCCGCTGGGTGAAACCGAGTACCCAGGAAATAGGAAGTAAGTAAGCAGCTCGTGAGCTGGTGGAACACGGGCGAAGGGAGCAGAGCATGTATCTGCCTGTGCCTGGGGGTAGGAAGCGGGGGAGGAGGAGAAGGACCTGGATACGGCAAGCGTTATATATTCACGGGCCCTCAGTGTTCCCAGGGTCTTCAATTGTCCACCCTTACTGACACCCATGCTGGCCAAAGGTCCATGTCCAAGAGCCTCAGGTAGAAACCACAGCCGCTCAGCTGGTTGACCAGTTAGCCACAGCTCGGGCCAGAGGGACAGGCCTTGCATGTCTCTGAAGGCACGTGTGCTGGTTCCAGGCCCCTTCCGTCTGCTGAGCCCCCTTTCTCACCCATGACTCTGGTCTTCATAACCTCACGGTCAGCTGGGGAGGCTGACCAGGCAGAGAGAGAGAGAGAGGACACAGAAACATCGTGGGGCCTAGGATTCGGACGGTGTGCCCGAGGGCATTGACTAACCCCATCGCTTTCTCCTCTCGCTTCTCACCTTACTTTTACAATGGATTTAATGAACCATGTGACCCGGAGCATTTTCACTCGGGTCTGTGAGTCTTTCGGTTTGGTGGGCTCCAGGGGAGCCCGCCTGGCAATGTAGGTGGGGCCCCCATTCTGTCAAGGGGGTTCCCCCCTGAAAAGGCCTCAGCTCAAATGCCCCAAGGGGAGGAGAGGGAGCCCGCAGGGAGGAGGGGGAGCCCAGAGGAAGCTGTGCCTCATGCTGGCATCACCAGCTCTCTTTGCCAGCGTGGCTGAGGGAGAGTGGGAAGCCGTTTCCCCCCAGCCACGGTCCGTGGAGCCGCGGAGTCGGGATTCGTGGCAAATTAGGCCGCTGATTTGTACGTTAAACAAGGTTAATTCCATCCATTAGCCAAAGACGCTTCCAAAGTGCCTGGCAGAAGAGTAAGGAGCAATTAGTGTCTTTGTATTAGTGGATGTGGGCGTGGGGCCAGGACATTAAGAGGAGGGGGATGAAATGTATACACTCTTTACGATATCATCAAAAGCAAATGAATTATGAAAACAAAAGAGCCAATCTGAGGCTGCCAGTGCTAATTACCGGGTAGGACACAAAGTTCACGGAGAAAGAGGAAAGGACGGCTGGGAGAAGCATGACGATGAAGATCGGCCTGGTCCACGGGGTCTTCGGACAAGACCGGCCTCGTCACAGCTCCACCTTTGGACTCAGGGAAATAGCCCCGTAACCCTCTTTGTCACAGAAGGTGGGCGAATAACAGCATGGCGTCAGCATTAAGTACCAATTGTGTGTGTTTGAATGCATTTGTTTGGACAATTCCCTCCACCGATGTAAAATGATCGTGGTTTTCCATCTCCGGCAATGATAACGCAGTTTTATGAAAAAATAGCGCACTGAGTTTTAAAAATTATCCAGTGCCTACTCTTAGGGATACGAAGGATATGATCACGCAGCCAACGTTATGACGGTGATTACTGAAAAACCCATGTCGGGAAAGCACGAGGGCAAAGGAAGAAACCGTGACCGGGGTGGGGGCGGCGAGAAGAACAGGATTAGAAGTAACCCCAGCTGCATTCCCCACCGACGGAAGATCTGCAAACACCGACAGGTGAAAAATCAAGGGCAAATTCGGGGAAACCACCAGCTATTTGAAAAATCTTGAAACAACCAGCTATGTTGAAAAGCAGCTGGTCCCTGTTACAGCTGATTGTTTGGAAAGCGGGAGATGCCTGTCACCCACAGAAAACTTCTGGTAAATGTTACCACCGTTTTCTAAAAATGCTGGGTAACAGTAACTGGTCGTTTTCGAAATAACTGGCTGTGCTGCAGGCACAGGGAAACCCAAGTCAGGAGAGCTATATAGAGAAAACTGATAGCAGTGGTCAAGAAGTCCCAGACGGGGAAATTGGATGACACTCTACATTTCCATCTAAAGTACATAGTCCGCTGTGTAATCTCAGAGGGGGGACCAACAAAGAGATACTTACACACACACACACACACACACACTCCATATGTGATATTGAGAGATATATATATATTACATTTTAGAAACAGTTTGGAGATGGGGGGCGATGCAGTTATCTTTCATAGAGATCATAAACTCAACTGTTTATGAGGTCCGGGTAGAAAATGCACATAATTAACGAGCACGGGGTGTTATGGGTAAGTGATGAATCACTAAATTCTATGCCCGAAGCCAATCTTACCATATCCGTCAACTAACCAGAATTGCAATGAAAACTTGAAATTAAAAAATAAATAAATCAGGAAAATAGTAAGTAGGAAAAGAATGCACGGAATAAAGCAAAAGTCAGCGAAGGCAGCAATTGGGAACTAGGGGCGTTGGGGGGGGACCGTGAACTCCAGACGTTGCAACAACTAGAACGTGGGCCCAGAGATGTCAGAAGATGTAATCACTAAAAAACTAATAATGTGCACCGTAGGCGTGCAGCGAAGTTTCCCTGAATGCATGCGTAAATGAATAAAGACACTATTGAGGGGCGCCTGGGTGGCTCGGTCGGTTAAGCGTCCGACTTCGGCTCAGGTCATGATCTCGCGGTCCGTGAGTTCGAGCCCCGCGTCGGGCTCTGGGCTGACCGCTCAGAGCCTGGAGCCTGTTTCAGATTCTGTGTCTCTCTCTCTCTGCCCCTCCCCCGTTCATGCTCTGTCTCTCTCTGTCTCAAAAATAAATAAACGTCAAAAAAAAACACAACATTTTATTAAAAAAAAAAAAAGACACTATTGAGCTGCTTTGGGGGAATTTAGCCGATCTTCAGTTAATGCAGTGAATGAAGGGCAAGAAATCACGGAATTGTGGGTGTGTCTGTTTCCATGAGTTGGCCATGTGTCTTTACTCACAGGCCTACTTGGTGTTTCACCTTTGAATGCCTCTAGACAAGTAGTCCCTGAAAGTAGTCCGTGAATGTTTCATGGAAAAAAGACTCACACTCCAAGAAGTTTTGAAAAATCTCAGGTTCCCCACCATGAAATGTGCCTTTTAAATTGCAGGACTTCTCAGAGCCTTGAAATACTAATGATTTCTCAAACCTATTGCACTCTTTTGATTGAGGAGCACCTCCCTGACAAGTGTCGCAGGGTAAACAATTCCATAAATGAAAAGTCACAACTCCTAAAGGGCTTGCCTGGGTTATCCTTAGGTCTCCTCATCAACAGCCAGCTCTCCTTTGGCAAAGCCAAAGCCTCAGGTCTGTCTGGAGTGGCTGGGGCCGGGAGCAGGACATCAGTGGCTGACCTGTTAATGTCCACTGATGTGTCCAGGATTCTTCCTCCTGTGTTAATTCACAGAGCCTCACAAGAGACGAGGCACTTCACTGCACATTTTACAGGTAAAATGGCACATTCTCACTGCCATTTTACAGGTAAGAAGATGAATACTCAGAAATTAAGAAGTAACCACTGTCGTTTTTATTGCGGTAAAAATATACGTAGCACTTACCATTTTAGCCATTTTTAAGTATATGATTCTGTGGCAGTAAGTATCTTTACAACGTGGTGCCACCACCTCCACCGTGCATTTCTAGAACTTCATCATCTGAAATAGAAACCCTCTATTAAACCCTCCATTAAATGAGAGCACCCCCTTCCCATCTCCCCCAGCATCTCATAACTTCTACTCTGCTTTCTGTCTCTATGAATTCGGTTCTTCTATGGACCTCATGTAGGTGGAATCACACAGAAAACCCAGATAAACTGGGCTTCGTCAAAATTAAAAAAAAAAACTTTTGTGCCTCAAAGGACACCATCAAGAATATGCAAAGACAACTCCTAGAAAGGGAGGAAATGAATTCTGTTAAAAGCTTAATATTTAGAATATATAAAGAGCACCTACAACTCAACAACTAAAAGACAAACAGCCCAATTTCATCAGAGTGAAATTGCTGAACCTGATGTTTAGTTTTTTGAGGAAGTGTCAAATCGCTTTCCGGAGTGGTCATGCCATTTTATGTTCCCAACAGCAAAGAACAAGGTTCCTGTTTGTCTATATCCTTGCCAACGCTTTTTATTTTGTTTTCTCTTCTTTAAAATTTTTAAAATTATATGCCATCTTAGTGGGTGTGACATGAAATCTTACTGTAGTTTCGATCTGCATTTCCCTGAGGATGAGTTGGGCATCTTTTCGTGTGCTTGTTGGCCTTTTGTGCATCTTCTCCGGAGAAATGTCTGTTCGAGTTCTTTGCCCATTTTTGAGTTGGGCTGTTTGTTTTTTAGTTGTTGAGTTGTAGGTGCTCTTTATATATTCTAAATATTAAGCTTTTATCAGAACTCATTTCCTCCCTTTCTAGGAGTTGTCTTTGCATATTCTTGATGGTGTCCTTTGAGGCACAAAAGTTTTTTGTTTTTTTTTTTTAATTTTGACGAAGCCCAGTTTATCTAGTTTTTCTGTTGCTTCTGGTGTCTTGTCCAAGAAACCACTGTCCGATCCAGGTCATGAGAATCTCCTCCTGTGTTGTCTTCTGACTTTTAGCCTTGGAGTTTAGGCTGGCCTTTAATCCGTTTGGAATTAAATTTTGTACGGTATGTGGTAAGGGCCCAACTTCGTTGTTCTGCATAGGGATTTCCGGTTTTCCCAGCACCATTTGTGGGTGATAGCTCCCCCCTTGTGTAGTTCCAGCACCCCCGTAGGAAATTGATTGACCATATATATGAGTATACTATTGATTTGTGAGACCCTAGACTATATAACAGGCATGGTATCAGGTGTTTTCATGTGGCAATAATGTGTCCAAGGTCACACAGGTGGCAGACGACTATGATGAAACAATAACAACTCTGATCTACTTAGCGCTTGCTCTGGGTCAGTCGGGCTGCTCCTCTTTGCATGTTCTCAGTGAATGTTTCTGACCACCCTACTATCTTCATTTGACAGATAAGAAAACAAACTCTCAGGGAAGCAAAGTCACTTGTCCAAGGTCACACAGCAGGGAGAAGCAGAGGCTGATAGCAAAGCCCACGCCGGTATCCACGGGGTTGTCCTGTCTTGTCCCCGGGCCTCCTGTCTACCAGCCATCGTTGGGCTGTATGACGGAGATGAATTGAAACACACGCGGCTTCTGTTTGTGTTCAGTCCTGCCGAAGTCCTATCAGGGCCGAGCCCATGATGTACAGGGCCCGATGCAAAATAAAAGTGCAGCGCTCTTATTCAAAGAGCAGAGAAAAAGCATTTTCTTTTCTTCCACAAAGTCTCTCCAAACACCAAGGTGATTTTTATTTGCTATTTAACGCCGTGGTCACTTGGGCAAGGACGTAATCGTAGAATGTGCACAGACCTTGGAAATGCCAGGAGCCCTGTCCTGGGACTCATCCAAGGGGCCACATGCATCCAACCCCAGCCCTTCTCCTGTGCCCAGGACCCTGCCAGGTGCAAGGAAGACAGCGGTCCCCGGGTGGAGCAGGAAGTAGGCGGCTGAGAATCCACTCCGGGGAGGCAAAGGGAGGTGGGACCAGGTGCGAACTGAGACGCCAAGTCTCCAGCGCATGTTTCATTGTCCTCTCAGGCCTCACCTGCAAAGCACAAACTCAAAAATACGATCATTAAGAATTGCAAAGCGGTGGCCACCGGGCGTTAAACCTAAGCTGTGTGACTGGGCTGTGAAGGCACCCCGGAAGCTGCTCTTGGTCCCCCAAATGCAGAGGCTGTTTCTTTAGTGGAAAAATGGGAGATGTGATTCCTCGTTTCTCTTTTCCCCGTGTTCTGAAGGAGACCGATTCTCCCACGGTCTGATCCCACCACCTGCAGCGGCCCTTGTGTATCACAGGAACACCTCCAAGTTAGTTACGTTCAAAGAGACTTAACTAATTCGATGTCGGGGCCGCACAGTGCAGGGATGTAAACAGGAAATCAAAGGTGTTTTCTTCCTACCACCTTACGACTAGGACCTTGATTACTCTGCCTTTGGAGATGAGGCCCCCGGATCAGCTGAGGAACACATGCGTCCCTCTGCAAGCAGGGGACTGGGGAGCCTCCGGATGTGTGGCATCATCCTGCAGTGGGGAGCTGAAGGGTTGGCTTCCTTCTTTCTTCCCAAAGGACAGCGTGTCAGGAAAGGCACCAGACCCAGATTAGAAGCCTTGACTGACTGTGCAACCTGGCCCCTCCCCTCTCCTCTCTGAGCGTCAGTTTTTCCTTTGAAAATGGGGTGGTAATCCCACCACAGAGGCTTCCTGTGACCATGGGAAAGAAAAACTATTAAATTTTTTTTAGCGTTTATTTATTTTTGAGAGAGAGAGAGAGAGAGAGCACGAGCAGGGAGGGCCGGAGAGAGAGGGAGACACAGAATCCAAAGCAGGCTCCAGGCTCTGAACTGTCAGCACAGAGCCCGACGTGGGGCTCGAACCCACGGACTGTGAGACCATGACCGGAGCCGAAGTTGGACGCTCAACCGACTGAGCCGCCCGGGCGCCCCAAGAAAATCTAGTTAGAGGCTGCTGCTCATGGCATAAAAGTTTACTGCAACGATCCTGCTTCGTTTAGCAAAGACTGAGCTGTCCCTCGTTCCCGGTCGAGCACAGTACCAGGCACGGGAGTCAAGCCGAACAAAGGTGAATCTGATGTGGCCAGTCCTCCCCTCTTGAAGTCCTAGAGGCCCTGAGGAGGCACAGAGAGAGCATTGGAGGCAAAACGCAGCTGTCATGAGATTTACAGTGCACATGTGTGTGGGCCCTACACCGCGACCATCCCCATCTTCCAGACGAGCAAGCTAAAGCTTCTAGAAGGTTAGTGACTCTCCTAAAATCATGGGACCAAGTGAGAACTCAGCCCCCTAGGACTTATCTTGCATCATGTGATCTTGGGGAGCCATTTTATCTCTCTGTAACACGGGAGGCAGCTTGGGGCCTTCAGGAACTATTGAGATGATCACTGTGGAAAGTCTGAGAGATGATCTTTGCACAGGGAGGGCTTGTGACCGTTCCCAGCCTGCTCCCCCCCACCCCCGCCCCAGCCACCCCACCTCCTACCACTTGTGACGCGACAGAAAGGGCACATCTGAGATGGCAGATGCCTCCTCATTCCTCCACTCGAGAAGCCAAGGACTTTTCCACAAACGGAGGAATTTGAGTCTCCCAGCTCAATTCTCCAAGACAGAAGCAAGGAGGGGGTAGAGGTGGCCATTCTCCATGAAAACATCCTGTGTTCTTCCCTCCACTATCTTTTCTCCTCTTTTTTTAAAAAATCTGTTTAATGTTTATTTATTTTTGAGGGAAAGAAAGAGAGACAGAGCGTGAGAGGGGGAGGGGCAGAGAGCGAGCGAGACGCAGAAACCAAAGCAGGCTCCAGGCTCTGAGCTGTCAGCCCAGAGCCCGACGCGGGGCTCGAACTCACGAACCGTGAGGTCATGACCTGAGCCGAAGTTGGACGCTTAACCCACTGAGCCACCCAGGCGCCCTCCCGTCCGCTTTCTGTTACAGTTTAACTTGCTGCGTGTGGGTCCCCATTAGGCCGTCCGCTCTGGGGTTCAAGGCCCTGATGTGAATTATCTTTTATCACCTCCACATCGCCACAAACCGATTTCCCTCCTTCTTGCCTCCCGCTCATCCGGCATACAATCAGCAAACAGCGTTTAAGTGAGCCCTGCTCTGGGCTCGGGGGATGCTCATCGAATGATGATGATAAAAATGGTGAGGGTGAGCTTGATAATAAGATGAAGAAAAAGGAGGAAGAGGATAGAGAGGCGTGAGGAGGAGGAGCAGGAGGGGGTAAGGACGTGGAGGAGAATTACTAACGTTTGTTTAGTGCCCACGTGGTGCCAAACATTTGGCATTATTTTCCCTTCGGCCCTCCTCGCATCTGTGACGCGGGTGCTGCTGTCTCCGTTTTACAAATGAGGAGACGGAGGGTCTGAGGAGCCAGGTCTCCACGACCAATGGCATCTGAGCTGAGATCTAAAGCCAGACGTGGCTGATTCTAAAGATAGGCCCTCTTCGCTCTGAGACGCCAGAGGCAGCGATAAGTAGAGACCGTGGTCGTACGTAGAGAACATGCCCGTTGGTACCCAGTAGGTGCTCAATAAAGCCTCCTGGAATTGAATTGTATTGAGTTGGTCTGAAACTGGCATCCGAGACCAGGCTAGACCCTTTTCCAACGTGCCCCCGGGTGTCCAGGGCTGGCAGGGAAGGGCAGGGGTGGGCCCGGCAGCCCCCCAGACCCGGCAAAAGGGCGGCCCCCACGACTCCCACCCGGACAGAGCACCCTTTGTTTATTGTGCCTCCACATCCTACCCAGTAATTAGCATTGGCAGCTTCATATTGAGCTTTTGTTTTCATAATTCATTTGGCTATGATGACATAATAAAAGGAATATTGATTCAATCCCAACTCCTCTTGGCCCGAGGCCCACATCAACCAATAAAAAAGAATTGCTAATTGCAGAGAACGCTTGCCCAGCTGAGGCATTAGAGCAGGCCCTTTTGATAGCGGGTGGAAGGCAGGGAGCTCATCCCCTGGGACCACCCCCCCGGTGCTGGCACCCGGCACTTTTCTGGGCACAGGGCCCCATCCTCCCGTGAGGCCAAATCCAGCTTCTCCACAGTATCAGGAAGAAGAGCAAGTGGGGCCGCCAGGGTGGAGCCCCAGGAAGGAAAATCCTCCACAGGCCTGTTGACAGATGTGGTATCGAATGAATTGTTCTCTGCTTAGACACGACTTTGATATTTATTGGTTCAAATTGCTCGGCTGACTCAGTCTTGCGTAAGTCTCCGTGGTCCGTTTTAATCTTGACGTTTTGGGGAAGCCACGCTGATGTGGGTAATGACGGGGTTTACCTGGGATCAAAATGAAAAGGGAGAAGGCGGGGGTCTGGAATAATTATAGGGGGGCGATGTATATTTCTGTGTAATCTGGAAAGGCGATTTATGAGGCCGATAAAAATGATAATGTGCCCCGAGTGGAGCCAAGACGGATTATCTGCAACAGAGCTTTCTTTGCAGGAAATGAAGGCGGTGGGGGCGGGGGGCTGTTTATTAGACAAACAGTTGTTCAGGATCCATTTTTTCACGTCTCTTCTGAAATTACCGAGATAAGGCACATGGGTATACAGATCTCGGTCCTCCTTCAGTTACTATTAATTAGGATCTCTGTTTCCGGAGGGTGGGATTTGTGTAATTAAGACCAGAGATGACTGGAGTGGGGGAAGGGGATCCCCCCAACCCCCATCCCCGCTCTATCTTTAGAATCAAAGTGCAACCCCAGCTGATTTAGTTAAGCCCGGCCGGAACAAGGATTCTCGGTTCCACAAGGAAACTTATGTAACTTCCCGGGAGGTCTCCTCCCCACCAGTTCATGTTTTGCTGACCCAACTGTAAACGAATCAGAAACATTTCGACTCCATCCCTCGGAACTGGTGCCTCATCACCTCGGAGGAAAGTAGTAGGAGAGGAAGAACCCAAGCCTTTGTTGAACTCAAGATGGCAGGAAGGTTGTGATAGGGGGTTCCTCGAACCGGATTCTTCTCCCCCTTTCCCAAAGCGCTCCTCACCCTACCTCCAGGAGGGCCCTCTGCCAGGCCCACCTCTTCCCCAGGGAGGGCACAGGATGTCAGCGACAAAGGAGCCCGCAGCCACGAGAGTCACGTGGAGTCACCTCCAGCTCACGCACGTACGTCAACCAGCGAATACGGTATCTGGGGTCTCCCTCTACTTCCGCACTGATCTCAAACGTGCAGCCTCGGGTCTTCCTGGAATCCAGTCTCTCGGACACACCACCTGCTCTGTTTTGCTCCTGTGACTTGGACTGAGGAACATGCATCTTTTCAAGTGGTGACCTTCTTTCTCTCCTCCCAGACTCCGCAGGAAATTCAGATGGGAAGAGAAATTCTTCCTCTAAAGTCGTCATGAGAAGTCGCCAGGGGGGTAGCATTTGGGAAAGTCAGGGACAGTATAAGCTTATCATTTGCCTCTCATCCTCCCTTCTGACCTTGACAGAGAGATCACAGCCCTCCTTCCCATGAGCCCAAATACGGGTCTGGAAAACTGGACAGAGCAGAATGTTCCCAGCAGCCCCATCAACCCATCAGAGCTGGCCCATAGGCAAAACCTCCTCCCCATCCCTGCCAAAAGTCATGAGAGGACTCCGTGGTAGCTGGTAACTGGCCCTGACATCAGGTCAGACGCTTGACATGTTCCGTCTAACACATCACTCCTGAGGAGGATTTACCCTGTTCTGTCAGCGAGGAAACTAAAGCACAGAGAGGTGAAATAACTTGTCCAAGATCATGCAGGGTAACACTGGAATTCATACCCAAGCCAGACACTGGCTTAAGTTCACAGATACCAACCCTCCCTCCCCCGAGGGGTCTCAGGCCTAAGTCAGAGTGGGGTGCTGTGGGATGTCAGCCTTCTACGTGGAAGGAATATGAAGAAATGTGACGGGGCGCCTGCCTGGGTGGCTCAGTTGGTTAAGTGTCTGACTCTGGATTTCGGCTCAGGTTCGCGAGATCGAACCACGTGTCGAGCTCTGCACTGCCAGGGCAAAGCCTGCTTGGAATTCTCTGTCTCCCTCCATCTCTGCCCCTTCCCCACCCCCCACCCCCCACCCCCACTCTCTCTCTCAAAATGAATGAATATGCAAAAAAAGGAAATGTGTTGAAGGTTATGCTAACGAAGGAGCTAAAACGCCCACATGACGAGCTTAATTCATAGATGCTTTCGTTATCTAGGTACAAATAGCCTTATCAGTTCCCCGGCAGGGAGGAAGAAGCACCGGGATGGGGAACCACCTTCACCTGGTCCATCCGCAGGATTCTGAGGCTTTCCGCCTGATTGAAAGCTTTACCAGAACCTTAACAGGTTGCCGATAGGTGCGTAGCACTGGATGGATGGAGCTCCGGTGGTTCTGAGCTGTAGCCCATCTCTTCTCCCAAAGGACAATGGGGATATCTCTGCATTGAGGTCATGTCTATACACGCCCTCAGTTCTGTGCCGGACACACGGGGAATTCTAAGTAGGTGTCAGATTCATTCACTGTAAGGATGTTTGTTGAATGTTTATCATATGCCAAGCTCAGGGCTAGGCTCTGGGGAAGACAGCAGTCACGAGACACAGGCCCCATCTTGAGGGTGGGAGGGAAAGCGTTGGAGGCATATCGAAGCACATGTGCAAAGGCCCAGGGGTCACTGAGGTCAGGCCTTCCTATGTGCATTTTGGAAACCGGTATGCAAGGGGGACTCCATAAGAGCTGAGAAGGTAGAGCGGCAGGTCCAGGTAAGACAGCCTTTCGAGACACAGTACCGAGCGAGACATTTTCCTGAAATCCGTGGGTCTTAGGTAGGAGGTGACACGGTCAGATCCTATTGACTGAAATGGGGATGTCGCATTGGAAGGGGACGACAGTGGAGGTGGAGAAAGGGCAGGGAGGCGCTGTTGGAAGAATATATGAGTCAACCTGGACTTGAACTAGAGCACAGCAGTAAAGGCAAGCTCATAGCTCTTGTAATGATCCCACACTCCATTTCAGTTCCCACTGCTTTTAAACAAATTATCTTGTTTAACTTCTGTGTTAACTCTATCAAGAAGGGACTCTTGTCCCTCATTTGCTACCAAGGCTATTTATGGCTCACAGGGTTAACCCCCAGGGTTCAGGGCTGAGTCAGGGTTGACACCCGCCTCACCTTATTCCAATTTGAGGTTCACGTAACTCAACACAAAAGTCATTCCCGTGACAAGGGAGTGATCTGCCTGAGTGATCTGCCTTTGAGGGGGAAAAGTTACATCTTGGGCAAGTGATTTTGGGTTTCCATTCTTCATCTCTACTCTTCCGCCGATCATCATGGTGGTTCCTTCAGGTCTTACTGTCCCCATCTCGCCGATGAGGGAACTGGGGGTTCGGAGAGGCTACGTGGCTTGCCCAAGCTTACAGAGAGCAAGGGAGAGTCAGACCTGGGACCCCCACCTAGGTCTTCTGACTCCAAGATCACTTCTACCGCTTTATGTGATTCTAGGAATCAAGAATTTGACGGGATAGAAAGCAAAAAGGAAACAACAAAAAGGACAGGTTTACAAAACTCGCATTGTTTTCACCACAATAAGTCTGTTACAAATAGGTTAACAGGGATTGCAGATAGGTCTAGATCTAGATGCTGAACACACATTTATCAGCTACTGACTATATACCAAGCACTGAGTTACATGTTAGGACCTGAGATGGCTCCATCTGATCGTCCGTTAGCTCATTAGTTGATAAATATTGATTACGTGTCATTTTCAGGCCAAATTTACCATCTACTTCCTGTGCCAGAATAGCATTTGAATTAACTTTTGAAAGGGGTAGAAGTTGGCCAAGTAGAGGGGCACCCCAGGTGGAGGATAGAGTGTTCATAAAGGCGTGCCGCATGAAGAGGTCTGATGGTATCTTTGGGTATCAGAGTGCAGGGCAGAACATAGTCAGAAGGCAGAGGCTGGCTCTGGTTCAGAGAGTCGGGGTGGTGGTCCGCGAAGGACCGTGAAGGTCCATGAAGGACCATGAAGGTGGTAAGAAAGGTCGGCCTGAGCTCTTTTATCCCTATTCAGTGAGGAGGCTATTTTGAGTGCCTAATAAACGGCCGCTGTTGTAGTTACTGGCTTTCTGAAAACATACTGGAGAAGGAAATAAAGCAGTCTTTAGCTCCTGTGTCCACAGGGGCCATGATGTGGACCCTCGGAGCCCTGGCTGGGCCCCAAGGAGTTAAAGCTTATGTCCATTAGAGGATAAGCTCACTTGGGGACACCCCAAGGAGCTAAGAGAAAGGCCAGCCAGACTAGGGAACACCTGGATCACACTCTGAAGACCCAGGAGGACAGCTTCCGATGGCTCAAGTCTACAATGGTCTCCCAAAAGACCCTGGCCTATGACGTCGATTCAACAAGTATTAGAAACGGAAACACCGAGTAACAACACGGGGTGCCCTACGTTTTTCCCCCTTCCTCATCTCTAACATCTTCCCCCAAACCATCCTCGATAAAAAGAAAATCTAGATAAAACCAGCGTGCTCGGGTAATGAGCACCAAACAAATCTCTCGGCCCCACTTCCGATCAGCTGGCCATCTCCGGTGCAGACATTCTATTCTCTGCGGACATATCCTTGCTGATTTTTGAGACCAGGATGGGAAACCTCCCAAATCAGATATTTCCACAGTCAGGTAGATGATATTAGTAAGGGAAGGTGATGGGTTCTTACCATACTTTATGTCACATTCTATTAAGTTGTAGTTAATATAAATGCTTCGTTCATGTATGCACTCATTTCTACACGTTAAGCACACACAGATATTCTCTGCATGGAAAGATACTACTGAGATTCATCTTCAAATATGCAGCCCTCCACACCCAGTTTTCACCATCCTGTTCTGACAGGCAAATGGACCCAAGAAATATTTCCCTTCCCTCTTCACTTTATGAAAAAGATGACCCAGGGTGCCTGGGTGAGTCAGTTGATTAAGTGTCCCACTCTTGGTTTTCAGCTCAGGTCATGATCTCACAGTTCACGAGATTGAGCCCCGCATCAGGCTCACATTGAGTGTGGAGGCTGCTTGGGATTCTTTCTATGCCTCTCTCTCTCTCTCTCTCTCTCTCTCTCTGCCCCTCTCCCACTCGCACGCATACCGTGCACATGCGTGTGCTCTCTCATTCACTCATAATAAATAAACATTAAAAACTAATTTGTGTGTCAAGTATTCTTGTTCCAGATTTTGACAATTATTTTAAGGGTGCCTGGGTGGCTCAGTCAGTTAGGCATCTGACTTCGGCTCAGGTCACGATCTCACGGCTCATGGGCGCGAGCCCTGCATTGGGCTCCACCCTGACTGCACAGAGCCTGCTTGGGATTCTCTCTCTCTCCTCTCTCTCTGCCCCTCCCCTGCTTGTGCACACGTGCACGTGTTCTGTCTCTCTCTCTCAAAAATAAATAAATCAAACAAAACAAAAATAAAGTAAAATTAATACAATTTGGCAATGATTTCAAATGAAAACTTAAAGAAAAGAAAAAACACTATGCAGGCCAAAATAGACAAGGTCCACTGGCCAGGTCCAGCCCTGGGCCAACCAGCGCACAACCTCTGGTGTTTTTCTGTAATGCTTGATACGATCTGTAATTACACATCCGTTGGCATGTTGACTCGCTCACTGGGAGCTCTCTTATTTGATCTTAAGGGACCACAGCTCCTAATTTGAATCCCTTCGCTACCAGTACTCAACGGAGGACTAAGGCAACTCTGTACCCTTCTCGGGGCCTCAGGGTCTCCGTGCGTGACAAAAGATTAACCGAGGCTGGTGTGTCCAAACTCTTGTGATCAAAATGATCAACAGGTCACAGAGGAGGAGCCACCAATGGCTCTTAAATATGTGAACAGATGTGCAGCCTCGTTCAGCCTCGGGAAGCCCTCATTTTTCTGCCACACTGATATTAAAAGCTAATGGTGTGGAGAGTGTGAGGAAAGCATCCTTCTCAGCTGTCGTTAGCAGCACGCACACGGCTACAGCCTCCCAGAGGCAAGGCGTCAATGCCGATCAAAACCACAAATGCACAGGTTCTTGACCCAGTCAGGCCACTTCTAGAACCGTTTCTTAATCATGGACGTACGTGAAAGGATGCATGTACAAAATGTCTTATCTCAGCATCGTTGGCATTGGCAGAAGATCCGACACAACCTAAATGTCTATCGACAGAGGACTGATCAGAGTTCGTCTATACAGCAGATTATGCGGCAGCCATTAAAAAAAAAAAAAAAGGAGGGCAGATTTTACCCAGTAGTGTGTCGCTAAACATGTTAACAACCAACCAGCACTCCAGCCGGGGAGACGGGGGAAGCCAGACGGTGGCATTTGTTTGTGCGGAGAATAGTTCTCCCATGGCCAACTTCAATCTACCAACAGGAAGCCACTGAACTTGGACTTGAGAAGAGATATGTCTTTGTTGGCTCTAGCACACCACTGCCTTTATTAACTGGCGTAGAAAGATCTCCAAGATGTACTGAATGAAAAAAAGAAAGACGCAGAACAGCGTCCATAACATGCTGTCATTTATACCAAAAAAACACCCAAAAAAAGACAGGATACAGAACATAACACACACAAGTATACGTTCTGGCTTGTAGACCACAGATTTCACGCACACGAGCATACGCACAGAGCCATTAATTTGGTTATGATTGGCAGCCAGAATGTAGTGGCTTGGGAACAGAGTGGACAGAAACGCTTTACTCCTGCCCATATATATAGTGCCAATTATCAGTGATGCAAATGTCTAACATATCCAAAATTTTAATTAAAAATGCCATGGAGGGGTGCCCGAGTGGCTCAGTGGGTTAAGTGTCTGACTTCGGCCCGGGTCGTGATCTCACGGTCCGTGAGTTCGAGCCCCGCGTCAGGCTCTGTGCCGACAGCTCAGAGCCTAGAGCCTGGAGCCTGTTTCGGATTCTGTGTCTCCCTCTCTCTGACCCTCCCCCCGTTCATGCTCTGTCTCTCTCTGTCTCTCAAAAAATGAATAAATGTCAAAAAAAAAATTTTTTTTAATAAAAAAAAAAATGTCACAGATCACCTGGGAGACTTACTGAATACTGATTCCCTGACCTCCCCTGGGGAAATTCTGGTCTGATATCTTTGGTTCTAGGGCTGAGGAAATCTGTTTTAAGCAAGTTTCTCAAATGATTCTTAACATTAGGCAAGTATGGGTGGCATTGCCTCACCCAAACATCTCATCTAACGAGGACTAGAAACCGTGGCCAACAGAGGAGAAGGGCCTGGCCCCAGGGCACCCAGGGAGTAAAGGCAGAGCCACCCTTAGCCTGGGCCCTGCCCAGTGCTGCCCAGGGGCAGACTTTTAGAGCCCAAGACAGACCCAGGGAAGGATGTGACCTGTCTGGGTGCATACGGCCACAGCCCAGGGGAATCCTACCCAACGATACACGAGCTCTTTCCCACACTGCCCTGCCTTCTTGGTCTCCAACCCACATCCGGAACAACTGGTTCAAACCCACTAGTCAGTGTCAATCAAGACCTTATTCTCAGAGGAAGACACTGACCCAGTTGACATGGGACAGAGCACAGGATCCCTTTTTGTAAAGTATCATCTATTACCTTCCCGGCGTTCATCGCCAGCCGCTGTTTCATGAAGAAAAGAGATGGCGGCCGGAATGGGGGGCGGTGGGGGGGGGGGGGTGTTGGGCAGTGAAGGGAAAGAAAGAAGAAAAGAAAAGCCATTTCTCCCCAAGCGCTTTGCCAATAACATCTGATAGGCTTGGCTGCCGTCGGTCCCTCTGTGTCCCCTGTGTCACCGTACCTGCCTTTTACACACATAATTAACTGCGTGTTTTCAAAAATGGCAAATCATGCCTCCGTATGAAACCACCAGCTTGGTCCCGAGACAAATGGAATCAAGTCCTTCGGGCACTTTTTTTTTTTTTTTTTTTTTTTTTTTTTTACTTCCATTAACGCAAAGACTGAAATCTATCAGAGGTGCAAATCTCTGTGCGTTATGTGACCACAAACAGGGGATGTGGCAGCGTGTAGATCGCGAGTTATGTCTTTAAGTGCTCGTTGGAGACACTTGTAATCATGTTTTATTACTGGTCTCCTCCCCGGCATAATGAACTTTGATGAAATAATGAAACAACCGTGGCGCCTGTGCAGTCAACCTGGCGGCCTCACCAGCTAAGACCTCCCATGAGTACAATAGCTCGAGCTGGGTGCCTGGCTCCAGAGGCAGCGGGGCGGAAAACCCGGCACCCCACCCTTCGCTCCCCACCCCTTGGCTGCCGGGCCTGCCCCCTGAGTCACAGAAATGCCACGGCCAATTGGAGATTGGGAACGGGCCGGGAAACCGGGGACTCGCAGAGCTCAGAACAGGAGGCGGGGAGGGAGGTGGGGGCACCCCTCTCTCTCCACCCCCGTTTGTGCAGATGGGGAAACTGAGGCCCGGAGTGGCAACACGGCCCCACCAAGTTCACAAGGCGCGGCAGAGAGGATACTAGAAGCCAGGTTTCTGGACTTCTAATCAAGTGTGTTTCCTCACCTTCCGTGGAGTCTCTTAACCAGTGAATCCCAACCCTGCAGGAACTTTGAAATCTCGGATTCCAGGGCTCCATCTAAATGCTGACTCAGAAGGCCTGTTGGCAAACCAGCTCTCTGTGTTTCCCAAGTGGTTCTGAAGGGCAGCCACAGGTGACGGAGAAGTCAGAGGTGGCAAGGTGTTTAAAGCCCTTGCCAAATGAGCCTTGCTAGTTCTTGGAACCTTAGGTGCGGTCGGGACCCCAGGCATCTCTTGGGACTTCTGGAATAGACCCTGCATTTCAGCATGACCTCCTACACTTTAAGAACCACTGCTGTGTCCCTTAGACAGGGCCCAGGGTACATGTGAGGATCCGACTCCATCATTATAGAGAAACAACACCTTTCTGTCGAAGGCCCTGGTGATGACAACATCTGCCCCGAGAAGCCACGGCCCAGATGCTGTGCCACGTAAGAAGCTCAGATTATCCCCATTTCACAGATGGGGGAACTGAGACCAAAGAAGTGGTTAGGAACTTCAAAGCCAAGGTCTTCCAATTTTTTTTTTTTTCTTCTAAACCCCCTTTCTTATTGCTGGTGCGTGCCTAGGCGGAGGGGACGCCCCCTGTGAAATCTCGGCTACAAATTGCATTTTCCAGCCGATTTGTTTGGCGGCCTTTTGAGGAGAGCCCCACGCCCCTTTGGTGTCAGACTGAATAAATTTGTTCTTTCGAAAGGACAGGTAGGTAGGTGGAGGTATTGAAAACACCTTGGGAACGAAAGCTCGTTTTTTCATGTTATATTGTCCACAACTCACTTTAAATGCACTCTAAGCGGTGAGGCGAGTGTATATGTGAGTTAAGTATTTTTACTCTCTAAGTAACTTTGCTGAGGCACATTTTATGTATCCTATTCATTATGTATCCTATTCATTCATATGTATCCTATTCATTATGTATTCCATTCATTTCGAAGGTACGATTCAGTGACGTTCTAGTAAACCTCCAGAGGTGTGCATCATCACCCTAAGTCAGTTTTAGGACATTTTCAGCACCCAACAGTGTCCCTCATGCACATTTACTGTTCGTCCCTCACCCGCACCCCCAGAAACCCCCTAATGTCCTTTGCCTCCACAGATTTTGGGTTTTTTTTCTGGACATCTCGTCTGAATGGAGTGGTGGCTGGTGGCTGGCTTCTGTCACTAAGAGTAATGTTTATGAGACTCCCCCATGCCATTGGAGGTGTCCACGGCCCGTTCTTTTTTATTGCCAAACAGTATTCCATTGTACGGATGCACCTCAATGGGTCCCTCCATTATGTGTGAGTTAATTGTAGCTACACCCCGGGGAACGCAGTTAATATTCAAAAGACCTTTGTCGGGAATCCACGTTCCATAAGCGCTTCAAATGACCTCATCCAAATTTGCACCAGACGGTTGGCTGTTTAGAATAGGGGGCGTTGGGGGTCATGTTCCTTTGGTGAAGTGTGGTTCAAAAATATGGCGGCCGTTCCTCTCTGTCCAGTGCTCTGCCTGGTAAGCATGGACTCTGTTGCCTGGTACGCAGCATCCGCCACAGAGCAAGCCCGTCCTGGACAGGACTTGTCGGGACACCTAAGGACAGAGAGCTAGGACTTCGCTTCTTCTATAGGAACTGAGGCTTGTCGGTGTCTATCTGTCGTTAAGGGACTTTTTTCTCCCTCCCCCAAATGGTTACCAAAAAAAAAACCACTGACAACTGGGCAGATTGGCTTAGATCTGCATGCAGCCCTTCCCAAACCACCCCGCTGGCTCCCAGGGTGCGGGAGACGGTACAGCCGCCAGCCCCGCAAGTATGGCATGGTCATGTGACTGCTTCTGGACGAGAAGGTGTGCGCCGAGGTGGCCGTGCCCCCGCTGTGCCCTCCTGCCAGGTCGTTATTGCTGGTCTCAGGCTCCACACTTCCCCCCGGGAGCCCTGGAGTCTTGAGTCGAGAAGGCACGTCCACGGACCCGGGTGCCTGACGGTACCCTGAGCACAGCCTCCTGCCTACCTATATGTGCTTGAGCCAGAAATAAACGTACATGGCTTGAAGTCACGGGGGCGGGGCGGGGGAGGTCTTGCACATTATGAAGCAGAATCCAGCCTATCCTGATTTTTTTTTTTAATTTTTTTTTAACGTTTTATTTATTTTTGAGACAGGGAGAGACAGAGCATGAACAGGGGAGGGGCAGAGAGAGGGAGACACAGAATCTGAAATAGGCTCCAGGCTCTGAGCTGTCAGCACAGAGCCTGACGGCAGGGCTCGAACTCACAGACCACTAGATCATGACCTGAGCCGAAGTCGGACGCTTAACCGACCGAGCCACCCAGGCGCCCCCAGCCTATCCTGATTGACTACAAAGGTTGCACTCTGAAGCCATGTCCTCGCACTCACGGAACTGGCAAGGAGGCGGACGAGTCAGGTCTTAATGAGACCAGTAAAAAAAAAGCTGGAGAGTGGCAGACTGCGATAACTCATGGTGCCTTCGGAATATACGCTGAAGGCTCTGAAGCTTGTCCGGGGCGGTCAGAGAGAAACTGGAGCGGAAGCTCCCCCAAGGAGGTGTTGCATTCTCCTTCAGAGGCAACCCCAGTGTGGTGAGTGATCCCGGAGCTCAGAGACCTCGCCGGGCACTGATTAGAGCTGGCAATGTCCCCGTGAGGAATGAGACCAGTCACCGTGCACCTCTCTGCCCCTCCCCACATCCCCACCCCCAGGAAACCGGGACAGCAGTAAAGACGTTCTCTTGAGCAGCCCGGCGGCCTGGCAGGTGGCCCGATGGAGGGGTGGCCCCAGAGCCCTTTCACACCTAGTGCCTTGGGATCCCGGTACTGCCGGGTTTCACTGAGGGAACTGAAGGATCAAGCTGCCAATTTAATAGTTTTAACTGCAGTGTAAAGTTGTTATTCACACAGATGATAATAATAGTATTTCGTCTTTGTGCTTTCAAGTTTACAAAACACTTTCACCTAACAGTGGAAATGCTTTCCCATATATTGAAAACATTCCAGCAGCTTCCTGGTCATTTAATTTTTTTTTTTAACGTTTATTTATTTTTGAGACAGAGAGAGACAGAGCATGAACAGGGGAGGGGCAGAGAGAGAGGGAGACACAGAATCGGAAACGGGCTCCAGGCTCCGAGCTGTCAGCACAGAGCCCGATGCGGGGCTCGAACTCACAGACCGCGAGATCATGACCTGAGCCGAAGTCAGACGCTTAACTGACTGAGCCACCCACCCAGGCGCCCCTTGGTCTTTTAGAATAAAATGCAAATTCCTGAGCGTGACACCGACCAGGCCCCAGATGATGCCGGCTCTGCCAGCCTCTCCAACCCCATGACCCCCGATTCGAGTGCCTCCAACTGTACCCACGGCCTTGCTGGGTCTCACACCACAGCAGACCCACTCCGAGCCTTCAGACAAGCAGCTCCTTCCAGCCGGCACACCTCCCAGGTCAGGGCAGGAAGGCCCTTTCATTTCTTCTTGGGCTCACATTTTCTTTCTTCAAAGAGAAGTTTCCTCGCCACCGAACGAGGCTGCTTCCCCACCTTCAGTCGCTATCCCAACACTCGGTTTTATTCCCTTCTCCACATGTGCCGCCATCCGGTATAAATAATTTACTCCCCGGGGCGCCTGGGTGGCTCAGTCGGTTAAGCGTCCGACTTTGGCTCAGGTCACGATCTCACGGTCTGTGAGTTCGAGCCCCGCGTCGGGCTCTGGGCTGAGAGCTCGGAGTCTGGAGCCTGCTTCGGATTCTGGGTCTCCCTCTCTCTCTGCCCCTCCCCCCGCTCAGACTCTGTCTCTCTTTCTCAACAATAAACAATTTTTTTTAATAATTTACGTCCCTATTGTCTACCTCCTCAACCTACTGTGAAGGTGGAGACCGATTTCTCTTGTCCAGCCAACACCCGGAATCGTTCATTGGGTTGTTGTGCTCGGAGGCTACGTTATCTCCACTTTGGCCCGAGACAGAGAAGTGAAGTCGTCTGCCCACTGTCCCAGGGCTAACAGTTAGTGGGAGGAGGGAGATTCCAGATCGTCTGGCCCCTGAGTCTGTGGCTTTCTCCGCCCAACCCAGCCAAGCCTCACCATCCAATGTCTTGAGCCCTGGGCCTGTCTCATGAAGAGCCTCTCTCGACGGGCCTGTCTCATGAAGAGCCTCTCTCGAAGGACAGCCGCATGGCTACAGGGCCGATGAATGAATTTGCACTAAAGGGTGACTGGCTGATGGCTGCTTATCTGCAGACCTTCCTGGGAGGGCTCAGATTTTAGTAAAGAATCGAGAAGGGCTGTGTGAGGCCAGCGTAAGCAGATAGGGCCTGGCCTGATGCTGGTTCTATAAGTCTGGTTCTGAATGAAGCAACTCCCAGGTCATGACCGCCCGGAAGCCATTTCACAGCCAGCTTTCTCAAGTCAGCTCCCAGGTCAGGGCAATGAACTTTGGCCTTTCCCAGGCCAGGCTTAGGTAGGTGGTCCTTAGACCCACGCTGCTCATCCGCTGAAGGCCTCGATTTAGCCTTATGAGTCAACAGGGCCACATGCCTGTCACATCAGACTGCAATAGGAACAGGTTGACTTCACGGCTTTAAATATGGGTCCCGTTTCTGAACCAGCCTTAATATCTTTATAAAATACGATAAATGTAATATACATCATTACTAATAAATAAATTATATAGAATATAATATAAATGAAATAAAATAAGATAAAATACTCTTCACTCATTACCTTATGACTAGCACAATGCTATTACGTTGTAACATTCTTGGCCAATAGCCTGAATTGTTCAACGTAAATTAACGTCACAGCATTTGTAACTCTGATTTGGCATTTTTGTATCTTTTGTCATATGTCCAGGCTCCCCCCTCCCCAATTACTCTATTCCTAAGCAGTCCCCCCAAGAAAACAAAGCAGAATATGAAATTATTTGGAGTGCCAACTTCCATTCTTTGTGAAGAAGCCTGGAGAACTTAAAGTGGAAGAGGTCCTTCATGGGTTAGAGGTGGTGAGCGAGCGGCCTGATGGGAGGCGCTTGGCCCGGATGGGAACCTGACTTTGCCTTAACCATTTCAAGGTCCCCAAGAGTGCTCTCCCACGGTTCCGTGATCCCAGCCAGAGATGAGAGCAAAGTTTGGGTCGCCGGCCTCCTCCCTCCTGCCCTCAGTGGGTGGGATCTGAGCCCTCTCCGCCTGAACTCCTGCTACCTGCCCAACAGTCTCCTGTTGTTGTCTGCTCCTGGGGGAGAAGGCTGATAAGAGAGATTAGCTAACTAATCCTGCTGGCTGCCCTTACACAATGCCGGCAGGTAACTCCTCTGAAGCTTGATGACTGGAAGCAAAAGGAGACCTGCAGGACTGATGTCAGGGGTGTGGGAGGTCGGAGGCAATATGAGGGTTTGCAGCTGGTAAGTGGAAAAACATCCTCAGGAAGATGTGTAAGTGTGCCCGTGTGCAAGAATACAATCTACTGTATGTGCTTGCGTGTAGCTCGCGTGTAGAGGGAGGAGAGAGAGAAGCAGACAGCCCAAGAACTAGAAAAGCCTTGGAGATCGTCTAGTTCCAGCACCGATGGGGAAACTGAGGCTGCAACAAAGGAAAGGACTGGCCTGAGATCTGGCTCCTGGGACATCCGTTCCCTAGTCATGGAAGAAAGAGGAATTTTTCTGGCGTTCCTTCCTTGCCACTTGCAATCTCCTAGAATTTCTCTCTCCCCGTAGATCTCTGTCTGCCCTTTGGGGCTAGTAGCCCTCTGCCCGAAGCCTGGCTGCTGAGCAACCAAAATATTCCCAGCATGGGGCTGGCCGGCAAAGTCAGGACAGAGCCTGGCAGGTGGGGGGCCTGATAGAGCAATGCGGCCGGCAGGGGGTGCAGCATTTGAGAGCGGTGGGGACTGCGGTTCGCGGTCAGAAACACGCGTGGCTCTCAGGAAGGCAGGCCCGGGACCGCCCGACCCGAGCGGCTGCAAGAGAAGCCAAAACGCAGATTCCCCTTTTGCAGGCCAAGTCTCCACTCTTTAAAATCTTAGGCAGCTCTTTAGAAATGCGTTCGGCACGCTAATCCAAACAACGCATCTCCGGCCAAAATGGTGCATAGGCCTCAGTCCGTGGTCACCGACGGTTTGTTTTATTGAAGAGAAGGCTGAGGTCCAGAGAGGAGAATTCGAACGCGAGGCTCGTGCTGCCTTGTGCCGCAGAATTGCCTGCCACGGCACCACACTGTGTGCACGCACGCGCGTGTATGTGTGCATGCATACAGGTGGACACAATCTGATAAAGAACCAGAGCTCTACATACCAATATTTGCGGCTATTCCTGGTAGAAAGAGATCCGTATCCACATCATCTCGGCGGTTGCAACAGGCTGTAAATGTTTCCGTGTGTTTGCTCTCACTCTTCAGCCCAGATTGCATAAGCATCCGTCAACTACCCTTGCGTCAGCTTCCTTTACATGCATTCTCTCCTTTGTATCCCTAACCCTGGGACAGAGGGGATTGAAGTAATGTTATTATCCCTATTGAGTGGAGAACGAGACTGAGGTCCAGAGTGGTCCGCTGACCAGCCAAAGTCACATGGCGGGGGTGAGAGGCAGAGAGAGCACTTAAGCTCCAGACCCGGATTCAGTGCTCATTCCCCCATGCTACTCTGTGTTTGTGTTTCCTCACTTCCTGGCCTGGAGGGCTTATTCCTATTCCTTCCTGGTTTGGACCCCTTCAGACATTCTGAGCACATGAGTCTGGGGTCCTCCCCAAACCCCGGGGAGACAGAAAATCCCTAGAGGGGCTGAGAGGCAGCAGGACTCAGAAGGGAAAAATCTAGATCTTTTCTCTCCCATCTCCTTGAAGCACAGTTTCATTATTCTCCAGGATTCCCCTGGGGAAGTAGGACCTGGTTGAAGAGAGAGATTCTGTATTTTTAACCTTCGATGCTCCCCGCCTCTGTATGGGGTTGGAGCCGAAGCTCGGTCTCTGGAGCACAGGTTTTCCACCGTATTCTAGATATTTGCAGGATCTGGGCAAAATTTCAGCATGAGGTCCCTAAGGAGAGGCACCTGGTCCATCTCATTTCCAGTGTATTCTCAGAATCTGGGACAGAACTTGGCACATAGCAGCTGCTCAGTTAATATAAAGGAGGACAAAAGGAAAGGAGGGAAGGAGAAAGGGAAGGAAGAAGAAAAGGGGAAAGAAGAGACGAGGGAAAGGAAATCTATGTGTGGAGGCCTGATCCTTAGAATTAAACCCCTAACGATGAAGGCAGAAGCCAAGCCCCTGCAAATATCTAGAACGCTATGGACAATTCACAGCAACGAATCCCAGCTCCAGGTATGCTCCAATGAGAGGCGGCAGTCGAAACCGTTATGGTCTCTGAATCAGTCTCAACTCTGCCGCTGACCTCGGACAAGTTACTTTGTCTTTCTGAGCTTCAGTTTATCCACGGTTGTCTATTGACACTGTAAAAATCTTACCCCGAATTTAGAGGCTTACAACAACCCCCACTTACTCTCTCCCAGTTCTGGAGATGAGAAGTCTGAAGTTGACCTTCTTCTGGAGGCTCCAGGGGAAAACCCGATCTCCTGCCTTAACGGCTTCCAGAGGCGGCCTGCACTCTGCAGTTGGTGAGCCGCGTCTCTCTTAACTGCCGCTTTTGTCCTGTCTTTGGCTCTGATGCTCCCGCCTCCCCGCCATAAGACCTTTGTGATTACACTGGACCTACCCAGATAATCCAGGGTGATCGACCCACCTCAAGGTCCTTAGGCAAATCCTGCCAGCATAGTGTCTTTTGCTGTGTAAGGTAACATATGCATAGGTTCTGGGGCCATCATTCTACCACACACACACATACACACACACACACACACACACAGATACGCACACATAAACACACAGACAGATACACATGGACACACACACACACAGAGACATACACACACACACACACACACACACATATAGACATGCACACACAATATTAACTTGTCGAATAGTTTTGAGCACTAAGTGAAAAAAAATGCACACACAGTGGGAACTTTATAAATAATACTTCTTACCAAGTCTCAGGATTATGCATCACAGCACGCCTTGAGGGTCATACAATGCTGAAACATCTTTTTCTTTTTTCTTTTTTTTAATTTTTTAAAGTGTATTTATTTTTGAGAGACACAGAGCACAAATGGGAGAGGGGCAGAGAGAGAGGGAGACACAGAATCTACAAGCAGGCTCCAGGCTCTGAGCTGTTGGCACAGAGCCCCACGCAGGTTCAAACCCACGAACTGTGAGAACATGACCTGAGTTGAAGGCGGGCACTTAACAGACTGAGCCACCCAGGCGCCCCTAAAACACGCCCCTGAAAAAGGCGCCCCTTTTTCATACTAAGAAATGTGACAGAATGTCAAAGAAATATTTGCAAAAAATGAAAATCCCCAGCATCTCAATACCTGAGACTGATTTTATTTACTGTTGCATGGGGATGTCTTGTCATTACCCAAAAACAGATACACTTGGTGTGGCTGTGACCGTACTGGATATGCCTTTTTATCAAACCTGCTTTCTCTCTACTTCTCATGGGACTATTAGCCCAGTTCCTTGTCATCACGCTCCCATGAAGTCATAGCAAAGTGTCATTTGCAAAGAGGACTTTTCATTTTTTGTCATAATGTGTTGTAATTCCCCTAGAGTTGGCTAAGCTCAAGGTTATTCTATTTTTTAATATAATTTTGGGGGTTTTTTGCTGTTTTTAATAATGTTGCTAAGAATATCTTTATTGGGTTCATAGTAAATGTGATATATATTTACATACTTATATATAAATGTATGTTATGTACTTATATATAATACATGTTCATTATCGTTATAACACATACTTATATATGTATGTAACAGACACATTAAATTTTATATATGTAATTTATATATAAACATGTTGAATATTTAAATACATAAAAGTATATATTTATACATAATACCTATTTATAGATATAAACACTGCCTGTTGAGGAAATGAATAAATGAATGAATGGACTAATTATGAATAAGAGAGTTGATACATGAATAATGAATGAATGATTTAATTAGTAAGCAAATTGCTGAGTCATTCATTTGTTCCTTCTACAAATCTTTGTGTGACTAAGAAGAAACGCTCAGACAAAGACCCAACCTTCATGAAGCTTACATTCCAGTGGAGAAGGGAGGAAGAATGGGCAAGTAAGTAAATGAACAGGGTCACTTCTGAGAGCGATAGATGGTGTGCGGGCAGAGAGTAACCAGGGGAGAGGTTTGGAGAGGGAGAGAGGGGTGGAGGGTGAAGGACCATCCCCAGGGCCACTTGCAGGGGCTCCTCTGGGGCAGGGAGCTCAGAGCTGAGGCCCGAATGATGAAAGGGGACCGGTCGTGCAAAGATCCTGGGGTGGGGAGGGGGGCAGGATTTAAGACAGCAAAGCGCTGGGTGTGCGAATGAACGAAAGAGCCAACGAGGGAAGCCCAGAGACCAAAGCGTAGGTGACTGTGTTGAAGGTTGTGTGTGGTGGATATGAGACCCTGTGCCCTCCCTCACACCCCCTTCTCAGGGCAGGCTCATCCGTCTTAGAAACTTCCCCAGGGGGGGCCGGCGGGGTGGGGGGGGGCGGCTCCACTGAGACCACACACAGATGCACATCTCTTTCCGCAACGCCCTGTAGGTGTTGATGGCAGGATGCTTCCTCATAAGCCTCCTGTCTGCTTCCCAGGGAGCCCAACCTGAACCAGTGTGTGAAAGAATGAGTCAATGGGCAAGTGAGTCACTAACTGAAGGGATACCTGAGTGCGGGAAGGAGAAATGCAGAAGGAGTGAATGGGTAGCTGGCTGCACAAGTGGACAACTCACGCGTGTGGGATACAGCCCCTCTCCAACCTACACCGGGAAGGTCTGCGCAGCGTCTGCCTGCCGGGAGTCTCACCGGACACCCAGGCTCCTCGGGACCCTCCGGGTCGCCATCTCGCCACTCCCTGCACCCCTGCACGTGAAGCCGGCGCTTGAGCGCAAGAGCAGCGGTGCCCACGGCAGACGGCGGCCCCGGTCCCCACCTGACCCCAGTTTCCCAGCCCCGAGAGCCTCCCCCGCCCCCAACCACGTGCGGTGGGAGCACAGAGGGCGTCCTTTGGAGACTTTTTAAAACAAATTCTTGTTTAACCTCCTCCGTGACCCATAGCGTAAACAAGTTCCTGAAATATACTCAATTTCTGTTTATTTAAAGAACGTTTGCTTATTTGGCGCTTGCTTGAGCAGAACCTCTGTTATCATTCACTCCACTCTGGGCGTTAACCTGACGCGAGTCGCCTGGCATCTTTAATTACCCAGATTATTATTTTTTCTCACTTTTTTCCCCCCTCTCCCCTTTTTCCGTTTTTAGGAGAAAATGCAGGGCAGGCAGCAAATAGCAGCTCCTTTAGCCCAGGGTGCTGGTTGTCAAGGATCCTGAATCGTGGGGTGCAACGTGGGAGCCCCTGGCCACCCGTGTCTGAGCAGCACTTGAAACGTGGCTTGTCTGAAGCGTAAGTGGGTGCTGTAAGTGTACCAGATTTTGAAGAGTTCGTGCAAAAAAAAAAAAAAAACAAAACTGTATGATATCTCGTCCATGACATGTTGAAATAATAATACTCAGGGTATTTTCAGTTAAGTGAAATATGTTCTTAAAATTAATTTACCTGTTTCTTTTAACTTTTTTAATGCGGCTGCTGGAAAATTTAAAATAACATCTGTGGCTTGTGTTGTATTTCTTTTTTTAAAGTTTATTTATGGGGCGCCTGGGTGGCTCGGTTGGTTGAGCGGCCGACTTCGGCTCAGGTCGTGATCTCGTGGTCCGTGAGTTCGAGCCCCGTGTCGGGCTCTGTGCTGATAGAGCCTGGAATCTGCTTCTGTTTCTGTGTCTCCCTCTCTCTCTGCCCCTCCCCCATTCGCACTCTGTCTCTCTCTGCCTTTCAAAAATGAATAGATGTGAAAAAAATAATAATAAAAATAAAATAAAATGAAGTTTATTGATTTATATTGGGGTGGGGGAGGGGCAGAGAGAGAGGGAGAGAGAATCCCAAGCAGGGTCCCTGCCGTCAGCGCGGACCCTGACCCAGGGCTCGATCCCACGAACTGTGAGATCGTGCTGTGAGCAGAAACCAAGAGTCAAATACTTCACCGACGGAGCCACTGACCTTAATCAGAGTCCGGTTCACAGACCAGTAGGACTGGCACGTCCTGGGAGCTTGGAAGAAATGTAGACTCCCATTCCTTGTATTAGGCAGGGCTCTCCCGAGAAACAGAATGTTCATAGACGTATGCAAAGTAGCTGTATCTTATATGCACAGGGTATCTATACAGTATATACATAGATAGCTATGTACATATCTCTAGATCTCATTCACAGATGTTTCTATCAATGACACAAATCACACCAGTTAGGATATTTTCTGTTAAATCAAATACATTCCTAAAATTAACTTGCCTTTCTTACATATCCGTAAAATGTTACATTAATTAAAATAAAATTATATTATTAAAGTTCAAATATATAATAGATACAGAGAGTTAGGGAGAGAGAGGAAGAAATATTTTAAGGAATTGGCTCATGTAATAGTGAGGGCTGGGAAATCCAAAATCTGCAGGGCATTTTTTTAGGCAGCAGATGCAGGAAAGAGTTGACATTGCAGCTTTTCTGGAGAATTCCTTCTTCCTCCGGGTACCTCCGTTCTTTCTCTCAAGGCTTCGACTGATTGTGTGAGGCCCACCCACGTCATAGAGGATAATCTGCTTTACCCAAAGTCCACTGATTTCATGGTTAATCCCACCTAACAAAAACCTTCACAGTGACATCTAGACTGGTGTTTCACCAAATACCTGGGTACCATGGCCTAACCAAGGTGACACATAAAATTAAATGACACCCCACCACCCCCAACCCTACTGAATCATCATCTGCATTTGAATAAGATCATCCCTCCCCCCCACCCAGGAGTGTGGTAAGCACACCTAAGGCTGCGAGGTTTACCCTGGACGTCTCTGAGGGTCTCCTTCCCATATGTTGAACCCCATTCCCAGGCCCCCAGCCACCGCCGCCATGCCCCAAACTTGGAACCAACCGAGCCACCACATGTCAAGATTCGCGGTCTGATACATTGTGATGTGACTGGAGGGGAAACCAAGGGCCCAGGCATAGAAGCGCTTCCCGGTGAGCTCTCGAAAGCTTCCTGTGCAGAAAGGTGCACCAGGGCAAGGGCCACATCTGTTGCATTTTCCTCTTTATCCCCTGCCCCTGGGGCATAAAGCCTGGCACGTGATAAGAATCAAACAAACTGTATTAAATAGATCCATTATGTAACCTTTAGTTTCCCATCTATAATGTGTAGATAGTCACCTGGTAGAGAAGCAATCATGCATGAGAAACACATGGAAGTCAGGGACCCTGTGCTGGGCGCATAGTAGGTCCTCAGGAAGTCCTAGGTGAGGGTGCTCGGTGCATGCCTGCTGAGTGAGTACACAAGGTCCTGCTTCAGCCTGTGAACACTCAGGGTACAGCAAGGATACCATGCCCTGAGCGTATAGAATGGAGCCCTGACGGGGCGCCTTCTAGAAGGATTGGTTACAACCGCCAGCAATAAGGAGGAGGTGCATGGCTCTTGGCATCTCACAAAGGGCTCTGTGGGTATCACGTCCTGGGAACCTACAGCAGTGCTGGGAGGGTTCCTCGCTATTAATCTTGCTGTCACTGTCGCTTTACAGAAGAGGGACACTCAGGCTCAGGAATATTCAGCACCTCGTGCGAAGCTGATAACAGGATGGAGCCCGATCTGGGAATGCTTTTTTCCTAGCTTTGAGATCTCCTACCATCCGTTTCTCTTTGAAAGAAGAGAGGAGGAAAGAGAGAGAACGTCTACGCATGTGCCTGGCTGTCTGCCAGAGTGTAAGCACATGTGCCCGCATGTGTGGGTATGGGCGTGGGCACACAAGAGTAAATATGGGGACCGCAGGGTGGGGAACTATTTAATCTAATCCTGAAAGGACCAGCAGAACTCTTGGGTGTCCCTCGAAGTCAAGCTTCTTTCCAGGTCACCTAAGTTTACACTTGGATAATAACACACGCGTAATTAACTGAACAAATATAATGAATCTATCTGCAGTGACATGATAGTTGGTGCTGAATCCTATTAAAGCACATTTAATTAAAAATGCATTAAACCTTCAAGCTTTGGAACACACCCTGCCCTTCTTCAAAGCCTCCCCTCCATTAAAGCCTTCCCCACTATTAACTGTGAGTCAGCGTGTGACCCTATGGGCATGACCGGGTGAGATGAAGTGGCTCTTAAATGCCTGAACCAGTCTATCACAGGCACTAATGGATTTAAATCAGGGAGATTAATTCCATTCACTCGGCTCCTTGTCTCAGAAGCAACTGTCACGCTGAGCCTAATTGCTGGAGATGGTTGACGGCTCTGGGTGGACAGCCTCCTGAAGTTGGTTTTTGGCCCATCATCAATTATTTGGGCTTCTGTGCAGTGGGGATATAAGGATGATTAAGATCCGCAGACAACCCAACAGCCCTTGTTTACCATTAACTTCCGTCTTCTCGGCAGCTGAGTTTCTCCAGGCACCGGAGGCAGCGAGGTGCGGTGCGAGCCTGTCTGGGTTGGGACCTCAGCTCTTCCCCCCACCCGTGTGCTATATGGCTACAGTCACGGGGGGTGGCGCAAGCTGTGGTCCTCCTGGAGTGCCTTTCTCCTTCTTCTCTGCCTAGTCCATTCCTACCTACCCTCCACACACTGGCTGAACGAATGGGTAAGTAAATAAATGAGAGGAGTGGCCAGCGGCCTCCAAGGGGGGAATGCGAAATCTTACACCTGCTCAGACTCCTCTGCAGAGGGTGCGTAAAGGATGGAATTACCCTCCTTGGCTCTACACCATCCTTTGTCCCGAGCAGGCATTATTGTCAGCCCCTCTTTCTAAAGCCGGGTTCTGAGCCGCAGAAACCGAACGTGAAATTGATCAACGTCATGGAGAGATAAGGGGCAAAAAGCCAGGATTTGAACCTCCAGTCCCTTGCCTCTATTCCATACTGCCTCTGAGTAATCTCTAGGCGCGTTGCTTATTCAGCCGCTGATTCATTAAGAGCTGGCAGAAGGAGCTTCCTGCCGAGGCAGAATGGGAGAAAGCCTGTCTCTGAGCAGTGCCTGGTTGGGGGGGGGGGGGGGGCGGAAAGAGGAGAAGGGGACAGGAGACATGACCCGGCGGCTGGGCCAGGGCTGCTGCTCCTGCCACAGATACATGCCGTGCACGACTGACTTCACAGGCGAGGGACCTGCGCAAAAGCCAGAAGGGCCCCAGGTGCAACGCTCTGTTATCGTCTTCGACTTCTTAGTCATTTTTGATCAAGAGCCCCCTCACTTTTTATTTTGCACTGGGCCCTGTCAGTTATGCAGCCAGTCCTGGTGCTGAGGGCAGGTTCGGGGTGTGGGTCCTGCCCACCCTCCATGACCTTCCCTGACTCTCCAAATGCCTTACCAAGAAGCCTTTTCCTTGACGGTGGCGTCACGTCTGCCTTCCCTCGCAAAGCTGTTGGCCTATGGTAAGGCACCCAGGGCGCAGCAGGTGCTTAGTAACTGAGAGGCAAGGGGGTTGCCGTGGCTGTGTCAGAAGCCTGGTTCGCCACTGAGTTCTTGCAGACCGCCGAAGGCTTCTGAATTATCGGTCGTTTTTAGCTCCATGGCAAACGCGTGATCCAGCAAAGCATTTCCAGAGCTTAGTTCTGCAGAGCCTTTCTTTAGCCAACAGCAAGCGCTCTGCGGTCATATTCCTTTTGGAAATGCTGCTCACCCCATCCTCACCGAGAATCACGGTATGCCTTAGCACGTTCGAGACTCTGAGAAGTCCAGCAGCAAAGACACCTTTTGACTCTGCTGATGCCAGCCTTCTCCCAATCTCAGTGGCTATGGATGCATTTTTCCTCCCTGATCCACTTATTCACATCCCACGGGATCTGGTCCCGAAAGGGTGGAGGTGAAGGGGCGCCTGAGTGGCCCGTGGTTAAGCATTTGACTTGGGCTCGGGTCATGATCTCGTGGTTCATGAGTTTGAGCCTCACATCGGGCTCTGCGCTGACGTTGCGGAGCCTGCTTCGGATTCTCTGTCTCCTTCTCTCTCTGTCCCTCCCCCCACCCCTCTCTCTGAAAAATAAACATTAAAAACAAGAGTGGAGGTGAAGATGTGGGTGGAAGAGTGAGCGTTAACAGCAAGGAGGGAAGACAAATGTTGTAACGCGGCATCTCCACACACAGTCTGTGTCAAAAGGGCCAAAACTTTGTTGCCTTTGCCTTGTTGCTTTCTCCTCACTGGGGTTTGTTAGGAACGACAGCAAGCCCGTGAGACCATCTTAGCCCGCCTGGGCTATTGCAGCAGCAGAGGACGTAACTGTCTGCAGATCGCGTTGCCCAAAGAACAGAGAGCAGGGACTTTCTGGGCGGCGGCAAGGGTGGGGGGTGGCTGGGGACTTAACAGATGCTCATAAACAAATGAGATCACTTCGAGCAAAGTAATCAAAGCATCAAATGATATAAACACCACATTAGGGTATAATGTGAATCATCCTTGTGGTCAGACATGCACAGATCAGCTGCAAAGAGCAACCTGATCCCAGAACCTCGGCTCCCATGACTGGTGTGAAACATGAACAGAAAAATGGAAGGAAGCCTGCCGAAACAGACACTCTAGAAGCTGAGCTCTGACAAAGAATGCTGTCGGCAGTCCCGAGCCACACGTCTTCATGGAAGAATGAAGTCCCGGTGCTTTTGGAACAGAAGAGGACTTTCTAGAAGGACACACCGAGGACTGGGGAGTTTGGAGGGACTTGCCTTGCTAGCAGAGGACAAAATCAGGTCTCGGGTCCAGGTTCGTAAATGTAATTTCAAGTCTTTGCACCAGGTGCTACCACTGTCAATCTCCTCGGCGCTCAGCATCCGCTTGGCTTCTTCCTACAAGACTGGGGACCCTTCCCTGAGGACTCGTTGGCTGCAGAAGCTTGCTGTTCTATCACAGGACGGGCCAAAATGCCAGACAGTGTGCAACCCCAAACATTGAGATGGGGAGCTGGCGTAAATATCACACCTCGCATGCTACTCATGGGGAGGGGGCAGCTCTGAGTCGTCAACCTCACAAAGGTCCGCTGCGAGGCTGTACTCAGGTGCCCAGTTCAGCCATCGGTTCATTAATGTGAGCTGTGCTAAATCCTGTCCTTTCCTGGCTCTCTGCTGTGCGCCTCCAATTTTGTTTCCTGGGATCCTCTCCCAAATAAGCCACTTGAACTCAGAACCCTGTCTCCAAATTGGCTTCTGGGGCAAACCACCTGCAAATGACTTTCTTTTTATTGTACTCAAGTGATTTAAGGAGAGGAGACTCTGGCTCCTAGGATAAGGACACTACAGAGATGATATCTCCAGGATATGACTCCTTTGAGCAGATGGCAAATCATCTTTCCATTGTTGTCCAGTGGTTACAATAGCTGATAGGAGATGCTACGCTGCCATTCTCTTCTTCAATCCGTGATGTTTATTGATCTTCTACACTGGTCAGGCATGGGCTGGACACTGGATGTGTAGACTGGGTCAGAGCCTTCAAGGCTAGCAGGAGGATGGCAGTATTTATTCACTCATACATTCGTATACTTTCATGTAATAAATCTCTATTGAGGGCCGATTTTGTACTCAGCACTGCTGGGAATACAGAGGAGGGAAAAAAAGATATCATTTCTAGCCTCAGCTTACCATCCAGCAAAAGAGAAACACTTGAAACAGATAACACAGTCCTTGGACAAGCACCATGGGAAAAAAAGTGTATGGTGGCCATGATCACATGGGAGCAGTGTACTCAGATTTAAGGGGTCAGGGATGATAGCTGGTGTAAAAATTACGATCACAAAACCATGACCAAGATGTTTATCCTGTTAATTTCTTGAGACTGAGAACATATCACAGAGTATGACTAAAAGTCCTATTAAATTTCATTGATTTGAGGGAAATGGGAAGTTTTGTCAAAGTATGAATCTTATACAAAGATGCACAAAGTTTCCATTTACCATAAATCTAGGCTGCATCTTGAAATCAGTCAACTGGGAGCAAACTACCAGGTAATTCTGAGACACGAAGCACAGGCAGAGATGCCCTACACATCTTCTTTAACCAATTGATTGGGAATAGCTCCATTTTACAGGGAAGGACTGAGGTGGCCCAAATCATTCTCCTCTCCTGGTAATCCCTTCCCCGTAAGGGTGGTCTGAGCCTAGTGACTTGCTTCCAACAAGCAGAATATGGCAAATATGGAAGGATGTCAGTACATTGACTCAGTAATCAAATCCCTTCCAAAGAAGAGAAGCCCAGGGCCAGATGGCTTTACTGGTGAATTCTACCAAAAATTTAAAGAAGAATGAACATCAATTCTCAAACCCTCCATAAAATTGAAGAGGAGGGAACACTTTCAAAGTCATTCCATAAAGCCAGCATTGTCCTGATACCAATGACAGACAAAGACACTAAGAAAACTACAGACCAATATCCCTGATGAATATTGATGCAAAAATCCTCAAAATAAAACACTGGCAGACAGAATTCAATGACACATTAAAAGGATTACACACCATGACCAAGTGGGATTTATTCCTGGAATTCAAGGATGGTTCAACACAAAAAAATATCAATCAATGGAATACATCATATTAACAGAATGATGGGGGGGGGGGGGAACCCACAGGATCATCACAACTGATGCAGAAAAATCACTTAATAAAATCCCATACTCTTTCACGAAATAAAAAAGCACCCAAAAAGCTAGGAATAAAAGAATATTACCTCAACATCAAAAAGACCATACATGAGAAACCCACAGCCAACATGACACATAATGGTGAAAGACTAAAAGGTTTTCCTCTAAGATCAGTTCTAGACAGGTATGCCCACTTTACCACTTCTTTTCAAAATAGTACAGGAAGTCCTGGCCAGAACAATCAAGTGGAAGGAAGGAAGGAAGGAAGGAAGGAAGGAAGGAAGGAAGGAAGGTGAAAGAAAGAAAGAAAGAAAGAAAGAAAGAAAGAAAGAAAGAAAGAAAAGGAAACATTATCTCTGCTCACAGATGGCATGATCTAATACATGGAAAACCCTAAAGATCACACACACACACACAAATCCTGTTAAAGCTAATACATGAATTCAGCAAAGTTGCAGGATATAAAATCAACCAGTTGTGTTTATATAGACAAACAATGAACAATCCAAAAAGGAAAGTAAGAAAACAGTTTCATTCACAATAGCATCAAAAAGAATAAAATACTTAGGAATGAACTTAACCAAAGAAGTGAAAGACCTGTATGGGGAAACTGGAAAATACTGCTGAAAGAAACTAAAGACAAAAATAAATGGAAAGACATCCCATACTCGTGGGTCGGAAGACTTAATAACTTAAGATGTCAAAATTAGCGACCTACAGATTCAATGCAGTCCTTAGCAAAATCCTAACAACTTTTTTGGCAGAAGCAGAAAAACCCATCCTAAAATTCACACGGAATGTCAAGGAAATCCGGATAGCCCAAACAATCTTGAACAAAAGAGAAACAAACTTGAAAGTTTCACACTTCCTGAATTGAAAACTTATCACAAAACTACAGTAATGAAAACAGTGTGGGTACAGGCATATAAAATGGCCAGCCCAGAAATAAACCTTGCTTATATGGTTAAATGATGTTGACAAGGATGCCAAAACCATTCAGTGGGAAAGAACAACCTTTTCAACAAATGGTGCTGGCAAGACTGGATATCCATGTGCAAAAGGATGAACTTGGACCCTTCCCTTACACCATTACAAAAATAAACTCAAAATGGAATGAAGACCTACACAGAAGACCTCAAGCTATAATCTTCTTGGAGAAAACATAGAGGAAAAGTTTCATGCCATTGTACTTGGTGATCATTTTTTGGATATGACACCAAAAGCACAGGTGACATCACACTGGACTACATCACATTAAAAACCTCTGTGCCTCGGGGCGCCTGGATGGTGCAGTCGGTTAAGCGTCCAACTTCAGCCAGGTCACGATCTCGCGGTCCGTGAGTTCGAGCCCCGCGTCAGGCTCTGGGCTGATGGCTCAGAGCCTGGAGCCTGTTTCCAATTCTGTGTCTTCCTCTCTCTCTGCCCCTCCCCCGTTCATGCTCTGTCTCTCTCTGTCCCAAAAATAAATAATAAAATGTTGAAAAAAAAATTAAAAAAAACAAAAAAAACAAAAAACCTCTGTGCCTCAAAGGACCCAATCAACAAGTAACATGAGACAAAATATTTGCAAGTCACATATCTGATCAGAGGTTAATATCCAGGATGGACAAAGAATTTTTTCAACTCGACAACAAAACACAAGCAACTCAATTAAAACATGAGCGAAGGACTTGAATAAACATTCCTCTAAAGAAAATAAATTGCCACTAAACACAAGAAAAATGCTATCACTAATTATTAGAGAGATGCAAATAAAAACCTTACTGAGATACCATTTCACATCCATTAAAATGGCTACTATATATTTTTTTTAAATAAAGGAAAAAGAAGAGCATCTTGGTTGGCTCAGTTGATTAAGCTTCCAACTCTTGGTTTCAGTTCAGGTCACGATCTTGTGGTCCGTGGGATGGAGTCCCATGTCGGGCTCCGCACTGTCAGCTTGGGATTCTCTCTCTCCATCTCTCTCTGCCCCTCCCCCACTTACCACACAGGTGCCTTCTCTCTCTCAAAAATAAATAAATAAGCATTTTTTAATAATAATAAAGGAAAAAGAAAAAGAAAATACCAAGTGTCGATGGCAAGAATGTGGAGAAATCGGAACCCTTGTGCTCTGTCGATGGGAATGTCAAATGGCGTGGCTGCTGAGAGAAACAGTATGACAGTTCCCCCAAAAATTACAAATAGAATTTCCATATGGTCTAACAATTCCACGTATGGGTATATACCCAAAAGAATTGAAGGTAGGTACTCAAAGAGATATTTGTATACCCGTGTTTGTAGTGGCATTATTTACAACATCCAGAAGGGGAACGCAGTCAAAGCGTCCATCAAGGGACGAACGGATAAACACAATATGCTTATATACCGACAGTGGAATCTTACCCAGTCTACAAAGGAAGGAAAGGACACATGCTACGACACAGACGAACCTCGAGGACACTATGGTGAGTGAAATAAGGCTTTCATGAAAACAAAATACTGCAGGATTCCACTTGTATGAGGTAGCTAGAGTAGTGAAATTCATAAAAAGAGAAAGGAGAATGGTGGTTGCCAGGGACTGGGAGAGGTGGGGTTGGGACATTGTTTAATGGGTATAATTTTAGTTTTGCAAGATGAAAGAGTTCTGGAGATTGGTTGCACAACAGTGTGAATGTACTTAATACCAAACAGTACTCTTAAAAGTGGATACGATGGCCAATTTTATGTTATTTATGTGTGTTTTGCCACAATTAAAAATGTAAAAAAAGTAAACATAAAAAAAGACAGCAGAACAAGAAGAGAGTCACAGAAACAACAGCAATGATAACAAAAACGAAACAAGATCAAACAAAGTGATGTGGGGTGATTTCTGAGATACGGATTATAAAAGAGTGTGTCTTTGATTTTATGCTCTCTTGCTTGCTCTGAGGAAGCTTGCTGCGCTGTTGGAAAGGTCCATGTGGCAGGGAACTGAGGGTGGCCTCCAGCCAACCACCAGCAAAGAATTGGGGCCCTCCATACTACAACCTGCAAGAAACTGAATCCTTCCACTGGCCACATAGGGGAGCTTAGAAGCAGATTCTTCTCCAGTTAAAAGTTAATGAGACTATAGCCCTGACCAACACCTTGATCACAGCCTGGGCCAGACCCTGAATCAGGGCTGAGCTTAACTGTGCCCAGATTCCTGACCCACAGAAACTATAAATAATAAATATTGTCATTTTAGGCTACTAAGTTTTGGGGTAGTTTGTTATGCAGCAATAGCTAGCTAATACAAAGACACCGAGCTCGAAAGAGAATCAACATGTAGCAAGTGAGTGATGTCTGAAGTATGTGGGGCTCCAAAGTTCCCTTTCCACACCACTCATGTCCTTTCCTCAAAAGCCTCTTTCTGGGTGAACAAAGCAGTTGAGGGGTACCATACCAGATTTCAACATTTTTAACACATGCTGCTCTGCCCAAGGAAGACTCATGACTCCTTGACTCACGAGAAGTTGAAGTAGTTTCCTGGTAAACACACCAAATAAAAATCTAAGACAGAAAATAAAATAAAAGATACAGAAACAGAGTATGATTAATAGGCATACCTTTGTGCTAAAATCATTTTATTTGATTCAAGCAATTCAAAAACTGTAATGGGGAGTTGTGGGAAGGTCATGTAATGTCAGTCACAGACAACAGAAGCATTCGCTTACCTCACTCCATCCTTCCAGAAACGGAAAAACATCTGAGAGTTTACAATCGGTAGGAAAAACCATGGTCTCCTGATCCCTAAGATGAGGTTCCACTTTTATTTTTAATTTTTTTTTTTATGGTTCTTTATTTTTGAGACAGAGACAGAGCATGAGCAGGGGAGGGGGAGGGAGACACAGAATCGGAAGCAGGCTCCAGGCTCTGAGCTGTCAGCACAGAGCCTGACACAGGGCTTGAACCCACAAACTGTGAATCATGACCTGAGCCGAAGAAGAAGAAGAAGAAGAAGAAGAAGAAGAAGAAGAAGGAGGAGGAGGAGGAGGAGGAGGAGGAGGAGGAGGAGAAGGAGAAGAAGAAGATGAAGGAGAAGGAGAAGGAGAAGGAGAAGGAGAAGGAGAAGGAGAAGGAGAAGAAGAAGAAGAAGAAGAAGAAGAAGAAGAAGAAGAAGAAGAAGAGGAGGAGGAGGAGAGGAAGGAGAATGATCTTTAAAATAGGCATGCTAATTGACATCTCCTCCTTCTCCTTCTCCTTCTCCTCCTCCTTCTCCTTCATCTTCTCCTTCTTCTTCTTCTTCTTCTTCTTCTTCTTCTTCTTCTTCTTCTTCTTCTTCTTCTCCTCCTCCTCCTCCTTCTCCTTCTCCTCCTCTTCTTCTTCTTCTTCTTCTTCTCCTCCTCCTCCTCTTCTTCTTCTTTCTTCTTCTTCTTCTCCTCCTCTTCTTCTTCTTCTTCTTCTTCTTCTTCTCCTCCTCCTCCTCCTCCTCTTCTTCTTCTTCTTCTTCTTCTTCTTCTCCTCCTCCTCCTCCTCCTCCTCCTCCTCCTCCTCCTCTTCTTCTTCTTTCTTCTTCTTCTCCTCCTCCTCCTCCTCTTCTTCTTCTTTCTTCTTCTTCTTCTCCTCCTCTTCTTCTTCTTCTTCTTCTTCTTCTTCTTCTTCTCCTCCTCTTCTTCTTCTTCTTCTTCTTCTTCTTCTTCTTCTTCTTCTCCTTCTTCTTCTTCTCCTCCTCCTCTTCTTCTTCTTTCTTCTTCTTCTTCTCCTCCTCCTCCTCTTCTTCTTCTTTCTTCTTCTTCTTCTTCTTCTCCTCCTCCTCCTCCTCCTCCTCCTCCTCCTCTTCTTCTTCTTTCTTCTTCTTCTTCTTCTTCTCCTCCTCCTCCTCCTCCTCCTCTTCTTCTTCTTTCTTCTTCTTCTTCTTCTTCTTCTTTCTTCTTCTTCTTCTTCTTCTCCTCCTCCTCCTCCTCCTCCTCTTCTTCTTCTTTCTTCTTCTTCTTCTTCTTCTTTCTTCTTCTTCTTCTTCTTCTCCTCCTCCTCCTCCTCCTCCTCTTCTTCTTCTTTCTTCTTCTTCTTCTTCTTCTTCTTCTTCTTCTTCTTCTCCTCCTCCTCCTCTTCTTCTTCTTTCTTCTTCTTCTTCTTCTTCTTCTTCTTCTTCTTCTTCTTCTTCTTTCTTCTTCTTCTCCTCCTCCTCCTCCTCTTCTTCTTCTTTCTTCTTCTTCTTCTTCTTCTTCTCCTCCTCCTCCTCCTCCTCTTCTTCTTCTTTCTTCTTCTTCTTCTTCTTCTCCTCCTCCTCCTCCTCCTCCTCCTCCTCTTCTTCTTTCTTCTTCTTCTTCTTCTTCTTCTTCTTCTTCTTCTTCTTCTCCTTCTTCTTCTTCCTCTTCCTCTTCCTTCAAATGAATTTGCTGAGGCTCAGAAAAATAGATCTTTTTTTTTTGTTTGAGTGAATGAATGAATTTTCCGAGGCTCACGCAAGTCTAATCATTCAGTCAGTGTCACTATTTGGATCTAGTAGAACCTTGACTCCAACCTACTCCTCTGGCTTCAAGCATTAGTGCTTGCCACTGTTTCCCATTTTACAGATGGAAAAGCTGAGGCTCCAAAGGTAAAAGACTGTCTCCAGTTCATGCAGCTGAAAGGTGACAGACAGGATCTAAACCCAGGGCTCTTTGGCTCTGGAGGCATCACTCTTTATAGAACACCCAGGAAAAGGAACACCTGGTAAAGCAGAAGCTCCTCCCTCATAGTCTAGCCTTGTTGATTTCTATCCTGATCATCAGACTCCACGTCTTGAAGCATCTCTCCTTAGGAACTTTCCAGAAGCCAGCAGAGCTACTCACCAGAGCAAAAACCCTTCAGCTCTGCCCAGAACCAATTGGTAATGGCCCATACATGTGCCCTCTGACTTTGGACTGTTTTTCCTTCTTCTTTGCACTCAATCCTCACTGTCTAAAATTATTTACTTACTTCTGTTTGTTGTCTGCACCCCTTCCTCAAAAGGAAGTTCTATGAAGGCAGGAACTTTGTTCTGTTAATCACTGCATGCCCAGTACACAAAACAGTCTCTGACAGGTAGGTATGCAATAAATCTTACCCTTCCTTCCTTCCTTCCTGCCTTCCTGCCTTCTTTCCTTCCCTCCTTCCTTCCTTCCTTCCTGCCTTCCTGCCTTCCTGCCTTCCTGCCTTCCTGCCTTCCTTCCTGCCTTCCTGCCTTCCTGCCTTCTTTCCTTCCCTCCTTCCCTCCTTCCTTCCTTCCTTCCTGCCTTCCTGCCTTCCTTCCTTCCTTCCCTCCTTCCTTCCTTCCTGCCTGCCTTCCTGCCTTCCTGCCTTCTTTCCTTCCCTCCTTCCTGCCTTCCTTCCTTCCTTCCTTCCTGCCTTCCTTCCTGCCTTCCTGCCTTCTTTCTTTCCCTCCTTCCTTCCTTCCTGCCTTCCTGCCTTCCTTCTTTCCTCTCTCTCTCTCTTTCTTAAATAAACGAACGATGAGTCTGTGTGACATTTCATGCAAGACTACAAGATTTCTCTGGAGGAAGAATGCCATTCTGGCTCTATCTGTGGCATGGAATGCCTCAGGACCGCCAAGTCTCTGGCTGGCTGAGCGAGCCTCTGCTCTGCCATCAAAAGTGCAATGTGACACTAGGCGAGCCAGTTCACCTCTCAGCCTCCCCAGTTTGCTCACCAGGACAATGAGGAAGAAAGACAGAAGCGGTCATGTTCGAAACTCCCTCTATCTCTAAGAACAGGGATCGGGATCAGATATGGAGCGTTGGTGGCATCAGAGGCTAGATCCTGGGGGGCAGGGAGAGGACAGGGTGGGCCAACCTGTCTGACTAGCTGAGCTGGAGGCTCCACCTCTGGTTTACTCTGCAGCTTTTTCAAATTTTCTTTAGCAAGACAGCCGAGGCTCCGCCCCAAACCAATGCATACAAAGTGTCAAAGTCAGGGTGCAAGCGTGCTTTAATTTATTTTCTGTTCGACAAATATTTATTGACCGCCTATCTGCTATGAGCCAGGCACTGGGCTTAGTTTAGCGAATAACACATCCCTGTGACTTCCCTTTCAGAGCTCACAGTTCTCAAAGTGGGGGTCCTGGACCAGCAGCTTCTGCGCCACCTGAGAACCTGTTACAAATGCGAATTCACAAGCCCCACCTCCACCTCTGAGCTACTGAATCAGGAACTCTTCAGGTTGTCCGGCAATCTGGACAACCTTCCGGATGATTCTGAAGCACATTCTACCAGTCTAGGGCAGAACCCAGGCTTAGGTACCTGATTAAATGTCAAAACAAAAAATTTAATCCATTAGAACTATGATCAGAAATGACAAGCACAGGGTGTGCTGAAAAGGGCACGTCAATGGGGAAGGTGACGGACGGGCTCTGGAGTTTTCGGACAGACGCTTCTTAGGAAATGAGAGTTGTTAGAAATGAGGGTCATGCAGATCTGTATGATGAACTGAAACGGAACAAAAGCCAAGATGTATGTTCAACAAAGAAGAAAGAGCGATACACTATGTTCCTATTTGTGTGTGCGCAGGAGTATATGGATTTAAAGTTCTGTTTGCCTTTGTGTAATCTATCTCTAGAAGGATACACAAGAAATTGGTTAACAGTGGTTTTGTCTGAGAAGGAGACATGGAGTGAGAAGTAGAAGGGAAACTGACTTTTGCTTTATGTATCGCTTAATACATACTTTATTTATTTCAGGACAATAAACTAGCCAGTTGTGTTCGTGCGCACCTTGTCTGCGTTGCGGCCAGAGGACAAGGCAGACAACTGCGAGTGAAGGGAGTTTTTTCTTTCCTTTTTTTTTTCTGGAGGAGACTTGTTGAAGTACAGTTGACACGCAATATTATATTAATTTCAGGCGTACAACATAGCGATCCAACAGTTCTGCACATTACACCACGCTCACCAGGGTAAGGGTAGTCACCATCTGTCACCGTACAAAGGTGGCAATGATTACAATATTATTGACTATGGGTCTTTGTACCTCTTAATATCCTTCACCTATTTCTGATGGCCAGCCCTCTTTATTCCATCCTGTGGTTGGCAGTCTTTGGCATCCAGGCTTCTCCAAATCCCTGCCCAGGAGGAGCTTCCAATCTAGCGGGTAAGACGGACAAGAGGCAAGGAGGAGACAGTTACAGGGAGGCGGGGTGGGCAGCTTATAAGCCAGGGCAGAGTAGAATCCTCAGAGCAAGGCCCTGGTGACCTAGGAGGAGAGGGGATCAGATGATAGTTTTACAGAAGAGTGAAGCATCACCTTGAAGGCAGAGGAGGTGGTCAGGAAGGGAATCAGGCTGTTTCAGAAGCTGCAGGTGTTTTCATGCTGGCTGTGTATGCATGGGGTAGGAGGGCTGGCAGGGGGACAGGGTGACCAACTGTCCTACTTTTCCAGGACTGGCAGGGTCCCTGGGATTAGAAACTTTCAGTGCTACAACTGGGACAGCTGGTCACCCTCAGGTAGGCGTGGCAGGTATATGGCCAGAGGCGAGGCAGGAGAGAGAGGCAGAGTGCATGTGGGTTTGGGCAGAGATCGTCTCAGGGAGGGGTGTCGACCAATGACCTGGCTTGGCTAAATCAGGTGGCCTGATGCAGTCACAGCCTCTATTCCCCCAGTGATTCCACACTACGTATCTTCAAAAGGAAGCATCCAGAATACCCGAGACTTGCCTATACACCCTCAGGTTAGTTACACATCCTACCGCCCAGGTTTACATAAGACAGCATCCGTAACCATTGGAGTCGATTCATTTTTCAAGGGTAGACGAGGGCTTGGTGTGCAAATTTGTCATAGCTGCCGCCTGGCACCAGTGGTCCGAGAGCCCCCTCTCCCATTGTAATGGCTGGTATTCAGAGAGCCAGAGATAAAATCACCGTTGTGACCAAGACAGAAGATACGGGCATCAGCACAGGCACTAGATGCATCAGAGGACCGTGAGATAGGAGACCTTTCCCCCAGGGCCTCTGGCTTCAACTGGGTGTAGCTGAGTGCAGGTGTTTAAAGCTATTGCCTGTCCCATAGCTTTTTGATGACCTAATGGAAAGAGTGGGTGACCTAATTCCACATCTCAGGGGCTCTTTCCTAGCCTCGGGTCTGCCCGATGACCAGTCTCCAGGGACTGAGTCCAGGCCGGGATCCTCTGTGCCCGACTCGGCGGAGTGCTTGGCCGCGGAGATCTGGAGAATTATCTGAGGGGCCTCCCCAAACTAATCACGAAGACGCCCCTGGGCAAGTATGCCTTCGCCATAATTCTCTTTCAAAGGCAGCTTCCAGCCTCACGTGCCTGGTTGTAAATTGGAGTCTGTGTCCGTTTCTGCAGCCTTTGGGACAAGCCTGGATCTAGGGGCTGAGATTTGTTTGGCCTACCGAGGACTTCAGGGCTGAAGAGCCCTTGGAGGTTATTTGGTTACGTCTTATTTTGCAGGTAGGTAAACTGAGCTCAGAGGCAGGAAGATACCTGCCCAAGGTTACTGTTATGTGTTGAATTGTGTCCCCCTCAGAAAAATTCATTATGTTGAGGGGACCCTGGGTGACTCAGTCGGTTCAGTGTCCAACTCTTGGTTTCGACCCAGGTCATACTCTGACGGTTCGTGGGTTCGAGCCCCTCTGGCTCTGAGCTGACGGTGAGGAGCCTGCTTGGGAGTCTGTCTGTCTGTCTCTCTGTCCCTCCCACCACTCACTTGCTATCTCTCTTTCTCCAAATAAATAAATAAACATTAAAAAAAATTTTATGTTGAGATCCAACCCCCAGGACCTCAGAATGCGACCTTATCTAGAGGGAAGGTCTTTACAGCGGTAATCAAGTTACAATGAGGACATTAAGGTGGGCTCTTATCCAAATATGGCGGGCGTCTGTATCAAAAGTGGAAATGTGGGCACAGACATGCACTCAGGGGGTCACCACGATCAAGGTGATGCTTCTACGAGCCAGAGACTGCCAAAGGTTGCCGGAACACCACCGGAAGCCAGGAGAGATGCATGGAACAGACCCTCCCTCACAGCCCCAGGAGGAACCCACCCCACCAACACCTTGACCTTGGGCTTCCGGTCTCCAGACCTCCAGACAGTACATTTCCGCTATTTAAGCAGCCACCCACTTTGTGGTACTTTTTTTGTGAGGACAATAGTCAATTTAGATTAGGGCCCACCCCGATGTCTTCAGTTTGACTTGATTGCCTCTGAAAAACTCCCATCTCTACATAAGATCACATTCTCAGGTCTTGGGGGCAAGGGCTTTACCATACAGATACGGCGAGGGGACACGATTCAACCTGTGGCGGTCGCCCAGCAAGTTGGTAGTGTGGAGAAGGCGAGAGCCCACCCCAAACCTGACTTCGCACGGCACCCCTTCCCGAACCCGCCCTTGCGTGTGCCCTCCCTGAGGAGAAGGGCTCCATCGGCCTGCGTTTCTCTTCAGACCTGTTTAAAGACAGGACCCGCTGGCTCCTTTTCTTGGACAGAAACGGCGTCTCATTTCCTCTCGATCTGGAGAGAGAGTCCTGGCAGGCGGATCCCCGGGGGGCGAACACCCAACACCCCGCCCCACCCCCACCTTCTGCCAGCTCCCTTCAAAGCATTTTTTCTCCTACCTTTGATTTTTATTGGTTTGTGTCTTAAATGCTTTGTCTGTAATTACACAGTTTGCCGCTCGTCTTGTTTCATAATGACTAATATGAAATACAGGTACCAGCAAAGGGAAGCACAGAACTAAATGAACATCGAATAATTAGTATTCATTAAGACAATTATTTTTAATAAATTGGACTCGGTTAAATATAACCATTTTGCCCTGATTTCAAAACAAAACAAAACAAACATCGGCTTACTTCAACATTGCAGCAAGAGACGGGGGGCATCAGTGAGGATGCCCAGACCAGGGCAGAGACAGGAAGGGTTAGGGAGAGCAGAGCAGGGGCAGATATGTCGGTAGGACTTGGGGAAGTCTGGTTTGTTGTGTGTTCTACATCAGCGATGGGAGCGAAGTCTGCAAAGGACTTGCTAAATGTCAAGTCCATTGCCTACAGTATCTTAAGTTATCGTCATACCAAATCAAAGAGACGGGATCTTTTATTGTATTGCCACTTTACAGATGAGGAGACTGAGGTTTGCCCCAGCTCACACAGGTGGTAAGTGAGTGATGGAGCTGGAGGTGGGACCCGGGCAGCCTCCCTCTGGAACCAGTGGTGTTGGAAACCGAGAATAAGCCCTCTCCCCCCTGAGGGTGGGAGATGGGCCGTCTTGTCCGCAAAGTGGGTAGCTTGTTTAGGGTCAAGCTTAATGTGGCGATGAAGGCCCTAAGCTCCTGGGGGAACCTGTCGGGGCCTGAATCTCAGGGCCATCCCTAACCAGTAGAGCCTCAGTTTCCCTGTTGATAAAGGCAAGGATAATAGTACCCTCCTTGTGGCACTGCTGAGAACAGAGTATCACTGCTGGATCGGGAAGGGACATCTCAGGGAGCTACCAAATCAAACCACTTGTCCAGCCACATCTGATGTTGGCGCCACACTGAGATTTGGCCTGAGGTCCACCCATGGCAATGTGACAAATGGGGCATTTGTCAACTCTGATTTGTTCTCCGGGCAGTTGCATTCTCTTTCTCTGCCCCAGACGTAGAAAGGAGTGAACTCTAAAAAGCTCCCAAGGGACTACAGGCCTAAGAGCCCTACCATGAGAGGGAGGGTCCGTCACGGTCCCTGGTCTAGTTCCTTCCTGATCGTGGTACGTGTGATCCGTCACCAAAATGATCAGAACCATGGCTGCTTTCAACCACCAAAAATGACCCAGTCTTAATGACCCAATCTCTGGGCCTCAGTTGAGTTCCCACCTGTCCTGGGCCACAGCCAGGGTCAACGTCACGGGCATGTACCCTGTGCACTTGCACAGATCCCTATGCTTAGAAGGGTCCTGCACTTTGATTTGAAACTCTGTGGACCAGGTCTTGAAATTCTTACCAATTTCTGAACAAGGACCCCCACGTTTTCAACTGGTACTGGGCCCTGCAAATTACGTACCCAGTACCCTGTACCCGTTTAGCTGCTGTAACAAAGCGATCCAGAAATACAAGGACTCACATAAGACTGAAGTTTAGTTCTCTCTTACGTAATAGCTCAGAAGTAGGTAGTTCAGACAATAGGATGGCTTTTCCATCTTTAATATGTGACTTCTCTCTTTGAGTCCAAGTGACCGTCCCGTTCTCACCACCTTTTAGTCAGCGGGCAGGAGAAAGAAGCCAGAGAAGCACATACCCAGTCTGAAGAGACAGGGCCTGGACTTGGTGCCTATATGTCTGATCTCATCCCAATGGTCACAACAAAGTCACACGGGTACACTCAGCCACCAGGGCAAATGGGTCATACGCTCACTAGCCGAGGGGGCTTTGTGCTGCCATAAAACCTTACAATAACCAGTACATCTTCTTCAGGCTCTGATGTTCTCATCCTGAGCTGCAGTTTCTGGAGTTCTTCGAAAAAGGTGCATTGCTGGAGTTCTGAAGGATAAATAGACCCTGTGTCTACAAAACCCCCTATGATTGTGTGCAAAACCATACACACATTCGCGTTTTCTTTAGGAGAAGCCTTGTGGGTTCTCAGTAGACTCCCTCTCTTCATCCCTCACCCCTCGCCAAACTGTAAGAAACATCAGTATGAAGCCCTCAGCGTCGAGACGTGTTTCAGGCAAATGTGCTGAATGTACTGGAACTACGTCAGAAAAACGCCGCTCGCTGGATATAAGGCTAAGTACAGCCAAAGGGCGGCACACCATGGCGCGTCACCTGGCTTTGCAAATAAAGTCATACTGACCCAGCGTCCATCAGTAGATGAATGGATAAAGAGGGTATGCTCGGGGCGCCTGGGTGGCGCAGTCGGTTAAGCGTCTGACTTCAGCCAGGTCACGATCTCGCGGTCCGTGATTTCGAGCCGCATGGGGCTCTGGGCTGATGGCTCAGAGCCTGGAGCCTGCTTCCGATTCTGTGTCTCCCTCTCTCTCTGCCCCTCCCCCATTCATGCTGTGTCTCTCTCTGTCTCAAAAATAAATAAAACATTAAAAAAAATTTTTTTTAAATAAAAATAAAAAAAAAGAGGGCGTGCTCTACATGCATGTGCGTGTGCGCGCGCACACACACACACACACACGCACACACAGAGGAATATTACTCAGCCATAAAAAAGAACGAAATCTTGCCATTTGCAACAACATGGACGAAGCTAAGAGAGTGTTATGCTAAGTGAAATAAGTCAGTCAGAGAAAGATAAATACCATGTGATTTCACTCATATGTGGAATTCAGGAAACGAAACAAATGCTCAAAGGAAAAAAGAGAGAGAGAGAGGCAAACTAAGAAACAGACTCTTAACTAGAGACAACAAACTGACATTTACCAGGGGGGAGGTGGGGGACGGGATGGGTGGAATAGGTGATGGGGGTTAAGGAGGGCACTCGCGATGAGCACCGGGTATTGTATGGACACGTTGAATCACGGTATCGTACGTCTGAAATTAATATAACAATGAATTAGTTAATTTTTTAAAGTGTATTTATTTATTTTGAGAAAGAGGGAGAGAGCACAAGCGGGGTAGGGGCAGAGAGAGAGAGGGAGAGAGAGAGAATCCCAAGCAGGCGTCGCACTGTCAGTACAGAGTCCGATCGAACCCGCAAACTGTGAGATCATGACCTGAGCCAAAACCAAGAGTCGGACGCTCAACTGACTGGGCAACTCAGGCTCCCACAATTCGTTACTTAATTAATTAAAAAAATTAAAATCCTACCAGGGCACAGCCACATCCATTTGTTAACGTATCATCTACGGCTGCCCCCCCCCCCCACTACAACTGAAGAGCTCCATGGTGCCATAAGAGGCTACAAAGCCAAGATAATTGACTGTTGGGCCCTTTATATAAAAGGCTTGCCGACTCCTGAACTCTATTCAGCTACATCGGTGAGGGTTAACTGCTTCCACCTTTTATTATTATTGTTGCCATTTTACAGATAAGGAAACCAAGGTTCACCTCTGCTCACACAGCTGGTAAGTAAGTAATGGGGCAGAGGAGGGAGCTAGGCGGCCTCCCTCCAGAACCTGCCCTCTTAACCTCTTGACTCAAAGGCCTTCCTATTATAGGTGTTCGAACACGGGAGGAACGTCCCATCTGCAATCTGGCAACGGAAAGTTCTGTGTGTTCAGAGTTGAAGTCCAGTAAGAACTGCAATGTCTCCAAGTGAGGAAGATGTCGGTAATGGCAATGAATGTTTGTATGTACGTACCCTCCCATCCACCTTGAACACAAGAGGGGTACAAGGGAAGGATCATGGGGTCAGAGGAAGTTGTCTGACCTAGATTGGAGTCCCACTTCATTACTGCCTCAGTTGCAAACGTTCTTTGCTTTGAATCTCAGTTGCCTGGTCTTTAAAATGTAGCTAAGTCCGGCTGCGCAGGGTAAGAGATGCAAAGTGTAGCACAGAGGGTTTGGCGAGATAAGTGTTAACTCCTGAAGGGGCCCTTTGGAGGCCATCTTGGAGTCTGGCTGGAGGTGAGCATAGAACGTCTCACGAGTCAATGGAGGCTTCCACAGTTTTCTTCTTGAATCCTATTTTCACCCAATGGCTTATGTCAGGAGTGCTGGATCTCAGCCCCGCTCTCCGCCAGCTCGCTGTGTGATCTTAGACAACTGTCTTAACCCTCCTGGGCCTGTTTTCTCTTTGATGTCATGGGGTTAGAGCGTCGATTAGCTAGCTCCTAACACCGGCATATCCTTTGATTCCTACCTTGTGGTCACGAGGGCTGCTTCTTTCTGAACTCTGTCCAAGTTGTCCACCTTCCCACACTTCCTGGTGCCTGGAACAGGGCCCGGCCAGGCCCATGGTTAGGGGGCATATTACTCCTGGGTCCTGAGGGCCTATTCCTGTCCATGAGCACAGCTGTGGAGCCAGCCATCTGACTCATGGGGCTGCACTGCCCAGACATTAAGGGATTTCAAATTAGAGGATGAGGCAGTGTTCGTTTAATAGGATGAAAGAATAACGTGGCCTTGTTAGTAATACAGTAAAACTAAGCTTTCCGAACGCTCAGGGTGCACTGGCTAATTGCACATGCTGAGTATCTGAGATCTCAGCCTAGTGGCTAAAAACAGAGATATTCCGTCAGACAGATTCAAATTCATTCCCTCCTCTATCGCTAACTTGCTGTGGGATGTTGGTCTTTACTGATCTCCGGCTCTCTCCAGAGCGAAAGGGAATGCATAATGGTCCTTAATAGTGTAGCTGCAAGAATGAAATCAAATAGAATTAAATGTTGCAAGAACAGAGTAATCCAGAAGTTCCCAAAGTTTCTCTGTTCACAGTGCCTTGGGTATCTCAGGAGTTTTTTCATGGTGCCCTCAGCACCAAGAAATACCTACCCGTTTCATTAATTAAGCAGTTAGCGCCTATAATTTGGTAAGTATCTGTTCTAAGAACTTAGTAGTCGCTTGGAAAAAATAGCGTCTTTTTTTTGTTTTTGGAGGGAGAGAGCACGCAAGTGGGGGAGAGGGCAGAGGGAGAGAGAGAACCCCAAGCACGTTCCGTGTCCAACGCTCAGTGCAGAGCCCAGCACAGGGCCCAATCCCACCACCTTGGGATCATGACCTGAGCCAAAATCAAGAGTTGGACACTCAACCGACTGAGCCACCCAGGCGCCCCAGAAATTCATTCTTAAGTGGCCATAGTCACCTGTGAATGGGATTCACCTGTTGGGTCCTGCACACCTTCTCAGAGGAGACACTGCCACCTTCACTTTCTGCCCCACACAGATTTCCGTGCTGTACTTGTATTTTATTATAGTAGCTGCTGAAAACCAAAGCCGCGACATCATCGCAAGGAATATGGCACATTCGGATGCTGGAACTGGGAACTATCTGAAGCTATTAGTTTGCATGATGTCTCATAGACGTCAAGTATCACTGTGTTTCCTTTCTTGCCCCCAGCACTCATTACATTCCTCCCCATTTCCCTCCCCAGCCTCCATGCTCCAGCACAGGCTGTAACCCCTTCCGGGCTCCTCTGCCCTCGCACCTGCACTGTCCCTCCTCCCCCCTGCACTCCCTGAAGTCCTCCTGGGAACTCCGGTTCAACTCTCAGTCCCTGCTGGAGAGTCACAGGTGGACATGCCTTCTTGGAAAGGCAACTTGAAAATGCCTATCAAAATTGCCCTAGGGGGGCGCCTGGGTGGCTCAGTCGGTTGAGCTTCCGACTTCGGCCCGGGGTCATGATCTCGCGCTCCGTGGGTTCGAGCCCCACATGGGGCTCTGAGCGGACAGCTCGGAGCCTGGAGCTTGCTTCAGATTCTGTGTCTCCCTCTCTCTCTGCCCCTCCCCCACTCTGTCCTCTCTCTCTCTCTCTCTCTCTCTCTCTCTGTCAAAAATAAATAAACATTAAAATTTTGTTTTAAAAAAATTGCCCTAGCAAAGTGCGCTTCTGGAATTTGGTATATATTTATTGTGCACTCCTCACACAAGTACTCAAAGAAATTTTACAAAGATATTCACGGAAGCATTATTCAATATAGCAAGGAAAAAACAAAGAAAGAAAGAAAGAAAGAAAGAAAGAAAGAAAGAAAGAAAGAAAGAAAGAACCATTCTGTCCCTCAACAGGGGGCTGACTACATACAATTAATTATAAGAATAACAATAAAGGAGATCAACACGTACTGATATAACACGATCCTCAAGCTATATGTTTAAGTACAACGGTGTAGGGTATGCTATGCAGATAAGCTTACACCTGCTCACATGGGCAGGTAGAATGTGAAAAAGGTAGGGGCCTCTGAGAGGGAAGCTGAAGGATTGGGAGGTGGACTTATTTTCACTCTAAACTATTTTGAAACTTTTTCCATTTTTTTTTCTATTTGCACATTTTCCTTATTAAAAAAAAAAATGATAAAGCCTGTCTAGGCTTCGGTTTCTCTGAGAAGTTTTCTTTAATGCCCCAGGCTAGAATCAATCCCTCCCTCGTCCATACTTCAGGCATCCATTTACCAGTAAGTGCCTCCTGAGACTCTATCCAGACTCTTTCCCTCCATTCCAGAGCCCCCCACCCCCAAGAGTTCTGTGTCTGCCTCGTTGCTCTGTGCACAGCACCTAGCTCCAGCCAGCGCGGGTCTTAGTACAAGTCGCAGGAATGAACTGAGCCCTTGCGCTCTTAACGGGGTGAAGAAAGGAAGCACCGGAAGCACGTTCCCTGCCCTGAAGTGGTTTGCAGCCTTGACCTACAGGGAAGACCGGCGCAGTGGACAGTTAAGACTCACCCCCCAGAGGGAACGCAAAAGTAGCGAAGGTCTAGATGTAAGGATCGAGAGGCAGCGCTGTGTGCCAAACACAACGATAGAAATTCAGGACCAGAATGATACCAGTCACCTGGATGACCAGAGCAAGGTAGACTGACCCTGAGAGGGTCATGGAATGAACACAGGGGCTTCTGGAGACCTCAGCGCTGCAGTCAAGTCGTGAAAGCAACAGCAGTAATGAGCAGGCGAGCACGTGTCACGCGCCAAGCGGGGCTAAGAATGTACATGCACGTCTCGTTTACCCCCCCCAGAACTACCCTCATAAAGTCCACGCTGTTATTATCCTCCCTTGGCAGATCAGGAAGCTGCCTGGGGGTTGGGCAATGGGCAGGGGGGGCTCAGAAACGGGCAGCGGCAGAGCTGGGCAAGGAATACAGGTCTGCTGTCCTCCGGGTGCCTCCTCTCGACCATGCCTGACAGCGAGGAGCATGCGCAGATAAAAACTCCACCGTGAGCAACAGCCTTGTGAGTTACCTCTTCCTGTGGTCCCAGCGCACAGCTGAAGGCTGCGCCCCACAGCAAGAGAGTCACTCGGCCAGGTGACGTGGTGACGGGGGCCCATCCTGTTGCCCCGCGGCCGGGTCAGCAGGTCAGAGGGATCGGAAAACCCATTGGCAAGGTCCTCACAAGCCTCGGGACTGAAAACGACATAACTCCCTGGTCTTGTATCGATCGGGGCATGTTTCTCTGTCCATTTTTTAAGCAAAACTGAGAATGAGCAAAGATAACTTCGCTATGTGTTCTAAAAAACACCTTCTGCTGGGAGATAGATCTGTGAACCAGCTGGAATAGATTATGTGTGAACATGAACAGTGAGACCCACTTTCAGGCCCTCTCGTCACTGTGTTCACAAATCCGAGGTACAATCAAGTCGGGGTCATACGCTTTGCCTAATCCCAACTCATTCTCGGCCTGGGAAAACCAGCTTTAAAATCATCAAGCCGGGGCCCTACAACTCTATAAATAGACCCCCCTGACCTCCACTTTCTGGGACATTCCTAAAATTCTGTCAAGGTTATGTTCGCCTTTATTATTAATAAAGTAGCTCTAAAAAACTTAGCTTTGTCTAATCAGTGTGGTTTTTTGTTCTGTTAAGGGGCCTGGGGTATGTTTTTCTGGGGGAATTGATGGGAGACATTTCATTGCCATGGCCTATAAAGTCACCTGCCATCTAGCCTCTAGTTACCTCACTGGCTTCTCTCCCTCTTGGTCTCTGAGCTCCAGCCACAAAGGCCTTTGATCATTTCTTTGATCATGCCATGCTTCCTCCAACCACAGGGCCTTTGCACATATCATTCCTTCTTTCTGAAATCCTGCTGACCTTCTTTACCTGGTTAATCCCTATACTTCTTTCAAATTACCTCCCTTGTCACTTCTCCAGGGAAGCCTTACTCCCCTGTATCTATGAATAAGCTGAATTTCCCTGTTATTTCTTCTTACAGGTCTTTATCTCTGCTTGATAGCACTTACCCCGGCTGTAGTTTCACCTTCCATGTTTAGTTATTTGATGACTGCATCTATCCCACTTAGAATGTAAGGTCCCTGAGGGCAGTCTCTATGTCTGTTTTGACCACCAACCCAGTTCCTTGCCCTTTCCCTAGAACAGGTGCTCAGCAAAGAGGTCCTGGGTACATGAATGGATGGATGGATGAAGGATAGCAAGGTTTTGCTTCTAATAAAAACTCATGGCTGTGTGTATGTATCAGTGTGTGTCTCACATGTTTGTCACGTAAAGTTGGAAAGGGGGACATGGGCAAGGATGTAGGGATGGTGACACCGGGGGACAGCAGAGAGAAGGCAGGATTCTGGAGGACACCTCAGTCTCTGCATCTGGCCGTGAGGTCCATCCACATGAAACTATCCAATGTCGATCCCAGTTCCTCCGACCAGCCACCGAGTGAGAGCTGAAGAGGTTTTGGGAGAACCCCAACATGTTTCCCTTCAACTTCAGGCTGAGTTAGAAAATAACTAGCTTGCCCACGTACTCATCGCCAAGGGCCTCCCAGCAGACAAGAATCCCTAGACTTGGAATGATGGAGACACCTTGGGATTTTTTTTTGTTCAGTTGCTTGGTTTTAAGACTTTATTTTTTAGAGTAGTTTCCGATTCACTGGAAAATTGAGAGGAAAGCACTGGAAGTTCCCCTATACCTCCGGCCCCCCCACACGCACAGCCTTCCCCACCATCAACACCCCCCACCAGAGCAGTACATTTGTTACAGTCGATGAACCTACAGTAACACGTCATTATCACCCGACGTCCATGGTTTGCCTTGGGGTTGCTCGTGGTGGTATACATTTTATGAGTTTATGTCTCCATCCTTATAGTACCAGACAGAGTATTTTCACTGCCTTGATAGTCCTCTGTGCTCTGCCTATGTATCTTTTCCTCCCCTCCGTGTCTGGAAACCCCTGATCTTTTTCCCGCCTCTATAGTGTTGCCGCTTCCAGAATGTCCTATAGTTGGAATACACAGTACATAGCCTTTTCAGACCGATTTCTTTCACTTAGTAAGATGCATGTGGGTCTCCTCCGTGTCTTTTCATGGCCTGACGGCTCCTTTCTTTTTAGCGCTCAGGAATATTCCATTGTCAGGATGCCCTACAGTGTATTTATCCGCCCCCCTCCTCCAGGAGGTTTTAAGCACAACGCCTGGCTGTTTTGTCTTCTCAGCTAAAGGCCTATCTCATACTCCTACATGTCAAGCTGGGGAACCCTGAAGCCATTTCATTTAAAAATGTATTATTAGGGACGCCTGGGTGGCGCAGTCGGTTAAGCGTCCGACTTCAGCCAGGTCACGATCTCGCGGTCCGGGAGTTCGAGCCCCGCGTCAGGCTCTGGGCTGATGGCTCAGAGCCTGGAGCCTGTTTCTGATTCTGTGTCTCCCTCTCTCTCTGCCCCTCCCCCGTTCATGCTCTGTCTCTCTCTGTCCCAAAAATAAATAAACGTTGAAAAAAGAAAAAAAATGTATTATTAGAGGCGCCTGGGGGTGCTCAGTCGGTTAAGCGTCCGACTTCGGCTCAGGTCATGATCTCGCAGGTCGTGAGTTCGAGCCGTGCGTCGGGCTCTGTGCTGACAGCTCAGAGCCTGGAGCCTGCTTCAGATTCTGTGTCCCACTTTCTCTGCCCCTTCCCCGCTCATGCTCTGTCTCTCTCTCTCTCTGTCTCTCAAAGATGAATAAACGTTTTAAAAAATGTATTATTAAAAAACAAAGCAAGTATTTTGTTTTACAACTTTACTGAGGCATAACTGACAGCTAATAAACTACCTATACTTAAAGAGTACAACTTGACAAGTTTTGACATATGTTATACCTGTGAAACCACCAATATCATGACAATGAACATACCCACCACCCCCCGAAGTTTCTTCACGTCCCTTCACACGTCCCTTCTCTTCCCCCCGCTGTGCACAATCACTGATCTGCTTTCTGCCACCACAGATTAATTTGTGTTTTTTTTTAAATTGCAATGTCTATTTCTTGCTTAGTATTTTCTAGAAGCTCCCCTCCCCCCTGCTCTCTCTTTTCAAAGAATGTGATAGGAAGTAGCAAAGGTAGTGCACCTGTTGGCCTACAGTCTTCCTTCTTTCGGCAACAGTAAGGTAGCCCACCAGCTTCTCCTGATGGGTCTGAAGCCCAGTAAACATTGACGGGGAGCAAGGGTACCACGATGGTTTCTGTGTGCTAAATGATCCCAGTGAAAATGTGGGTTCAACCGTGGACTTAATAAGCTCTCCCCCGTGCAACGGGGCTCCACGAGGTTATTTAGAAAATTCTGCGTTTGACTCACTTTCAGATCTCGGGTTGATCTGAAGGAACGGAGGCAGAGGGGCCATTTGGGGGAATAACCAATAAAGACAAGGTGGAATAGATTCTCCTGGAAGGAGCTTTTCCTTTTTTTGTTGTTGTTGGGTTCCTAATTCTTAATTTAATAATAACGACCTTTACATCTCATTTCCAAAGCTTGCTAAACACTTGGGGAGGAAGGCTTATCCTAACATTACCCTGGCAACTGACAACAGAGCAATTTGCAGGCAGTTTATGGCTGTGTATTTGCATGATGTTCACATGGAAAAGAAGGCGTTGACGGTTGCCACCCTTTCTCATTCCCTTCCAAACAGCTCTCAGGAGCATCCAGACCCCAAGGATGAGCCACGACCTGCCAAATGTTAATTAGGTTTGTAACTAGGCTCTTCTATATATGCACATATATATATATACTATATATATATATACACACACACACAATATACATATTACATATGTGTGTATATATATACACACACATATTATATATATATATATATATATATATATATATATATATATGTCTTAGTGTTACCCTGTGAGGAAACACCCCCTTGTGCTTTAGAGGAGTAAACAACCCTTCAAAAGATCGGACCAGTTGGACAGAAGCTTTCCCAGCTTTGGACCTGTCAGGACAGAAACAGCGGGGGCAAGAACTATAATGCATAACAGCCGACACGAGGACTCACTCCGGGCCAGGCATCGCACGAAGCCCTTTCACTTGTATTGTCTTGTTAAATCCTGACAACAATTCTGGAAGAGAAAAGCTACTATTATCCCCATTTTACAGCAGAGAAAATCAAGGCCGCGTGAGGCGACGCGGCTCGCCTGAGGTCACCTTGCTGTGCCTGGAGGAGCTGGAATTTGGAGGCGGGTCTATCTGCCGGCACGTAACCTTCAAGCTACCTGCCTCCCGTTGACCGTAAACGTGCATACAGCAGATGCCCGTGCCTACTGCTGCACGCTGGGTAATCAGAGCTGCCTCAGAGTTCCAGCCCCAGCCCTCCCCCTCCAGCTAGCTCTGCGGTCCTGTGTCCGCTCTCAGCCACGACTGATGAGGAAGCCTTACCATCCTGTCCCCTTGCCTTTGGGTGGGGTAGCCTCTGTGGTGCCACTCATGCTCCGGAGCTCCTCATGGTCCGGACCCAACTAGACCTCTCTAGAAACCACACCCTTGGGGATGTTCCCTGCCCTCTACTGCTGCCCTTGCCCCTTCCAGGTCTCAGGAGGGAACACTTCCTACATCAATCACCCTCACCGGAAGCTCCATCTCAGGCTAGGCCGCTAAGGCGCTGACCTGGGACAGAGTCTCTCAGGGAGAGGCAGGTTTCTGACAAAAAGAGACAGGGAAGGTCACTTCTCTAGAAGTGCCTCTTCTCTCTGCCCCGGTTGTGGCCTCAGAAGCCAGCGGGACCTGTGGGCGCTCATAGGGTTGGTTTACAGGGTACAGTAGAGAGGACCATCACCATAGCACCTGCCTTACAGAGATGTGATAAGTGTGAAAATGCATGGAAAGCATTTGGGGGCAATGCCTGTCCCATAGAACTTACGGAGAAAATGAGAGATGCGTTCAGGGATTTCAGTAGAGCAAAGAATGTTTCCTCTCCCTCTTCTTCCCACCCCTAACCTCCCGCACTGAGCAAAATTAATAAAATCATTCCTAGCAAGTGGGAAAGAATAATATGGTAAATATCAATCGATCCCCTCTGCCCCTGACATCTAAAGTTGGGCTGCTAGGGGCGCCTGGGTGGCTCAGTTGGTTGAGCGCCTGACTTCGGCCCAGGTCATGATCTCGCTGTCCGTGAGTGAGTTCGAGCCCCACGTCGGACTCTGTACTGACAGCTCAGAGCCTGGAGCCTGCTTCAGATTCTGTGTCTCCCTCTCTCTCTGTCCCTCCCATGCTTATGCTCTGTCTCTCTCTGTTTGTCAATAATAAATAAACATAAGAAAGAAAGAAAGAAAGAAAGAAAGAAAGAAAGAAAGAAGGAAGGAAGGAAGTTGGGCTGGTAGGCTCAGATCAGGGAAAGTCTAAGATCATTTTTTGAAGATAAATGGCCCAGAACCCAGTGCCCAGCTGAAAAATGCCTAAGGAGGTGGGACGCTTCTGAGATTAAACTGGAAGATCCCAGGGGCTGGCTTTGGGATCCTTTGGGATCCTCATGACAGAGTCTGTGTGATCCTCAGGATAAGCTAAAGCAAGAGCCTGTCCACACATGCTCACTCAACCCACCCATCTTTATTATCACTACAAATTCCAAGCCACCCTCAGATCTGTCTCTTTTCCTCTATTCTCAGCCTCAACGGGCAAAGACATTCAAGTTTGATTCAGCTCCTTGTCTACACCATAGCTAGAGCACCATTCCTTCCTGTGTTGATTTAGCAAACGCTCGCTCAACGTCTACTCCACGCTAACCACTCTTCTAGGTTCTGGGGATACAGGGCAATAACACGGAGTCTCGTGAGGGGGCTGCACTCATCCTGCAGCTAACACGAGTATCTCACTCTCCTATCTGCACATACTATGCCCTCTGCTTCTCAATACCTGCCCCCTTGTTTGTGGCTGACCAACTACAGTCACCCTTCAAGTCCCTGCTCATACCTCACCGCTTCCTCTTCAAAGCCTCTTCCAACCTTTCTCCCACCTAGCTGTGTCAGGAACTCCTTCCTGTAATTTCTACAGTCCCTTGTTCTTCCCTTTCCTTAGTCCTTATCACAGGGCATTGCAATGGTGTGTTTACAGAGGGTGAGCTCCTTCAGGGCAGAGATCGAGCCGTTCATTCATTTAGTCTTCGATGGGCCCAGCACTCTGCTAGATGCTAGGGTTTAGCAACGGTTCCTTTACAGACAAGCTCTTGTCCTGTCCTGTCTTCATGGCGCTCTTCCCCTGGGGGAGGCAGACGGAAATTAACTCACTTTCAGATGCGCATACTTTAGCAGAGGGCTTGATGGAGAGTGGTTCCTCGTTAAGTGCATAGGGTGAACAGACGAGAAGGCCAGGAATCCCCTTTCTTTTGAGCTACAGATTGGATGTCACCATGGACATCCATGTCACCGTGGAAAGAAATGAACTCCGGTAGGAATCTGACAGTCGTCTGACCGGATCCAAAATTCCCTGGAAGAGTGATTTGTGGTGTGTAGACCAGGGTCCTAAAACTCAGTCGCCTACAGGGAGCCGGAAGGTCACATGCATGTGTGACTTATTTCCGGTCCAAGGCCATTGTCTTCTATGGCTCTTTTCCGGAGGCTGCGGCCAACAGGAGAGTGAACACCAGGAGACATGAAGCTTTCCTTCTCAGCCGATTCACTTGTCTCTCCGTAGGAACGTGAACCAAGTCTTTCCCAGTTTCTCAACGGAAGCCAAAGATGTTAAATCTTTCTCTAAATCTTCAAAACTTCCCCAAGGTTTTGGCTCCACGTTCAACCCCCAGATTTTCAATACTTCAGTTGTTTCAAATGGCTAGATACCGTAAAGATAGTCTGTGGCTAATCACCGCCAGCTTCTGGTGCTGATCCCGCCTCAAATCGAAATCCCCCCTGGAGACACTCCTTTACAGCTAATGCTTCTTGTCTGAATAAACCCAGAAGGGAAAAGAAAAAAAAAAAAAAAAGGTTAATAGAAACAAAGAAACAAAAAAACAGTAACAACTGGAGAAGGCTGAGAAATGAGAGCTCTTAAATAGGATGTTCTTAGTAAGACATGCCCACCCCCACCTTGTAAAACCCCAGGGGAGGAGGCTGGGGTTGTGATCTGAAGGGAGAAGCCAGGCTTGACATCCAGGGTCCCCCTAGCTGGCCGTTCAAAGCCATTAGAGCAAGGGGAAGGCCTCGTGCCTCTGCTATAGGTTGTTTCAATGAAGAGGAACCCGCCGGAGTGTAACTGGAGAGCTTCCTGGTCCAAGGGCCCGCTGGCCTCCTCTCTGCACTTCTGGACAATATTCATTTACACAGGCTTACAAACAAGCCAGGCACTCGACGGGCCTATTGGGTTACATACAAAGCACAAATGAACTTCCTGGGATAACTAATAGAGGAAATTGGCAAGGAAGGAACAATCTATCAATGATCAATAGGCAGCTCACAGGAACTTGGCAAATTAAGTCGTTAAAATGGGTAATAGAGATGAAAAGAGAACTATAGAGTTAAGAAATATATTCCTCCACGATGCAACAGATTAAAGGAACAGCCTGCTTTTCTCGCTCGCACATAAGGTTAGAGAGAGGAAAGAGAGAAGGGTAAAGACGTGGGCACCTGATAGCTTTGCCTGACCACATGCGTTGTTACCACGACCTGGGGGAATGGCTCGCTATAGGAGAAGGTCCTGGAAGCTGGAAAGCGTGGTGCAGTGTTTCCCAAACTGCAGAGGTGGGAGGGGGAAGGGGTGGATTCCAGGTAGGATCTAGCATAGCATTAAACGACACTGGCTCACAAAATAGAGAAGCTACCCCCTTCTCGATTCGGTTTCAATCTGGTGCTACTACCCTGGGACGGCTCCCTGCCGGCCGTAAACCCCTCATCGATAACAAGGGGGCACAGGTGCACAGCCTTCCGCCGGCAGCCGGATCCAGCTAGGATGCCAACTTTTGTCTTGTCTTTATTGTATTTATTCTTGACATCCAGGGCGGCGCTGCATTTCCACGGCTGCAGCTGTCTGAAGCCCTTCGAAAATAGGCTTACTGAAGTTTTTAAGAGTGAGGTCATTTTAAAAATTGAATTCAGGACAAAGTAGCGCTCGCATACTGGGCCCCCCTCCCCTTTCAGATTCATACAACTTTTAGAAATGGCTTTGGATTTCTGCAGGGTGTATCATTCTATTAAGAGCTGACATTATTGACCTCAGAAGGACCATACTTTAGTTAAACGCATTATTTCATTTTAGTGTTTCAGTTCCTGTGCAAGATAAGTAAGGCTTTGGGAGCCCTCCTTGCAAATAAGGGGGCTGAGGCACGGAAAAGCTAAGTCGTATGCCCAAGGACAGCTGGGTATGAAAACGTGGAGCCTGGATTCTCCCCTAGGCCTCAGAGTGACTCACGTCAGAGGAGGCAGGGTAACCTGGCTGCTTTCTGAGTTACTAGGATATGCTTACCACTCTCAGGGTTCTTGCGAGGAGTAAATGAGATAATGCAGGGAAAGCCCTCGGCTCAGTGTCTCGGCGTGCAGCATTTGTCCAATAAATTCTCTCCTCCCTCCCCAGGGACACGCACAGGGCTCAATCATGACTTGAATTCAGTTGGTGCTAAAGGGCAGGTCAGAGATACGGGTTGTACTCAAATGCTGAAAAGTAAATTAATTATCCTTTGTTTGACTATATAACTCATATCTCCACCCTAACCTTCAGCATCAACTGAATTCAAGTCACGATTATTGAGCCACGTAGTGGCTGAGGATAGAGGGTGAGTGAGGATAGAGGGTGAGTGAGACATGACCCTTGTGCTTGAAGAGACAAAGGCTAGAGGGAGGGACAAACACCCAAGCACATACTTACTGCCAGGGCGACAAGCACAGCCACAGAGGTAACAACAGTGCCAGCTCGGGGTTGGGGGGGGGGGGGGCAGGGAGGCTCAGCCAGCCAAGCATCCAACTTCGGCTCAGGTCGCGATCTCACAGTCCGTGAGTCCAAGACCTGCATTGGGCTCTGCGCTGACAGCTCGGAGCCTAGAGCCTGTTTCGGATTCTGTGTCTCCCTCTCTCTCTGCCCCTCCCCAGTTTGCTCTCTCTCTCTCTCTCTCTCTCTCTCCGAACTAAATAAACATGGGGGAAAAAAAAGGAACAGTACCAGCTTGCATTCCCTTGGTGCTTCCCATGTGTCAGTGCTGTGGGGGCTCCTTCCATGCAGTATCTTATTCAACCCTCAGACCAATCCCATGGGTTAGGTTCCCCTTATTTCTATTGTATAGATAAGAAAACTGGAGCTAATAAAGGTTGGGCAGCCTTGCCTTGGGTCCCAGATAGGGATGGTCTTCAGGGGCATATTGTTGAAGCCCACCAACCCGCAGCCGGGGGGCAGGGAGTCCCAGGCTGTGGCACCAAAGACCAGGCACCTCCATCCAGCCATTCTCAGTGTGGGACCTTTCTCCTGTCGCTTGTCACCTTGTGGCTGCAAGATGTCAGGCCCACACCCGGCCTAGCATCTGTGATCTAAATTGGGAGTAGGGAAAGGACAAGGTAGAAAAGTCTTAGGCAGGGAGTCTGCCCCCTTTCAAAGAGTTTCTGGGAAACCCTACCAATAAACCCCATCTACACGCCATTGGCCAAGGCCATGTCATTTGAGAACTCTTAAGTGCAAGGGAGACAGGAAATGCAGTTATATAAATGGACTCATTGCCAGGCTAAACAGAGCTGGAATTCGTCGAGTAAGAAACAAGGAACGTGGATATTGGGTGAGTAGTGAGTGACGTCTGCTATCCTACTTTCAAGCCCGGACTTGACTGACTGGGGGCGGCAAGGATTGGGGGGCAGGTGAAGGGACTAAGGAGCTCTGATGTGGGGCATTCGCCAATTTCTGTGGTGTCCATACTCTCATCGTGGGGCATGCAACACTACAAACGTGGCCGCCAAGGGCTCACAGAAGTCCTGAAGATCGATCAGCTTTCACCAGCTGGTGCGAGCGGGTTCCAGAACCTCATTGATTTGAATCTGCCTGACTCCGGCTAAACGCTCTCGCTACCATGATGCTTTTCCAAATGCCTTGGGCCATAGGGAAGAGAGCACCAAGTGGGTGTTTAGGGACCACGCAATTCTTGAACTTCGGAAATCCGTGGAGGCAGAGAGACCAGCACGAGGTCAGACGGTCCACGTGTATTAGCCGTCAGACAAAACCGCGAGCTGCCCCTTGCCAGGCGGATGTGCGGCAGACGGGCCTGAAGCCCCTTGAGGACAAAAGGGGTTGCAAGAAGAGACAGCCTGTAGGTTCTTCCCCGGGGACCCCTACGAAGCTGAAGGACCATGAATCAGAGCCTCAAGGCAGAAAGCCCTGATAAGGCCACCAATGCCTGAAACTGAGAGAAAAGGAAGAAACTTCCTTGCACCATCTCCTCCCCTGCTTTTAGGGCAGTGGTTCTCACCTGGGATGGTCCTGCCCCCGGGGAACAAAAGGCGACCTCAGGAGACATCTCTGCTTATCCACCCTGGAAGGGGGCAGTGGGGGAGGCTACTTGCATTGCTGGGTAGAGGCCAGGGATGCCGCTAAACACCCTACCATGCGAAGGACAGCACCCTCGCCCCCCCTCAAAGAATTACCCAACCCAAAACATCAGTGCCAAAGTTGAGCCATCAACCAACAAATATGGCCTCCACGAGTTTTGTGAGCCACAGAAAAGGTTTATTTCCTTACCTTTTTTTATCTTTCTTTTTTTTTTTTTTTGGCAGTACTGGTGACGGGGTGGGGGGCAGGGATGGAGGGTGAGTAGAGGAGGGAAAACGCTGTTTATTATTCAACTCCAGCTTCCACAGCAGGGAAAACACTGTTTATACAAAACATCAAAGGTCGCTGCCACAGATATCAATTCCATATTGCATGAGCCTTTGCCAAATCAAATTAGCTTATTTTCCTTGATATTAAGTTTGACAAGCAAAGAGACTGTGAAAACCAGAATTCCAACTGGGCGTGCCCCTGTAATTCAGTCAATCTTTTTAGCACAGAGATTCCAACAGTAGCCTTATTCTTCGCGTAAGGATTATATTACTGTCTGTATTTATCTTGTCTGGAAATTTACCTCATTGTATCCTCGAGTCCTTCTAATATTCAGATTCTTCAGGAATGTGACAGGGGCCGCCGCCGCTGTTTGGACTGGCACAGGATGCCAACGGCGGTCGGCCGGGCGGTGCCCCAGGAAGAGAGAGGCCCCCCTGCTCCGCGTGAAACCCGCTATTAAGACGATTCGGTGCGGGGCAGTGGTGTGTCAGCATTTGTGTCCGTCAAAAGAAAAAGAAAGAAAGAAAATATCCCCAGGCCAGTTACTCTTAATGGTTTTTGGTTCCGGATCGCTTTGAAAGTCTGATGAAAGCTGGGACCTCTCTTCTGCAGACGTGTGCACACATACCCATGTTTTGCTTGGAATCAGGAGTGCTCACACTGGCTTCCTGATGCTCAGCCACAGAGCCCCCCACCCCCTCCCCCCCCCCCCCGGCCCGGATTAAGGACCTCTGCTATGGGTCAAAGTGTGTAGTAAAAAGAGGCTGACGGTGGCCCCAGACAGCCCCAGTCGTGTCCCGGCTCTTCCGTGGCGTGGCCTTACATCTGTGACCTCAGGCCTCGCCTCCCGGAGCCTGGGTTTCCTCTGCTGTAAAAATAGATGTTAGCATCTCCTTGGCCAGGTGGCCCTGTCATTGAGGACAAGATGGCTCCAAGTCGCCGTGGACAGCGGACCAGATGGGGAAGCGGAAGGAGGCCGGAAAAGGGCTTATGCACCGAGCGAGTGTTTCTGGGGCACCTACTACCTGCACGCCCCTCGTGGAGCGCTGGGGATTCAGAGGCGAGTAGGAGCCCTTGCTCCCCAGTTGCTCACAAATCTTTTCCAGTTGCCCAGGAGAGGGCTGGGGAGGCTGCAGCTGGTGCCGTGGCATGGCTGGACGGGAATGAGTTCAGGAGCCGATAAGGGGTGACGCCTTGGTGAGTAAGACCGGCTCTGGGTGCTGAGGGTGGGACAAGAGGAAAGTCGAGGGTAATCGTCCAGCGGCACAAAAGGCCTGACCTCAGGATCATGCATTTTTTTCATACAAGCCCAGAACAAAGCGGCTTCTAGGTCTGGTAACAGCGCCCGGGATCCCTATCAGAGGGTTGAGCCTCAAACGTCATCTTCCACATTTAACTCTGGGTTTTGCCCTTCGGCGCCCGCGATATAAGGCGCGCTCGTGAGCCCCGCTTCCTGCAGGAGCCTCACAATGTGGGACATACCCTGTAAGCTCCAAGCCGTTCTTGTTCACGAATGGGGCCTGACACACTGGAGACGCTCACTTAGCATTTGCTAGAAGGAACGAATGAATGGGCTCATCTAGGGGGAGGCGCATGGGGGGGGGGGGCGCTGAGAACACTGGGTGGGGAGGCCTTGGGGCCACCACCTTGGGAGAAGAAATGAGCAGGAGTTAATGAGTCAGAGAGGGAAGACAGAGTGAACCGACACGGGGGGGACCTGACGGCAGGCAGGCAGGAGGCCGGCAAATTCAAGGAACGGAGAGGGTCGGCGAGGCGGGAGCTCTGAGCATGCGAGGAGCTAGAGGGGCAGATCATACAGGGTCCTTTCTGTTGCTTGTCGTCTGTCCATCCCTGGAGCAGTGGGAGGCCACTGAATGGCTTCAAACGTCTTGGGCAGTTTTCTTCCGTCCTCTGTTTCTCAATCCAGGCAACGGCAGCATGAGGGAGCGTACTCTCTACCCTTGTCCTTTGCCTTCCCAGCATTCGTCTCTTTCTCTTCTTCCTGGACACGGTGCCTCGAATTTCCCTTGGCAATCTACCCCTCCCGTCTCCTCAGCCAAGAGGCCTGGCTGGGATTGGTCCCGCACCAGCTTCAGAAAGTCCCTCGTTGCCGCAAGCCAGTGAAGATATGCCCTCTTCTTAACCCTAGGAATTAATGCGATGATGGTCACAAGACACGGTCGACACAGATGAGGTGAGAGGTGACCTTGGCTATGGGCTTCCAGGGTGTGAGGCTCTCTCTTCCACAGGCACTACCAAGAGAAACTCTTCTCCTGCATAGTTTGGAATGAAACTCCCCTTCTGCACCAGAAGCTATAGCAGGGGAGGATCCTTCCACTCCTGTAGGCCACCTTGTGGGACCTGAAGACGAAGCTGACATCTTGAAAGACAGAGCCAAGGAACACAGCCACGATAGACTGACGAGCTATCAGTCTAGCCACGACAGACTGACTTGACGATAGACTGCGAGCGCCTGGATCAAGCCTCACCTGATGCCAACTACTTCTGAACCTTTCAGCTTCCCCAGTCAATAATTCTTCTTTGTTTTTTAAAGCCATTTTTGAGTTGCGTTTGGGACATAGACGTACTTACTGGGTGCAGGCGGTTGAACCAGGGCTCTAATGTTGCTGATTCCGCGGAACAGTTTTCACAAAGACTTGCCGAAAGACAAGGGCATCTGGGAGGTAGAAACTCTCTGGAAACTGTACTCTGAAAGCATGAAATCTCATATTTTACCGAAGAATTATGATGGACCACCAGTCCAAAACGTCACACCACAGCACAACCAAATTCACAGCGAGCGGTCTGAACTGCATGTGGACACGGTTGCAAAGATTCGGGATTCAGTTTCCATTTGGAGGAGAGCCTAGAATTCTTGGATGTTTCCCTAAGGATTCAAGCTGGTGGATCTGAAAAGCCAGCAGGGGGATCTCCTGAGAGGCGTTTTTACAACTCTCCAGGATACTTCCTCCCTGAGGATAAGAAGGCGCTTTTCTTGTGGTCCTTGGGTCTTGCCATGGTGGAAAGTTGGCCGGAAATCAGAAGGGATGAGTAATGAGGAAGAGTTTGCAGGCTACAAAGAGCAGCATTTGGTTTGGGCTGGGCTTAAATCCTCAGTGGAAGGCCTGGCGGGTGGGTGTGCGTTTGTCGAAGCCCATTCATGGCTCCCTGGTGCCGGGCCTGCTTGGCCATCTCTTCCTTTTGAACTCAAGGAAGACGCTCAAGAACAGACGGCAGGCCCGCTGTGCTAAAGCCTGAGTGAGTCTCAGCCGGCTGGCGGCATTGACCCCGAGGAATCAGCACGGCCTCTGTCCTGCCAAGGTGTCTCAAGCCTCAGGGATCTTTCTCCTGAACAAGCTCCTCACAGATTTTTCCGGGAAGGAAATGAAGGGGGATCTTTGCTTAGGCAAGGAGGCTAGAAAGAACATTCGATCGGCCTTTACGTGACCTGTTGGAGTCTGCTTTTTATGGCCAATATTTTTTTTTTAGCTCGTCTATGAGTTGGACAGTTACCTAGCCTATCTGCACGTCCGTTTCTCCCGTGGCACCATGAGGACCACGCCACCTGCTCCATTAAGTTGCCCTAAAGTTAAGTAAAATGTCGTACAGAAATGGCTCGGCCCGGTCCCGTGTAGAAATTGCTCGGCCCGGACCAACACATTAATGAGCTCGATAAATATTGGCTGCAACAGGCACACGCCAGCGTGAGAATGCTACAAAAAGGGTAAATTGTAGTCCAGTGTCCTGAGAATGTCGTGTTGCCACGAAAAGGAAAAATTAAAAAAAAAAAAAAATCTAACCAAAGGAAAGCTAACTGCTTTCCGCTGCTTGTTCGCATGAAAACAGAACGCTATACTTTCAGTTCGGCGGGGGAGGGGTCACCGAGTTCAGCCCCTGCACTGGCTCGTGAACTTGTGGTTTCTGCCCAATGAATCAGTCCATGATGGGAAAATTAACTTATTGGAGCACAGTGATGTCAACGTCACTCTGAGGAAGGTGCGGGTACAACGTGCGGTCACCGCAAACATTTGGCGTTTGGAGACTCGATAATGTTGTCTGGGGGGCTTGCTGACATGCCGCTCACATTTACAACCTTGATGTTAATCTAAAACGTTTTGGTTTGACATCGGGGGAGACAGAAGGGCAGCAAGTGGAGGACTGTGACGTTCCTGTAGATGACAAGTAGGGACTGAGCGTCTCCCATGCTTCGACCCCTGGGGCGCTGGTTGGGGAGGGGGGGCGAGCCATTCTGCCAACTGCACAGCGGCTGCGTGAGTTGGACGAAGCGAACCCGGGGTCCCTCCTTTGCAGCTGGTCCAGTCTGCTCCCGAGCACCGGCCCATCTGCCAGTCTCGGAGCCAAATAACCGGAAAGCTGCTTGGACATGGATTGTTCTCTCTTTTGCTTCTAATAGGAAACTTCCTTCCCCAGAGGGGATCTCCCCGGCGGCTTCTGCTTATTTCTCACTGCAGTGTTGTCCGAGCCAGAGAAGCAAGTGCAACTTGAAAACAGGCAAAGTCAGCCAGGCTTCTCAGCAACCCTCTAATAGCCTAGATTGACTTTAGTGGTTTGGAGGAAATTCACATTTTTCCAAACCAGCTCCTCCGTCACCATAACAGCCAGGGTGTCTGGGAAAACTGCCTGCCTATTTTGCAGGGGCCATTATGTTAAGAGACAGATTAAAAATCATAAGAAGGGGTCAGAAGCTTTCTTGCTCTGAGCCAGGGAAAGAAAGAGAGCGAGATGACTGCCCGACATCTTGGGCGGATGCAGGCAGCCGGGCTGCAGAGGGCCAGTGCAGCTGTTGTTCCGTCCCCGAGAGTGGAATTGGTGCTCCTCAAAGACCCACGCGGGCCACGGACGGACTTCTCAGCAGAAGCAGCTTGTGCCCTAGACAAACCCTTGTTTTCCCATTCTGAGAAGAATACTCCCGGCGAGGGATTCGTAAACGAGGTCTGAAGGGGAAGAGGGGATTAGAGCAGAGAAGGAAATCTCACCACAAGAACTATTTACAAGCTATAACTCTGGTTGTTAATTTCAAGCCATCCAAACTGTTCTTGTATCTTTAGCCCAAAACAACAACTGACGGTCATCAATGCAGGGGTAATCCACCAGAGGAACGCTGCGACGGGGCTGTGGCACCCCAGCCTGGCCAGCCACCGCCTTTCCCCGGCAGATAAAATATGACCTTAATTATAAGTCAACTCGTTCTCATTAGGAGAGGGAGAGGGGGAAGCTGGAAAAGAGCGGCTGAGAAATGGAGGCCGGTCGCAGGGAGCAGAAATGTGCATGCAATTTGCAACAGGAAGAAAGCGAGGCTGACTTTTATAAAAGATGTGCCAAGAACACTCCCGGCTCCAGAAGAGATGGGAGCCTGGAGCAGGCAAAGCCTTGTTGATTACGCAGAGGCAAGATCCAGCACCACCATTCATACCAAGGGCTTCCTTTCTCATATGAAAAGTTGACTGCGAGGTAGAGATTTCTCATTGCTGTCTTATTTAATGATGGGAGGGGGTGTGGTTTCAATACCCACTCTCAAGAAAGAATGATCGATACTAACCTCACTAAGTTATTGTCTGAGCTGTTACCTCTTTCCCTTGCCCGGCTTACATTATTTGTGCCTCTGTTACGTGCTAGATATAAGCTTAATTATAATCAGGCAAATATTGTTATTATCACCACTTCACAGGCGAGGGAACTGAAATGTAATACACAGCACAGACACAACGCTAGTATATACTTGAATCAGGATTTCCAGATTCATGGGTTCCGGGGGCTTTGCTTCTATCCACGCCACTAGGGATGTAGGTGGCTTTTGCTTTTCATACCCATTTCCGCCACAACCCGTGAGGTACGATGTAACAGATGAGGCAATGGAGGCTGAGAGAAGTGAAGACAGTCACCCAAAGTGGCTCAACCCTTGTGTGCTGAGGCTGGAATTCTGCACTGTTCTCCCCAAAAGGGCTGGGCCCGATGTTCCGAAAGCCAACGTGGATCCTATCTTGATGTTGACCGCAAACAAAAAACAGGAAGGGTCGAAGCGGGAAGACAGTGAGCGGCTCCTAAAGACATTGTCCACACATTGCTGTGTCCTTGATCCTCCTCTCTCTCTCTCTGTCTCCCTCTCCCTCTCGCTTCCTTCCCCAGAGGGGATCTCTCCAGGTTCCCTGGTTCTTGCCCTTTACGAGAATCTGTTCAGTCTCTCATTCAATTCCACAAGCACCCCCAGTCCTTCCGATACATATTTTTGGCTTAACTTAGCCAGAATTGGGTTTCTGTCGCTTGCAACCAAAGAATCCGATACAGCGAATATAGTGAGTATCAAAGATTGAAGCTGGGAAAGCAAACCGTAAGGTCAAGTCCAAAGGGGACACAGATCAAGGAGAGAGGGACAAGCCAGAGGGATCAGAATGTGTGAAGGCGTGAAAGGCAAATGTTAGTGGAAAAAGAGGCTTGCGGGCAATGCAGGAAGTAGGCTGGGCAGCTGGAGGCTTGGTTTTTAATTTACTTCTGAATGTCTGGTGTTGTAATGGGTTGGCCTGGTTTACAGAACTCGAAGGGCCTTGCCTAGTAGATCACAACAGTTTTCCACAAATTGTGATCAGCACGTCGCTGGTAGTACAAAGGCAAATCTTTATCAAAAAATACGTACGTTTTTAAATGATCTTTGTGCTGTGATGTTGCACTCAATTTACAACAGTAATAGAAGCTTGCTTTCTTACATCAGGAAAGCTAAGGAAAAATCAGTCAATTTAAAGAAGAAAATCCTACATAAAAATGGCAAGAATCACAAAGGTGACATAAAAAAATAAGTGACATTTAAGAAACTGCATAGCTCTGTTTATTACTCCGTAACACAGCAGATGGAACCTGACCTCTGTTGAGTTAGATCTGGATAAACCAAGATGAAAATTTCCCATTTCCACGTACCCAGGTATGTAGGTTTTGGAGAATTTTAACCTTAACTGTCTGGAGGGTGACTTCTCTCTCTCTCTCTCTCTCTCTCTCTCTCTCTCTCGCTCTTTAAATTTCATTTTCGTAAAGAAGCAGAATCGGCGTCTTGATGGATATGTTAGATTCAGAAACCATAAGTGCTATTGTTGTATCAAAAACGAAACAGAAACACCAGAAGTGAAATAGAAAATTATATAGACTTGCCCGTCAAGGGAGCACAGGACAGTGATGAGATACAGTGGGTAGTTCTCTGTGGGAAAACAACCCCGGGCTCAGTCGGTTCCGGAAGCAGGCTTCTCCTCGCAGCGAGTCTGATGTAGCCCTGAAGACCAGCTCTCTGGAGATGATGGAGTTAGGCCACAGGTCTGAAGAGGGTTGGTTAAAGCAAGTCCTCTTGTCATGTTTCAGGAAGTCTCCGGTCATGTCGACAAAGGGTCTGAGACACAAGGGTCCCTCAAAATCCATCAGATTTAACTGTTTAGAGCCAACTGTGATGGCACACAGTATTCGGTTGTAAGCCCAGGCAAATCCTGCTCCAAATGGAAGTGCCCCTCCTCTTGGTACTCCCTCGTCCTGAAATGATGGGCAAGAGTATAAAAGAATAGGAAAGTTATCGTGTTTTCAGGTCCACACCACCATCATGGTTTCAGGGCCATTCCCACGGTGTTTGTTTAACTCACTTAAGCCTCCTTTGCACCTAGAATCATCTGATGTACGAACCAACAAGAGAGCGGCTGGGCAACAGCGTTTAAGACCTTGTTAACAATATTCTTGACAACAGCTACAATTAGGCACAACATAACCAACATTAAAGTGCCCTTTAATCAGGCCTTTACACAGATGGGTCATGAGGAAAGATTCCATTGGTCGGTTCGTCCCACCTTGGACAAGGAATCTCTTGTTCTTGAATTTTATATAGGAACCTCTTGACTTATCCTGAAACATTGATCCAAATGCCACAGGACGTGTTCGCCAGCACACAAAAGCCGCCTTGTTTGGTCAGTAAATAACCCAAAGTGAATCGATTGCTCAATGTCATTGCAAGTGAATAAGGCTTTCACCATGGAGCTTGACCAGCAGACACCTTGTGGGCAATTTCCTTGGGTGCGATTACCATTTTTAGGGATGACGTCTAAAGCAGTGTTCTCATCAGGAAGCCCGAAACCAAGAAAGAAGCCCACGCACAAGGGGATAGAGCCCATATCTCTCCCTCCTCTGGGACATCTGCTCTTGTGCGGGCAGGTTCTTGGGGGAAATCCGGCACGGGTACAAACCCAACCGTCCCCACCAAGACGGTAGACTCTTCCGTCTCCCCAAGGTCCCCGTCGGGTGGCAATATTATCTTAGCGGACTAATTACACAAGTCACGAAGGACATCATTTGACACTTTGGTAAATATTGTAAGTAAACTTCTCAGGCATCTAAGCCATTGTAACCAAACATACCTAAAGTTTAACAGAAAATAGTGTAGTAAGTTCAACAAGTTCAATAAGGACATTTTCTTTGATCTCTCAAAAAGAGTTAAGTTAGGGAAAAAAAAAGGTTTGTTAAATTATTTCCTGTGAATTAATAATTTACCATCAGCACAATCATGCATTATACTGCTTGAAAAATGTTTGACCATTAGAGCTAACGCTGTCGTTCCGAAAATTGGTTGCCGAATATTAACCAGAAAGATATCATTCTTACACGTAAGGGTATTAATGGCAGGCCAATCAGAAACAAATAAATTTCCATGGATATGTCTTATCATAATTGCAGCTAGTAACACTTTCAACAAAGTACCTTGATAGAAGCACTCCAGGGGCGCCTGGGTGGCTCAGTCGGTTGGGCGGCCGACTTCGGCTCAGGTCATGATCTCGCGATCCGTGAGTTCGAGCCCCGCATCGGGCTCTGGGCTGACAGCTCAGAGCCTGGAGCCTGTTTCAGATCCTGTGTCTCCCTCTCTCTGACCCTCCCCCGTTCATGCTCTGTCTCTCCCTGTCTCAAAAATAAATAAAACGTTAAAAAAAAATTAAAAAAAAAAAAAAAGACAGAAGCACTCCATAAGAAAGATCACAGTCTGGTGAATAAAAACAAGCTCTCACAATAATTTTGAGTTACTTAGAATCTGAAGAATGCTAGACAAGTCTATTTATGTTTGTTATGTTCTCTTTTTACAAGGTGAAAAAGCAAATCTTTGTGCTTACCCAATGGCCAGCCAGCAAAACCCAAAGACACTTTACATTTTCAAGACATCCTTAGAGGTTTGAGTCTAAATTTGGTGCCTGGTTTGGGGGAAAACACTATCAAGAAGAGACATTAGTAGAGACGGTCACAAGAGCAAGGGGAGGTCACCTGCTAGGCCACCTCATTAAACAGAGAGACAAATTGATGGGAGGTGACATAAGAATCATTAGGACGTCAATGCAGAACCTCACGGTTTCATTTAAAACAACCTATGGCGGGGCGCCTGGGTGGCGCAGTCGGTTAAGCGTCCGACTTCGGCCAGGTCACGATCTCGTGGTCCGGGAGTTCGAGCCCCGCATCAGGCTCTGGGCTGATGGCTCGGAGCCTGGGGCCTGTTTCCGATTCTGTGTCTCCCTCTCTCTCTGCCCCTCCCCCGTTCATGCTCTGTCTCTCTCTGTCCCAAAAATAAATAAACGTTGAAAAAAATAAATAAATAAATAAAACAACCTATGGCAAAAGGGAGTAAAACAGCAAAACAAAACAAAAAATAAACAAACCCCCCCCACACACACAAAACAACAACAACAAAACTCCTAAGAATTGAATCTACATCAGACAAAAGTGATTCTTCATTTCCTCGTGTAGAAAGAAAATGTAAACAAGTATAAGGTCATAATTTTCCTTTATCAGACCGTTCTTTTCCGTCATATATCATGTTTTTACTGATTTTTCGTGCCATTATGTTTAGATATTAAAACATATATAAATAGGCATACGACGCAATCTTTTACACGATGAATCTGATTAACATAAGACAGTGTATATGTTATGTTGATTTTACCATTCTGATTTAAATGTTATAAAAAGGCCAACGTGTGCGTGTACAGGCAAGAACATAAGTTTAAATGATCACATGTATGGCAGGCTGATTAAAATCCCCTTACAGATCTCCACATCCCGGGGCGCCTGGGTAGCTCAGGAGGTTAAGCGTCCGACTTCGGCTCAGGTCATGAACTCACAGTTCAAGAGTTTGAGCCCCTCATTGGGCCCTGTGCTGTCAGTGCAGAGCCCGCTTCTCATCCTCTGTGCCCCTCTCTCTCCGCCTCTCCCCTGCTCATGCACACACACACACACACACACTCTCTCTCTCTCTCTCTCTCTCTAATAAAATAGACATTAAAAAAAAAAAAAGATCTCCACATTCCAATTCAGGAACCTGTGGCTATGTAAGGCACAGGGCAATAGGGCCTTGGCAAATGTGATTAAGCTGAGGATGCTAAGATTATCCTGCATTATTTGGGAGTGCCTCCTATAATCACAGGGTTCTTATAAGAGGCAGGGAGGAGGTCAGAGAGGAGCAGAGATGCTTAGCTGCTAGCTTTGAAGATTGGAGGAAGGAACCAAGGAGTACAGGTGGCCTCTGAAAGCTGAAAACAGCAAGGAAGCATAGTCTCCCCTACTAAAGACTCCAGAAGGCGGGCAGATCTGCCCTTGATTTTAGACGTCTGACCTCCGGAACTGTAAGACAGTAAAGTTTTCTGAAGACATGAAGTTTGCAGAAATTCATTACAGCAACAATACAACACTACACTCTGCACCTAGTTTCCTCTCTGCTTTAGGAATTGGAAATAAAAAGTATTCATTGCTGACCCTTAAGGTTTCAAACCCATTAGAGATCTTAAAAACTAAAGTCACCCTTTAAAAACAATGCAATACGCATGATGTTGAAAATATCAGAAGATACCATTTTAGAAGTCTCAGTAAATAATTCTGTAGATTCATGTAATTTGTGGCATGACTGAAGTTGTAAAACTCAACTCTTGTTATGAAGACATTGGTTAATTATGATTCATGCTAATTGAACACATACATTTACGTGTTTATCATTTTAATTGTTTTTTTTTAACATTTCTTCATTTTTGAGACAGAGAGAGGCAGAGCTTGAGCAGGGGAGGGGCAGAGAGAGAGGGGGACACAGAATCCGAAGCAGGCTCCAGGCTCTGAGCTGTCAGCACAGAGCCTGACGCGGGGCTCGAACTCACGAGCCATGAGATCATGACCTGAGCCGAAGTCGGACGCTCAACCGACGGAGCCACCCAGGCGCCCCACATGTTTGTCATTTTAAACACTTAGGAGAACAATGTCAGCTTAAGACAACTATAGGAAATTCAGAAAATCCAGATTAAATAGGCATGCTAGCATGAACTAGAAAAGCGTGCTAACATTACTTTCACACTGTGATTACATCAAAGAGAAGTCATCCCAATAGGCTAATTTTCCAGGATTCACCTTGATTGTAAACATTTCTCTTATTTCACATTAGGTAGCAACAGTTAACACTTCAGATTGTTCAAAAGCACTGAACGCACCACATTGCCATCTTAACGTGTTTACCTACTAACCAAGATCACAGCTCACAGGAAACTCTCTGTCAGAGACGCAGCCTCACCAGGAGAGTATGTCTCAAAAGAGATAAAATAGGGGCACCTGGGTGCCTCAGTCGGTTAAGCGGCCGACTTCGGCTCAGGTCACGATCTCGCGGTCCGTGAGTTCGAGCCCCGCGTCGGGCTCTGGGCTGACGGCTCGGAGCCTGGAGCCTGCTTCGGATTCTGTGTCTCCCTCTCTCTCTGCCCCTCCCCCGTTCATGCTCTGTCTCTCTCTGTCTCAAAAAATAAATAAACGTTAAAAAAAAATTTAAAAAAAAGAGCTAAAATATTTAGAGCATTAGCAATGAACTTGTTTTGCCTCTCAGAAACCCTTGAGTTCTCTGCTGAATTCATAGATGTGCTTTCAAGTCTCTATAAACCAATTAAGTTAAGGGCTCCTATAGAATTGCAGAATTTGTAATCTGATTCATTCACTTCCTCCTATCTGGACCAGATATGCTGGAGTGTGGCATTAAGAACAGAGTTTACAGCCAACAGCAAGTCTGACCATTGTGGAATTGAAATCGTTTATGTTGGGAGCTTGGGGGGTGGGGGCAGATGTATTAACTGTTTTCGAACTTGGCAGTCTATATGTTTAACAGAAAACAGACATAGAAGGGATTCCTTCCTTGGCCAAAAGACTGCTTAAGAAAGGCAGTATTTGCTTCTCTTCTCCAGACAAACAGTAGACAAACCAAGGCTGCGAACTGTGGCTGAACAGTCCAGAGTCCAAAGCGCATCTCGCAGGAGACTGCCGGCCAAAAAGACAAAGCCGGTCGAGGGTACGGTCCCTCCCACCACCTGGATTAAACCCAGGAAACTCCGTGAGGATGGGAAGGACACAGCCACGCGTGGAGAGCAGATCGTTACTGGGGGACTCAGTGCGGGAGGACTGAGCCCAGCAGGGAGGAGCTCACGTTTTCCAGTTTCGAAATCAGGGGCATCTGTGAATGAGGCTGGTCAAGGCAATCTCAGGGAAACCATCGTTCTTTCTGCCCGAGAGTTGAACAAAGACCCTCAGAACTGAAAACAAGCATAAAACAAAGACAGTAATAAGCAAACAGAAATGAGCCTATTCCCTTGCCAGGCAAGGGAAGCCACGCCAGTGAGGACATTTACTGAGTAGTTCTCAAGATAGGAGACAGTCAGGGATCTTTCAGTGCTAGAACGGGGGAGTTCATGGCTGCTGTGCTAACTAATCACTGAAACCTAGCCGTCTGCATAGGATGCAATGAGCCCGGAGGTCTGTATGCGAGAGTTCCATTGATTATCGATTAGGAAAGAGTTTGTTGTTAGGTCCTGTAAGCGTCTGGAGTATCAGGCTCTTCCAAGTCCATGGTTCTGTAACGGCTTCCACTGTTTAGAACTCGTGATGAAACACAACATCCAGCTTTGATAGCCCCTCGGCAAGCGCTGTAGTACGATTGTCTTTTTGTGAAAGGCATTAAAAAGAGGGAACTCCGAATGGTACGCCTACAGTCATCCAAATTATGCAGCGGCCTACACACCGTCTCCTCTCAACCAGGAAACTGCTATCCTTCCAACCAGAGACGAAGAAATGGCAGCGTTAACCGGGGAAACGATAGAGGGCGCCCTTGCGGGTGTACATCCCCAGGCTGTCAGTGGGATCCAGAAAGAAGGAAGCTGTATTACTCCTGGCATCTGCACTTGTTTTTTGTTTGGTTCTTTGTTTCCATGTTGTTGAGCATATAGCAGTTACCAGAAAAACATCTCTTTTCAATTAACAAAGTTATTTTTATTTGGATTGATCACAGTCCCAATAGGGGCATGCCTAGGGTTTGTTATTAATAAACCCAATAATAATCAAGCTTCCTAGAAACCTTTTATTAGGGCCATTTGGAATGAAAGCATCAACATAAACTCGGTTGCTTTAAACTATACTTGATGCTAATAAATCTATTCCTGGGTGGCTTATGTTCTGGCCAATCAAACGCGTTGAGTTTCCAAGTCATAATAAACTGTGATTAAGGAGACAACTGAGGGAGGCTATTTCTTCTTCTATGTCAAGGCCAATATAGACAGCCAAATACTTTGTGCATTCCTTCATTTCCTTCCTGTTGTGATACAGACTTTTAAAAGCTGAGACAGCAACAGTGAAGAACTGTCAAAAGAATTTGAGTCTGTCAAAGCTCAGAACTAAACCCTAAAAAAGGGTTCACTTACATGTAAATTTTACCTTAGTAAACTTCCTCTATAAAAAAGGAATTTGAATTTTGTTCCCTGACAAAGAAAGAACTAAGGCGTTGACTTAAAAATGGCTTCCAGTATCTGCGGATAAAATGTCTGAAATTCGCTTCAAAATATGCCAAGGGAAAGGGGTACGAATGAAACAACGTTGGCCAGCGAGATGATAAAAGTTGGAGCTGGGTGGTGGGCATATGGGGATTCATTATACTATTCTCTCTCATTCTTTATATGTTTCCAATTTTCCACAATAAAAAGAATTTGAACAAATAACTTAGGAGTTCATAAAGGGCTTTTACTCAGAGAATGCTGAACTAATAATGTTTTCCCATGCCAGGCACAATGCTCAAGATATTAAACATCAGATAATGAGTGTTTACCATATGCCACATTGAGCTATGTGCTTTATGTGTGTTCACTCACTCGGTCCTAGCAGCCCTGCAAAGTAAGTATTATGATTCTTGGTCTATAAAGAAGGAAACTGAGGCTGAGCAAATAAGGGGTCTTGCCTCAAGTTCCACAGCTTGGAGATGGAGAAGCCAAGATCCAAACCCATGCCAAAGGCTAGTTTTTGTTTTGATTTGGGTTTTAGTTGAGGGTGTGCGTGTGTGTGTGTGTGTGTGTGTGTGTGTTTACAATGCTTTAATATTAAGTACTATTTTCTTATATTGTTGTTGTTCCGTTTTGAAAAAAATCAGCCAAGGGAAGACGCTTAAATGTTTTCCCCATGCAGGAAATGTCGTATGTGTACATTTTCCCAGCATGCTTTACAAATCCCATGTTACCTCCTGTTAGAGCAAGTTGGTCAGGGAATGATGCTACTGCCCTGAGTTCTCTTTCACCTCCTGGGGAAGGTTTTCCCGATCACCCAGCCCCCAACAGGCGCTCCCTCTTGATTCCTGCATCCTTTAAGACTTGAGCAATGAGCTTGGGGTTCTGGGAGAGGCCCCCTTTCTGTGCCTCCTGGGGGAAACCCAGCCAGATTGTGTTTGTTCCGCTCCATCAAAGATTACAGCTCAGAGATTATTAAGAATAAGACGATACTAGGGAAACAACTACGGTAGAGAAGAGGCAAGACAGTGAGCAGGAAACTGCTCTATCTCAAGCATATATTCTGTGCTTTAAGACCTATTGTACGGGATCTGGCTTTTTTTTTTTTTTTTTTTTTTTTTTTTTACCACCATTGGCACAATCCTAATGGAAAGGGATTATTATTCCCGTCTCGGAAAAACTGGAGGTCTCAATGTTTGAGGGTGTCTAGGGTGAATGACCCTAATATTCATGCTGTTTCTAGTATGTGATTTTGCTATTTTCTAGCAGAGTGATTTTCTTGCTTCCCTCCCTCTGATCCTCAGTTTTTTCATGTGCCAAACTGCGGTAATCAACCTAACGGGGGAAGATGGTAATGAGGATAATATGAAAATGCCTAGCGCCTAAATACACACAAATACATATCCTCACTTGGGTGGGGGTTTACTGCCCAAGATATGGGCGCACGAGGTTTGTTTCCCAGGGGACTTCACAGCAGCCACACTTTTCCAACTCGTGGTAATGTTAGGAGACATCGGGGTCCATAGCCAGGCTTTATGCCATGCCTCAGCCCTCCCCAGTTCTACAACTGCTTTTCTGCCAGCATTAGATTCACCTCCGCCCTCATCACAAGCCTTAGAAAAAGTAGACGCAGGACGGAGGAGGCCCATTCTGTCCTCACCTTGACCAAAGGCAGTGGCCCCCCGAATAGAACATCATAGTCGAAGACCCCATCCCTGAGGCAGGCACAGAGTTCCGATTTTCTCTTTGCACTTGCCTGAAGTCGCCATCTGGCTGTCCAAGTGCCCCTGTCCACTTGTCCTCCAAGTCCCCATCCTTCTCCTATGCAGCCTGGATCATCCCTGAAATCAGATAATTAGCTGGATAATTAGTTGGTAAAATTCACTCTGCTGGCCTACGAGGGCAAGGACCATGTCTTGTTCACCCCTGGATCCTAGCATCTTGTAGAGTACAAGGCACAAAGTAGGAAATTCATAATACTTGTTGAATGTTAGAACAATAAAACACTCCAAATATGCGAAGCTTTCCTCTTTGCGAAGCCAGATTCCCTCTCTATCGTCTTGATCTATTTTGACCATAGGTGAGTTTACCTGTACTGTTTGGACTATGCCCTTTGCTCTATCCACTGTCGATGGTGTAACCAGTTAGTGGGCAAGGTTGTGACAGGTTTATACAATAATCAGATTATTCGTGTGATGAGCAATAAAATCTCGGGATCAAGGATGAGAGCTCTACGTGGTTTTGCCACACATGAGCCAAAAAATAACTACAAATCATGTTTTAAATCCAAATCATGATGAATACTACCAGGAGAAAAATCCTATACAAATGAAACTTGGCACCTAAACCTATACCCACCAAAGTTGAGACTGGGACAATACGAGGAAGCGAGGCACCTGGGTGGCTCAGTCGGTGAAGCACCTGACTCTTGATTTTGGCTCAGGGCACGACCTCACAGTTGGCTAAGAGTGTGGAGCCTTCTGGGGATTCTGTCTCTCGAAACTAAATGAAAACGTAAAACTTAAAAAAACAAAAAAGAGAAAGAAAATATGAGGAAGAGGATGGGATTCAATGAAGGAAACTCAACGCTCTGGTTAACAAAATGATACTCGCCAAATACCTACAGATGAGCCAGGTACTCGTGGTAAAGTACATTCACAAAAATCTTAGGGTGGGTTCTTTTCTCGGTTTTCTCAATTGAGGCTAAAAATAGTGCCTACTTCATAGGGTCTTGGGAGGACAAACTGAAAGAATACACCAAAAAAACATGCATCGTAAATGCTCAGGACACTTAGTAGTTATTGTTCCCATTATCTGATCAAAGGCAAAGCTGGTGGTGGCAGAACTGGAACTTTGGAATGAGAACTTTCTCTCCCCAAGGCTTTTGTTTATTCCCCTTCCACACTACGCATGTTTACACACAGTGAATGTAATAGCCAAGACCTTCTAAGGTGGCGGTTTGTTCTGAGGTGCCCTGTGGTTAGAAGCACACGGCCACGGGGTCATCTTCTTCACATGGCCAGATAGACCTGACCTCTAGGCCCTGACGGGAACAAAGCGATAAAGCCCGTCGTGATTACCTTCAGGTCTCCATAATGCAGAAGACGGTGGGTATAGTGTCAGCGGTCAAAAACACTGGGCAGAGGTTAAACTCACATCCATCTGGGTTCCTGACTAGCACACAGCCTGGCTCATTCCAGGCCCTTGAAAATCGGCCGCCATTTTGAGTGGGAAGGCGGAACAGCTGGCCTGCCTCAGGCAGATTCCAGCTAGGATGAACAAGAGACACTGGTTTTAGAAAGAAACTCTTGTTAAAACAAATAAGCAGCCAATCAAGGTGTCAAAAGCTCTCAGATACTGTTGTGTCTTCATTAGGGCTTGATTCATAAAGCTGCCTTTCCACCTGGTGTCACGACATAATTAATCCCTTTCATTTGGGCCTTAGCTTTGCCATCCCTCCCTTTGGTTCTTGATACAGAAAATGGGTTCGGGGCGCCTGGGTGGCTCAGTCGGTTGAGAGTCCGACGTAGGCTCAGGTCATGATCTCGCGGTTCATGGGATTGAGCCCCGCGTCGGGCTCTGGGCTGACAGCGCAGAGCCTGGAGCCTGCTTCGGATTCTGTGTCTCCCTCTCTCTCTGCCCCTCCCCTGCTCACACTCTGTCTCTCAGAAATAAATAATCATTAAAAAAAAATAATAAAGGGAAAAAAAAAAAGAAAGGAAATGGGTTCTAGGCCCAAACTCATTTGGGAACTAGGGAAGAAGTTGTTTCCGGGTTGGGAGCGGGTAGAACATATGGAAATGGGTGTCAAAGGGATCTTTATCCCCCATGTGGTCTTTGACAATGTTACTCTCTCTGCTCCCACGCCGTCCAGCTTTTTACTGCCTCCATCTGCTCTGATTGGGCTGCCTTTGTTCTGTCACTGGACACATTGGGCCAATATAACTGAGAAATCTCCCATCTTTTACCGATAGACCTTAAAGCACTCTATGCACACCCATCACTAACACGCAGGCAGGCCTCTGTGGCAGGTGGCTTTAGCACCAGTTCCGAGGCTGGGCCCGGGTAGGGACCTGCTGCAGTCTAAGTTAAATTGCAAAAGTTCCGAGAGGCATTCAAGGCAGCCTCTAATGGCGATTACAGATTAGAGCCTTCGCATCAAAGGCTGCTTGTCCTGACTTAATCGAGAAAGCCTGTACCAATCTACCTTGAAACCTGCCAGGGCATCTAAAATGTATGTATTCTGAAGCATGCACTATCTCTGTTTCCCCTTTCCCACTAGCGATCTCTCCTCTGCTTCCGGTGAGAGAGCTGAACTGAATTTCAGCAATGAATAAGGAGGACAGTAGAGGAGAAACTGTTTGTAAATTGCAAACTGACTTTGCAAATAACAAGCCCGGGATATCATTCGGGAAATCGGGTTGCATGGGCCGAAAAGGAAGGGGGGTGTTTTAAAACTGGCCAATGAGAAAATGAGGGCCATTGCGCCTTCTGTGGTTTGTTCGAAAGAATGGGAACCCACCGCATGGGTTCTTGCTGTGTGGGCTGGTGGATCTGGTAGATGATCCTGGTGTGTAGGTGGTGAAAACACTCAGATATGAAATGGTGGTGGTAATCTGAAATGGCACAACCCTTTTGGAAACCAGTTTACCAATTTAAAGGAAACGTGTAAACAGTAGGACAAGGAACACTTGAATATTCTAAAACTTGTGAAGTTGTCCACGAAGGGCAAAAATGTGGGAAGGATTGTCTTTAGAAATTATCCATTCCTGGGGCGCCTGGGTGGCTCAGTCGGTTAAGTGGCCGACTTCGGCTCAGGTCATGATCTCGCGGTCTGTGAGTTCGAGCCCCGCGTCGAGCTCCGTGCGGGCTCTGTGCTGACAGCTCAGAGCCTCGAGTCTGTTTCGGATTCTGTGTCTCCCTCCCTCTGACCCTCCCCCGCTCATGCTCTGTCTCTCTCTGTCTCAAAAATAAACGTTAAAAAAAAATTAAAAAAAGAAAAAAAGAAAAAAAAAGAAATTATCCATTCCTTCGGTCCTGCATAATGGGATTTGAGGTCTCCTAGATAAAGACTAGATAAAATTCCACTTTAGGAATGCCTTGTACTTGATTTTCACTTGATTTTCAAATCACCCCAGACCTGTCCTCCACCTGCCTTCTGTCTCCTCGGCCGTGCTGGTGAAGACCAGCACTGCTCCTGCTAAGAGAGTTTCTTTCCTCTCCTGTTCCCTCTCCAGCATTGTGAACCTTAGCGCTCTGACAGGGTCCCAGGAAGTCTGGCAAATATCCCCCCACCATGTCTTGATGGAATGTTCCACAGAAGCTGCTGTTATTAGGCGTGTTGTCTCTATGGCGTTCCAAAATAAAGTAAAACAACACAGGCTGAATTCTGAAACAAACCCAGCCCTCCTCCTTCCCTCTCAATCTGACTCGTGTGTCTACATTTAATTAATTGGGCTTGTTGCTGATAGATCATCTTATTTGCACAAACAATTAAGTGCAATTACTTGGGTACACCCATAATGGCTCCTAATCTATTATGCTTGGCAAATTTGGCCAGACAGGACCAGAGATGCCGTTTCCAAATCTGGTTCTTCCGTGTCTGCTGCACTCACTGTTGGTCATAAACGTGCAATGCAGGATTGATTTACATGTTCAGCCTTTAATGACATTCAGATGTTTCATCATTTCTCCCAGTGCTAGATGCCCTCGGTTAGAGAAACCCTAAAACTTCCTTCCGTTCAATCCACCGCGATTCATTTCAGCATATACCCAGGGCACCTCTGCAGACCATGCTTTGTGTGTTTCAGAGCCTCGTCCTCAACACTCACTCTGCGAGCCAGGTCATACTCATCATCTTGCTGTAGTCCCATCACTTCTGCACGTTTGTTACCCGGAAGCAGTCTTCCGCTCTACAGTCGTGAAACGAACATGTAGGCACTTTTGAAGTCAAGTCTGTGTTGTGGCTGATGTTTAATTTCATGTGCTCTGCTCGCCTTCCCGATGAATTCTTTGCCATTTCCTTGGAGTCTGAGAGTGGTGTAAAAAATAAAAGACTCCGGCTCCCTGAAGGTAAAGCCTAGCAGACCTGTGCCGAGGAGACCGGACTTGCCCACGTGTGCGATGACCAGGTTAGGGGTTCAGGGTGACATGGAGAACTTGGGAGAGGGAGTTGGGAATCTAGGCCTCTGGGCGACGGCCCAGAATATTGGGAGAGGAGGAGTAATTTGTAGAGTTCCTTTTGTAACATTGCAGCTGATGTCAGAGGCAAAGATCTAAGTTTGCAGGAAGCAGATAAAAAGGAGCAAGGGGGAGGTGGTTGCCCTCAGGGAAAGAAGAAACCTCCAAGGCTCTATCATGTTAGGGAAGGGAGGCACGGAACAAGAGACAAAGGTCTTCATTTTAAAGAGAATTGATAGAGGGGCTCCTGGTTGGCTCAGTCGGTTAAGCATCCGACTCCTGATTTCAGCTCAGGTCATGATCTCGTGGTTCGTGGGATTGAGAGCCCTGTGCTGACAATGCAAAGCCTCTTGGGATTCTCTCCCTCCCTCTCTCTCTGCCCGTCCCCTCCTGGAGCACTCTGTTTCTCTCGCTAAATAAATAAATAAACTAAAAAAAACAAAACAAAACAAAAAAAAAAAAACCAAAGAATTAATGGAGATCAGACTCAGGCATGTTGGGGCAGATGGGGCTGACCACATCTAACCTTAACCTGTGGGGAAGAGGGGCCATCCTCCTAATCCTCCACTTGGAGACCTCTCCACGTTCAGTACAAAGCACCCTGTGCTCCAGTTGACTGACGTCACCTAGTAACCGTGGGACTTGAACAAGTCACTTAACTTCTGCTGGGCCTCAGATGAGCCATCCGTAAAATGGGTGACTTGGCTGCAGGTAGCATCCAAAGCCCTTGCTATCTTCCCACCTCCCAGTCCTGGTTACGTCGATTGTTCTTGCCCCATTTTATTTTGTTAATGTGAATGTAATATTATTACATTTTAAAATTATTATGAATTTTATAATTTCACAAATGGGACACACGTGCATTCTCTGTAGTTAAAAACACGCAGATAAGGCTGAAGTCGCCTTTGATCGCTGTTATTAATTTGCTTGTATCCTTCCAACCCTTTTGTCCGTGTTAGGTATAAACAAGCTTATGTTTAAGGTACCGTTGTTATCAAATGGCATGTATTCCGCAAGATGTTTTGTGTTCGTTCGTCATGTCCTGGAGACTTTTCCCGGGTAGTAATCCTCTATTTATCTCGTTCTCTTCAAAAACTGCTACATCGAATTTTACACCATAATTGCACCGTGGCCTTTTTATTCCTGCAGGAAGACGTTTAAATTGTTTTCCACTGATTCGGATGATGTGACGTAGAAGACCCCTCTGAGTGTGTCCCCTTCACACGACTGGGGGCTTATTTCCAAAAATTGGGTCTCGATCACGTTTATTCCCCTGGCAGCCACTTTATCTGGGGACCGGCACTGGGGCTGTAGTCGATGTTCGCTGAATAAAGCAAAATTCGGTTTGGGTCCCTGGTAAGACCGAATGGTCCCGCCCTTAGGAAGCAGGCAGTTTAAGACCTAAGAATCCATGAAAGTAATGCTGTGTTAAACATCTTTAAATCCTTAGAATAAACAAAGGAGACAGAGACATCAAATGATTCATTTGCTCGTAGGACAGATCCTAATTAAGTTAAGGCAGGCGGAGGCAGTGGGATCTGGAGATAAGTAGGGGAAGGCTCTGCCTTCAAAAAGCTTACCTTTTGATGAAGGGAGCCACAAGGAGACCAAGTATGTAGACAGATATCTTCTAGAAAGGACAGAGGAATGTGGGAAGTTCCCTCAGAGCAAAGAGCCTTTGAGTCAAGTTGGAAGCTGGGGAGGGAACAGTGATTGAAGATTTGGAAAGTTGGAAGAGAGATTCCGGGGGAAAAAAGAAAGCTGTGTGAGTTAGCATGTCTCCAACTTGGCCATGCACGATAATCACCTGCGGGTTTTGTTCCACTGCTTATTCTCAGTCAGATTGGCCCTAGATTCTGTGTCTTTTTTTTAATGTTTATTTTATTTTGAGAGAGAAAGCAGGGGAGGGGCAGAGAGAGAGGGGGACAGAGGACCCGTACCGGGCCTCGCGCTCACAGCAGAGAACCTGATTGGGGGCTTGAACTTACGAACCTCGAGATCATGACCAGAGTTGAAGTCGGACGCTTAACCATCTGAGCTACCCAGGCGCCCCTAAATTCTGTATTTCTATGAGCTCCCAGGTGACTGGGAGCGGCTGGTCACATTGGAAAATCCTAGGCGTATTTGGAGGCCTTAGGCTACAGGAAAAAAATGGTAGGAATTTAGCATTAAAACCATGATCAAATTCCAGAGGGTCTTAAACATCAGCGTGACTTGATAACATTGCTTGTTTTGAGCATTTCCTAAAAATTTAGCGCAGCCCTGTGATTTGTTTACAGTGACAACAACCAGGAATATTTCCCAAGATACTACTGTTTCCAGGCACTTTTCTCAGTGCTGGCAAGGCAGCTACGACCCGGACAGAACAAAACCCTTGCTCTTGTAGAGGTGACATTCCCGGGAGGTGGGAGAGGCAATGAACAATGAAAATAATAAATGATACAGCGTTAGATGGTGATAAATGCCTTGGGAAGAATAGAGCGCGGAAAAGGGGATAGATTTCATTTTCATGTAAGGTTGATCAAGGTAGGCCTCAAGGATTGGCATAAAGATATGAGGGCGATAACGTGGCTAATTATGTGGGTTGGGGGGAAAAGCATTGCAGGCAGAGGGAACAGCCAGTGCAAACGCCTTGAAGTTTTATAGCTAAACGAAAACCCAGCGAGGTCAGGTAATTGACCCAAGACCTCCCACCCAAGATGAAAAACCAGGTCTAACTCGGGTTCGAGTCACTGACCCGTGACTCGGGTCTAACCACTGTTCTGCTCGTCTTTCTCAGTCTGTGGCTTATGATGAGCCTCTGGTAATAAAAACACTATCACTCTTTTGTCAGGCACTGGGCACTTCCCCGCTGCACAATGAGCAGTGATGCCCCCTGCCTACACTGTGCTGTCGGGGGAGGGATGTCTGCATGGCCAGGCCAGGTGTGAAAGGGTGCTGCTTCACCTGGGCCAGCTCTCACCCTTCACTAAACTAGAAAAGCCATGAAGGAGAACACTTGTTGGGATGAGCACCGAGCGTTATATGTAAGTGATGGATCACTAAACTCTACTCCTGAAAAAAAAAATTTTTTTTTGATTAGAAAAAACCCATGTGACTAGGTACGATTAGTGATAGCCCAATTTGAGAACGATAGAACTGAGGCTCAGAGAAATGACGAGTCCAAGGTCAACAGTGCGTCTTACATTCGTTAGGAGGTAATGAAGCTTATGAAGGAATGAAGGAGGAACCTGGGAAGGTCTACCGCCACGGCCCATGTTCTTAACCATTTATGCCACCCCCCTGGCCCCATGCTCTACTGTGATGACGCAAATGCATGAAACTCAAGCCTTCCTGCTGTTCATGCAGAATAATCCGTATTAGTTCTAGAAGTATATTACTAGGACTTCTCTCGACCAATTTATACCTGAGGGTTTAAGTGCTAAGAATGTGGTAAAGAGAGAGAGCTTATCTTCTAGTGGGGGGGGGGGGGGGAGAGACAGGGGCAGCTAATAAACATTTAAGTAAATGAACAGGGGCTCCTGGGTGGCTCAGTCAGTTAAGCCTCCAACTTCGGCTCAGGTCACGATCTCGTGGTTTGCGAGTTCGAGCCCCGCGTCGGGCTCTGCGCTGACGGCTCAGAGCCTGGAGCCTGCTTCGGATTCTGCGTCTCCCCCTCTCTCTGCTCCTCCCCTGCTCACTCTCTGTGTCTCTCTGTCTCTCAATAATAAATAAAACATTATAAAAAAAAATGTTTTTTATTTAAAAACATTTTTTTTAACGTTTATTTATTTTTGAGACAGAGAGAGACAGACCATGAATGGGGGAGGGACAGAGAGAGAGGGAGACACAGAATCGGAAGCAGGCTCCAGGCTCCGAGCCGTCAGCCCAGAGCCCGACACGGGGCTCGAACTCATGGACCGCGAGATCGTGACCTGAGTCGAAGTCGGACGCTTAACCGACTGAGCCACCCAGGGGCCCCAAAAAATGTTTAAGTAAATAAATAAATAAACAAACACATAAACAAATTAAGATAAACCTGGAGCATCTTATGCCAGGAAATAAGAAAAGCTCGAAGATTGATAGGGACACATCAAGAGAACCTCGAGACGGCTTAACCGACTCCCCACTGGTCTGTTCTGGATCAATTACAGCGTCAAAATGAATAATGACAGTAATGGATGATAGTACCTTGAACGAAATCCGTGAGTTCATATTGATTCAAACAAACAACTACATAAGTGTGCAAAGAAAAAGAAAGCTTTTCCTCGCAGTAGCATACCAACTAATAAATATAGAAGAAAACAAGGAGAAACATATTATTTTGGCAATTCCCTTAACAATACTTGACCCAGGCATGACTCTCAATGGTAAAACCATAGTATAAAAATTTGGTGAGAAACAGGACATTCCCATGGTCTCAGAGGATGCCCCTACAGATGAGTTTACGGATTGCCAAGAGGAAAAAATGGTACACGCACAATGGAGAACTCTGCAGAACATACGACCTTTTAACAAGCGGTCAACATAAGAATCCTCAGTAATAATCATGTGCCTCCCGATACAGTGCACTGAGACCACGTCACCGAATGGCACTCCTGCCGAAAATGCATGACCTGAGTCTAATCATAAGGAAGCAAGCAAACAAATCCAAAGGGTGCGACCGCTTCTCAAAACAACTGATCTGTGCTCTTCAACAAAGCCAAGGTCACGAAAGACCAAGAAAGGCTAAGAACTGTTTCAGAGGAAAGGAGAATGAGAAGACAAGACAAACACAGTCCGTGCCTCTGGACTGTGTCCTGGGTCGGGAGAAAACGGTGCCACAGAAGACGTTACCAGAACAAATTGTGAAGCCTGAACGTAGACCGTGTATTAGGCGAGGGTATGGCATCAATATTAGATAATAATACCGTGTCGGGGGGCGCCTGGGTGGCGCAGTCGGTTAAGTGTCCGACTTCAGCCAGGTCACGATCTCGCGGTCCGTGAGTTCGAGCCCCGCGTCGGGCTCTGGGCTGACGGCCCAGAGCCTGGAGCCTGCTTCCGATTCTGTGCCTCCCTCTCTCTCTGCCCCTCCCCCGTTCATGCTCTGTCTCTCTCTGTCCCAAAAATAAAAAAACGTTGAAAAAAAAAAATTAAAAAAAAAAAATTAAAAAAAAAAAAAAAAAAAAAAAGAAAGCTCCAAAGAGCAGCGCATGGAAAGATCTATAGGGAGAGGGGCAGGGGCCTCAGCCTACAGCTGGGTAAGCTCCCAGGGGATGCCAGCATCCAAGTGGCCCGGAGCTAGATCGTTCGGCCCCCTGGAGCACCCCAGCTGACCCGACGTGGAGCAAAACCTAGTCATCCCCACTGAGCCCTGCCCCAATTGCAGGAAATCATGAGCAAACCCTGATTGCAATTGCTTTAAGCTACGATTTCCTGGAGTGCCTTGGATGCACAACGGGAGATAATTGACAGACACAGATGTGTGCACAGGTCACCCAACTAGGAAAAGGTGGAGCGGAGATTTGAACCTAGTCCTGGGGTTGCCAGCTGCACTGAGAGTCACCGCATCCTTGCCACCTCCCAGCGGGCTAATGTCAGGCAAATCTCCGTGCACAGGACAGCACCTGGCACAAGCCAGCACAGCTAGAAAGCGCCAGGGTTTTACAGCAACTCGGGCTCCATTTTGATGCGTAAAAACGCACCGGCCTTTATCCATCCTGAGAATTAAACTTCTTCCAAACATGGCGGCGGCTCTTCTTCAGTAGGTCTCATGCTTTAGAAGAATCATTGGAGGAGCTTGTTAAATGGCAAACCCAGCTCCCCCCTCGGTTTCCCCATCCCCAAGCTTTGGGATCACGTCTGAAGGCTGAACTTGTAAAAGATTTTTTTCAACTTTACTGAGATAAAACTGACGTACACGGAATAGCACACATTTAAAATGTGCAGCTTGAGGGGCGCCTGGGTGGCTCAGCTGGTTGAGCGTCCGACTTCGGCTCAGGTCATGATTTCACGGTTCGTGAGTTCGAGCCCCGCATGGGGCTCTGTGCTGACAGCTCAGAGCCTGGAGCCTGCTTCCGACTCTGGGTCTCCTTCTCTCTCTGCCCCTCCCCTGCTCAGTCTGTCTCTCAAAAACATGAATAAACATCAAAAAAAAAAATTTTTTTTAATGTACAGTTTGATCAGTTTTGACATATGTTTACACCCGTGAATCTATCCCCATTATCAGAATTAGAAACATTTCCTTGTACCCATGGTAATTCAGCCTTCCTTCCACCCTCTCACTAGACAACTACTGATGTGTTTTCTGTCACTGTAGATTAGGTGGAGGTTTTTTCTGTTTTGTTTTGTTTTGTTTTACGTGCTTTATATGGAATCCTACAACATGTATGCTTTTTGGTCTGACTTCTTTCACTGACTATAATTTTAAGATTCATCCATATGGTTCACGTAGCAACAGTTCATTCCTTTCTGTTGCCGATTAATATTCCACAGTATAAATATGCCACAGTCCGTCATCTGCTGATGGACAATTTGGGTGGTTTCCAATTTGGGGCTATTCCAAACCAAGCTGCTGTGCACTTGGGTGTGCTTGGCTGTTGAGTGAGTGTGACGTTTAATCGCAAGTGGCGTTTAGCCCTTTAAAGAGCTGCAAAACCATTTTCGTTGAGTGGCTTCACCATCTCACATGCGCAACAGCAGGGCATGAGAGTTTCAGCTGGCCCGCAACCCCACCCACACTTAGCATGGTCAGTTTTAAACATTTTAGCCAGTGGGGTGCTAAAGCCGGTTTGCACCAGCTTGTGGGACCCAGTGGTATGCCTGTCTTCCCGACTCCGGGTTCAGTGACGGCTGCTTGTGGTTAGCTTAAAATTGACCGTGGGGGGAGTCCTTACAGCATTGGAATCGACAAGCACTCCCAATTAAGCCTTCTGCACCCCTAACCCACCCACAGGTAATTGTTAAACGTTTATCACTGATTTCAGCCATTCTCCTGGGGATCCAGGGGTATCTCACTGTCATTTCATTTGCATGCCCCCCCCCCCCCCAGGACTTCTTTCTCGTATCTTGTTTTGAGACGACTCTTTCAGATCTCTTGCCCATTTTCTCACTGGGTTGTTTGTTTCCTTACCCCTGAGTTGTCAGAGTTGGTTTTTATTCTAAATCCAGATCTCTTTTCTGACATATACGTTGTAAACATTTCCCCTCTTCCTCTGTGACTTGTCTTTGTACTTCCTTCATCATGTTCTTCAAAGAACAAAAGGTTCTTATTTTAATCAATGTCTAACTTGGTGGCTTTTTTTTTTTTATTTCTTTTATGGTCTGTACGTGTTGTGTTCGAACTCAGGAACCTTTGCCTACCTTAGGGCTGCAAAAATATTTATGGTTTCCTGTAGAGGCTTCATGATTTCAAGTTTTACATTTGGTTCTGTAATCCATTTTGAATCAATTTTTCATGTATGGCTGGGTTAAGTGTCAGTGTTCGCTTTTCCCCCACATGGACATCTAGTGCCATTTGTTGAAAAGACTTTTCTTCCCTTGCAAAATTGCCTTGGCACCCATGTCAAAACAATTGACCAAAGACATGTGGGTCTATTTATGGGCTCTCTAATCTGTTCCATTGATCTATATGCTTATATTTTGACTAATACCAAAACTATCTTGATTGCTGTAACTTCGTAATAAGTCTCGAAAGCAAACAGGGTAAGTTATCCAGCTCTTCTTAAAAAACTGTGTCTGTTATTCCGCGCCCTTTGCCTTTCTGCATAAATGTTAGAATTTGTCAATTTCCACCATGAAACTTCTGGAATTTTTATTGGGATTGCATAGCCCACGCTAGGGAAAAGGGCCATCTTAATTAATATTGAGGCTTGCAGACGGTAAACATTGCATGTTCCCACTTATTTAAGTTTTTCTTAATTTCTCTCAGCAAAGCTTTGTCGTTTTCAGTACAGAAGTCCCAGATGTCTTATGTTAGATTTTCCAGTACTTTTTTGTTGCTTCTTATACATGAGATCGCATCCTTAATTTCATCCATTGTTTGATGCTAGTATATAAGGATACAATTAATTTTTGTATACTAACCTTGTATGCTGCAACCCTGCTAAATTCACTTAATAGTTCTCATAGTCATATTTTAGACACCCCTGGATTTTTCTCCACAAATTATCATAGCATCTGCAAGTAGGGAGAGTTATGTTTTCCTTTCTGAATTTAATGCCTTTCGTTTCTTTTTCTTGCCTTATTGCAGTGGTCAGAGCCTCTAGAACAATGTTGAACAGAAGCGGTAAAGGCAGGCATCTCTGCCTTGTTCCAGATCTCAAGGGAAAACAATTGACTCTTCCATCATTAGGTACGGTATTAGCTATAGGCTTTTTTAATAGATGCTTTTTAGCAGTTTGAGAAAGTTCCCTGCTATTTCTAGTTTACTATGAGTTTTTATCTGGAATGGGTGAATTTTTTTTTCAAATGCTTTATTTGCATCTACTGAAATCATGACATGGTTTTTCTCCTGGATTCCATTACTTTACTGAATTACATTTAAAGATCGATTTTCAAATATTAAAACCAAACTTTCATTTTGTGGATAAAGGCTACTTGGTCACAATGTATTATCATTTTTATATATTGTTAGATTCGGTTTATTATCATTTTGTTAGACTTTGGTGTCTATATTTATGAGGAATTATAATTTTCTTGCTTTTAATTTTTTTTAAATATTTATCTTGAGAGTGAGGGGGCAGAGAAAGAACGAGAGAATCCCAAGCAGGATGCCTGACAGCACAGAGCCCAACGTGGGGCTCCATTGCACAATTGTGAGATCATGACCTGAGCTGAGCTGAAATTAAGAGTCAGACACTTAACCAACTGAACCACCCAGCCATGTCTGTCTGTCTTTCTTTCTTTCTTTCTTTCTTTCTTTCTTTCTTTCTTTCCTCTTTCTTTCTCTCTTTCTTTCTTTCTTCCTTCCTTCCTCCTTCCCTCCCTCTCTTTCCTTCTTTCTCTTTCTTTCTTTCTTTCTTTCTTTCTTTCTTTCCTCTTTCTTTCTCTCTTTCTTTCTTTCTCTTTCTTTCTTCCTTCCTTCCTCCTTCCCTCCCTCTCTTTCTTTCTTTCTCTCTCTCTCTCTCTCTTTCTTTCTTTCTCTTATTTTTAAGTCTTTGTCAGGTTTTGGTATTGATGGTATACTGGACTCACAAAACAGTCAGGCAGTGATCCTTCCTTCTCTATATTTTAAAAAACATTTGTGCAATGTTGGTGCTGTTTCTTCTTTGAATGTTTGATAGCCTTCACCAGTGAAACCATTTAGACCTGATATTTCTTTTTAGGAAAGTTTTTAATAACAAATTCAATTTTTGTTGATAGACCTGGGGCTATTTAAATTTTCTTTTTTTTTTATTTTTTATTTTTTTATTTTTTTTCAATATATGAAATTTATTGTCAAATTGGTTTCCTTACAACACCCAGTGCTCATCCCAAAAGGTGCCCTCCTCCATGCCCATCACGCACCCTCCCCTCCCTCCCACCCTAAATTTTCTACTGTATTAATTTTGGTTGGTTTTATTTTTCAAAACATTCATCTATTTCATTGAATTTTTCAAATTTGTTAGCATAAAGCTGTTCATAGTATTTTCCTATTGTCCTTTTAATGTCTATATTATCTGTCATGATAATCCCTTTTGTGTTTCTGATACTGAGGATTGAATTACTTTTTTTTTCTTGGACTAGTCTAGTTAGAGGTTTGTCAATTTTGTTGACTATTTTTAGAGAACAAAATTTAGACTTTGCTAATTTTTTTGTGTGTTTTCTGTCTTGTTATTTCCCTTTTTAGATTTACTTTTAGTTTACTTTGTTCGGTATTCCTAATTTCTTAAGGTGGAAGCATAAGTCATCGACTTTAGATATTTCTTTGTTTCTCATATAAGCATTTAAAGCTATAACTTTTCCTCTAAACACTACTTTAGCTGCTTTGCTCACATTTTAATATGTAAGATTTTTGTTGTATTTTAGGTAAAATATTTCCTAATTTGCCTTGTGAGGGTGCCTTCAGTCCATGAATTACTTGGTGATGTGTCATTTAATGTCCACGTATTTGGGTTTTTTTTTTCCCAGATATCTGATTATTATTGGTTTCTCGTTTAATTCCGCTGCGGTCCGAAAACACTTTGTATGACTTTGATCCTTTTATTGAGACTTGTTGTATGGCCCAAGACGTGGCCTATCTTGACAAATGTACCATGTGTACTCAACCAGTTGGATGATGACTTCGTCTCGCTGGTCTCAGTTTTCTCATCTATAGAAGGGGAAGGATGGCAATAGTACTTACCTCAAAGGGTTGTTATAAATACCAAAATACATAGCATGTGAAAAATGCTAAACACGGTGGCAGGCACGTAGAGCATATTCGACAAATGCTAACTCATTGTTATCATGACTTTTCTAACGTGAAAGGTCAGACTTTACTAGAGTCTGGTTTGATTTTATTCCAGGCTCTGTCAGGGTAGCCGTAGGGTCCCCCACTAAAAGAGCTTCTCTGGCCCCAGTGTCCTCCCACTGCATTTTTATCAAACCCAGAGTCCCTCTCCATGGTCCTTGAGGCCCCGTGCCTCGCCCTAGAGCCTTATCATTCTCACAATCTCACCCAGCCAACTCCTGCTCCTCCTTCCCATCTGGTTTGGTCCATTCAGGCTGCTGTAACAGAACACTAAAAAAAATAAAATAAGAAATAAGAAATGATAATAAGTAATAAAAATATAATAAATAAGTAATAATAAATAAAATAAAATAAAATAAGAAATAAACATACGGCAGACTAGGTGACTCGTAAACAACAGAAATTTATTTCTCATGGCTCTGGAGGCTAGGAAGCCAAGGTCATGGGCTCTGGCCGACTCGAAGTCCGGTGAGGGCCCACCTCCTGATGCATCGATGGACATCTTTACATTTCTGCCTCCCATGGCAGAAGGGCCAAGGGAGCTCCCTGGGGTCTCTTTCATAAGGGTACTAATCCCCAGTCACCTCCCAGAGGCCCCTCTCCCAAATACCAGCACACAGGGCATTAAGTTTCAGCATGTTGGCTTGCTGAAACATTCAGCACGTAAACTTTCAATCCAGTCAACATCCTGACTTAAACGTAGCCTTCTCTGACTGTACAATCTGTATGTAGTCCACCTGTCGTTCTCTTTTAAATATTTTTAATGTTTTTTTAAATTTATTTTTGAGAGAGAACGAGAGCACAAGCAGGGGAGGAGCAGAGAGAGAGGGAGACCCAGCCTCCAAAGCAGGCTCCAGGCTCTGAGCCATCAGCACAGAGCCCGACACGGGGCTCGAGCCCACGAACCGTGAGATCATGACCTGAGCCGGAGCCGGACGCTTAAGTGCCTGAGCCACCCAGGCGCCCCTGTCATTTTCTTTTGTAACACCCTGACTTTTTCTTCAAAGTGTTTCGCATAGTTCGTATATACACAAGCTCTCCCACCGCACAGTTAACACCAAGAGGGCAAGACTTCGGCTGTTGGCTCATCCAGGGTCTGGCACTGTGCCTGGAAAGCACACTAGTCACACTCAGTCAACATCTGTTGAATGAATGATTGCCCTAAATGCTAGAAATGCGACCCAGGGAAAGTCGCTTGTTTAGTTTCTCCATCTGTAAAATGGGTGCCATCATCCCTCCCTCAAAGTGTCGCTGGGAAAACAATTTTTGCATGCGCTCGGTACAAACTTTAAAAGACATCCAGAGACACACTCGGACAAGTAAAGCACTGTATGATACACAAATGCCCATTGTCACTTGATTATAAGAGTGAAAAACTAGACGCAGTCAGAAAGATCATCCACAGAGAGCTGATTAATAAATCACAGCACGTTCATACAATAGAGTACTGTGCAGTTGCCTACAATGATGTAGCTGCTCGCCACGGAGAGCGATGTGAAAGAGAAATGAAGTTGGACAAGAGCGTACCTACTTCATTTAAAAAATACGTGTTCTCCAGAACAGGAAACTTCCGGGGTTGTTTCTCTCTTGGGGGGGGGGGGTGCGATTGGCCATGGGGGAGGGATTCACTTTGTCATTTCAAGCTGGTTTGAAATTTTTACCGGGGGCCCTTATTACGTTTACAAATAATTCATTCGTTCATGTCGAAACACCGGGCAGGGGGCAGTGCAGGAGCCTGAGCGGAGCTGAGCTCCTCCTCTCCGTCCAGGTGCTGGGCCCGGAACCTCCAGATCATTCGGATAGCCCCGCGCAGGCCCCGGAGCTGAGCGCCAGCACGCCCTCCGCGTACTCCCCCTAGTCTCAGCGCTTCCCCCAGCCTTTACTGGACCACAGCCTCATAGCCTGCCTGCTGTGAAAACAAAACAAACACACAAAAGCAGTCCTCTGGGGGCTGTGAGGGTAGCAATGACCGGGCGGCTGGCAGCTGGGAGCTTGGTTTCCTACCTCGCGCTCCCTGATGCCCGCCGGGAAGATTCTCCAGACAGCCCGGCTGCAGCCGGTGCCACGGGTGCCAGGCCTAAGGACCCAGCCATAAATCATCAGCAGATTGGCCCACAGATCACTTCCCCTTTGGGGGCACTGCCTGGCGCTTCCCAGGAGGAAGAGATTTATCAGCACTTGGCCTGCTGCCCTGCCTTCCCGCAGTCACAGGCTTCCAGCAGGTGGGACCGAGGGGTTCCTCCTCCTCAGACTCAGGGCTGTGCCTGAGGAGGCCCAGGAGAACCAAAGAAAAAGCCACGGGCTCAGGAGACGGAGTGAGAAAACTTACCCTGAATAGTCCCTGGTCAGACCCAGAGGGGGACCGGAGGGAAGTCATTCTCTGATTCTGACCGCACTGACTCTGGACGGCCCCCGTGGCCCTCCACACCCTCCACCCAGCAGAGAGCAGGCCTGCCGCCATTTTCCCTATAACCGAACCTTGGCCCTGCTTTGATCTCTATTCTCCCTTCACAGTGCTCACACTGGGAAGGCGCCTTCGAGAAGCTATCCCAGGGCAATTTTCCACCTTTGAAGTCCCCGGAAAGCCCTGCCAAGAGCTGTTCTGGTGTGAGGAGGCTGCTGGGGCAGGCAGCCTGGTGCCGGTGCCTCATGGGTGCCAGAACTCGAACATCAAGACATCAAAGAAGAAGGTGGCAGCGGAGGGATGAGTAAGCTTAGTTCCAGGCTTTGCCTCGGCCCAGGGGCCCTCTCCGGATCTCCCAGCCAGTCGTGGAGCCAGATCGGGAGGCTCAGCACACAGAGCCTGGAGAGCTGCCTGGGAGGAAGCCTGCAATGCTTCCAGAGCATCGTCCTGCTCTCCATACCTGGGGAAGAGCACTGATCACGACAGAGCAGAAGTGGAGTCCGGCCCTGGTTCCAAGACTCCCTTGGCTGCCCAGTCCTTGACAACTCCCCTCCCCGCTCAGGTCCCCGGTTACTCCATCCGTCAAATGAGAAGGTGGCATCAGCCTTAAGATGCCCAGCCGGCAGTCCACGGGGCACCACGGGGGTGTAGACACGTTTTGTTTGGCCAACGTGAGTGTAACAAGTGTTTTTAACCGTTACACAGTTACCCAACTTCTAAAACTCAGGAGATTTGATACTGATTTCTACATTTTTGGATTCCTTTGCAAAACGTGGAAAATGTGGCAACACTGGACCGTGTCCAATATGGCAGACATTGGCAGGGGATGAGTCCTAGCGGCCATCTTGGCAAGAAACCTAAGTTCCAAAAAAAAAAAAAAAAGAAAAGAAAAGACAAGAAAAGAAACCCAAGCAGCATCTTCAGCATCTGCATCTTTCGCAGTCCCCGGGGGGGACCTCTCAGCCACATTAAAGCTTTCTCGAAGCACTATACTCTGTGGTGATTTGCAGCTGTGAGACGCTGAACCCAATGCACTCAGTGGGGCCCGGAGAAAGGGACCCAGGCATGAGCCGCCCCCGTCTTCCAGGCCCTGCCCCAAGCCCTATCCATCCATCGTTTCTTTCCAACCACACAACAACCCCGGAAGCTGGTACTATTATTGCCCTCATTCAACAGGTGGCGAAACCGAAGCAGAAGGAGGTCAAGAAATGTGTGCTAAATCACATGGCTGGAAGTGGCAGGGTTGGAATCCACACTTGGACCGGACTCCAAAGTTATTGCATAAGAACACGGCTGCTAATAGCTTCCTTTCCCGCTGGGACCAAGAAAGGGAATTGTGACTGAGAGCAAACCGGGGGTGGGGGTGGTAGGGGAGCAATGTTTGCACCAACAGGTAATAGGGAAATATCTGTGCAGTTGTAAGTCGGGACAGAGCGGCGAGCCCAGATCACATTGTGTTCCAGAATCATCCTGGAGCCTGCCAGACTCACGGCTCTGGGGAGTACTGTCCGGTGCCATGTGACCTCAAGTTTTGGCAAAGTACTTCGTGACACGGTCGCAGTAGCTGGGCCCTCCTCGCTGGCCTGTGGCTGGCTTCGGGCAGCTACCTTCCAGATTCACAGAAGCGGAAGCACTTGGCCGGAGAGACTCTGAGATTCAGAAACTGAGATGCATCGGCTTTTGCTACCCGTCTCAAAGGTTTTGCTTTTGCTGCTGCTGCCGCTTCTTTGCTTGGTTGTCTTGCTGTCATTGGGTGATGGGCCTCTTTGCCACGGACACTTCCTCTGCCTCTATCCAGGTCCGCGCCCCGTAGACGACAAAAGTTGGTGACCCTTAGAAACGCATCTTGATTCCAATAAGATAGACAAACAACAAACAAACAAGACTAACACTGGAGTCTTAAAAAGCTCAGTCAGGGTGGGGCCCCTGGGTGGCTCCGTCGGTTAAGCGTCTGACTTCGGCTCAGGTCACCATCTCACAGTTCGTGGGTTCGAGCCCCGCGTCAGGCTCTGTGCTGACAGCTCAGAGCCTGGAGCCTGTTTCAGATTCTGTGTCTCCCCCCCTCTCTCTCTCTGCCCCTCCCCTGTTCATGCTCTGTCTCTGTCTCAAAAATCAAAAATAAACAGTAAAAAAATAAAAAATAAAAAAAAAAGCTAAGTTGGGGTGGCGGGGGCGGGGGGAGGGAGGTGCCTGTGTAGCTCAGTCAGTTAAGCATCTGAGTCTCCCACGTTTTGTGGGATCGAGCCCCACGTCAGGCTCTGTGCCAACAGCTCGGAGGCTGCTTTGGCTTCTCTCTCCCTCTTTCTCTCCCCCTCCCCTACTCGTACTCTCCCCCTCTCTCAAAATAAATCAATAAACTAAAAAAAAAAAGAAAGAAAGAAAAAAGCTGAGCTGGAAGCCAACCTGTTGACCAGCTCATCACTGGGAGAGACAGCAGGAGGGGCTGGTGCTAGCCAGCCAGAACGACTTTCATAGCTCTTTTTCATCGCGGGGATCAATATGGGTTGTCTCATCCCCCACTGGGCAGGATGGCACGGGACGGTTGTGAAGTAACCCCCCAGGCTGGAGTGGAGCCAATTTTGTTTTCCCCAAAGCTCTGTTGTTAGCCTCTAAGACCATTCTAGCTTTAACATTCTGTGAGTCTACACTAACGGAAGGAAGGGAAAGGGGAGGAAGAAATCAACCCATGCGCGAGCTGTTTTTCATGGAGACAAACATCGGCGTTTTCTACCACTGCCCTTTCTACCTCCAGGGACGCCACCTCTGTCCGTGGAGCAGCTCCCCGCCTCCTCTGAGGACTTGGCCCCCGATGCCACCCAGATCCTCGAGAAAAAGAAAGCTTCTTCCCAAGTTCTTTTAAACACGCTTCTCCAGGCAAAGCTATTTTCTCCCTGACAAGCCATTAAGAAAATTAACCGAGTGGGGAGCACCTGGGTGGCTCAGTCGGTTAAGCGTCCGACTTCGGCTCAGGTCACGATCTCACAGTTCGCGAGTTCAAGCCCCATGTTGGGCTCTGCACTGTCAGCGTGGAACCTGCTTGGGACTCTCTTTCTCTCTCTCTCTCAAAATAAATAGATACACTTTTTTAAAAAAAGAAAATTAAGGGGCCCCTGGGTGGCTCAGTCGGTTAAGCATCCGACTTCGGCTCAGGTCACGATCTCGCTGTCGGTGAGTTCGAGCCCTGCGTCGGGCTCTGTGCTGACAGCTCAGAGCCTGGAGCCTGTTTCAGATTCTGTGTCTCCCTCTCTCTCTGACCCTCCCCCGTTCATGCTCTGTCTCTCCCTGTCTCAAAAATAAATAAACGTTAAAAAAAATTTAAAAAAAAAAGAAAATGAATTGTTTTCAATCTCATTAAAACAAGAAGGACCCCGACCGTATTAGTCTTCCACTGCTGTGTAGCAAACTGTCACAAACATATCAGCTTAAAACAGCACAGATGTGTATTTTAGCTGGGTGTCCTACTTCAGGCCTCCCAAGGCTGCAGTTGAGGTTGGAGCCACGCTGTGATTTCACCTGCTGGCTTGCTGGGGAAGAATCCGCTTTCAAACTTGGCTTTGGCTTGTGATTAGAAGACGGAGGGCGCCAGCTTCTTGCTGGCAGTTGGCGGTCAGCTGGGAAGCGTCCTCAGCTTCTAGAGGCTGCCCGCGGTTCCTGGACACGTAGGCTTTCCAACATGGCTGCCAGCAAGGAGAGTCTCTAGAACGAGCGTGCTAGCAACATGGCATCTTACGTAGTATGACATAATCACAGGAACGATGTTTCATTACCTTCATCATATTCTGCTGATCGAAGCTAGGTCACAGGCTCTGTCCTCACTGCAAAGGTGTAGGGAAGGAAGGGCTCGTGGGGGGAGCCACCTTAAGGTCTGTCTGCACACGGCAATGTAAGAGACACCATTGGTTGTCCTGGGCATCCGTCGCAGCTCCCACCTCCAGGGGTGAGCCGGACTGGTCTAAAGATAGCCCTTTGCCTCTATTCTTTCGGGGGAGAGCATGTGACCCGGTTCTGGCTACGATGGTGTGCAAAGTCCACAAATTCTGGGGAGAATTTCCTTGCTCCTAAAACAGAACTAGAGAGAGTGATGGTCTCTCTTTTATTCCTCAGGACGTTTCAGTGTTGAGACAGCACCTTGGGTCTGCAGTAAGCATCTTGCTCCCAGTTGGAGGGTGAAGCTAGTTGTACAGATGGCAGGCTGGAACGATGAAAAGAGCCCGGGTCTCCGACGTCATCATTTGGCCGCCGAATCAACCATCTCCAAAGCCCATCCTGTACCAGTTACCCCTTGAGTAAGGTTACTTGCGGCCAAACACGTCTTGGTATAATACGACTCACCCAGGGCGAAACAACCTGGGACCCATGTGCCATTCGCATGGAAGATCCTCGGTTCCATCAGTGAGTGATAGGTTAACGTGGCTGTTTTTACTGGATGTTGTACGGGCAGAAAATGGAAAATAATGCCGGGACTCTACGGTGTGTAATTCGTAGCTGCTGCCTGTAATCGGGCTTGGTCCATGGCTCCCAGGGAAAGTGCGCTCTCGTGTCTGAATGGAGCTGGATATTCTCCATTAATCCAGAGGCAGGATAGTCATTGTAACTGCTCTGGATCTTTACCGTATTGAGCAGCACGTGAAGGTGAAAGTCATCGGCCCAGCATCTTTTCTCCATTCTTAAAAAAAAAAAAAAAAAAAAAAAAAAAAATGAGGAAGAGAAATTAATGCTTATTGAATGCCTACAAAGCACCTACTATGTTCTGGGACCATAGACTTCCAGTCAATCCGGACAACACTAGACAAAGGTTATTCTGCCTATTTTGCTGATGAGGGAACGGAGGCTCGGAGATGACATCACACACATCAGTGAGTACTTTCCTTCTGCAGACATTTTTTTGTTGTTGCTTTTAGAATTTGCTGCTCCGTTGTAGACATGATTAGCCCAGAATGGTGTATTCTGGTTAACGCTGCCAAGAGCCGGGTGGAGCAAGAGGGTTCCACTTCACCCGTGGCCAAGAGATCCTGAATCTGCTTCCTGGGTATCTAAAAGCCACTGAAGCTCAGAGATCCCATCCAGGCACTGTATCCCATTTGTTGTCATCAGGTCCATTTCAAAGATTGGATAATTGACGGTCGGCGATGTTATGTCACTTGTTCAAAGCCACCCAGCCATTCACGGCACGTTGGGCCAGGATGGATTCAAACTCTGGTCTCTTATTCCAGTGTCCCTGGCATCACCGAGCGGTCCCCTTCTGCCTTGTGAAGTGGGGGGGAGGGGGGGGAATACAGCACCTCTGTGAAATTCACCCACAAGCTGCCGGAAGGCACATGCACACAAGGGCTGAGTTTCTACCTGGAGTGGAGTAAGCATAGGCGTTACCGATTCTCAGGGAGAGTCCCAGAGAACGAGGGGGAAACTGCTCATTGTTTGTTGGTTCAGAAGAAATGTTATCTCCGGAGACCGACACAGGGCCTTTGTGATGTCAGAAAATGCAAACTATGCGGCACGGCCCGTTTGCCATTTTGTCTTTGCATCAGCAAGTTGACGGCAAAACATATTGCACAAGCGTTGTAAAACCGTTTGGCTCAAGTACCAGAGAGCGTTTACTCTGCCGGCTTCCTGTGACAATTCCAATTTATTTCTTTCAATGTTTGTCGAGGGTCTGGCCAGGCAAACTGCCATGCTTGTTCTATGGTGAATTTCAGATGGGTTCTCTGTGGGGACTGTTTTGCGGTTGTTGATATCACCTTGTTTGCTTTTTACGTGCGGGGTCTTTCGATCTCCGTTTGGTTTAATAACTCATACGTGCATCTAGTAAAAAAAAATCACGGTTTTAAAGTACGGGGAAGGGTAAATCTTCCTCTCTTCTCTGAGCCTCAGGGGCGAGTTTCCCTCCCCAGAGGCAACATCTGCGATCTTCCCCAAGCTAGTTTGTGCATATACAAATCTGTATGATCCTTCACGCACACGCCCTGAGGAACATTCTAGACACAAGGCTCTGCCCTAGCTTGTGTTACTGGTTTTTGAATAGCTACAGTATGATTTGCTTAACCTGTTCCCGATGAATGGGCATTTAGATGGCTTCCATTTTCTTCTCAACATATGATCCTGCAATCAATATTCTTGGATTAATGCCTTTGTTCGTGTTTGTAAGTGTAAGTGGGGGAGAAATCCCTAGGATCGCTGGGCCGAAGGACAGCACATTTTAACGTCAACAACTAGAACCCGATGGCCCTCCTTAGTGGTGAGACACACGTTTTATTTCCTCTAACAGCAGGGAATGTGCCTGTTTCCTTACAAACTTACCTGCACCGAGTATTTTCAGGCTTCAAATCTGCCAATCTGAGAGGTGAAAAGGGCATCTCTTGTAGTTTTGATTGTGTTTTTCTCATTATGAGATTGAGCAGCTGACGATCTCTTTAAAAGTCTTCTTTTGCTCTGGGCTTGAATCTTAAAATATCCTAAATCCTCTTAGAAGTAGGTAGGGTCAGATCTTGAATCTGGATGGATTTACATAATGGGTCTCTGAAAGGGATGTGAAAATAAGTCAGAGCGGGGGAATCACTGCCAAATCAGGCCTCCCCCCTCAGGGCCCCAGAACATCCCTTATCCCTGCCCCTTTGTGGGGTGTGTTCAGAGCCTCCCCTGCCCCTGTGAGTCCTGCCCGCGCCCCTGGGGTTACACCCAGGCTGGGCAGTCAGGCCTTGGGACCTCGGGCCCTCATCAGACCCAGAAGCTCCGAGACCAGACCTGTAGATGGGTGGTGAGAGCGTCCCGCAGCGTCACATCTTGAGCAAATGGGTCCGAGAGTCACCCCTCACAAATGAGTCGGTCCTCCCTGAATGCGGCACTAGGGTAGGCAATCCCAGCATGCCCGGGGCCAGGTCAAACCGTGTGGCCTCTCCACTTTCGGGGAGCACGAGCCCAGTATGGCCCGAAGAGAAGGTGACATCTCACTTTTGCATATTTTTCTAATCGCAGCACCCTGTCTTGTCTGCTATTTCATTTGAGTCTTTGCGGCCAGACAATGATGGGGAGATTATTAGCATGCCCTTTGCGGACGAGGACACGGAAACCCAGAGAGGTCTGGCAACCTGCGAAAAGTCACACAGCCCGTGAATGAGATAGTTTAATTCAAACCCAGGCAGGGCTCCATGTCTTTCCCGAGGGCCGGTCTTCATCCTGGGGTTCAGCTGCTGGGGGAGCCTTCCCGGGCCGTATGGGGAAGTCTGGCCGACGAGCCAGGCCCTCATAGAAACGAGACAGGACCTGAACCTTCCCCCGACCCCGGTTTTTCCACACAAAGCGCATCCCCGAGCACTCACACACTACCCTGGAAAATGGGGATTCGTGCTGGCATCCTGATTAGTACAGAGCTAGAATTGGGATTCAATCTGCTGTGACTCCAAATCTAGTGCTCCTTCTCCACCTCCCCCACTCTCCCAAGAAAGAAAGGAGCTCCCCTAATAAATGACAGCCCGTTCCCAAATGCATGAGCTTACGCAACACCGGCCACTCTGCCTCTGTCCCCAAGAGAGAGGGGTCTCCTGCAAGGCCCCAGTGTTATCTGGCCAGAGAAAGTGAGTTGGAAGACCTCACACCCATCTGGACTTTATCAGCTTCTTTCCTGGGTAGGATTACAGTAAACGATTATCTGTAGATCTGGAGCCAGCAGGAACTTTGAAGGCCCCAATTGCCAAGGGGGTGGTGAGCTGGGGGAGGGCCTGGAGACACAGAAGATGAAAAAGCAGCCCGGGCATCTTATCTTCCTCCTGCAATCAAACAGGCTGAGCCTGCGCAGGGAGAGAGAGTGAGCCTGTCTGCAAGGCAGACAGTCCCCAGCCCTCGCTGGCCACCAGAGGATGAACAGGGGGCCCCAGGAAGACCTTCCACTGTCTTCTCATGCTCTTTCCTGCCTTCTCTTCATTTTCTTTATTCGTTTATTCACTCCTCCATTCACTCACTTGGACCTTTAGCCCACGAGTGACCATAGCTGGGCAGCAATGGTCTCTCGCTCTGAGCTAAACGCTTTGCGTTCACCTTCCCATTTGATCCTCACAATGACCCTGAGGGAGAGGGGCCAGATTTAGCCCCATTTTACAGATGAGGAAACTGAGGCCCCACGAGATTAAGTAATTGACCCAGGATTCCATAGCTACTAAATGGCAGTGTAGATTTTCTGAAACCTTCATGGATCCATTCCTCCCTGCTTCCCTTCTCCTCGTAGAATTCATTTACTCATTCAATTTTCCACTTGCCCATTCCTTGTTCACTTAAAACTTCCCCCTCGCATTTGTTATGGTTTTTTCCACCCCTGCTTTCTATCCTTTTGCCTCTTCCCCGCTTCTATGACCATTTACTGAGCACCTACTGTGTGCCTGGCCACCATGACAGCAGGCCGTGGGGCTCCTGACAGATGGCTTCTGGGGAAGAAGATAGGAGAGCGCCTCATCCATGTTAACCCTCTTCAGATGGGGCTGTTGGACTCAGCTTCCCATGCCTGATTCATCCCACTCTTGGCTTGACGTTCTATGCTTGGATAATCTGGTTCTGAAGACATCTTGACCAAGCGAGTCTTGAGATTGGCTTGGTGAGGGAAGCTAAATGGCTTGGGGAGGAGGGGAAGACTTCGTGACGTTTCAGGTGCTGTGTGAGGCTCTCCTTGTTGTTGTATCTCTGACCTCCATTCCTTCAGGGAACATCAGCGTGGATCTACCCCGTTACCCACCTCCCAAGGCACCCGGCGCTCTGTCCTTTCCTCCAGTTGTCTCCGCTTACGTGCCTCCCACCTGTAGACCATTCACTCCTAGAGGCAGGGATTTGGCATCAGAGAATCTGTGCTCCCATCCGGGGCTCAGTTCCTTCCAAACCAGTCCTACTCTCCAGTCCCCCGGCGCCTGATGTAGGGCTTGGCAGACTAAGCACTCATGCGTGCACACCTGAATGGGACTAGAGCGTCATTGTCTCTACTCTAGTTCACGTACTCACCGTAGTGGCCGGTGTCGTGAATGCCACAGTCTTTCATCCCCAGGTCACTTTCATTTCTACTTGGGGAATCACTGCTCCCCCGGTCGCTGTGGCCATGATGTGGCTGTCGCCCAAAGAGCTTGCCTCTTGCCTCATAGTCTCAGGTGACAAGTGACCTTGGCTATGACGATCAAGTTCTCTCTTCCTGAACTTGGAATCGTAAGCTAAGTGACATAGAAAAAGGAAAAACAAAGAAAGAGTTGGAGCACGTCCCTTCCCATCACCGATGATGAGGCAGCCCAGCAGCTCTCGCTCTCGGGACCCTCAAAGCCACCACACTTCCTGTTTGTTTCCAAGTCGACCTTCCTCTGCATTTTGCAAAATGCTCCGCACCCTTCCGACGCGTTCCTTCTCTGCCTCAGTCAGCGAGTGTCTGTTTCTGTGCTTGCCAAGAACAAACCCTCAGTGACATCCCAGGGCATGGTTTCCGATGCTAGCATTGGGGATGTGACCAGAAATGCCCACTTTACCTCCTCAATTATCTTTTCTGGAATTCTTCTGAGCTGTCCCCTTTCTATTTCTGCAGCAATGTCTCTCCCACCTCTGTCTCATCACCAGACAGCCCCGGTGTCTTGTCTTTACTCCCCTGCCTGTCTTCACATGAAGACTGGGAACATGAGGAGGATCTGCTGGGCCTCAGTGGGTGCTGCTGAACAGGTGCATGATGCCAAACTGGACCTCACCATAACCTGGATTTTCTCCAGATTAAGATCATTATTTATCTTGATAACATTTAGAGAACGTTAAAAAAAAAGGGGGGGGGGAGGGACTTTGAAGAGATCTTCATATTGATTCTAAATTTCACTCATATTTTCCAGGTCTTTGTCCTCGGTTTGGTATTTCAGGCTACGTCCCTGTCAGGAGTATTCGGCTTTGTACTAAAAAGTACAAAAACAGTACTCTGTACTTTGTGCTTTCTTGTTCTATCTTTGCATCTTCCTACCCGGTACCTGCTGTGGAATTTGAAATGTTTCCGTGGCGACAAACAAGAAGGGAAAAAAAGCAAGGCCACAAGAAGAGATGAGATGATTCGGACCTGACCGAGGAACAGGCCGTATACAGGCGCCTGTCACAAATCCGCATTTTCTACGTGTCAGGTGCCGTTTCTGAAAGTTATCTCATTAACCCTCCGAACAAGCCTGTGGTAAATCAATTATCATCCCCCTTTCACAGATTAGGAAATTGAGGTTTCAAGAGTCACTTGCTGCCCAAGGACGTCCTGCTAGTGATCAAGTTTGACACGCAAATGGCCCTTTCACGCAGGCGTGTCTAATGCAAGCCGAGGGCAGGGGAGAGGAGAGTAGGTGGGCAGAAAGCCAACTGTGATGTAGGAGGACCTCCTACGTGCCAGGCCCAGTGTCAGGCGTCGTATGGTCTTTATTTCACTGAAGCCTCCCAGCCGCCCTGTTTTACAGGTAAGGAAACAGGGGCTCGGGGAGGGGGGGAGGTTTGCCCAGGGACCCACGAGGAAAGAAATGGAGCCAAACCCACGCTCTGTCCTCTCCACTACCCTAGGACACTGCTCCAAATGGGACCCTCATTTTTAGAAAGATTTGAAAGATAGCGCCTTCTCCCCTGAAGTGGAATACTCACTCCTCTTGCCTCTTGTCTCTCTGTCCAGATTCCCAGGGAAGATTCGAAGCCCCGCCCAGCCTGAAACCCCATCAGGAGAATGTCAACTTAATCGGGCTCAAAGTTCACACAAGGTTTACAGAATCCTCAACAGGCAACCAAATTGAAGACTGACTCATGAATATGCCCTCGGGGAGCTCACGAGTGCTGGGGGCAGAAGAAGAAAGCCAGGTAACTCTATGAGTAAGTAAAAAGTGCCAAGGGTGTGGGGGGGCGGGGGCGTTAAGTGCCTGGGTTGTGGGGTCAGGGCTCTGGGTGAGAATCTGTCCCGGGCCCCTTCCAGCTGGGGGATCTTGGCCAGAGCTTTTCACCCGTCAGTGAAATGGAGATCACGAGAACAAACTCCCCAGAATCGCTAGGGCCTTAAATACGGGTGTACCCGTAGCGCCCGGCCCCAGAAAGCGCTTGGATAGCAGCCGTCAGTGTCCGAGAAGCACAAACAATGACTTAGGGGAGGTTCATGGCAGAAGGGGCATCTTACAGGATGCGGGCATCTTATAGGGGGCAAGCAGGGCTCGCCAGCCGGGCGAAGGGTGATCTGCGCCCAGAAGTGGAGGCATGGATTAAGGCAGGGGGCCGTTAAATCCGGGGCAAAGTTCCCAAATGAGGGGGAGTAAAATGAAACAGTCGGCAAGTTGGGCCAAGACTACGTCTTTGCGATCTCCGAGGGCAGTTCCAAGGGGAGAGCACCCACCTGCCCGGTTCAGAACCTGTTGACCTTTGGTCGTGTAGGCTCTACTGCCTATGTCAGATGGCCACACCCACGTGCCACCTGCAAAAGTATTTACTTAGTGTTTTTCTCTAAGATAAATCCTGCTATTAAAAAAAAAAAAATTAAAGGACATTTAGTCTGATTTTTTTTTTTAATGTTTATTTACTTTTTGAGAGAGAGAGAGACAGAGAGACAGAGCGTGAGCGGGGGAGGGACACAGAGAGACAGACCCAGACTCCGAAGCAGGCTCCAGGCTCCGAGCCATCAGCCCAGAGCCCGAGGCGGGGCTCGAACCCACAGACCGCGAGATCGTGACCGGAGCCGGAGTCGGACGCTCAACCGACCGAGCCACCCAGGCGCCCCAAAGGACATCTATTCGAAAAGGAATTTTGTTTTAATCACTGACGGAGATGGAAATCTACCTGCCATGGGGAGAGACTAATTGTTAAAATAAACAACGCTTAAGTCCCATCAGACACTCCTGGCAGCAGACCCTGTGCCCCTGTGCATTGGGTCAAAAGCTAGATTAGCCTCCCCACCTTTCTCCGACTGGCTTGCCTGATCTGTGAGCTGGTCAGCTGGCTGAGAGACTAGCTCTATATTTCTGATTCTATCTGTGCTCCAGAAAGCATTATCTCTACCTCCCTAATAGCTTCTCCAGCAGTAACATTTTACTGGGGAAAAGACCAAAGAACGAGCAGGACCTGGTGCAGATTCGTAGCAAGATTCCAAACAAACTCCGGCTTCTAAGTAGTCCAGACGCCAGCCTCCCTCTGTTCTGCTCTCTGGAAAGACCAGCTTCTAATAACCATCTCATCGTATTGTAAACCTCATTGCCATTCACTCATTGATTCGTTCATTCGGCAGACATCCCCTAAGTGCCTACTACGTGCCAAGCCTTGTTCCGGGTACTGACAGTGTAACAGTGAACCAAGACACGTGGGGTCCGTGTTCTACCTGCAGAGGTGACCCATAAACCCTGAATGAAGTAAAAACACGAGACCGTGATGAGGTTAATGAGAAGGAAACATCGAGGCAGTGTCACGGTGACCTGATATGGAGGCAGATGTCAAGCACTAGATAGGGTGGACAGGGAGGGTGTCTCTGGGGAGATGACACAGGAGCTGAGACCTGAATGACAAGAGGGCAGCAACCGATGGAAAGTTCTGGAAGCAGAGCCTTTTTTGTCACAACAGGACTCGAAGGAGCACGCTTCTGTCAGCGGGGGCAGCAGGAAGGTAACGGCGCTCTGATACGAGAAACACGGAGAACAATAAAGGCGGCAGGGGCTGGGAAACAGGAGTTCAGCGTGGGCTATGTTAGATTTGCAATGTCAGTTAGACCCTCAAATGTCTTTGTGTGGCTCTCCACGAACCCATGAGGTAAACATTGGTGGTGCGTCCCAGCTTACAGACGGGAAAACTGAGGCTCCGGGAGGCGCCCAGGTGGTAAGGGGTAGAAATGGGATGTGAATCGCATTTCAGGATGCCAAAGTCAGCACTACCACGGCCGCCCCAGGCCGCGGTGGTGTTCACAGACAGAGGTTGACACTCCAGCACCCAGATGTGTTTTATTACATAGGTTCTGAAAAATTAATTTGAGCCAGTGATCAACTCTTCAAGATCAGACTTCTCCCCAACATCGGGCTCTGCGGCTTCTGAAAATATTTAAAGATCTGGTGATGGCAGGACCATGTTTGTTTGTTTGTTTGCTTGCTTGTTATTTTTTTTTTAACGTTTCTTCATTTTTGAGAGAGACAGAGCGTGAGCGGGGGAGGAGCAGAGAGAGGGAGACACAGAATCCGAAGCAGGCTCCAGGCTCCGAGCGGTCAGCCCAGAGCCCGACGCGGGGCTCGCACTCACAAACTGTGAGATCGTGACCTGAGCCGAAGTCGGACGCTCAGCTGACTGAGCCACCCAGGCGCCCCAGGACCATGTTTTTAATGGCAACGAGCTGGGGTAATAGTTCCATCCCCTTCAGAGAAGCACAGGGCTCTCTGTTTTTCCACAGCCCCCACCTGTCCCTAGTGCTCACCCCAGGAGGGTAATGCTTATCCTCTGCATTATATTCTTGGCCTCTTCGTGCATTCGGCTTTGAGATCTCATCTCTCCATTAATGAAGTAAGCCCGAAGACTCACAGAGTCCCCCCGCAAGCAGGGAGTGACCAGAGGAATTAAGTTACAACTCCTCTCTAGAACACTCTCCTGCCATCCCCATACGATCGTTTCGTGCAAACGGTAAGAAATGTTTATAAGAGCTGTGACAAGGCCCTGGTGAAGAGGTCGGGCCTGGGGTTGAACCCGGGCCGGGAGCCCTCCTCGCGGGACTTGGGGCCAGTTCTCAAACCCCTGCCTCCTCATCTTCAAAGTGAAAAAAAAAAAAAAAAAATGACAATACCCACTTCCCAAGTACGAGGAGAGGGAAAATACAATAATCGAGGCAATGTGCCCGGCACACTGCTCACGTCGTGGTGCGTGTCCAATAGATGGCAGCCGCCATGATCCCTGTCACATCTCAAAATAAGAGTGGCCCGTGTCGTGACTGTTCTTCAGAATGAAAACCATTCGTTCAGAAACCTCCCTTTTCTCCACATCCACGTGACACGAAACGGCCTGGCTCCGACCCTGGCTGCGCTCTTCCGAGAGTGTCTGCACCCCCCCCACCCCCCCCCCCAGGCACCTTATGCGTCATCCCGCCCGATTTTCCAGATCTTTCTCTTCACCTCAGTGTCACCGCCCCAAGATCAGCGCTCTCTGGTTCTGCGTCCGACGCCGGGCGGCACTGGGACCAAGAGCCTGCCTCCCGTCCGTGTGACACGAGCACGGTCGGGATTTCTATTCTTTCTCTGGGTGTGTGTAAGTTCGTGCACTGCACAAAAGAACCACTCAGCATTGCTTTTGCAGGCCGAGCTTTAAAAGGCTTATTTGCCATGACATCCAGCACTTGTAATTTGAGGTCATACCCCGAGGAAGAATTGCTAAATCTGTGTAAAATGTCTCTGACTCCTTTCCTTACAGATTCTGTCAGATTATCTCTTTAAGAATTCTAAACCTATTTTGTTTGAGGTGATTTTAGGCTAATGTACATTCCCCAAACGTTTCTTTTGTTGTTGAAAATAAAGCAATTGAGAGAGTTTCCCATCAAATGAGATACTTTGTAAGAGCTCAATAGGAAAGACAGCTCCCTCTTTTCTGAGGCGTAGTCGAGAGAGAGAGAGAGAGAGACAGAGAGAAATGCGTATTATGTTTAAGTTATACGTACAATAGCCAGAAGCATGAACTGAGCTCCTGTATGAGCCATGGGTTGTGCTGGGTGCAAAACACGACATAAGCCAGGTCCCTGTGCTCTGAACGCTTCTAGGCCTGTTGGAGGTGAGAGTGAGGCCATATGGGAGTGCTCAGTGGAGGCCGCATGGGGACGGAGGAGAGGGAAGCTAGCTGATAGTCAAGGGAGGCTTCCTGGAGATGTCCCAGTAAAGTCCTGAAGGAAGAAAGAATGGCCAGAGCAAAGGTCTGAGGCAGGAAGAGCAAGGGTGTCTGGGAAATGCGGAAAGCACAGGGAGGGCAGTGAGAGATCCCCAGGGGTCAACTGAGAGGCCTTAGGGGCTGTGCTCAGAAGCCTAGATCCCTACCTGCAGGGCTCCGGTTAGACCTAGCTAAGGGTTTAGATATTTCATCTGGTTTCGGTGGCTGTGACTCAGGCCCCAGCTTTCTTCCTCAGGGCTGATGTCGTGGGATGCCTTGTCCTTCTTCCCAACTTCATTCGAAACCAGCAGAAGCTCCCTGAAGGGTCCCAGCGTGCAGAGGAGAAGGCTGCACTCACATCTGCGCGTCTTGCATACGGGGAGAGAATCGTACACGGTACACAGAATGAGAGAGGCAGAGCCAAGCAAAGGGGACGCCCAAGCAAGCAGACAGACAGACGCAAACTCACAGACACAACCACACACAGAGGTACTTAGGTAATAAACGGCCATTAGATGCAGAGAGCCAGACAGAAATACACGTGACTCTTATGCATACACACACAGATCATCTCCCCCTCTCTCCATCTCTCTTTGTCTCTCTGTTTCTGTGTCTGTCTCTGTTGCACACACATACACACACACCCTTGCACACACGCTTCCAAGTTGGAGGTGGGGAGGAGAGGGGGATTTTTCTAGAGAAACACAGCCTGACACGCCCAGAACTGGAGAACGAGGGTCTGCCCCTCTAGTGGGGGACGAGCGGAGTTAGGCTGTCCCAGGGACCCTGAATGTGTCCTATCTCTCCACCATGCCCACCACACTGATCCCCAGGGACTCGGTTGGAAAAAAAAAAAAATGGCCGTTAGCAGGTTGGTTCAATCTGTTAACTGGGCAGAATGTTGATTGGTTGGTACATGAATATTCTCATTTGCCATCTGCCAAGTATTCATTCTGGTGCAAAATTGGGTGTTTGGCACCTGGTTGAGATTCCATAAGAATTTCAACTGCGCTAGAGGGTTTGTTTTCTCTTTTGTGAGGGAAGGGTATGTTTATTTCTAATCCATTCTCAGGAGATCGTTTGCACTTATGCTGTTTGTGACAAATATTAAGGTCACACTTAGCTCATTTATTTAAGTCATCCATTCAACAAATGCTTAATGGCAGTCCAATGGCAGTCGGGTATTCCTTGAAGGTCTGGGTGTCCCTTCGAGTGCCAGCAAAGCTGATAAAGTCCACTCCATTAGGCAGCACACATCTCAGTGGGAAAGGGAAGCCTCAAATAAACAAACGTGTAAATATTAAATATTGCGTGTAAATGCCATGAAGAAAGAGAGGGAAAGGGATCCGGAAAGGCCTCGCTAAAGGAGTGACAGTTAGCAGAGACATCAGTGCACTGAGAGGGAGCCACGTGTGCATCCAAGGCAAGAGCACTCAGCAAAGGAGGTGAGACGTTCAAAGGCCCTGGGGCAGAACAGCCTTGGTGTGTTTGACAATAGCCAGGAGACCAGAGCGGCTGGCCCACAGAGAATAAGGTAGGAAATGAGCCTGACGGAGCAATCAGGGCCTAATGGGCTTGCAGACCACAGTCAGGCCTCAGTTTCAATCTATATATAATGGGAAATCTTTGGAGGTCTGAGAACCAATGTGATCCGTTCAAATTTTTAAAGGCGCAGCTCTGGCTGCTGAGCACAAAATAGCCTAGAGTGAGGAGTGGCCAAGAGCGGAGGATTAGGACTGTGACACCCAGTTAGGAGGGCATCACAGTCATGCAAGCAAGGGTAGTGGGAGAACACTCTCTACATCTACCCAGGGGAATTCATCGCAAGGATCTACAGAAAAAGAAACGAACTAAATGCGAGAAACAAAGACCTGTTGGGACACGTCAAATGTCCATACGAAAGATACCATTGATCGTTTATGTTGAGGACCTACTATGTGCCTAGGACTCTGCACGACATTTTACATAAAACATCTAACTTAATCCTTCTTTTTTTTTTTTTAAATATTTATTTATTTTTGAGACAGGGAGAGACAGCATGAACGGGGGGAGGGTCAGAGAGAGAGGGAGACACAGAATCCGAAGCAGGCTCCAGGCTCCGAGCTGTCAGCACAGAGCCCGACGTGGGGCTCGAACTCATGGACCGCGAGATCGTGACCTGAGCCGATGTCGGACGCTCAACCGACTGAGCCACCCAGGCGCCCCTAACTTAATCTAATCACCCTTCTAATCACCCTTCAAGGTAGATACTATTATCCCTGCTGCAAAGATGGAAGAGGAACATTGACCTCAGCGTGCACCGGCACTGAAATATATCACAGAGCCAGAAAGGGCAGAATTGGCTTCAAGCAAATAAAATTGTTTTAAGTTAAAAAAAAAAAAAAAAAAAAAAAAAAAAAAAATATATATATATATATATATATATATATATATATGGTATGAATGTAATGCATTCTCATCTCAGGAATAGTAAAATACAGGGAGAAAGAAACAAACTAAAAGCATAAACAGCCCCCATAGTCTCCCTTCCTTCCCCACCTACTCCCCACCCCTTAATAGAGGTGACCACGCCCTTTTGTGCAGATACAATATTTTTCTACAAAAACGAGCTCTTGCCATACGTACTATTTTGTAACATCCCATAGTTCACTTAAATCACGTTAGTAGAAGAATTCGTCTCAACGATTTCCCCTTTTGACCCTTTAGTTTGTTCTCTTATTAGTGAGTATTGATTGTGCCCCAACGTTTCCCTATTACAATGAAGGGCAAGAATAAATTACTGAAAATAAAGTGGAAACAGAACGAATAAAATAGAAAATCCTATGAGGGAAAAAAATGCAGAAATGCTTTGCATAGGGGAGACAAATTTGTAACTGATGTTGTAAATGCTAACAATTAGAGGGGCGCCTGGGTGGCTCAGTGGGTTGAGCGTCCGACTTTGGCTCAGGTCATGATCTTGCGGTCTGTGAGTTCGAGCCCCACACCGGGCTCACTGCTGCCAGTGCAGAGCCCTCTTCAAATCCTCTGTTCCCCTCCCCTGCTCCCTCTCTCTCTCTCTCTCTCAAAAATAAACACTAAAATCAAACAAACAAAAGCATTCTGAATTTCTTTAAAAAACAAATAAATAAATGCAAACTATTGGAGATGTTCATTTACGACCAAATTCTGGTTTTGGCTGTGTCGTTCTGTTCGCCTCTCAGCTTCCCACCAGATCCTTTCAGCCAAATTGTTCATTTGTTCCAATCCACTTTGGCAAAATAGTTTTTTCTGGCTGAATCATACAAGGATTAGTAATGCCATGATCATGAGTGATTACTATTTATTTCACTTGGAATATGTGTGTCCTCGCCCGTTGCAGACTTTGTTCCAATCAATCCTCCCAGGAGCAGCTGAACAAGGCCAGAGGGGTCTTCCCCATCTCATGGAAATGGACCCAAGGGTTCAAGGGATAAGGTCATAGCCCAAGGCTGGGCTGTGGCAGGGGCAGAATCTGAGCCCGGATCATCCCGGTTGCCTGCGCCTGGGCCTTTGTCGTTGCCACACAATGAGACGGGCAGGAAACATCGCACACAGTAGGTACTCAGAAACCACCCGTTGCTCCCTGGCCCCTCTCTCCTTTAGACCATGAGTTGCTAGCAAGGGAGAGCTAATGCTAGGCTCAGAATAAATTCTTTACCGACTCTAAAACCTTTTTCTTCTTCAAGTACGATAGAAAGTTCCAGAAGTATAATTTCGGTTACCGAACCTAGCAGCTCATTTGTATGAAAAGGTCTTTATGGTAGTCCCATGGTGCTGTGTACGGCATGTTTCCATTTTATATGCTTTTCATCTTGGTTTATAGTGTGAACTGTCATGAAAAATAATAAAATTAAATATAAAGCAAAGAGAGAAAGAACAAACTCTCAGTGACGGGGGCGGTGGCGGGGGGTGGGGGGGAGGTCTAGTTTGATTGGGCCGGTCAGCCATTACCTTACTAGAAAATCAGTTCAGAGATACCTTGGGAATATGGGGAGATCGACAGCCTAACAGAATGCACCTGTAGAGAGGAGGCGATCCCTCAGAGGCCAGGCAGGGCTGTAGTGATGACTTGTACTGGGCCAGGAGTCATGGCGTGGGCCCTCAAGCCAGTCATTCCATGGGGGTCGTACGTGGTCATTCATTCATTCCATTTCGGGGTTCATTGCACGTGCGTGCATCGGCCATAGCTCTGGGGTACAGTCCCTACGCAGACCACAGGGGAGTCTGAGATACAAGGTGCACCCCCATGGCCCAGCCCCCAGGGAGCAGGGGGTCAGGGAAAGAAGACAATCCCCAAACGTGGCTACACTCTGCTTGCTGGAGACTGAGGCTTGTTCCTGGGGGGAAAGGAGTCTGGTGAGAAGTTTGCGATTTTATCTTTTCTTCCCACGAGGAGATAAGCCGTATTTTAACTATCATACAGGGAAAAAATAAAAACAACCCATCTTCCCTTTCTGGAAACTGTGCTACCGTCAGGGCTGGGATGACAGTCTTAGCGAGGTTGCGGGTAGAGGAAGCTGAGCAGAGGAAGACTTCCCCTACGGTGACGAGCAGGGCTTGTGAGCCGGGGGCTCGGCTGGACACCGCGCTCCCAGAAGACCGGGACAGTTCAGGAGTCCTTTCAACAACAGGCAGACATGCACAGCGGGTGTGAGGGGAATGGGTGGGGACCAGCAGAAGGTGGGTCCCTGGGGGCCTGGGGGCCAGGCTGAAGGCTGACTCTAGCCTAGAGGGAACCGGCCCAGATATTTGACTCCTGCATTGCTTTCTCCGGGGAGAGGGACCTACTCCTAGCTCTGACTTCCCCAAGGGCAGCCAGCCCCAAAGCTTGGGACGGTAGGTGCTTGAAGGATAGCGGGGACGACCAGAGAATTTGCAAGTTCTGGCACACAGTTGGTGCTCATTCGATGCCAGCCCTCTCCTCCTCCGTTTCCTTCCTCTGAGGGGTTTTGATTTGGTCTACCACGTCCGAGCGTATCAGGGATCAGTGGTTTGAAAGGTTCTCTGCAAGATGGCCCAACTTTGGCTCGCGGGAGGGCGGTGCTGTACTTGGGGCTGCACAGGTAGGAGAGGGCCGAGAAGCCAGGCCGGTCTCCTCCTGGGAGAAGAGGTGCATCCAAGTGGCAGGGCCGCTCCGCCTTCTCTCGGCACAACCAGGATCCCTCCTGGTTGTGTTTGTTCTCTGCCGGAAGCGGGGGAATCCTGACCGGCTGACTAACGGCGCTGAATAGCTGGAACGAGCATTTCTGATGTTTCATAGCACCCATCATCTCAACCAGCCCCTCTGACCTTAACTCCTGCACCTTGCAAAGGCATCTGGCCAGAGTCCCAAACGCTGCCTAGGGAATGTCTGTTAGGGCATCCTGAATTAACTCAAGCATCCTGTAGGCATGGGCCAGATCCGAGGGCACAAAGAGAGTAGCTAGCCGGACATCTGCCCTCCAGGAAAGCTGGGGTTTGGGCTGAACGTGTGCCCAGACCCAGCTCCCTACGACCTAGTGCATAGAGAGCTCTGTTTTAGTGTCAAACTTTTAAAACAGTACCTGTGGTGTACGAGGCTTTTGTCTCCCTGATTTTTCCTCCTGGAACGGCCGCAGCCTCAGTCAATCTTTGCTTTGCACATGGAGGCATTTTCCCACATCTCCACTGATTGGTTCACTCATTCGGCCAATGCCTGTCGGTTGAGCGCCCCCTCCATGTGGCCCTAGCAATAAAGTCTTAGGCAGGAAAGAAGAAAGTCACCTGTGCTGGAATGACACCTCCCAAAACCTGTCACCCGTACCTTCTCTCTTGGCTCTCTCCTTCCTCTGGATATTCCAAGGAAAACACCCATGGATACTATGTGAGCCCTATGCTCGGTGCATTTACCTGTCCTCTTATTTAATTCTTACAGCATCCCTGGGCAGTGGTGGCTATGATCCCTGTTGGCAGATGGCGAAACACCAACTCCGAGAGGTCCCAGGGCTTGCCCAAGGTTACACCAGCCAACAAGCTGGGATTAGACCCAAATCCACTTGGTTCAAAAGTGGCTCGGTCGGTGAAGCATCTGACTCTGGATTTCAGCTCAGGTCATGATCTCACGTTTCTTGGGTTCAAGCCTCACGTCCAGCTCTGTGCTGACAGTGCAGAGGCTGCTTGGATTCTCTCGCTCTCCGTCTCTGCCCCTTGCTCGCACTTGCTCTCTCTCTCTCTCTCTCTCTCTCTCTCAAAAATAAATAAAAAATATTTTAAAAAGACCTCACCCTTGCCCCTGTAGGTCCCTGACAGCCTACAGATGTTGTATGTGTGTTTGCTGCTGCTCAAAAAAGAAAACAAGACCCACCCTCTTTTGGATGCCACTGGCAAAGAGAAAATGGCGGCAGCCATCAGGCCCTTCCTGGCTCTGGTTTGAGCCGGGAGAGCAACCTGACTGACGATGACCGATTACGAGGGAGATTGAACTCTTTTCCCGTATTTGCTATTTGTATGTATATATTTTTTTCTCATCGACTTGAAATAACCTTAGACACGGAAGGGGTTTAGTCCCTTATTTTCTTGTTCCTCATTTGCCTTTTTTGAACTTTTAGGAAGTTTAAAGTAAAAACATAGTTTTGAATTGTACACAATCACTTTAGGTCACGTTTTTACGTCTTGATTCTTCCACTGTCATTATCTTAAGAAAATCACTTCCTATTCTGAGGAGAGAATAATCCCAGGTGGATTATAGGGAAATATAAAAAACAAACATACTGTTTCCCTTCTAGCTTTTTCTTTTCTTTTTTTACTTGTATGTATGTTGTTTGTTACTTTTAACTCCGTCATCCATCTGGAATTTATTTTGAAGTATGGTGTGGGGGGTGCCTGGGTGGCTCAGTTGGTTAAGCCTCCGACTCTTGGTTTCCGCTCAGGTCCTGATCTCAAGGTTCGTGAGTTCGAGCACCATGTGCTGGCAGCACGGAGCCTTCTTGGGATTCTTTCTCTCTTCCTCTCTCTGCCCTTACTCTGTCTCTCTCTCAAAAAAAAAGTGAAGTATGGTTTGAAGTTACGATCTTTTTCTCTCAAATACCCAGTTTCGCCAATGTCTGTAATTGACTAAATCCAAGTGTTACCTGCCACTGTGTGCTATTTCTTTATCACATAGCACGTTCCATATGTCCAGGAATTGGTTTCAGATGGTCTATTCTATTTCAATAACCTATGTGCCATCCCTGTCCAAATACAACTCCGTCTTAGTGACCGTAACTTATGAATGCATGTTAACATCTGATGAAAATCTCACTCCGTTGTTCCCCTTTCACAAAACCTTCTTTTGCCAGTCTTCCAAATAACCTGAGAATCATTTTGTGGAGTTTTCGGAAAAATCCCCTTGAGAGTTTTGGCTAAATTACTGTGAAAGTATTGCCATTGTTGCCCTATCCAGCCCAGGAAGATGATACCTCTGTCACATAGTCCCAGAACTCCGCGGAGTTGATATAATTATATTATACCATAATTAATTATAATTATTAAAATACATATCATTATTTTATAAATGAAGAAACTAAGGCTCGGAGAAGTCACCAGCCTTTCTAAAATCACCTCTAAAATACGTCTGAGGGGCGCCTGGGTGGCTCAGTCGGTTAAGCGGCCGACTTCGGCTCAGGTCATGATCTCGCGGTCCGTGAGTTCGAGCCCCGCGTCGGGCTCTGTGCTGACAGCTCAGAGCCTGGAGCCTGTTTCAGATTCTGTGTCTCCCTCTCTCTGACCCTCCCCCGTTCATGCTCTGTCTCTCTCTGTCTCAAAAATAAATAAATGTTAAAAAAAAAATTAAAAAAAAAAGACATTTGGGGATTACTGACCGTTCACAAATTACATTTACAAATTACTGACATTTATTATGCACCTGCTGTGTGCCAGCCATCGGGAATAAAGATGATCCAGATGCAACCCCTGCTCCGTGAAGGTGCTCCTAGTCTTGGGGAGAGGAGAAAAGTATACAGATTAATATCTGTACAGTATAATAAGTTACGTAAAAATACTAGTTCCTTGTACTGTGTGCTTACCACGTGTGAGGCGCTATCCCAAGCTCTTTGCTTACATCTTCTCATTTTAGCCCCAACACAGCGAGCCGCTGTTGCGTCCGTTTTGCGTATGAGAACATCAAGGCACAGAGATGTTAAGTGACTCGCCCGAGATGGGGGAGATGCCAGTGGGCAGAGCTGACGTGGAAGCCTGGCTCGAGGGCTAGGCCCGCTGCCTCAGGGACGAGCCTGATGTGTGGGCCTCAGAGGGGGCCTGGGCAGGCTTCCGGGAAGAGGCACAGTGGCCTGAGCCTCGAAGGATTCCCCGGGAACGAAGCAGACAGCACAGAGGTAGAGAACAGATACCCGGGCACTGAGACCAGCCCCTGCAAAGGTACGGGGCCGTAAGGATCAGGATGCACTGGGAGGAATGAAAATGGAAATAATCAGGGGCGCCTGGGTGGCTCAGTCGGTGAAGCGTCCGACTTCGGCTCAGGTCACGATCTCGCGGTCCGTGAGTTCGAGCCCCGCGTCGGGCTCTGTGCTGACAGCTCGGAGCCTGGAGCCTGTTTCGGATTCTGTGTCTCCCTCTCTCTCTCTGACCCTCCCCCGTTCATGCTCTGTCTCTCTCTGTCTCAAAAATAAATTAACCTTAAAAAATAATAATAATTAAAAAAATAAATTAAAAAAAATGGAAATAATCAGAATCATAACAGGTCACTTAAAAATTTTTTTTTAATATTTATTATTTATTTTTGAGAGAGAGAGAGAAAGAGAGGGAGAGAGAGATCACGAGCAAGGGAGGGGCAGAGAGAGAGGGAGTCACAGAATCCGAAACAGGCTCCAGGCTCTGGGCTGTCAGCACTGAGCCCGACACGGGGCTCGAACTCACAGAACGCGAGATCATGACCTGCCCCGAAGTCGGACGCTTAACCAACGGAGCCACCCAGGCGCCCCCTAATAGGTCACTTTTACTGAGCACACACTAATTAGATGCCAGGTACTTTCTTGTGCTCTTTCCACGTAGCGGCTGATTTAGCTCTCATGACAACCCTATGAAATAGAGGTTATTATTCCATCTTACAGAGGAGGAAAGTGAGCCACAGAAAGATTACGTAACTGGATCCTGACCACACTGCTGATAAGCATCAGAGCTGAAAAGGCAACTGGAAAAGGGAGTATGAGTCAGATGGTGAAACGTCTCAAGAACTAAACAGTTTGGTCTTGAAGCTATAAAACTGGAGAGTCACGTAAGGGTTTTGAGTAAGAGTCATGGTCAAATAATTAACTGAGCAGAGAGATGATATTCACCCTCGTCTCCGCTTTTAACCAGCTCCATCATCTCATTTAAACACCACAACCAAAGCACTGGGGCAGATACCATCTATTCCTATCTTACAGATGAGAAAACTAAGGTTCCGAAGTCACGCATGACTTTGCCATCCCTGGAGGGCGGTGGACACAGAATCCAAACTCCGATGCATCTGGTACCACGGGTCAGCTCGCCACGTCATCAGTGGAGGGAGTGGCAGAAAAATGGGGAGCAGGAGCCGCGTCCCCAGTGGGTCGTAGCACTCACCCACAGGCCGGGGCGAAAGTTCCCAGGCGGGCATGTAGGTCGCCCCCTGACAATAATTAAATTGGAGAGTTGCAAAGATAAAACTTTACAAAGCATTCTTGGCATTCTTGCCCATGGCTGGAACAATATTAACTTTCGTTCGGGGGCATCGGTAGGCAATTCCATCAGGGTTCGAGTAACCCCCTTCCATTTTTCCTTTTGCACTGGAAAATCTCCACCTTCCGAGTCCAGACACCCGTCGCTTGGATTACAGTAGGAGCCTACGTGCTGAAAGGCTGGCCCCAGCGTCGATGCTACCACATGAGTGTTGCCCATCTGGAACACATTTGGGCACCAAAGGGCCGTAATCATTTGTGATCCTGAGAACACGCACCAGAGACAGTTCGCTGGGAACTTTAAAGAAAAACCAAAAAAGACAGACAGAGTCAACTATGTAAACATGTGAAACTTCTATACGAGGGGTGGGGGGTGGCGGGGCGGGGGGAGGTAACTGATATAAAAATCAAAAGAACAGACTAGAAAAGAAAACCAACCCTACAGAGAGGAGACACTGCTGTCTCCATTCTACAGATAAGAAAACAGAGGCTCAGGAATGTTCCGTATCTTGCCCAAGATCAAGCGTGAGTGAGTTGGGATTTGAATCCCTATCTGTTCGACTTCAGAGCAGGAGTATTATGCCTTAAACTATTGTGTAATTAGAATAACGAGGAAAAGAGGAGACTTGAAACGTTTTTAAAAGTGTAGTAAATATGTTAGACAAAAGCAATACCTATTTAGATATAAAAACATTTTTTAATGCATTCAACTTGATTACACACACGCATAGACACATACACACACACACACACAGATTTTAATAAGCAAAGAAAAAATATCATGTGTGCAATTGAGAGACAAACATGAAACGCTATTCCACCTCTGAGAACACTCAAAGACAGGCTAAAGAAAACAACAAGAATTTTTATTTAATAGGAAATACACTCATAGAAACAAACTGTTAGATTATAACATCTAAGGCTGGTAAACAGGAGGAGGAACCATAACGTGTCCGCCTTTGACACAGCCTTTTATCTTTTTTTATTTAATGGACACAACGCAGCATCATGGAAAATGCTTTTGCGAGAATATCAAGAGGAAAAAATAAGTTTACGAAATGGCATCTGAGCTATGATTGAGCTGATAAAAATTTATCTGCAAATGGGCAGAGACAGGAAAAGAGCGTGGACAAAAACGGGTTGCTTGGTGGGATTGGGGCTAATTTTTGATGTTACTGTGGACGCAATATTTGTGTAAGAAAGAAAAATCACACTCGTAAAAGTAATAGCTCTGTGATTGTATTGGGCCAAATTCCTCCAGGGCTAAAAATATGTTAAGAACTTCTGGAAAGCTACATTAACTCTTTAAATCACCACTGTGGGACCATTGAATGTTAAAATAATAATAAGAGTAGTATAAACGAGGCCAGTAAGTCAGTGCTGCTTCCAAATTTACCACGTTAACTGCCAAGACATAACTTAGGCATTAAGACAATCTAGTCCAACAAGCCCAAATATAGAAGAGTCAGAGAATCACACGGTGTCTCTAGCCGAGTATGGACAACCACGGAACAACCATTGAAGGTTGGCCTTCATGCAAGCTCAGTTCTTGCCATAGTTCCCACAGCTGAACGTGCCCTCTGTGGGAGGGCACCCCACCTTCTAACTTTTACTGTGTACGTTTCTAAGCGAGCCCGACAAATCTCAGCTTCGACGCCACTCGCCACAGCGTCCTCGGGGGGTCTCACCTTCGTCGAACCCATCTCCTTGGGCGGGGCGCGGAAACATTGGAAGGAAGAGCTATGCCACACCATCGCCGCCGCTAGAAACACTCCTACGTGCGTTAGTTTCCTGCGACCACTGTAACAAATTACCCCCAAACTGGTGGCCGAAAGCAGAAATTTACTCTCGCAGTTGCAGAGGCCAGGAGTCAGAGAGCAGTTTCTCCAGAGGCAGACCCAAGGCCATGCTTCCTCCCGAGGCTCTCTTCCAGCTTCTGGGGGCTGCTGGCGTGCCTGGGCTGATAGCCCCATCGCTCCCATCTCTGCCTGTGTGGTCCCCTCACCTTCTCACCCTCGGGATTAAATCTCCTTCGTCCTCCCTCTTACAAGGACATTTGTGACAGCCTTTTAGGCCCCCCCCCCCAGATAATCCAGGGTAACCTCCTCATCTTAAGGTCCAAATAGAATCACATCCACGAAGTCCCTTTTACCAGATCTTGGCATTGGAAGCACGACCATAACTTCTGATGTCAGTAAAAATGCAGAATCGGCGACTTGAAAGGAAATCATGCCACGGGTTGTTTTGGGTTTTGTTTGGTCTGGATTTAATTTTTGTGAGTATCTAGTTGACACAGTGAGACATTAGTTTCAGGGGTGCAACATGGCAGGTTCCACGTCTCTACGGTTAAGCTCTGTTCACCCCCCCGTGTAGCTACCATCTGTCACAACACAGGCTATCACAGGGTCATTGGCTGCATTCCTGTGCTGTGCCTCTGATCCCCGTGACGTATCCATTCCAAAACCGGAAGCCTGTGTCTTCCTCTCCCCTTCACCCATTTTGACCCGGGGCTCGAACCCACGGACCGCGAGATCGTGACCTGAGCCGAAGTCGGATGCTGAAACGACTGAGCCACCCAGGCGCCCCTTGTTTAATTTTTTTAATGTTCATTTATTTTGGGGAGACAGAAGGACAGAGTGGGGGAGGGGCAGAGAGAGAGAGAGAGAGGAAGACACAGAATCGGAAGCAGGCTCCAGGCTCTGAGCCGTCAGCACGGAGCCCGACGCGGGGCGAGAACCCACGAAGCACGGGATCATGACCTGGCCCGGGGTCGGACGCTCAACCGACTGAGCCACCCAGGCGCCCCTGTGTGAGTTGTTGGTTTAGTTGTGTGTATTCCTCGCTCAGAGAATGTGTGGTACATTGCCATTCTTAAACACGTGGTTCCCTTTGTTTCAGTGGCACAGTAAATGACTTGTACGTTCCGGGCTAGCACTTGAGCAACTCTTATCAGCAAGCAACGTGTTTCCGACGATAAACAAGGTCTCAAGAATCATGTAAGAATGGACTTAACCTTGCGGAGAGTAGAGACGGACCCTCAAGTCACCGTAGTCTTTAGTGATTGTGTTAGGCACTGGCCCTGCCTATGACGTGCATCTTCTAACTTTATTAAAATGAGAAGTGAAAACACCACCTGAACGTGTACGGCTCACAGACTGCAGGGGGGGGATTGGGATTTGGGGGTGGGGGTGGGGGTGGGGGAGGGGCATTGCTCAGTCTACCAGCCTACACACCGTGGGAATAGAGGACAACACTGGCCACTTCCTCCTGAGAAACGGGGTCAAGGCAAGCACCACTCTGATACCCAAGAACTGTCTAGGGACGCCCACCCATGCCTGTACTCAGCAATCATCTGCTCGGCATTCACTTCACCAGGCTCAGTGTTGGGCACCAGGGAGGGAGACGTCAATGAGACCCAGAACTTCCGAGCATTTAGAGTGAGGTTGTGTGTGTGTGTGTGTGTGTGTGTGTGTGTGTAAGACAATTCAGAGACAGTGACATGTAACTCTGCTCTTGATTTATAAGTGGGAGCCAGACAGGCAGGGGAGGCGCAGGGGAGTGTTTCAGAGTGGCCTGGAAGGGCTCAAAGAACTGAGATAACGGAGGCGAGTCTGGCTGGGTCAGGCATGGGGGAGAACAAGGCCGGACCGGGCCCGGAGAAGGAGCTCAGGCCGAGCCATGGAGCGCTCTAAGCAAACAGTGTCCCCCACAGGTGCACCTTACAGAGACAGTTCACCCTCTGCCTCAGTAGTCCCGCTCACGGGAATCACCCCAACTAAAATACACACGCACACCGGGAGCTGTGTTCAAGGACACGTGCGAAGCATGTGCTTGAGGGGTATTGGTTAAACAGCTAGAGTTCAGAAACAATCTGAATGCCCTCAGCGGTGCTGGCTGAATCCTGGGATCGTAGGCAGCTCGCGAAAGGCACAAAGAAAATCCTGTGTGCTGACATGAAGAGATGCCCGGAGGATGGTGTCGTCCAGGGAAACCGTGAACCACGGGACAGAACGCATGGGAGGGTCCACTTAGATTTCCAAGAATATAAGCAGAGAGGAAAAATCAGTAATCATGCACAATAATGAATGATAGCCAATCTAGAAGAAAGGACGCAGATGAAGGAATGGAGAGAAATGACAACTTTTGACCCTATTTTCAGACATATGTTTCGACGTTTTGACCGAAGAAGCGTCTGTCTACCATACCTTACGTCCGTACATTTATGGGAGCCAAAAGAGAAGAGCAGATGGCTTAAAAAACCAGTTGAATTCTTAAAAGGGCAATGAGTTAGCAGTTTTCAGAAGCTTCTTTAGAGACAGGCCCGCACGACGTGTGTGGAAGGTAGGTCCGTCAGACAGGGCTATGCTGGAGGCAGGGAGGCCAGTGAGGGCCCCCGAACAGCCAGCGGAAGGGAGGGCACAGACCCTAGAGCCCTGGGAACTCGAGAGGAGAACAGAAGACAAGAGGTCTCCAGACAGAAGTAAATCAACTTGTGGCCCATGATAAGTGGAAGATGGGGGAGAGCAGGCTAAATCGTGGAGGCTGACTCCGGGGTTGATAAATCTCGTGCGGTGGAGTGAATAGGGGGGCATTCACTGAGAGATGGGGCCAGAGAGAATGAGCCACGTCCTCAAGCAAGAAGAGTGCACGGGCTCTGCTTTCTGGAGATCTTGGGGAGCGTTGCCTTCTTCCCGAGTTGGCCATCTTCCGACACACTGGTCTTTCTTCCGCGGAAGAGAAGGCCAACCCGTTAGGAGGAGAGCTGGTCCTCACGCTCCAAGGGAACAGGGTCCCGAAGACCTGGGGTGCCAAGGCTTAGGACCTAGGAGTCTCAACAGTGTCTCTTATGGGAGAACCAAGCTCCCTTGAGTAGTTCTACAAGCTGCCAACATGTGCCAGTCACCCAGCCCCTCCCCTGGGAAACACCCAGCCCGCCTCCCTGTAATCGACTCCCCAGCTCCGTGATGGCCAATGCAAGGCAGTGCCTCCACCCTGAGGCCATCCCTCCCAGCTGTCAACGTGTCCACAACTTGGCTCCAAATAAACTTCGAAGCTCTCTGCCTGGACCATGCAGACCTTTGACTTTATGAACCAACTTTCTTAAGCAAGACCTCTTAGTGACAGGGCACCTCCCAACTCTCCAGCTGTCCCCTCCTACATACAAAAGGCTGCTCTACAACCTGGATGGGAGAGACAGTGAAGAACACAAGGTGGCCAATGGGTTTGTCTGGCCTAAGAACGTTTACGGAGTTTCCCCCTTCGGTAGCAAGTGACCTACGCGTCCTTCCTCGAAGACATAATGATAGCTTTGTGATCGGTTTTCAAATTCCAAATGTAGTCAGCCATCGATTGGTGCCTCTGCTTGGTGGGTCTCAGACACAGCCCAGCCCAGGACAATAAATATCAGTTGAAGTGAATAAGCCTTATTGCCACATTTGTCACACGTATGTTGATGTTACGAAACCAACCGGCCCCGTGTCTCTGGGGTTCCCGGCCACATCAGTGATCAATTCCAATATCCAGCCTGCAATCAAAACTTTATCTAGGGGCGCCTGGGTGGCTGAGGCGGTTGAGCGTCCGACTTCGGCTCCGGTCGTGATCTCACGGTCTGTGAGTTCGAGCCCTGCGTCGGGCTCTGTGCTGACAGTCCAGAGCCTGGAGCCTGTTTCCGATTCTGTGTCTCCCTCTCTCTCTCTGCCCCTCCCCCATTCATGCTCTGTCTCTCTCTGTCTCAAAAATAAATAAATGTTAAAAAAAATTAAAAAAAGAAAACTTTATCTACCCCGAAAACCCCACAGATTAGTATGTTTTGGCTACACCGATGTGAAAGAAAGAAGGAAAGCAATAATTCTGCGCCCCGCAGCCCAGGCGAGTTGTGCGAGCCGCTTTTTATATGTTTTCTCATCTAACGAACACAACCAGGCTCTGTTCTATGGATGGGGAAACAGAGCCTCCGGGATGGTTGAAGTGACTTGACTAAGTCACACGGCAAGTCGGTGGCACTACAGGTGCAAGCCGGTCCTTCTGACTCCCTAGTCGCACGCGCTGACTTGTTGGGATGGCAGGGAGAAGGGGGGTGCCTACGTGGGCGCCTGTGTGTGCGTCTTCAGTCAGGCTTCTTGAGCGTGTTGTCTCCCACTGGCCCTCCACTGAGACGGGCTTCTGGAATCAGAGCTGCCTGAAGGTCACCCACTCCCCTCTACCCCTCCGTGGGGTGGGGTCGTTGTAACGAAGCTTTGGTTTGCTAAATCTGCTGGGGTACAGGCCTTGTACTTGGTCCTCTTGTTCTGTGGTTCAGACTAAGGGGCCTGGGGTCACAAAGGACACTCAGTCCCCCAAACACCTTCTGCCAGCAAGACTATAGTCGGCCCCATCTGGGGCCAATGCTGCCACTTGTCCCACACTATTTGTTCTTCCCCTCTTCTTTGGTATCAGAACCTCTGGATACAGCTGGGCACACGAAACGAAGACCGTTCTCAGCTCCCCTGGAAGATCAGCGTGACCAAGCCGTGGCTTACGGCACAAAAAGCCAAGGGCTCTTCCCTCTCACTCTATCTTTTTTTTCTTTACTGCTGGCTGGAATGCAGATGCGATAGCAGTAGCTCTAGCAGCCATCCTGTACCATGAGATGGGAGTCACATGATGAAGCTGGCAAAGAAACAAGAACACAGAAGCCTAAGTCCCTGATGATCAGGAAGTTGCCCAACCGTCCTGGACTGTCTGTCTGCCTCCAGACATCCCTTATACAGGAGAAATAAACCTCTCTCTCGTTTAAGATACTGTGATATTGAGTTGCCTGCAACGTGTAGCTGCCGAACAATCATCTGACAGACAATTTTATGTCAAGAGCTCCCGGAGGGCAGGGTCCTGGTATCCAGCCCCTTGTGCCCCCAGATTCTAACCCACAATCAAGGATTGTGGTCTTTCTTCCATGGAAGAGAACGCCAACCCATAGGAGGAGAGCTGGTCCTTAGGCTCCAAGGGAACAGGGCAGTAGAAATGCAGAGCGGGAAGGGGCCTCGGGAGGCACCTGGACAACCTTCCACCCACTGCCTGAAGCTGACCTTGTCACCTCCCCCTTAGAACAGGCTGTCCCCTCTGTGGACCCCGACTTGGTAAGTGGCTTCCCCGCCCTCATCAAGGTACCAAGCCCTGGTGATTCTATCCCTCAGATATCCCCGGTGTCCCTCTCCCTTCATCCCTCATCTCTTGCCTCCATCTCGGCTTAGATACCCGAGGATCTTGTCAACTCTCAGGCCCGCACCAGCCTCTCTTCTTTTTACAGATCCACCCAGAGCCCCCGCTCCCACACCCCCAGGTACATACTGGCTGCCTCAGGGCAGGTTAGGTTTCCGGGGGGCTCTTCTCATCAGCGTCACCCGGGGACCCAGGCGGACAAAGCCCCACCTCTGCCTGTGCCCGCGTGACGCCGAGGCCAGGAGAAGCAAACGCAGCGAGGTGGGCACGGACTCAAAACTTTGACTCCAGCAGGTGCCGCTTTCACTCACACTTCATCAGAGAGAGTCTCATGACCGCACCGTGTCAAAGGAGGCAGGGAAGAACAATCCTACGACGCGCCTGGGAGAAAGAGGAGAGCCCGGAGGCTTGTGAGCAGCCCCCTCACGACAGCTCCAGCACACCAGGTCCTTCATCAGTGACACTGGACCCTTCTCCAGCCTCGGCGTCCGTCTCCCCCCTTTTCCTGGCCTCGGCCATCATCCCAGACTGCTTAAAGTTCCAAGAGCTTCCTGGGTCTGTTATTTCCATGACCTTTCGCGTGTGCTACTCTGTCTGCTCAGAGAGCTGTCCCTCGATTCTGCGGGAAAGCTCATCACATCCCTCCAGACTCCACTCAAAGGCACCCTCACCTGGGAGGCTGACACCACTCCCCGAACCCGCCAAGCACCGAGGTCGAGTTATGGCCTTCCACAGCACCGTATCATTCAGATTGCTGAATTCATCTCCTGGTCCCGTAAGGGACTTTGTAGGTCTGTCTCCCCAGTTATACTGGGAAATCCTTGAGCACGGCCTGGAACCAAGCCCAGAAAGAATAAAATTTTTTTTTTTAACATTTATTAATTATTGAGAGAAAGAGAGACCCAGCGTGAGCAGGGAAGGGACAGGAAGAGAGGGAGACACAGAATCCGAAGCAGGCTCCGGGCTCCGAGCTGTCAGCACAGAGCCCGACGCGGGGCTCGAGCCCACGGACTGTGAGATCATGACCCGAGCCGAGGTCTGACGCTCAACCGACGAGCCACCCAGGCGCCCCCTGGACATCTGTATTTTCATGTAGGAACTCCCAATTTCTTCCTATCTGGATTTGCGCCCGTGAAACACACAGAGTTGGAGGGCTCTGCTGTGGAAGCTCCTTGTGTAGTCTCTGGGCAGCAGGCAGATTGCCTACTAATCCTGACTCTGCTACTAACCCGTTGCACAACTTCAGGCTCATTGGGTCACCACTCTGAGCCTCAGTTTCTTCTTCTGTAAAATGGCAACGATCATAGTACTTCGTCGTATTGTCATGAGGACTAAATAACAATGAACTCAGGATGGAAGCATTTTGCACAGCGCCGGGTGCCTACTAAGTACTCATTAAATGCTAGTTATTCATACCATTAGATAATTGCGCATCTAACTATATAATTACACCTGTGATAAGTGCGAGGGGAAGAGGAGGGAACACAGGGAGGGCTGAGAAGAGCCAACAGGGGGGCCTGCCCCACGGAGAGGGTCAGGAGGAATGCTCTGGAAAAGTCACAGGGAAGTGAGGACAGGTTAGAGCAGCAAAGAGTCTGGGAGATATGAGTTCCAGGTAGAATCTTCAGCAAGTGCAAAAGCTCTAAAGGAGAAAGGAAATAAAATCAGGGAGGGAAAGAGAAGGGGTTTCATCATTCTCAGTCTCTGCTGTTTCTGCTCGTTCAATTCTTCAAGAAATGTTTTCATTAATTTTTAAAATTTTCAACCACTTATTTTATTTTGAATGTTTGTTTATATTTTATAGAGAGAAAGAGCATGAGCAGAGGAGGGACAGAGAGAGAGAGAGAGAGAGAGAATCTGAAGCAGGCTCTTCGCCAACAGCAGACGGCCTGATGCAGGGCTCGAACTCACGCACCATGAGATCACGACCTGAACCAAAACCAAGAGTCGGATGCTTAACTGACTGAGCCACCCGGGGGGCCCCAAGAAATGTGTTTATCTTGAGAGCTCACTCTGTGGCAGGCCCTGGGGCTAGGCCCTGCTGAATCTTCTACAAAGACGGTGGCTTGAATATTTACAAAGATATTGATTCACCCAAGGCCCGATGCCTTCATTTATTCGTCTAGAAAACATCTATGTTTATTCTGTGCCTGGCATGGCCCTGAGTACTAAACAGATAGAATGGAGAACCAGACAGCCAACCGCAATTTGACATCAAATGGTGTGATGCCCGGACCCAACAGGTAGGAGAAATGATGAAGAATGCTTTAGAAGATGCAGTTTTGGGGCGCCCGGGTGGCTCAGTCGGTTGAGCGGCCGACTTCGGCTCAGGTCACGATCTCGCGGTCCGTGGGTTCGAGCCCCGCGTCGGGCTCGGGGCTGACCGCTCGGAGCCCGGAGCCTGTTTCCGATTCTGTGTCTCCCTCTCTCTCTCTGCCCCGCCCCCGTTCATGCTCTGTCTCTCTCTGTCTCAAAAATAAGTAAACGTTAAAAAAATAATTTTTAATGTATAAAGCACAAATATACGTCCAGTACATAAAACAGATATACAGTGTATACAAGATGTTACAACTTCCTAGGGGTGGGGGGATTGGAAATTAGGGGGAAGAAAATCTCCATAAGTCTCATCAGGGAGACAGTAACGAAGAAAAGGTAGAGAAACACTGTGTTATAGAGATGTTGAAGCTCACGCAGACCAAGCATATTCTGCTCCTAAGTAGCTGTATGATTTCATACCGACCAATGATTTCTAGCCTCCAGATGCCATTCAGAAGACAGAAAAGGTGTAACCTTTTCCCTCAACAGATTCACAGCTTGAGGGGCACCTCTGTTTTATTTCTGTCCCCTGCTGCGGAAACAGTCCTTCTCTTTCTCCTGGAGAGGATCATGGCACTCCGACCGACCTGACACATTGCCACCGGTTTTGGACCAGGACAGGTGTGCGCCTTCTCATCGGAAACCATTCCATAGACGAGCAATTGAGGTGGCGAATTTACCCTCATAATATCCTCATTAGTTCCTTTGAGTGATGATTATGTTTTTCTATTTGGATTTTTTTTTTTCTCCCACAGATGATAGAAGTCTTAATATGCCAATAAAGTACATCTGAAGAGACTTTCAGAGGAAGATCTCAAAGCACTTCATAAACATTAACTCATTGATTCACCTCTTACCCTGACAGATGGGCAGCTGTCACATCTTATTATCCCATTATCCAGGAGAGAAACTGAGACTGGGAGATTAAAAGCTTCCCAACAGGCCTGTGGGAGGGAGTGGCCAGAACAAAGGCCTCACCCTGACTTTGTCCAGCTCACTGAACCTGCTGGGGGAGAGGAAAGAAATGAAATGAAATGCGTGAGGCACCTACTAGGTGCCAGGCGTTGGCTTGCATCAGTCAATGCTGCATAAGTGCAGCATAAGTGATGGGCCTGGAGGGGCTGGCCCGGTCAGAGACGGGAGTGGGATTCAACTCCGGGTGTGTCCACATACAGCCACATAGTCCAGCTTCCAGCTGGTGAGCTGGACACAGAGCAGCCCGCTCTGTCTCACAAAAAGAGGGGACATTTACCGCAATGGGTTTCACAACAAGAATACCCGCTGGGGGAGGTATACAAGGTGTCAGATTGGCAGGGGGCTGTTAGACTTTGGCTCCTAGTAATCCATGGAATGTGTGTCACTGCTTCTCAGTGAGCATCAAGGAGCATCAGCACACTGAAATCGCTACTCCAAGATGCCCTCCTTTCCTCTCACACCCGGGGCCATCAGCCCCTTTAGTGAGCTTCCCATTCCTACCGTTACTATGACCAGTGCTGTTGCTGTTGTTATCCTTCTACGTGAATACTGTTGCACCACGCTTTCCTGGAAATGAGCCTTTTCACCTTCTTATGGGGAAATGAGAGAAAGAAGGAGGAGGAGGAGGAGGAGGAGGAGGAGGAGGAGGAGAGGAAGAAGAAGAAGAAGGACAAGGAGGAGAAGAAGAAGAACAACAAAGTAACCAATCGCCAGGCTCCTGGGTCAGAGCAGCTCCCAGCAGGAAGACATGCTTCAAGCGCCTATGTAAACTGATCATCTCAGGTTACTTTGGTATTCATCTATAGAATTTTTCAATTATGTATGACTAATTTCGCACAAAGTCATTATTTAAAGCAATTTGTCTCCCTGTGAGCGGCAACACCTTCTCCTTCCTGAAAGGTGGGCGGGGAAAATGTCATAATCCGCCGTGCTTCGGCTTGAATTATTAAGCGGTCACAGGAGTTCAAAAGAGAGAAATAATGAACAGGTAAGTCATCACATGTAAAAATTCCTCCTCTATATTATCAAAATACAAATTAATTACAGATAAGATCAAACGAGTTCTCTTTAATGTATGGTTTTCCCAGAGAAGGTAATGAACATAGTGTACTGCCTGTGGGAGGGGAGCTGAGGGGTATATAGAGGGATCTTTTATTAATGTTGGCGGCATTTCATTGGAGACACGGTGCCTGTGAAGGCTGCAGAAGGGGCCTCTGGAGAGCTCTGGGACATGCAAATAAAACCCGCTTTATTGCACTAGGTGCTAACTCCCGTATGATCTCATCCCCATAGGGTCACTCACAAGGTAATGGTAAAACCACCCCGTACAATTACCCCACCAGCCTGTGCAATCAACAGGTTGAGAAGCTAGCTGCCAACCGTCTTGCCGATGGAGCTTGGCAAAGGCCAAGGCATTGCGGTCATGGCTTTCACAGGGCTTTCGTTCTTGATCTTCTGAGCAAGGACCACAGCTGAAGTAAGCCCGTGATTCACCCTCCTTTGGGGGGTGGGGGTGGGGGCGGGGAGGAAAAGAGAAGGGAAGACCTCCTCCTCTCCACCTTGCCCGCCCCCAGCCCCCTCCCAGTTGTACGTAATGCTAATATTCGCATGACAGCAGACATTTTCAAAATAATAGTCCTATATACTTAAGGTTAATCAGAACGGGCGCCATCCAACTTGCAAAGGTACCAATTTTCCTTCATTACAGCCAAATCAAGAAAGAGAACTTTGGGATTCCGTAGGGCTAATTACAAGGTGTTAATAATAACAATATAATGGCAGCAATTTTCCAGCTTTGCTCAAACCCATAATCTGCTTGAGTGCCTTATAGGATTGTCTGTGAGTTTATATAAAGCCAAGTGTGAGTCCAAAAATGTTTTCAGTAATTTCATTTTTACATCATGTCTCTCCCGAGGGTTTATGATGATGTGGTAATTGTTGGGGAAGAAGGTTCTCTTTGGGCAAAGAACGAGTCACAACTTGGCACCTCACAGGACCCTTCTTCTGTTTCTCGTGAAGGGCATCCTGGGAAGGAGTGATGGGTCAGCAGGAACGAACCTGGTAACCCCCGACGCGCTCAGAAACCGTAGGCAGTGAGGATGTTGACGTGTCCCTTGGGGTCACCCGCACTGCTCCCCCCACCAGGACCCAGCGAGAGAAAAAAAGAAAGAAAAAAAAAAAAGAGCCAGCGGTATCTTTGGAAAGGACTGAGCGGGAGCGATTTGGGCAGCCATCCGTGGACAGGCAGGGGACACGCACGCCACAGTGTCTCAATGCAATGGCATTTCCTTGAGACCCATTTGCACTTGTTAGGAATCAGCTGCTCCAGGAAGGGGAATAAACACTCAGCTTGGCTCAGCTTGACCATTTATTTCATCAACCCATCCTCCTCGTTCACCAGATGCACAAGACCTTTCTTCTCAGGGTCCTGACTCCACAGGCATGGGATCATTCATCTTTTATTATTATTATTATTATTATTATTATTATTATTATTATTTTTTAAGTAGGCTTCATGCCCAGCACGGAGCCCAGCACAGGGCTTGAACTCACAACCCCGAGATCAAGACCTGAGCTGAGATCAGGAGTCAGACGCTTAACCGACTGAGCCACCCAGGTGCCCCCATTCCTCTTAAAACTCAAAAAGCCAGAAGGATAAGCTGGTGAGGTCCGCTTTATTTTTCCCATCTTTTCATTTACTGGCCCCCTCTCAGTACCAAGGGAATGACCGACCGTGTGCTCACTTTGAAAAGAAAGGCCTTGTAAAGGCCAAGAAATTTAGCATCTCACTCATTCGCTTTGTCTCTTTAGACTGCCTAGGGGGGAATCCTTCCTACATTTTGGACAGGAGCGAACCGAATTGCCTGATACTGCCAAGTGGGGGTCCGAAGCCAGTTTTTTACAACCAATTTCTAAATCTGATCATAAAAGTTGCTGATGGAAAAGCTGAAACAATGCAAACTTCGTGCGGTTTTTGTTGACTGCTTAAGGATGCCCAGGAGACACATCACACCAAAGAAATGATAATTTGTCCTAATTGGGTTAGAACCACAGATAAACAGGCACCATCTGGAGTTCTGTTCGTTTGGGAGTTTACGAGCGGGGACAGTAGGATCTACGCTATTTTGGAATGTAGAACTTTCTTCCCTCTAGGTCCTTCAGGGTGGAGACCAGAAACGAAGTGGGGCAGACAGGATGCAGGGAAAAGGGGGGCTGTTGCTTGAGTTTCAAAGTCCTTCTCTAGAAAACGAAGGCTAATGGGGCGCCTGGGTGGCTCAGTCGGTTGAGCGTCCGACTTCGGCTCAGGTCATGATTTCATGGTCCGTGAGTTCGAGCCCTGCGTCGGGCTCTGGACTGACCGCTCAGAGCCTGGAGCCTGTTTCGGATTCTGTGTCTCCCTCCCTCTCTGACCCTCCCCCGTTCATGCTCTGTCTCTCTCTGTCTCAAAAATAAATAAATGTTAAAAAAAAAAATTCGAAAATGAAGGCTAATACCACCCTATGGGATCTTCCTGTCATTTGATGAAATCATCTGCGTTAATGTGCACCATTTAAATTGTGAACCCTCCACACTCTCATAGACCAGAGATGTCTTCTTCTGCAACTGAGGTTGAGATGGGGGGGGGGGTGGGGGTGAAATCTCGGAACTACAGCCCAGAGAAAGGAACAGACTTGCTCAAGAACACAGTTTGCGCATTAGGAGAAAAGGGGCAGAACTTTTTTTTTCCCGGGTGTCGAACTCCCCTGGTTTGATTTAAAAGCCTCTAAGGGAAACACGCCAGCTTGAGAAGCAACAGAGATGCCTGAGAGGTGAAGGCTGAGTAATCCAACGCCAGCGGCCGTCTCCGAGAACTGAATACACAGGTCTTCAGAGAAAGAGATGTCTGATCATTGGCAGACATCCTTAGTTACCTCCCACCAGCCATTCCCTGTCTTCCTTGTTAACAGAACCCTAATTTTGTTTGAGCAGCAATACAACCATCCCTAGGGGATGAATCACGAATGGTCTAAGCCAAGGATCAGCAAACTACTGACTACAGTCCAAACTCATCCCACTGCCTTTTTTTGGTACGGTTTGTAATACTTTGAAAAGGTTGAAAAAAAAAATCAAAAGAAGAATTAGGATGACATGAACTTGAAATTTGTATTGGAAACTAGAGGGGATTATATTCAATTAAATGATATTATATTACCTTCAAGTTGCGATGTCTGCAAAATTGTAGCGGTCAGTTGACCAACTGTCCCGGTCTGCCAGGGAATGAGAGAGGTCTCCAAACTCTGGAAGTTTGGTACTGAAAACAGAAATGCTTCTAGCAAACCAACATGAGCCGGCCAGCGTGCCATAGCCCCCTCAGTTAAATCTCAATTGCAGGTTAAACCATGACTACTTTGGTGTTTATTATTGTTAGGATAAGTATGTCCTAGGTGTTGTGCAGCCCACACTCATACTAAAAAAAAAAAAAGCCTGTGTTGTTTATATGAAGCTTCAATTCACCGAGCGTCCTGCACTTTTGTTTGGTAAATCTGATGGCCCTAGCCACGCTTATTTGTTTACAGATTACCTAGGGTTGCCTTCCTGATACTGCGGTAGAATGAGCAGTTGCAACACAGATGATACGGCCCATAGAGCCTAAAATATTTGCTATCTGGCCCTTCACAACAAAGGTTTGCTGATCCCTGGTCTAAACCAGTCACAGTAACTTAATTCCCTTTTGCCAGTAGTCACATACCGGGCTGACCGTGTGACCGACGAGGCCAAAGAGCAGGGCTACTGTGGGTACTTCCCGGAAAGATTTCACCCCTGATTTCTTTCTGTCCAGCTTGGGAGGCTGCTGTCGAAAAATGCGATGGTTGGAGTTGTAGCAGCCATCTTGTGGCACGAGGGGAAACTTGGTCTCCTCACCGACGATGGGGTAACATTAAGAACGTGGTGCCTCGGGGCGCCTGGGTGGCTCAGTCGGTTGAGCGTCCGGCTTCGGCTCAGGTCATGATCTCACGGTTTGTGGGTTCGAGCCCCGCGTCGGGCTCTGTGCTGATGGCTCAGAGCCCGGAGCCCACCTCGGATTCTGCGTCTCCCTCTCTCTCTGCTCCTCCCCCGCTCACGCTCTGTCTTTCTCCTCCAAAAATAAATAAAAACATTAAAAAAATTACAAAAATATAAAAAAAATACCAAAAAAAAAGAACGTGGTGCCTCCAAAGGCCCACCTGCTCCTCGTCAGAGATTCTTAACCATGAGGAATCGTGAAGTTGGTGGGAGACAAAAATTACCTCATAGTTTCCACAAACTGCTACCTGGAACTTAGTGCTTTCTTCGGCAATGCACACATCCCACAATCTATAGAAGCATCAGCTCTGGCTGGAACTTGGCCACGAAATTATCCATCCTCTGGCCCCTCAAGATTCACCTCCATCCCATGTGAGTTCATTCACCCCAACATCCCCGTGGGGCTCAACCCGCTGCAGAATCAACTCAAAGTTCAAAACTCTCATCTAAATCTTATCAACTTAAAAGTCACATTTCATCATCTAAACCAGGCACAGGTGGGGGTGTGGGTGTGATCTATCCCGGAGCAAAATTCCCCTCCATCTCTGGGCCCGCGAAACTAGAAAACCACATACCTGCTCCCAAAATGCAAGGACGGGCCAGGCCCGGGATAACAGTTACAGATGCTCCTGTTCGAGAGGGGCGAGAAACGGAAGAGAAAAAGGAGTGGCCCAACAATTTTGAAATCAGGCTAGGAATACGCTAGGGTCCAAGAGCCTGTGGTTCGAGGCTCCCCCTCCGAATCCGTGGTTCTGCCCCCAGAATCACTCACCCTCTTTCTCGAAGGGCAGCGACCGTTTGCGACGGAGCAGGTTTACCAGCCTGTTTTCTGCTGGTGGCATTTCTGGGAGCCTGACAGTCTCCTTTTGTCCCATCCTTGGACCACCAGGTCCACACTGGCGGTGCTTCTGCGGACGTAGAATTCCCCGTAACCTCGTGGGTCTCCTCTGTAGGTCATGGGGATTCGTTTCCATTAGACGAGCAGACCGTCCACAGGTCTTCCTGGGATAATTCTATCCTCATTCCCGGCTTTTGCTGTGATGGCTGAGAGGGTCCAGGAGTCCAAGAACCCTCTGAGCGACCTCTGGGTACTTCCGAGGCACTGGCCAAAGGCGGGATACCTCCCTGGCTTTCTCTTCGGAGCACATTTTCCCAGCCGCAAATCAAACCTTGCTATCTTTTGATACCGGCTTTTAGCAACTGGAGACGCTGAGAGCTTCTCCAGTCATCGAGTTCCGGGTCCTCTTTTGTGTGACAGTTGCTCCCTCTACTTCCTTTCACAGTTTACTGTGAGCAGCAAGAAGAAACTGAGACGCTCCTTCAAAGTTTGCCGGGAAACCTCTGCAGCAAAAGACATCCAAGTTCATCACTCACAAGCTCTGCTTGTAATACCCAAGGTCAACGCTTACAAGCTCGGTTTCTCATAGCAATGCGGGATGCAATTCGGCCAAGCTTCCTGCCACTGGATGACAAGGACCCTCTCTTCTCCAGTTTCCAGTAACAGGTCTCTTCTTTCTTTCTAAACCATCACCTGGAGTGCTTTTCACATCCACATTCCTACCGACAGTCTGTTTACGGCAGTCGAAAGAGTCTCCATTTGTGACAGCAGCATCCACTTCCCGGACTAAAATCGGTATCAGTTTTCTATTGATGCTATAAAAAAAAAAAGTTATCACAGACTCAGTGGCTTAAAACAACACAAATCTTGGGGCGCCTGGGTGGCTCAGTCGGTTAAGCGACCGGCTTCAGCTCAGGTCATGATCTCGCGGTTTGTGGGTTCGAGCCCCGCGTCGGGCTGTGTGCTGACAGCTCAGAGCCTGGAGCCTGCTTCGGGTTCTGTATCTCTCTCTCCCTCTCTCTCTGTCTCTCTTTCCCCCTCCCCTGCTCATGCTCTGTCTCTCTCTGTCTCCGAAATAAATCAATATTAAAGTAATAAAACCACAAATCTTACAGCCTTGAGGTCAGAAATCCAAAGCGGGTCAGCAGGGCCCTACTACCAGAGCTCTAGAGGAGATCGATCTCCCTGCTTTATCCAGCTTCCTAGAAGCGGCACACATCCCAGCCTCCATATCACTCGGTCCTCTGCTTCTGCCATCATATCTCTTACTCTGACTCTGTCACTCATTTCTGCCCCTCTCTGTCCTTGAAAAGACCCAGGGGCGCCTGGGTGGCTCAGTCAGTTGAGCGTCCGACTTCGGCTCAGGTCACGATCTCACGGTTTGTGAGTTCGAGCCCCGCAGGGGGCTCTGTGCTGACAGTTCCGAACGTCCTCCGGTTCCTCTGTCCGTCCCCCTTCTCTGCTCTTGCCCCACTCTCGAAAATAAGAATGAACACTGAAAAGGAAAACTTGAAAATAAAAATAAAAGAAAAGAAAAGAAAAGAAAATATCCTGTGACAACATTGCGCCCATTCCTGTAACCCAGGACTGTCTCCCCACGTCTCGAGAGTTATTTAATCCTACCAGCACGGTCTCTGTTGCCACGGAAGGTAACATATCCACAGGTTTGGGGAATTAGGATGTGGGCATCTTGGGGGAGCCATTATTATGCCTGCCACTGTTAGAGATAAAAGCCATGTGTAGTTTCATACAATATTGTAGCTGGGACAGATATCTGAAAACATCCTTTACATTCATCATTATTTCAAAGTCTTAGTGCCTGTTAGACCCGCCACTGGATTTTGTTATCTAAATGAGCTAACCAAGGAGCACGTATCTACAACACGACACATTCTTTTTAACCTGTCGGTGAATCTATGTTAACGAACCTGGTTTCTTGGGTAACTGTGTGCATTTGACTTGAAATTTATTTTTATGTATTTGAGAGGCATAGAGAGAACCAGTGGGGGAGAGGCAGAGAGAGGGAAACAACACGAGGCAGGCTCTGCCCTGTCAGTGCAGAGCCCGACTCGGGGCTCGAACTCACAAACCGTGAGAACCACGACCTGAGCCGATATCAAGAGTCAGACGCTTAACCAGCTGAGCCTCCCAGGCTCCCCTGTGTGCATTTTACTTTAGCGGTGTTTCCCCAGAAGAAGTTCACGGGCTTCATCAGACTGCCACAGTATAAAAAGGGGTAAGAGGGGCGCCTGGGTGGCTCAGTCGGTTGAGCGTCCGACTTCGGCTCAGGTCGTGATCTCGCGGTCCGTGGGTTCGAGCCCCACGTCGGGTTCTGTGCTGACGGCTCAGAGCCTGGAGCCTGTTTCTGATTCTGTGTCTCCCTCTCTCTCTGCCCCTCCCCTGTTCATGCTCTGTCTCTCTCTGTCTCAAAAATAAATAAATGTAAAAAAAAAAGGGGGTTAAGAATGCCGGTGTTACATGTGTAGTAAATATTTTTACAATGTAAGCCACTGAGAGTCAAGTTTTCTGTTACTTGCAGCCAAAGACAATCTTAAGTGATGCACCACTACAGGTTTCCTGACTCACAGGTCAGGATGCACCTTTCCTCTGGCTTTCTGGGCATGGACCTGGGACTCATCATAGCCCAGCTAATGAAGCTGGAAAACCTAATTTTATTTAATGCCCAGCCTATTATGCGATTACGCGATATAATGATCATCTGTCCATGTGGGGGGCTGGGAATGGTTCATACATTCATTTATTCATTCCTCAAATATTTCCTGATGCCTGCTCTGTGCCAAGACTACAAAAGCCAGACCTCCCAATGGTTCCTTCTTGTTCTATGTCCCTTCTTCCAGGCTGCCTTCCCTCACCACCTCTGCCAAATTAGTACCCTCCCCCAATCCTATGCCGTCATTCATCATATCTCCCTGCTATACATAAGTTGCAGACCTTCAGCTCCCCTGAAATAAATCTATCCATTTACTGAAGGACATCCTCCCACCAAAACATCAGCTCCATAGCCACACCACCAGTTCCCCACTGGTGCTGACATCTGGGACCTACACATTGTAGACACTTGGCACGGACTTGCAGAATGAATAGGAAGCATTGCTCCCACCCCCGCGGGGCTCAGGTCTAGGAGAAAACTCGAACAAATCCATAAACTACAGCGGGAGGAAGTAATACAGCGCTCTGGGGGTGAGACGTACAGAGGAGTGGGGAGGCGGACTTCCAGGAGAGAGGTGAGCCTTGAATGCAGCTACTCATGGGTGCTGAGGAAGAAGGGGCAGAGGGGACAGCATGAGTGAAGGCATACATGCACGGAAGGCCACGGAAGTGGTTTCGTGAGACCCGGATACAGGCAGCGAACCGAGTGAAATGTTGAAAAGGTGAGCTGGAATGAGGTGAGGTCAGGGGCAAAATCCCTAATACTTACAAGGGTCCGGGTGGGCAGCAAAACTGAAGAGAGGGTATCAGGTGGTCAGTGACTAATAGCATCTATATCTAGCTCAATGTCAATGGACAAAACTAATTGCCTCCAGAGAGTTGCGACCATGCAGGAAGGCTGGCCCGATGTTGCCAGATCTTAGAATTTATCAAGAAAACCTGGAAATCTGAACCTCTGGGTGACATCTCCCAATATGTAAGCAGCAGTAACCGATTCATATCTTAAATACCTCGTGTTACGACACCATGTGCATCAAACAAAATCTGTCTGTCGGAAGATCCAGCCTTACGCCGCCTGTTTGCAACCTCTCGGTTTGCTGCGAAGGACTAAGAGTTTAGACTTGATTCCATCGGTAAATAGGAAGCCGTTGACCATTTAAAACTGGACAGAGCGACACGATCAGATCTGAACACTAGCGAGATTACTCTCAGGGAGAGGTTGGATAGGGGAGTTGAGCAGGATCCCGGAGACCAACGAGGACATATTACAAGAGTCCAGACAATGAAAGCCGACCTCTGACAACAGCCTTAGACATGGAGAGAAGAGAATTGCAAACAAGCATGTTTAAGGGCGGAATAAATCGTGTTTCTCCTCCTGGAGTGGGAGTCCCATGCGGATAAGTCTTCGTTCTGCCTCATTCGCTACTGTATCCCAATACATCCATAAGCACTTGTCAGTTTCCCAGATGCTTCTGGTCCCGGCGGCAGAACGGACCATGGTGCCAATCATTGAGAAGGGGATCACTGGGAGAGAAGAGGAGGAGCTCCCTGGCTGGAGATGCCCAGGGGACAACTGGACAAATCAGAAGAGAGATCCGTTCTGACTTGGATATTTAACGGAGAATGGCCTTCGAATCAATCTGTAACCATTTAGTGAGTATCTGCAATGTGCAAAACACGGTGAAAGGCCCCGGGGCCCAACGTAGCGCAAGGCAGCTGTGTGGGAATGGCTGGGAAGGGAGACACGTTCATTCGAGTGCCTGGCCTCTGCAAACTCTACCCAGAGCTAGGCACTCTCCAGATGTCCTTAAAGGACAAAAGATCTGCATCATTCCTATGATTCACGTTTTCCAGAGGAGACGGCTGAGCCTTGGGGAGATTCAGAAACCTACAGAAGGTCACACAGATAGGAAGCTCTCCGGATTCGAACCCACATCTGCTTTGCTCCAAAGCCCTGGCATTCGTCTACACTCTGCTTCCTCCCATCCAACCAGCCTCCAGCTGAGAGGTATTTGCCTTTGGGGTCTGTGGTCAAAGCGTGTCAGTTTCTAGGCATCATTTTGCCTCTCTGGCCTCTTTCTCCCGGTTAGACTCGGTCACAATCTCTTTCTTCCCGATCAACACATGATCCTGACGTTGATTTATGTTTCCTTTCTGGGGGTAGCTGGCACGTGACACTATCACTGCTAAAAACCTTCCTTAAAATGTCTCTTCCCATCATGGGGCTTTGGAAGAAAAATAAGCAGAGGCGGTGCCCCCTTCCCGGCCTCCCCCCAACCCCCCGCCCTCAGTCCCTGACTCAGACCATCTCTGGATCACTGACGTCAGCACCAGAAGCTCTGAGAAGTTCACCCACGTTAGCACCAGGACTGGAAATCAAAGGTAGCTATTTTTGGACCTGACTTCAATCGCTTTCCCTTGGAACCCCCTCAAGGCCAAGAGAGCAAATAATTTAATATGATTAGATTGAAACAATCCCAGAAATTGGTCTGTTTACACACCTTGGCACCATTTTTGACAAGGGTATGAGAGTATTCCAAATAAATGGACTTGGCTGGGCGGGTGTCAAGTGTTCCACTTACTGGAGCCTGGAATGACATCCCGGGGCTGGGGACAAAGCCTCCTTGCTGAGAAGGAACCGCAAAGGAAAATTCCTAGTGTGAGCAGGAGTGACAACTCCTGTCCGCTGGGCTCTCCCCTCACCTGCCTTGGATCTGATTTCGGGGACAGCTGCCTCTTTGAGGCCATGCGTGTTCCTCCCCCTCGGTAGGTTTTTTTTCTGGCTTTTTTGCTCCTGGTGATTGTGTCCCCACTGAGCTCTCAGATCTCTGTGAACATGCCTCCTTCCCTCCCTCTCTGCCTCCTTCCAAGGTCACTGGGTGCATGGGGGTCTTGGGAAGGCTCAGAAGGGATCCCTCTTTTCCTCTCCCCCTGCAGCTGCCACAGTCCTTGGTCCCCCATCTCGGACCCAGACCACCACGGTACCTTTCCCACCACGGCCTCTGACCCTCAGTCTTCCAGTCCTCTCCTGACCATAGGGACCACCTTCTTCCTGCTGAAGGCCAAGCTCCTTCTTTTTTACAATTTTTTAACGTTTATTTATTTTTGAGAGAGATAGAGGAGAGAGAGAATGAGATGGGGAAGGGCAGAGAGAGAGAGAGAGAGGGAGACACAGAATCCGAAGCAGGCTCCAGGCTCCGAGCTGTCAGCACGGAGCCCGACGCGGGGCTCGAACCCACGGACAGTGAGATCGTGACCTGAGCCGAAGTCGGACGCTTAACCGACTGAGCCACCCAGGCGCCCCTCTTTCAGTCTCTTTCTTAAAAGAAATGAATCATTACAGATAAAACCAGGTTCCCCTTGACCTTCTACTACCATGGCAATCTCTTCCGTCCTTCCGTGAAGCAAAACCCAGCCTGGCAGTTCGTTTCCTAAACTTTCACATACACGTGCGTACCACGGAATCCACGGTCGCATGCACGCGTACACAGATCGCACATTTCGTGTCTTTGCAATGTGGCTTTATGAGGCCGAATGCACGTATCTCATCCACAATGTAAGACGCAAGAGAACAAGTAGAGAGGTGAGGAAGTTTCCCCTCAGCCCTGTCCCCGAGGCCACTGACGTCTGAGACCATTTATCTGGCACTTTCTTTTGCCCGGATTCCTCTCTTGTCCTGCCCCTGGGTGTCCCCCTCACTGGCCAGAGGACTCTCTCAGCAGCACCTGTGTGTCCTCCCTGCACCCCGTGCTGGCCCTTCCCTCCCACCCACACCCCTGGTCTGGCGGTGGAGAGGGGCTGATGTGTGCCTGCAGCAGGAAGAGGGGCCGGCCCTCGCACACTCACTCAGCCTCTCCCCTGCCTCCAACAAAGCTCTTTCTGACACTGCCTTTGAACCCCTTTGCCAAAAGCTATTCATTAGCCTTAGCAAATTGCTTTGCTGACACTTTTCCTGACTGTGTCTCAAACCCAAATGGCATATGTCTGTATTTGTGCCTTCATTAAATCCGGATCAAAGATTAGTTTAATCCGGCCAATGTTTTTGAGCTCAACTGGGAGCAAGTGAAGAAATCATTTTTAAGAAATGCGTTTGTGCCGCCGCTCCCACCCGGGAGGGAGCAGGCAGCTTTCCGCGGAGAGCGTGTCGGGGTCCGCTGGAAGTATGACTTTGGGGGTGGAAATATCTCGGAGAACTTGTGCAGGCAGATCCCCTCCCCTTCCCCCCTCCCCCCTAGCCTCCTATGTTGCTCTGGATCTTGAGAGAGAGGTCTGTTCTCCAAAAGGGAAGAGACCCTCCTACTATATTAGGTTTGCTAGCACAGAAATTGGGAGTAGTTCGTTAGCACGCCTTGGCTAATGAAAACTGTTACTCATTCAGTGCAGCAACTTTTAAGGACCATCTGCTGTATGTCAGATACTGTGACACATTCCTCCTAACAACCTGAGAAGAATATTAACATTACTGCCGCTGCGACTGTTACTATTACTGTGAATGTTACTATTATGTTGTCGGAAACCAATGGTATGGTTAAGAGTCTGGACCAATCGCTTCCTGTCTGTGACTCTTGACGCTCCCCCCCGCCCCCCCCCCCGCCCTCCGCCCCCCCCCCCCCAGGCCAAGCAATCATGGACATCACTCAGTTGGGACCACCCAGCCTCGCACTCTCTTCCATTAATGGCACTTTGGTTTTTTTTTTTTCCTTCTGGCCACTGTCCGGTCCACCTGCAGTCCTCTCCTTCAAAGATTGTGATGAGGGTTAAAGGCCTAACGCACGTAAAAAGCATCTGTCACAACTTCTCGCACAGGGTAAACACTCAGCATGTGTTGGTACTTACTATATAATCATAATTCCGTATAATATGTAACGCAGGTAATATAATGTGTGTAGGTACAATTACCTGGGGCAGGGGGGAGGCGGCGAACTCAAGGCCTTTGCCTGAAAGCCTGGGCTTCTTGCTCACAGGTCACAATGGCCCGGGTTGGGCCAATCCGGGTTGAGCGAACCCATCTGCAGCTCTCTGTGTGTTCCTGGAGCCAGATGGGTTGTTCCACTGAGCGGCTCCCACTGAGCCGCTCCCTGTGGCCATCAACTGCTGAGTGACAAAGGTATCCATTTCCGTTTGCAGCCTTTGACAGTTCTGCCCCAGAGATCCGGGGCCCCTGGGATCGCTTTCATTTTCCAAACGATACTTCCCTGCAGACAGTTCGAATTCCCCTCTGCACCCACGCCCTCCCCATTTGAAATCCATGTGGTTAGTTATGGAAGGAAAGAAAATGATTTTAGAAGGCCCTCCCTAACAAAAAAAAGAAATTAAATGGAAGACACGATCTCTCGAGAGCCGTTGCTTAAAATATCTCAGCCTCACTGTTAGCTTCCAGAGGCATTGACTTTGCATGTCGGATTCAGAACCACGTTCCTCGCTCGACCCTCCTGAACCTTCTGGGCCCCCGGGGAGACCCCGTGGTACAAAGGAGAGAAGACGGGCCCCCTGGAGGTGGATGGAGCTTACTGGTGAGAAGGCGGGCCAAAGTTCAGGTTTGGTAGATGTCAGGGTGCTAGATAGACAACCCCAGAGGCCCCCAAGCCATCCCAAACAGCCCACTGAGGGGTCATCTAGCCTCCCCCAGGCTGAAATTCATGCACGGGTTGACTGTTTGTGTCCGTCCCGGAAAGTGGATTGCATTGCATGAAATGTGAGCCGACAAAGTCCTCTGTGGCCCTTGCGAACGAACGTCCGCCTCTAGCTCACTCTAGAAATGAACTCGCTTAAAAATGACTGAGTCAGCTTTCGGGTTCATCCCCAGAGGAAGGAGCCTGGGATTTGAGGGTAGTCCGCACGTACGAAGTGACGGGCAAAGTGGAGCAATTATCCAGTGAATCTGATTAATGTGGACAGCTGGGGGCAGGGACCCAGCCTCCTTGCCTAATGAGGAGTGAGGACACCGTGAGTGTGAAATGGATGCCCCACCTGGACAACTGCACAGTGCGTTCCTTCCGAAGTCCTGCAGGACTTTCTCTCCCATATACAATTTCACGAAGTACGCGTGACAGCTCCAACATCATTACCATCATTACTGAGAACCTCCCGTGTTCCAGGCCTTGGGCTAGGCAATTTGCACGTGTTATTTCCAATCCTATTCCAATCCCACGGGGCCGGGAGGCCCTGTTTCCTGCAGCCTCTGGATGAGGAAACTGAGGCCAATACACATGGCGACTGCACGGTGGGTGACGGGATGCAGATCCTTTCTGGTTCGTTTTTATATTGTGCCTTCATTTTACTCTTTAAAAATTTGGGGCGCCTGGGTGGCTCAGTCGGTTAAGCGTCCGACTTCAGCTCAGGTCACGATCTCGTGGTCCGTGAGTTCGAGCCCCGCGTCGGGCTCTGGGCTGATGGCTCAGAGCCTGGAGCCTGCTTCCGATTCTGTGTCTCCCTCTATCTCTGCCCCTCCCCAGTTCATGCTCTGTCTCTCTCTGTCTCAAAAATAAATAAACGTTAAAAAAATTAAAAATAATAATAATAATAATACCAAGGGGCGCCTGGCTGGCTCAGCCGGCTAAGCGTCCAACTTCGGCTCGGGTCACGATCTCACGGTTCATGAGTTCGAACCCTTGTGCTGACAGCACAGAGCCTGGAGCCCGCTTCGAATTCTGGGACTCCCTGTCCCTCTGTCCCTCCCCTGCTCGCGCATGCTCTCGTTCTCTCAAAAATAAATAAAGCTTAAAAAAAATTTTTTTAAGGAAAAATAAAAATAGAAATAATACATGCATAAGTTTCTTTTGAAGTAGGAGAGAGTACAACTCCCCCTCACTCCTGAACTTTCTTCCAAAAAACATTCTGTGCCTGTACCAGCGCATGGCCTGTGTGTGTGTGTGTGCGGGCACACATAGAGCCCCTGCCTTGATGCAAGTGGCGGCATTCCTTAAAAACTGTTGTGCCTCGTGCATTTTCAAAAACACGTTATCATGGAAATTTGCCAAGCCTCTGCAAAAGCAGACAGATAACAATGTGAGTTCCCATGTGTCCATCAGGCGGCTCCAACAAATGCCAATTCTTCGCCCGTCTTGCTCATTCCATACCTCCGCCCGCCTCCCACCCACCCCGCCCTGCCCCAGACTGTTTTGAAGCAAATATCAAACACCACATTACTTCAACTACAAGCAGTTCAGGTTGTATATCTAAAAGATAAAGATTCCTTTCAGGCGTACACCCAACACTACTCTCATACCTTAAAAAACAAGAGTAGGTCCTTAATGGGTCTCGGAGAGAATGCTAGAGTTCTCGCACTTTCGCAAAGGTAACTCATCCACGCGGAGGCCACAACCACTCACTTTCCTGTTGGCCAGCACTCAGGTCGGGGCCAAGCCTTTGCCTACCAGTAAGGCGCACTGTATGAAATCATCAATATTTGATCATTTTTTCACTGTGAGCTTTCCTAGGACTTGGATCACCAAGGAACAAACAGCACGAAATTTCCAGTCCTCTTGCCTCGGCCTGACCTATCTTCCTGCTTCCGAAGTCTGCGTCTAGCCGCTCTGTCCCATCCATGGGATCATCTCTGCTGGGCACACCTCATTATGTCCCCTCCCTGCTTGAAACCTTCCATGGCTCCTATTACCCTTAGAATAAAAAACTGAACCTCCTTAAGCTGGCCTTCAAGGACTTTCACAACCTGGCCTAACCTGTCTTTCCAGCTGTTTCCAGTCACTTCCCCATATTTCAGCCATCCAACTGAATCACCATTATCCAGTTAAACAAACCTCATGTTAAGATGTTTGTGTCTTTGCCCAGGCTGTTCCCTCTGCTTAAAATGCCCTTCCCCTAGTCTCTGGCTAGAAAACTCTTATTCATCCTTCAAAGCCCAACATCACTGTGCCTTCTTCTGTGAAACCTGTTCTGAGTCTTCCGGGTAGAATCCGGCACATTCCCTTTGGTAGGTAACCTGATGTTCAAGAGATGACTATACGGGGTTTTCGGTTTGCGTGTCTGTGATATCCAGTGAAGCATTGATCTCTCTCCTGAACAGCAAATCCATACATCCAACACTTTGACTAGAAGGTGGGGTAGCCGCAAGCCAATAGATAAAGAATTATGGGTCTTGGATTCAAAGAGGAAATCTAGCAGCTAATGGGGTCATCAGGTTGTTAAAAACATCCTCATTCCTTTAGGATAGGCACTCAGAGGGCCAGAAAGGAGCTCACCCGAGAGTTTTTGAGGTTTTGATTCGTTGGATTTGGTTTTACTCACTCAGCGGCTGTTTGTGCCCTTTGTAATTCTTGGTTCTGTAGCTCAGTATCTCTCCTTGGTAATCACACCTTGCCTCCGGCCATCCTGCTTTTCTACTTCCCTTCTTTGTCTTTATTTTAAAAATTACAATATGATGGGGCACCTGGGTGGCTCAGTCGGTGAAGCATGTGACTTCGGCTCAGTTCATGATCTCGTGGTTCATGAGTTCGAGCCCCCCATCAGGCTCTGTGCTGATAGCTCAGAACCTGGAGACTGCTTTGGATTCTGTGTCTCCCTCTCTCTGCCCTTCCTCCATTTGCACTCTGTCTCTCTCTCTCTCTCAAAAATAAAGGTTTTTTTAAAAATTTAATAATAAAATAAAATAAAATTACAATACGAAACTTGTTGATAGGAAAAAAATACTATCACTGGTCTAAATGACCACTAACGGGAGACAATTTAAATAAATTATGACACATGCATGCCACGGAATAAAATGTAGCCATTACAAGGAATAAGGCAGCTTGGAGTTCCACATAAGTGCATATAGTATGATAGTACTGTGTTAAAAACACACACATATGGGGCGCCTGGGTGGCTCTGTTAGTTAAGCATCTGACTTCGGCTCAGGTCACGATCTCACGGTTCATGGGTTCGAGCCCCGCGTCGGGCTCTGTGCTGACAGCTCAGAGCCTGGAGCCTGCTTCAGATTCTGTGTCTCCCTCTCTCTCTGCCCTTCCTCCACTCATGCTCTGTCTCTCTCTCTCAAAAATAAATAAACGTTAAAAAAAATTTTTTTAAACCACACACATATAATGTATATGTTTTTATTATGTAAATAAAAATATCCTATTATGTAAATAAAAACAAAGCTTTCTTTTAAACTTTTGAAGATTACACACACATAAAAACTGTCAAGTATATTTAGGTCTGTAGGATAAGAATAGTGGATGAGAAGAGAGTTTGTTTTGTTCTGTTTTGTCTTGTTTTGTTTTATTTTGAGAGAGAGACAGTGCGAGCGGGGGAGAGGAGTGGAGAGAGAGAGAGAATCCCAAGCAGGCTCCATGCTCAGCAGGGACCCCGTTGTGGGGCTTGATCCCACAACCCTGGGATCACGATCTGAGCCGAACTCAAGAGCTGGACACCTACCCGGCTGAACCACCCAGGCGCCCCTGAGGAGAGGAAGAATTCTGGTTTTCATTTAATGCTCTTTGGCTGCGTCCTTCGAAACGATGGAAAAACACAATACATTTCTTGTATTCGCTTTGGAAAACGTACCAAAATCCAAGGAAGATAATGAAAATCTCATGACTCCATTATTGATTGCCTCCGTTAACATTTTTTTTTTAAACGTTTATTTATTTTTGAGACAGAGAGAGACAGAGCATGAATGGGGAAGGGGCAGAGAGAGAGGGAGACACAGAATCGGAAGCAGGCTCCAGGCTCTGAGCCATCAGCCCAGAGCCTGATGCGGGGCTCGAACTCACGGACCACAAGATCGTGACCTGAGCTGAAGTCGGACGCTTAACCGACTGCGCCACCCAGGCGCCCCGCCTCCATTAACATTTAATGAAGTAATGAGTTTGCTGTGCCTTAACTTGCAGTTTTCAACTGCAAATGGCTCGTGGACACCTGACGTCACTACGTATTCTTCCACGGCCTCCCTTCCTTGGCTGCTAAGAATTCTGTCCTTTCTTTCCTCCCTCCCTCCTAAGCTTCCAGTCTTTATTCCTTCCGATACCTGAGTTTAGCTGCAGGGGGTACAGCCGGCTGACCCAGAAGGTTGCTATTCCTAATCAGAAGAGCGGGCCTCACTTGCTTACATGCACACCGGCTCACAAACACCCCCAGTTCCGTGAAGAAAGGTTGTGCTGAATGTCTCTGAAGTACAGTGTCTCGGGAGTCCCCCAGGGCTGGCGATGAGACTTGTGCACACTATGCACCAGGCAAACACAAGGAGTCTCCCCAAAACAACCCCAAAATGGCATTCAACCCACAAAACGACTGGTGAGTCACCCTTGCACTTCTATTTAAACGCCAGCACTGGGAATCTGGAGGAAAGATTCCCATCTGTCAAAGGAAGAGCTCCACCTCCACCTCCAGAACCTCCTAAGAGCCTTTGGAGGGCTCCACTGGGGGAGAGGGTTGGTGTTTTCTCTCTACAAGTCTTAGGAAAGACCTCAGCTTCAGAAGCCATAGAAGGTTGGAGTCAGAAGAAAGAAAAGGGGGGACCCGGGGGCAAGCAATTGGTCAGGATTAGCCGGGTGAAGAGCCGTTTCCAGCCTGCTGCCAGAGGCAAACGAGTTTCCCAAAGGCCTCGAGTGCTAACGCCAAACCCATGGAAAAGGGCGAGTCACATGACAGGAGACACAAGCCTGAGGGTCTGGGGAGACAGCCTGGCTCACGGGATCTGCGGGTTCTTCTAGTTGAGTCCGGCATGTTAGCGTGTTGATCCTTTACCCCTCCTCCTTCAGCCTCCCGGACCAGGCACCCAAGAAAGCCTCCTGCAAACCCATTCTCCCTGATAAAACGGGGCTGCATTGAGACCGGTCACCACTACCTCCTGGCCATGTGGCTACTTGTCACACACATGCACTGAAATCCTCCTGAATGCCTAGCATTGCATTTATCTGGTGTGGCAAGTCTTTACTGGGTCTGCTGATTGCCTCGTCCCTAATGGCCACGCAGAAATAATAGCTGAGTACATACTGGGTGCTTCGAATTAACAAACTAACCAATGGAATGAGCCCGAACTGAGTGCCTACTGTACCCCAGGCAATGTCTGAGGAAACGGAGTCGTTTCGTTCCTCACATGCCCGCATGCAAATACTGATAATGACACCCATTTCTCTCGTGGGGGCTGTGTCTTTCATTCTCTGGACCACCAGCCTCAGAATCTCCTGGAATACTTATTAAAAATGCAGATTCCTAGAACCCGCCTCTGCCCCACTAACTCATAATCTCAATGGGTGGGTCCAGGCGTCTTTCCGTCATACGAGCTCCCAAGGGAATCTTGTGCAGCATGAAGTATGAGAATCAGCACTCGGGGGTCTGGAGAGGAGCTCCTATTCGTGTTAGCGAGCCCAGAGAGGTCAAGAATTCAGGACGCTCATTCACCCACTTTTAGGCTCAGTGATCCTCCTACAAAGTGAGAATCTGAGACCCCAGCTGATAAGCACAGAAGGGCAAGAACTGGTTCTTACCACAGGGGGGAATCCAACTGGTTTGCTAATACACGGGAAAATCATCGGTACCTCGAGGACTCATAAAATATAACCAGAAAGAAAAGATGACTGCTGTCTACCCAAATCCAAGATCTTCTAAGAAGAAAACCTCGTCCTGGCAGTGTGATGGAATTGGAACGCACGTGTCACTGCTGCTGACCTGGGGGGGGCATCAACTTTCTGGAGAACAAGGTGGCATTATGTATCAAGGGCCTTAAAAACGTTCCCGTGGTGTAGGAATTCTCTTTTTCTTTTTTTTTCTTTTTTTTAAATTTTTTTTCAACGTTTTTTATTTATTTTTGGGACAGAGAGAGACAGAGCATGAACAGGGGAGGGGCAGAGAGAGAGGGAGACACAGAATCGGAAGCAGGCTCCAGGCTCCGAGCCGTCAGCCCAGAGCCCGACGCGGGGCTCGAACTCACGGACCGCGAGATCGTGACCTGGCCGAAGCCGGACGCTTAACCAACTGCGCCACCCAGGCGCCCCTTATTTTTTTTTTTTCAATATATGAAATTTATTGTCGAATGGGTTTCCATACAACACCCAGTGCTCATCCCAAAAGGTGCCCTCCTCGATACCCATCACCCACCCTCCCCTCCCTCCCACCACCCCCCCCCCCCCCCCGCGGTCAGGAATTCTCTTTTTAGAACTCCCTTCTGAGAAATGAGATTAATCATAGAGGAAAAACAAAACAAAACAAAACCCTTTTTGAATGATGATTATTACCATTACACAATTAGTTAGTTATAATGATGATAAGTGGACAGCAGGAAGGACTGATTCAGAAGACCACGGGTTATATGCTCTGTATTGTACCCGAAATTGGCATTGGTGGAGAGTTTCCAAAGGTGTGAAAGCTGCGTAGGTTCTATGATCCCAACCAAAGCAAGAAAGAATCTACACCCAGGAAAGTTTAGAAAGAAATCCACCCAGCTCTGGCTGTGCTTATTTTGGGGGGAGGAGGGGTTGGGGCGATCTTCTTTTTCTGACTTCATTTTCCAGAGGCTTGCTAAAGACATATATCATTTTTGTAAGCAAACATGCAAGCCAATGGGTTTTGGGAAGGATGCAAAGCAAAATCAAACCCAACAACAGTGATGGTTGCTTGAGCCCCACCCATTAGATGCAGCACTGTGGGCCCCCCGGAGGAAAGGTAAAGCATGATTTGCTGGGGTCAGGTGACTGATCCCCTTCTTGCAGCACCTGTCTGAGGTCTCCCTCCACAGTTGTTTCCCCCACGTTCTCAGAACCAGCACCAAATTCATCTCTGTGTTACCAGTTTGGGGGAGAAGGATTTTGATCAGCTCATCAACAACCTTTCAGTCCCCCTCGATATCTTTCCCTCTGATAAGAGAAATAATATTAATAAGAGGTTATGGTATGTGGGGCACCTGGGTGGCTCAGTCGGTCAAGCATCCGACTCTTGATTTCAGCTCAAGTCGTGATCTCGGTTCATGAGTTCAAGCTCTACACCGGCAATGTGGAGCCTGCTTGGGATTCTCTTTCTCTCCCTCTCTCTCTGCCCTTCCCCTGCTCATTCTCTCTCTTTCTCTTTCTCTCTCTCCCTCCCTCTCTCTCTCTCTCAAAATGAATACATCTTTTAAAAAGTTGAAAAAATAATTTAAAAAATGAGGCTATGATGTGCTAGTTAGCTTCCAATCAACCTGCAAAATGGGTACTTTTTAAATTTTTTTAAAAATTTTTGCTAACGTTTCTTTTTATTTATTCTGAGAGACAGATAGAGAGCAAGCCACCAGGCACGCCATGGTTGTTGTTGTTTTTTTTTTAATTTTTTTTTTAACGTTTATTTATTTTTGAGACAGAGAGAGACAGAGCATGAACGGGGGAGGGGCAGAGAGAGAGGGAGACACAGAATCGGAAGCAGGCTCCAGGCTCTGAGCCATCAGCCCAGAGCCCGACGCGGGGCTCGAACTCATGGACCATGAGATCGTGACCTGAGCCGAAGTCGAACGTTTAACCGACTGAGCCACCCAGGCGCCCCTGTTTTTTTTGTTTGTTTGTTTTTTGTTTTTTTAATTTTTTTTTTCAACGTTTATTTATTTTTGGGACAGAGAGAGACAGAGCATGAACGGGGGAGGGGCAGAGAGAGAGGGAGACACAGAATCGGAAACAGGCTCCAGGCTCTGAGCCATCAGCCCAGAGCCTGACACGGGGCTCGAACTCACGGACCGTGAGATCGTGACCTGGCTGAAGTCGGACGCTTAACCGACTGCGCCACCCAGGCGCCCCGCCCCTGTTTTTTTTTTAAATCCACTTTATCTACAGTGCAAATTGCACGATAAAAATGCACCCATTTTAAGCATACGGTTCAAAGAAGTTTGACAAATGTATGTACCGGTGAAACTCACCTACAAGATCAAGACAACATTTCCATTACCCCCAAAGAATCCTCTGTGCCCCCTCTCAGTCATTTCCTGCCCCCTCCCATACCAATATCATCACTGTTCAGATTTCTTTTCCCCGAAGGTTCATTTTCCTTGTTTTTGAAATTTCTATACACAGAACCCTACTGTGCGTACTCTCTGGAGTGTGGCTTCTTTGGGCCAATGTTGTGTTGTTGTGTGCTTTGGGTTTTGTTCATTCTCACTGCCGTATAGTATTCCAACGTACGAACCTATCACAGTTCATTTAGGAATCCCCCCCCGCAACCACCATCTGGGTGGTTCCAGGTCGGGAGCTGTTACAAAGAGTGATGCTCTGGGGCGCCTGGGTGGCGCAGTTGGTTAAGCGTCCAACTTCAGCCAGGTCACGATCTCGCGGTCCGTGGGTTCGAGCTGCGTGGCGGGCTCTGGGCTGATGGCTCAGAGCCTGGAGCCTGCTTCCGGTTCTGTGTCTCCCTCTCTCTCTGCCCCTCCCCTGTTCATGCTCTGTCTCTCTCTGTCCCAAAAATAAATAAAAAACGTTGAAAAAAAAATTAAAAAAAAAAAAGAGTGATGCTCTCCATACTGCTGCCTCCGATAGACACATGGACTCTGATCTCTCGTGTAGGTCTCCAGAATGGAATCAGTAAGTAGGTCATGAGGCTTTTGCTGATCTTGTCAACAATTTCCATGGTGGTTTTACCAGCTCACACGCCCCCACTAGCAATGCGTGAGAGTTCTCGCTGCTCTTCACTGTCTGTCTTTTTTTATTGTCACCATTCTGGCTGCAAATATGCATGTTTTTGAATATCGGTTCTGCCCAAGGGTCAGTTTCAGAGAGAGAGAATTTCCTAGGCAGCCAGCTTGAGTTGGATTGTAACTGGTCTGCTTCTGTCTTTCAATAAGGAGGGTAATGTGTCTGATGTTTTTAACATTACCTTATTGAGGTATATAATTGGGGTACATGAAAGGAACAAATCTTGTCTACAGCTCAATGGATTTTTCGTTGACTTTGTACACAGTCATGACCACCATCTGTGTAGACTTACAGAACACCATCCCGGAAAGTTCTCTTACAGTCTCTTTGGAGACTATTCCTATCACCTCCCAAGAGATAACCACTGATGTTATTTCTTTTGCCATACATGTATTTCGTCTTTTCTAGAATGTCATACAAATGGTATCATACAACGTGTGGTCTTTTGAGTATGGCCTCTTTTGCTCACAGTAATGCTTTCGAGATACCTCTGGGTTGTTGCCTACATCACCAGTTTGTTTCTTTTTATTGCTGGGATGCATCTGCAGTTTGGTGATGCCAGAGTTTGCCCATTCACCTTCTGATGGACATTTGGGTTGCGTCCAGGGTTTGGCTATTATATGAAGAAAGCTGCTGTAAACGTTCATGTACAAGTTCCCTCTCTCTTTTTTTTTTTTTTTTTGAGCAACAGGTTAGAAATAGAATTGCTAGGTCATATAATAGATGTATGTTTAATTTTATGAAAAAGAAACTGCCGAATTCTTTTCTTCTAAGTCGTGGTGCTGATACATTTCCTATTGCTATGTGTGACTTTCCATTGCTTCACACTCTGGCCAGCGTGGGTGTCTTTGCCTTCTTTAAATTTTTTTTTTTTTAACGTTTATTTATTTTTGAGACTGAGAGAGACAGAGCATGAACGGGGGAGGGTCAGAGAGAGAGAGAGGGAGACACAGAATCCGAAACAGGCTCCAGGCTCTGAGCGGTCAGCACAGAGCCTGACAGGGGGCTTGAACTCACGAACCGCGAGATCATGACCCGAGCCGAAGTCAGACGCTTAACCGACTGAGCCACCCCGGCGCCCCATTTGCCTTCTTGATTTAAGCCGTTTTAATGTGTGTGGAGTGGTTTATCATTGTGGTTTGAATTTGCAATTCTCTGAGGATTAGTCATGTTGAGCCTCATTTCATGGGCTGAGCGGCCATTTCATAAAAAGTCCAAATCTTTTGCTGATTTTTTTTTAAAAAGTATATTTATTTTTGACAGAGAGAGTGTGTGTGTGCACGAGGAGGAGAGGGGCAGAGAGAGAGAGAGAGAGAGAATCCCCAGCAGCCTCCGTGCTGAGAGTGCGGAGCCCGACGCGGGGCTCAATCTCACAAATGTGAAATCATGACCTGAACTGAAACCAAGAGTCTGATGCTTACTCCACTGAGCCACCCAGGCACCCTTCTTTGGCTGATTTTTTAATTGGGCTATCTGTGTTATTATTATTGAGATGAAAGAGCTCTTTATATATTCTGATTACAAATCCCGTGTCAAATATATGTGTCCCGAATATTTTCTTCCGGTCTCCAACTGCCTTTGCATTTTTTTTTCTTTTTTTTTTTTTTAATTTTCTTTTAATGTTTATTTATTTTTGAGACAGAGAGAGACAGAGCATGAGCAGGGAAGGGGCAGAGAGAGAGGGAGACACAGAATGTGAAGCAGGCTCCAAGCTCTGAGCTGTCAGCCCAGAGCCCGACCCGGGGTTCGAACTCAGGAACTGTGAGATCATGACCCGAGCCAAAGTCGGCCGCTCAACCAACCAAGCCACCCAGGCACCCCTGGGTTGTTTTTATTAACCAGCTCCTGCACAGTATTTGTTTTAAGAAATAAATATGCCAAATCCCCATTTTCCAGGTAGGAAGAGTGAGGCCCACCCAGAGAGTGCAAACGCCTTCCCAAACCCACACACCATTATAGGGCAGGACCCCGATTCAAAGTCCAGCCCTCCGTCCGGGCGGCAGGTTCAAATTCCAGTCAAACCTAGAAAACCAAAGGCAATTGTACAAGGTGGTTTGTAGTCAGTATATTATTTAACACGAACACAGAGTGACTCAGGGCCAGGAATAAGAAACGCAACGAGGGCCTCCTATACTTTGGGATATATTCTTCACAGAGAAACCGAGCTGTTAAAGGCAGGGCGGGCCCTCCCTTCTTGAAAGAAATCAAAATGTGATCGCTCTCTGCACTGTAATCTCTGATGAGAACATTTAATCAATTAGCATTGCTGTTGTCAAAACTTGCTTCCCACCGAGCTGGGAAGCCGCTGGCGGCATATCCTGGTGGGGCCCCGGCCTCCTTCCTCCAGGGCTGGGATCCGCCCCGGCAAGAAACGTCATGTTTTCTCTCCCAGACTACGTTCCTGCAGCCCCAGATGTAAAACCAGAGGCCTCTTATCTGGCATTATTTATCTCTATGCTAATAAAATGTCAATCCCCGGGGGAAGACTTAAAAAGAACCCTGCTTTCTTCTCTGCTCCCGAGGGGCTGGGCACCTTGTTTACTGGCTCACTTCACCCGCACTGTTGGCCTGGCCAATATTTCAGGGCTCCGAGTGGGAATGAGCCTCTGAGGCGGGCAGGGCCATGTTTTCTATTTCCTCTTTCACAGGGTTCCCTGGGTTTCACGGGTGAGCAAGCGGGAAGGAGACAAGAATCAGTAGTTATCCGGTGCTTAAAGTCCCAAGTCCTTATAGTCAGCTTGGCCATTTTATTGATGAAAAAACTGAGGCCCCAAGAATAATCTCTTTTTAAAAAGGTCAGGGCAGGCGGGGACGGGGGGGGGGGGGGGGGGGGGGGCGGGGAATTATGTGTTACTTAACATTGGCTGACATTTGTGGACCATTCTGTGCTCCACACTTCACAGTGCTCTATTCACACCTCATCACAGGCCCATGAAGTAAATAGTGTCATTGCCCATATTTCACACCTGGAAAGAGCCAAGGCTCAGAGTAGGTGACGGCCGGCCGTTCACCTGCTCTTGGCAACTGTGACTTCTCCAGAAGTCTGAGCAGAGCCAACTGAGACGTCACATTTTGATGCCCCTGGTTTTGTGATTTAAGAAAAAAAAAAAATTCAGTTCAAGGGCTGAATTAATGTATAAATTCTCCATGACACAAATATGAGAGATAAGCTATTTAAGCAACAAATGTGATCATCATGGCCCTTTGAGATTGATGCCTACGGTATCAGGGACAGTAAATGATCTTACTTCTGTATGACAGTAAGTAATCCAAGCCGGTGAACATGCAATCATTGGGAATCATTGTCAAAATGGCAAATTATCAAAAATAAAACAAACATATGGAAGGGTACTTGGATGGCTCAGTCAGTTAAGGGTCCAACTCTTGGTCTCAGCTCAGGTATTGATCTCAGGGTCCTGAGTTCAAGCCCCACATTGGGCTCCTTGCCGGGCACGAAGGCTGCTAAAAAAAAAAAAAAAAAAAAAACACATGGAATCAAGCCAATAGCAAAAATATATAAATCGTTATAAGAAATTAGATAATAGGGGCATCTGAGTGGCTCGGTTGGTTAAATGTCTGATTTCAGCTCAGGTCATGATCTCATATGGTGTGAGTTTGAGGCCTGAGCTGAGCTCTGTGCTCGTGGTACAGACCTGCTTGGGATTCCGTCTTTTTCTCTCCCTCTCTGCCCCTCCTCCACCTCTCTCAAATTAAGTAAATAAACGTAAAAAAAAAAAAAGAAATGAGATCATAAACAGTAATAAATAAAAGTCATAAGCGGTAATGATGAGAAATAAAGCAATCATTGAAAGCAAACTCAAGTCGACAATAGAAATAATAATAACAACTAACTCTGTGCCAGCCAGTCTCCTAAGCACTTTTCTTGCATTTGTTCATTTAATTCTAAAAACAGCTCTATGGGGTAAGGAGTGTTATAAAGTCCCATTTAGTAGATGGGAAAACTGAGGCATCAAGAAATCAGGGGCTTGTTTCTCAGCATGACAAACCCAATAGGGTCCCATTTCTCAAGCCAGGAAAAGTTCGGGAAGGGCAGGACAAAGATTGAGTCCCTGCACTAGGCTAGAGACCTTGGTTTGGGGATCCTCTCAAAATGACTAGAAAATACAAGGAAGCCCTAAAAGTCAAGCCAGCCAATGCCTACGGGGGGCTCTTAAATGCTAGGAGCAGAAAGTCCAGACACAGCCCAGTGGGACTTAGGCATTGTCCCCTGAACCCTGAAGAACTGACTGCTCGAGATTGAGGGAATCGGAGCCGAATGGGGGCGGGGGGTGGGGGTGGCTCTCCTTGTTCCAGAGGAACCTGCACCTCCAGTGACAGATCAGGCAGAGACAATGAAACTGTGGCAAGCAGGATGGTAAGATAGGGAGAGATCCAAGCAGGTCAGGAAAGGGAACAGAGGACCGTATCCTGGCCGGCAAACCTAGAGAGCACACAGGTTCTGACCTCAGACCATTCATTTTAACAAGTTCTGCTTCGTTGGCTGCTTCTTTCTTTAACATAACCACCTGTCCCTTCATGCTCCTGTCTCTCCCCCCTTGGTTCCCTGCTAATCCCCTCCTACCTCTGTTCCCTCATCTTCCACACACACGTCCACCTCTGCCCTCCTCCCCTGTTTACAAACTTCTGGCCAGCCCCCACCCCTTTCTTTTTTAATGTTTACGTTTTGAGAGAGAGAGACAGAGTGTGAGTGGGAGAGGGGCAGAAACAGAGGGAGACCCAGAATCCGAAGCAGGCTCCAGGCTCTGAGCCGTTAGCACAGAGCCCGATGCGAGGCTCGAACACACAAACTGCGAGATCATGACCTGAGCCAAAGTCAGACCTTAACCGACTGAGCCATCCAGGTGGCCCCCAGGCCCCTTTTTGATATTCCCACACTCAGTGCATGTTTTTGGACACCTGCTCTGTTCCAGAGCCTGACCTGATGATGGCCGGGAGTGCGACAACGACAAGGCCCCTGTCCCCTCTGCTGAAGGTCCCGCCTGATTCTCTGCCGGGCAGCTGCCCGTTAGTGACGGGAGGAATCCCATCCCCCTGGTCACAGGCACTGCTTTGTGGTTCAATGTCCTCTTCATCGCTTTAAAAAAACCACATGGCTGGTCCTGCACACTGACTGCTCCCCTCCAATGGCATGTGGGAATATTAATTTTGGAGTTAAAATATCCCAATGCTTACAGATGATGTGTGGGGGGAAAATAGTCACTGTGGAGGTCACAGCATAAGGGCACTTAACTTATTCAAATCCAATGTTAACATGAGGGACTTAAATAGGGTGGGGTGCCGCTGAGCATGTTGCCCCGAGGGGCCGGATGCTAGTGCTTGAAGATACGAAATATTCATATAACCTGTCCTCTAAACACCAGGTAAGTGTTTCATCTGATGTCCAAAGCAATAGAACATGTCCAATGTGGTCGTTACTGTCTTCATTATGTATATGTGTGTTTATTGCTATACAGCGTTTTGCACGCATATCCACATGTACAGGGCTTTAGGAACAATTGAAGGAATTTCCCAGAGTGATTTGGACTACAGGTGACCCTCTTTCTCTGCTAAATGCAGGATGTAACTGCATTTAGCAGGATGTGTACTCTCTCCACACACACACACACACACACACACACATACATGCATCAAGATTTGCTTTTGCAATAGGCATTTGCAGATGAGGTACGACGTAGCCCTTAATTATTCCACAAACTGTACTACAAATGAGAAGCAATACAACAACTACCTATAAACCCAGGAATGTCATCCAATCAATCCGTGGCTAATGAATCAAAGATTAAGGCAACCACAACCACAGGTGGCTGGGGCTTAAGTAAATCAAAAAGGAAGTAAGATCATTGTCAGTCTTCCCATTAGAGGAAGGGCTGCTCATCTCTCTAACGTGCTCCTCAGACCCTAATGAGGTCATCCGGCTCACTTCCCTCTGGGCCCAGGAGGCTGCCCGTCGTGCACGGGTGAGGAAACTGAGTCACGGAGAGAGAAGGTGAGGGCGAGAAGTTCAGAGATCCCAGGCGTCGGGCCAAACTGAGGTTAGAAAGCAGGACAGAGATCCCTCCTCAGAAGCCTTTAGAGCCGTTGAGAAGGATTTTAGGACAAGGGCGAAACAAGACAAGTGTTCATGGGAACCCAGATAGAGTGACTTCTCAGCACCAGGACCTCACTGGGAAACCGCATCAGAAAGAAAAGACGCTGGTCTCAATCTTTATTTCTTCCCCAAGCATGAAACTCAGGATTTCCATCCAGCTCTTTCTGCCTCTGAAAGAAACAAGAAAAAGATGTTGCAGGGTAGCTCTTCCTACAGTGAAAAAAGAAAGAAAAGAGAGAAGAAAATCATTTGGGGTCTCCTTCCCCTTTATCGATAATTTTGAAAGGGTCGCTGTAAGACACTGACTAATGACACGTGACCTTTGGATTCTCCACGAGGCAGCAGGCGCGGGCCCCAGGCCCAGCGGGGACCCCTCTGCCAGTTAGGGGTCACTCTCTCCATTCAATGCTTTATTAGCTCCCTCCAGTCTCAGGGCGAAGTCCTGCTGCTTGCAGACTTTTACAGCTTTGATTGCAGAAAGCTATTCAGGGCAGGGGAGAGGATCTGTTTGTTTTCAGGAGGAAACCTCTGAGAGTTTGCCCCCTCCCCCCTGTGTTTCCAGAGTTGCTGGAAAGATAAAAGCCATACCTCCTTTTGACCTTCATTGGACAGTAGAAGCCCCGACTCAGCGTGGAATAATAAAGGCATATCATGCTGCATAAATTATCCCGTGATTGACGCGCTTTCTTCCAGCTCCAGCTGAAAGGGGAAAGAAAGTTGGGGGTGGGGGGGGGGGGAATGGCAAAGGGTTCAATGGATTTAGTCAAGCACCTACTATGCACGAAGGTGCTGGTGGGAACATCTGCCAGCTGCATTTCATTCCCCCCAACAGCCCCATGAGGTAAATGTTATTTATCCCCTGGGGGTGACACGCATGAGGAAACAGGTCAGAAAAGTTAAGTGATTTTCCCAAAGACCCACAGGAAGGCAGTGGCAGGCACAACCTTTTGCTGTAAGAGTATTTTGACAAAGGCTTACAAGGCAGCTTTTTAAAACTGCCGAGTTACCAGTCAACTTCGCCCAGTCCCTGAGCCCCTGGGGGAGAGGTGCAGGACAGGGCTGGCACAAGGCCACCCGCCTGCTGCCTGTTCTTTTGATGGTATGTTTCGAAAGCTCTAGATGGACCAGCAGTGTCTAGGCATGAAGGCCTGCCATCGCGGAGATTGCGTGCTGGTAGGGAGACAGTAAATAAATACGCTGGGAACATAATTTTGGGATGATGGTAAGAGCTTGGAGGAAAAGAAGGCAGGAGAGCAGGAGAGAAATTGGATACAGGGAAAGGGCACACCTTTGGAGAGTGGTCAGGGAACCCTCCCGGCCTAGGAGATGACATTGACCTGAATGCTGAGAAGGAGGGGAATATAGAGGGGAACATACCCAGGGAAATGGGGGACCAGGCGCTGGGCACATTCTCCAGAGCCCGGATTTTATTCCTGGCGCAATGAGAAGCAATCAGAAAGTTTTCAGTGAGTCCAATGAAGCAAGAAACCAGACTGGGATCAGGGAGGCCCCGGAACTGTCCGTGGCCCCCAATCCACCTGTGTTCTGACCTGTTAGTTGAGCTTGGCCAAAGCTTCTGTGCTCAGATATTCTCTCCTTAACTGGGACAGCAGGGGCCAGTTCAGGGAATCACCACTTGCTGTTAAATTTGTCCACTGCCCCCCCCCCCAAAAAAAAACCATTCCCCCACCTGGGGATAAAAACCTCCAATGACTGGGGAGTCCCTGGGGAATGTGCACCTGCAGTGGGTGCCCGGGAGCTGCGGCAGGCTGGAGAGCGGCACTTGGTCCGTGGGGGCAGCCGCTACGTAACTCCAGTCATTGCACTATGGGAGGTGGAGAGGCCCAGGGTTGCCAGACCCTCTGATTTCGTAAGAGAAGCCAGAAGTCCAGATGTGTGCGAAAACCCTTGGTTTTTAAATGTCAACATCAAATCCAAATTAAAATAACATTTTCTGAGCTCTGTCGGTGAAGCCTGAGGTTAAAGAGTTGCACAAAGCCAGATCTCAGCCTCCAGGAGCCTCCAGGCCAGAGCCGCCACCACCTCTTGGAGATCCAGAGCACAGAGGTCAAGGTAAAAAAAAAAAGATGCACAAGAACAGCGGGGGGGGGGGGGGGGGGGGGGGGGGGGGAGCTTGTAGAGTTCTAAACCTATCCTGTGCAGTGAGCTCCCCTGGCCACTTCTCAAGCCTATGGATTCCTGTTTCGAATGCATGAAAGCAAATAACCACCTATTTAAATACAGTTCTCAGAATGTTGCAAATGTGTTGATATAGGTGCTTCTTTGTTAATGTGTCAGTAACATGATCTGGGACTGAGCCAATGACTTTCATTATTTTAAAGCCGTGATGAATAGAAATGAAGTGTCAAGATCTCTGTAACAATCGCAGCGTGGCTTGCAGACGCCTGGTGCCTGCCAGTGGCAAAATCACAGTTACTGGTATCTTTGTGCTGGGCTGTGGACTGCATTTATAACGAAAGTAAGTAGTACGTTTCAGTTAGAGGACGGCAAGTGTAAAGATACGTTTTCCCACTCAGCTTCAAAGACAATCTCCCTTCCTCGCCACCAGAGCGGTCCGGGGACCCCGGTTTTAGAACTTTTACATTTGATGGGATTTCTTGAACAGGCAGATTGGCAGAGAGAAAGCTTCCCCACCCTCGCCTCTCCGGCTCAGCGAACGGCAGCCTGTCTTCCCCCAATCCCACCAGTTGCCCAGGGAGCCTTCTCAGGAGGCAGGCTGGTGCCAGGCAGGGGCAGGCTCCTGTCTCAAATCTGCAACTTATTAGCTAAGAGACGGTGAGCCGGCCACTTGACTTTTCAGCCCCAATTTCCCCCAACACCCACTTCCCGTGGTTGCGAGGATTCCACAGAGCCATATTATAAAGTTTGGGGCACATTTTAAGCCCTCGGGGCATAGAAGGTGCAGGGCCACTCCTTTGGATCCCACGAAAGCACTTCAGCTCTTACTCATTGTTCAAGACGGAACTGACCCGCCCCCCCCCCCCCACTCACTTTATTCAGATCTCTCCTCGTAGTCACCCTGTCATCCTGCCGAGTTAGTCAGGATCCGAACTGACACCACAAGCCTCTCTATTGCCTCACCCTGCTTTGCTTTTCTTCTTCGCGTTGAGTGCTCTCTGGTATAGTTTATACTTTCTTGTTTCTTTATGCTAGGTTCCGCCCACACCCAAAAGAATATATTCTCGGGGGGCAGCAAGGTTTTTCTTTTGTTCATCGCTGTATTCCCTGCATCTAGAAACAGGACCAGATCCACAGCAGGATTCACTGAATGAAGAATGAATGAATGAATGAATGAGCTTTTGCAAATGTGTTTCTTTTCTTTTTTTTTTTTTTTAATGTTTATTTATTTTTGAGAGAGACAGAGCACGAGCGGGGGAGGAGCAGAGAGAGAGAGGGAGACACAGAATCCAAAACAGGCTCCAGGCCCCGAGCTGTCAGCACAGAGCCCGACGCGGGGCTCGAACTCACAAGCCGCGAGATCATGCCCTGAGCCGAAGCCGGACGCTCAACCCACTGAGCCACCCAGGCGCCCCGCAAGTATTTTTCTGATAAAGATTCAGTGAGATAACATAGCTCAGTGTCTGACATATAAATATTCATTTCTCATTTCTTTCCCTTAATTTCTCTCTATCGGAGTTTACTCGTCTATAATAAAGGAGTACTAAGAATATTGCTACCATTACTACTACTGTTCAAAACAATAATAATAATAATAATAATAATAAATAACAACAATAGTAACAGCACCAGGCTTACTTAGGTCACAGAGCTATTGGAATGTCCCAACCCAGACAGCGTTTTGGAAGTTGTAAATCCAACAGACACGAGTTACTATTGCTTTATAAGAACAGAAGCAAATAACTTCCTCTTCTCTAAGCTCCATCCATAAAATGGAGCTAGCTACCTCTGTACTTCCTGCCTAGCTGAGTTATTGAGAAGAAGGGATAAGCTGTTTCAATGCTTCGGAAACCATGAAGTACCGCGTAGACAGAAAGAGAATTGTTTAGAGGCAGCGTAGGAGCAGTAGAAACGCTCCGGGCTCCAGCACCTGGGTTCGAATCCCTCCCCTGCCACTTTCCAGCCCCCCAAAAGAATCTCCGGATCTTGGTTTTTCCCTCTGTAAAATGTGGATATTGTACACGCCTCACAGCGCACATGTCCAGCTTAGCGCCTGTTCAGGGTGGAGGGAGAGCTCATTACCGCTTGCCGGCGTTACGGACAACTCTCGGAGGGCCTTCTTCCTCACCGGGCCAACTGGTGAGGCTTCTATTTCCTCTTCAGCTGAATGGTGATAATTATCCCAGGCCCTCTGGGATACCACGTCTTTTAATGAATAATGTAAGGCACTCAGAGATCCTCCCTTGAAAAGGGTGGGTAACATACCCTGATTCCAAGCCTCCTGCTGGCTTCTCTGGGTGGTGGGGGGGGGGGGGCTCCAGGTGGCGCGTCCCGGGGTCTAAATCTGGGCCTCGCTTTTGGGGGTCGGGAAGATGCCATTTTTCTAGAAAAGCTGAGCTCCACTTGCCCGGCATGGGAGTCTCATCAACGCAGTCCTGTCCTGATCACACACACAAGAGGCCCGGAACCAGGGTCCCTCTGGTACTGTTGTGGAGGAAGTCGTATGCGAAAGACACAAGAAATGTAACCCCAGATCTGCCCTCACCTGTCTTCACTCAGGGCTGCCCTCGGGAGGCAGGTTGAGGCCACCGAGATGGGTCCAGGCAGGGAACAAGGCCGGGAGAGGACCAGCCCAGAAGACTGCGGACCAGCCCATGGGGCTTCAAGATGGAGCCAGCCAATGGTTCTCGGTGAGCAGGGCCTGGCGGCGAGTGGGAACGCCAATGGCCATGCCCTCCAGGCAGACACAGGAGATCTCAAATGAGTACTTTGTCACGGAGATTCCCGCTGGGTTACCGAAGTCACTGAATGAACTCAAATTACCCCTGGAATCATCGCCTCTCTGCTCATTACGTTACCATTAGGTTTTTCTTTTTTTAACGGAGAAGTTCAAGGTGGTCACATTCCTCTTTCTCCTCACATCCCTGCCCCTTCACATGGTTCACCCTCCTATGCCCTTACTCGGCTCTCCTTTTCTCCACAGCACTCATCGCGATTTAACGTACTAGTATAAGCATATTGTTTCTCTACTCCCTGATCTCCTCCGTTATTAGACCTGGGTCCTGAGGACAGGGTCTCTGTGACTGTCTTCTTGATTCTTAGTGGCTACAAGGGTACCCAAGAGGCGCTCAATAAACATCTGCTAAACAATAAAAAATAATAATAATAAATAAAGAAATATCTGTTCAACCAATATCTGTTTTATTTATAACAGGGATCGTTACTTCTGGCTCCTTGTTTTTTTGTTTTTTGTGTTTTTTGTTTTTTCACATAATCCTGGTATTTCGCTGTATCGCTAGTTGGATCATCATTTACTTAACGCATCCCTACTGATGGCTGGTTAAACTGTTTATGCCATTTGTTATTACAAATCTGCTGCCATGAGTATCCTTGCGCACACATCTTCGCCTGCTTTTGTGAGCAGATCCTTCAGGCAAATTAAGACCACAGAGGAGAACTTCTGAAGTAAAGAACGTGCGTAGGTTACATTTTGGTCGAGCTTAGCTAACCCGTCTCGATTTGCGTCCATTCATCCTGCAGCCAGGAGAGTAAGAAAATAATTGTTTCTCAAAACCCTTCCTAATGTTTTACTATTACTGAAAACATGTCAGGGGGACGATAGTATTGCAGTTTTGTTTCCCTTTACATTTCTTTAATCATAAAAGACAATGAAGAGCCACTCATATGTTTTGTACGCCTTGTATCTCCATTTCCGCAAATCGCCAGCTTACATCTTTTTCCTACTTTGCTATGGGATTGTTTTTTTTAAAGTTCAGCCTCTTGGGGCGCCTGGGTGGCTCAGTCGCTTAAGCGTCCGACTTCGGCTCAGGTCATGATCTCCCCAGTCTGTGGGTTCAAGCCCCGCGTCGGGCTCTGGGCTGACAGCTCAGAGCCTGGAGCCTGTTTCCGATTCTGTGTCTCCCTCTTTCTCTGACCCTCCCCTGTTCATGCTCTCTCTCTGTCTCAAAAATAAATAAATGTTAAAAAAAAAAATTGTTTTTCAATTTCAGCCTCTTGTAAAACAAACCAAAAAAAAAAAAAAGTCTCTTTTGCCTTTATGCTGCAAATTGCCTTTGCAGGTTTGTGGGTGGTATTTTTACTGTTGTTTTTTGTTTTGTTTTGTTTTTTCTTAAGGTATCTTTTATTTATATGTGACTAGGTTCTCAATCCTTTGTGTTACGGCCTCTGGATTTGCATCTTGTTTTCAAAAGGCATCTCTCAGGAAGCTCCTAGATGTGGATTCGTGAACTCTACCCACAGGACTCTGATTTGACAGTCTCACGTTGGGGGTGGGGAGCAAGAGGGTCCTGAGGATGTGTCAGAACCAGTCACATTTACGTCACAGTGAGCAGTGCTCTCAGGCAGAGATGTGACCACTGTCAGTGCCCTGCAGGGCATGGTGGGGCTGGAGGTCCAAGCCTCTCAGAGGCAGTAAGAGCTACAGGGATGTTAGGGGGGGACTCAGCAAGGGCTTGCATCCAAGCTGGGGTTCAGGAGGGCCCGACAGACAGGGGGAGGTGGCAGCCCGGTCTGTTGAGTTCCTAAGGCTAAGTCTCTGTGACTCATTCTAGACCTACGTGCATGCCCGTGAGTTTGGGCCTGTTGAAGGCCCAGCCTGCTCATTAAGGATGGGCTCCAACGGGGTCTGGCTGGACCGCATTCAAAGGCTGCCAAACCCAGGACTGAGAGAGGCTGAATGAAGCTGGAAGTGACCTTGACCTCACTCTGCCTTCACATTGCCATCTGGGAAATGGGAAGCGTGGGGACAAATGCAATTTCAGTTCTTCTTGTCTCACCTGTGAATTTGTAGGATTACAGGTTGGGTTCTGAGGGGGACCCAAGCATCCACCTGGTAAGGCATCCCGTTCCTAGCAGTTTAAGAGAAGGCAAAACTGAAGGGCTAGAGGAAGGCAGGACCTGAGCTCTTCCAAGGGACAATGGACGGTCACCAGGAAGGAGAACGTAACAGTCTGCTCGGGTTGTTATAGCAAAGTACCGCAGACCGGGGATGGCGGGGGGGGGGGCTTAAATAACAGAGATTTGTCTTTCAGAGTCATGAAGTCTGGGAAATTCAAAATCGAGGTGCTGCAGATTCTGTTCCTGGCAAGGGCTCTCTTCCTGGTTTGAAGATGGCTGCCTTCTTGCTGGAACCTCACATGGCTGACGGAGAAGGATCTCTCTCTCTTCTTATAAAGCCCCTAATCCCATCACGAGGGGCCCCTCTTCATGATCTCCTTCAACCCTAAGCACCTCCCAAAGGCCTCATCTCCAAATGCCATCACATGGGGGGTTAGGGTTTCGGCATGCGAATTTGGGACAAACACAATTCAGTCCATAAAAGACGTACATCCAGACTCTTCTTGATCCTGAGTGCCCCTCGTTCAGTGGAACCAGCCTAAGGGAGATAAGGGTATTAGGCCTGGGTGAGCCCTGAGGGGGACATTCAGGCCTGGGGAAGGGTATGGTTTGGCTTTCCGTCAGACTTGGGACTGAATCTAACCCGCCACTTACTACCTTAGCGACTTGGGCAGGTGGATTCACCTCTCGGAACCTCCGTGTCCTCATCTGCTGTGTCTCCCTCACAGGCTTCTTGTGATAATTAGACGGGGGTGGGGGGGCAGGGGTGGGTGAAGCACAATCCCCAAATACATTCTCAATCAAACGTTAGTTCCCGTCTCCCCCAGCGCAACTAGCTAATATCACGAAGGGTGACTTGGGAGAATGGGAATTCACTACAGAGAGCTTTCAGATTATTGCATCTGTTGGATAAACTAGAGTCTCTCGATCCATTTAGTTTGACACGCGAGGCCTTATCTAAGTGCAGTGGGCACACCTAGACCCCAGCGAGTAGGGAGGGGACGGAGGCTGACATCAGACAGAGGTAGGCAGGGAGAGTGGAGTTGGTGCTTGGAGAGGGAAGACAAGTGTCCAGGAGCAGGGGACAGGGTATGACAGGGAGACAGGGGCTTGACCATGGCAAGAGATTCGGGCGTTATCCCGAGGGCGCTGGAGAGCCCTTGACAAAATCTGCGAAGGCAAGTGACTGAGTCAGATCTGCCTTTGTAGGGAATCCCTACGGCCTCCGTGTAGAGGCGAAATTGGTTTTACCTTTGACATTTCTCTGAGGCACATCCGTTTCTCCGTTTGCATGGTCGCCACCACCATCTCCTGGAGACCCACAGCCTCCCCCACTTGTCCACAGTGCCCCGAAATCTACCGGCGCTGCCCCCCCTGGCCCCCAACGTGCCCCCAGTTCACAGGGCAGCCGGAGTGTTCTTTTGAAAATGCAAGTCAGGATCTCTCTCTTCCTGCCTGAAACATTTCAATCATGTCTCCAACCCATTTATGATAAAACCTCAAGCCCTGACCGTGGCCAACGGGCCCTGGGCCAGCCGGGCCTGCTGTTTCTGCTTTGGCTGCTCCAAAACACTGTCTCACACTCGGTTTCCCTATCCTACCCCGGGGCCTTCTACCGTTCGCTAGATCCAGAATGATCCCCCCTCTTCTTGCTAAAGCCTGCTCAGCTGATGTGTGACTTCCCTAGAGATGCCCAACACAATCTGATTTCTGTCGTCTCGGTTTTTCTCTCCTGTAGGTCCCTGCTCTGCGCCCCAGAAGTTCTTGTCACAGTGCAGTGTATTATCTATTTCCAGAATGGCTGGGTCCTCCAGCAGAGAGCAAGCCCCATGAGGGCAGGGGGCCAGCAGTGTTGCCTGAAGGAGCGATTCAATCAACCTGTGTCCAAAATGGAGTTCTATTTGTAGATGCATCTACAGGTGTTATTTTCATTGAGCCGATTTGTGCATAACACGTATAGGCGCTTATTCTGAGTACCTCGATGGGCTCGTCTGACTCTCACAGCAGCCCCGTGAGGCAGATTCTATTACTATTTCCATTTTCGAGGAGGACCCGGAGGCACCGTGAGGGAAAGTAACTTCTCCAGGGTTGCCCAGCCGGCAAGGGGTGGAGGAGGGACTGGACCCAGGCTGAGTGACGGCTCCGTCTGAGCCACGAAGATGCCCGCCTCCTGGAGCTGCTCTCCTTCTCTTGCTTCCACACCACAGCTACCCAGTGGGCCACGCCAGGAACCGGGAGTCCTTCTCAAGCCCTTCCCTCCCTTCACCTTCCCTGTTCCTCCCCCACCTCGGATGTGGCACCACATTCGACCTACCCTGGCTCCTCCCCGGCCCCACTCCCCACCCCCAGCAGCTCCTGTCCAGTTCACCCTTAAGCCAGCCCGGAATCCACACACCACCCTGCATCGCCTCTGCCCCTTTCTCAACCCAGCCCACCGGGAGCTCACATCCGGGCAGCTGCAGCAACCCCCCTGAAGGATCCCCCTGCTTCCACAGTGCCCCTCTCGATCCATCCTCCACGCGGAGACCGGAAAGATCTTCCAGAACAGAGTTCTATCATTCCCTGCCCCGCTGAACATCTTTCCATGGCTTCCCTTGCACATAGGAGGAAAGCTAACATCCCTTTTCACCACCTGCCTGGGCCCCCCTGGGTGCTAGATATTCTCTTCAACCACGCTCCAATTCCATGGAGTCCAGAAAGGGAGGCCTTCCTTATGTGCCCCCCATACACCATGCTCTTTTTTTTTTTTTTTTTACGTCGTTCAATGTTTATTTTTGAGAGAGAGAGAGAGAAAACGAGAGTGGCGGATGGGCAGAGAGAGAAGGGGACAGAAGATCAGAAGCGGGATCTGCGTTGACAGCAGCAAGCCCAGTGTGGGGCTTGAACTCATGAACCCTGAGATCCTGACCTGAGCCCAAGTCGGATGCTCAACCGACTGAGCCACCCAGGCGCCCCCACGCCACACTCTTCACGGCCTTCCCACCTGCTTTCCTCTCTTCCTGACTTTTCTTCTTCCCACACTTGACATGAGGCTCCTTTTCTTCTTAGCCTCAGCGTCTTGGAGTCAATGTCGCCTCTTGAGGGGGTCTTCCCAGGCCAGCTCATCTAGAGCAAGAGTCCCAGTGCCTGCACCCCCTTTACTGTTTTTCCTCCACTTCAACCCCTTAGTGCCCATCGAAGTTTCTGGTTTTTCCAATCCGGTCACACGCGGGCTTTGTGTCTGAGTGTGTGCGCACGTCAGCCCCATGAGAACCTAGACCGCATGGGTATTTTTGCCCACAAATCTCCAGAGTCTAACACAGTGTCTGGGACACAGTAGGCGCTCAGTAAATATTTGTTGAAGGAAGAATAAATGCATGTCTGGGATTATAGCCTCTATAACTTTGCCCCAAATATCTGGTTAGAGGAGATCAAAAATAATACAGAACAAACCAAAGAGGAAAACCCATGGGGGCAAAACCCATAGTTTCCAACAGTAAATTCTTGACCTTTTTGTTTCTCTTTCCAAGTTTGTCTGTAAAAAGAAAAAAGGTTTTCAAAAAAATCCCCACCAATTACCTCTGAGATGAGACTTAATATGCCAAGTTTTTGCCTAGAGCACATTTTTACAGCTGAGTAATAAACCCCAGAAAAACATGCCTTACGATGGAAACATTGAACGTCGTCTGTTCCAACAGGGCCACTGCGGCTGCCGAGATGGAAGAACATTCTTGTCGAGGGAAGAGAGAAAAAAGGAAGAAGACTTGGATTAGGTAAATATTTATCTAAAGAAGCAGTGTTGTTGATAATGAGGAATTTTGGCTTTCCTTCCCAAACCAGATTTTTATTTGTTTTCTATCCAAATCACTTTTATGACACTTGGGTTTTCTCAACAATGGAAATGCCTGGTTGACCGAGAGGGTGGGAGAGATTGAGAGAACAAGAGAGATTGTTATGTTCGCCCCCTTTGCAAGCTGTTAGAGGGGCCCACAAATTCATGTCCGCGACAGGGGGTACACTGCCATCTCGATCCCTGTTTTGCCAGGGAGACTCTAGAAGGAGACTTTTTCCGAGGAAGGGATTTTAGGCTACGAGAGAACTTGACCACCCCCGGAGACTGAAGTTTGAAACCTACTCTGTCCTGATAACAGCTGATTAGGCCTGAGCAGATGATTGGTTGCTCTTCAGCCTCAGTTTCCCCTCCTGTAAATAGGGATGATAGAGTCAAGGCTGTGAGACGGTGGGCACGCTGCCCGCCCCCACCGCCCCAAAGCCTTACAACTACATGCGCTGCAAACAGCCAGCAAGGGAGAGCCAGCCCTCTCTGAAATAGGTACCCAGCTTCTAACTTAACCTGATCACCCAGGCAGATATGAAATGGGTTTTGGAGAAATAGAGGGCTAAAAGTAAAAAGTACTGTAGTCCTTTCCCAGAGGAAGCGGAAGGATGCATCTCACAGGAAGTCGCACCTACAGACTACGTTCGTCCCAGCTGCATTCAACGTAGGGTGGATTCTGTTCAACTTTTTAAAATTGTAAACGCAGCGGAACATTCAAGAAGATTTCGAAAACAAATTCACGGATTATCCCACGACCCCGGCACCCCCAATTATTCTCCCGTCTGCATATTTCCTCTCTGCCCATGTGTGGCCTGCATTTCCCTCTTGTAATGGGAAACATGCCCCGCGAAGAAACGGCCAGGATCGGCCCCCAAACACTCTGAGCCGCTTCCCTTTATATATTTATGTTACTGTGTTTATAAACAAATCTGAGGGCCTCCCCTCCCCTTGACACAGACCTTTTTTTGCTGTTTAACTGAATCTAATTTTTAATTTAAAAGATTTGGATGTATTTGTTTCTGTTTGAATGTGACCCCAACTGGTTTTGAGCTGCCTTTCACCATGGGAGTTGAGCCCCTTGTCCCAACAACCTCTGCCAGTCACAAGGGCTGACACTGGCCGTGTCAGGAAACGGCTACACAAGCCGTCCCGGGGCCTCGGTAGCTGTGCGTGTTCTAGCTGCGCTGGGCGTCCACGGCCTGGCATCGCCTGGATAACCGGTAGTCGATACAGAAATGGAGCTGGGCGCGGGCGGGGGGGGGGGGGGGCGGCAAGGAAGCAATTCCCGTCGTCCCTCCTCCTCTCGGAGCCAGCGGGACTCTCGTATTAAGTGCCTACTCCCGTGCCAAGAAGTGTGGCAGGTCCTTGGTCACTTCGACACGATAATCCAACAATGTATTGAGGTCAGTGTTGTTACCATCCCATTCTACAGATGCGGAAACTGAGGTGCCAGGACATTAAGTGACTTGCCCAAGGCCACACAGCCCCACACTTTGGTCTGAGCGACTCCGAAGCCTGTACCCTTCCTCTGGCACTCTGTAACCATGTACCGGGTCAGCGCTGATGAACTAGAAGATGCTCTCCGCTTCTTCCAAGAGAAGACCTGGCCGTTGGTCTGCGGACCCACTGTCAGAGCCAGAATGGAGCGTTAATTCCCACTCCACCCCTCACGTTTTAAGCCACACTCAGGATTGCTACATTCTTCTACTCGATGCCCCTAAGGTTGGACATCCATGTGACTGCTCAAGAGTCAGTTATGAGGTCATGCGAGGATAGAAATCTCAGCAATTAGTCTCTAGCTGGCCCACATTCTGCTCCATGGAGAACGGGGCTAATTGTGAAGTCAGATGGCTCCATTGTCCGGGAAAGCTTACCACACTCTCTTGGACTATTTAAGAGCTGAACAAACACGCTGGCCGGACAGGCCGTCCCGTACTGATGACAATCTCAGATTCTCCTGAGGCCCTGAAGAGCTGCCTCAGCTTTCCGCAAGGTTGGGGAAACCCTTTAGAACACGATGGCCCCGTCCCTGGGCTTCCTGGCTTCCCAGGGGCTTTATAGGCCCCATGCGGGCCTGTGCGGAAAATGAGTCTGCTGTTGAGACGAGGGCTGGGGAGAACGACACAGACGGAGAGAGAACACTAGAATGAAAGAATGAGGGGAGGAGGGAGCTGGAAAGAGACTTCCAAGGGCACCCCGGGAGCATTAGCAGGGGCTCCCACCCCAGTCTCAGCAGGCCGAACCTTCCCGGCCCTTTTCTAGGGATCCAACCCTGCGAATGCCGTCGGTGTTACTTCTAACACGTCTGTCGCCAGGTGCTGCATAGGTGAAAAGGCAAACCGGTGAGGATTAGATGAAACGACACTGCTAATTATCAACCTACACTGTGAAGTCACCAGCAATTTCATTGGCAAGGCTGGCTCCAACCGCCCCGCAAGGAAGCATCCGTCCACCCGCCCCGCCCTGCCCACTCACCCAGGCCCCGGGTGGAGGCAGCCAAGGTCACACCTCTGTTCTACGTGGCCTGCTGCCCGGGCACAGGGCTCCAGACATGGGAAGCTGTTGAAATCAACCTTGGGGGACAGGAGGCTGGGTGGCTGGCCACGAAGGAAGGAGCATGAGAAAGGGGAGGAGGAGAGCGTGAGGCTAGGCCACAGGAGCACCCCTCCAGCCCCGGGAGGCATCGTGTGGCCTGTGTACTTCTCCACGATTCACTTTTCTTTTTTTTCTTTTTTTTTTTAATTTTTTTTTTTAAACGTTTATTTATTTTTGGGACAGAGAGAGACAGAGCATGAACGGGGGAGGGGCAGAGAGAGAGAGAGAGACACAGAATCCGAAACAGGCTCCAGGCTCCGAGCCATCAGCCCAGAGCCTGACGCGGGGCTCGAACTCACGGACCGCGAGATCGTGACCTGGCTGAAGTCGGACGCTTAACCGACTGCGCCACCCAGGCGCCCCCACGATTCACTTTTCAACCCCCTCCCTGCCTCTCCCTTCCCAGCGCTGCGCCTCACCCCACAGTAGCCTCGAAACAGCTTTCTCATGGGCTCTGGCACACCTCTCCTTACCCCCGCGCCCCGTTTTCCATGATGTTCTCCCAGGGAGTTTCCCAGATGGGTCTGGAATGGCATCAGTCCCCTGCTCGAAGCTGTCGGTAGCGGAAAGGAACACAGAGCGATGGGAGCTATCTAGAGCTGGGAGAGCCGGAGGAGAAATGGGTCTGCTACTGGAAAGGGACACTGGAACGGGTTTTTAAACAAATAATCTGGTGGGGCGCCTGGGTGCCTCAGTCAGTTGAGCATCTAACTCTTGACTGCAGCCTGGGTCATGATCCCAGGTTGTGGGATTGAGCCCCACGTCAGGCTCCGAGCTGAGCATGGAGACTGCTTGAGATTCTCTCTCTCTCTCTCTCTCTCTCTCTCCCCCCCCGCCCACCACGTGCACATGCACACTGTGCACCACCACTCGCTATAAATAAATAAATAAACAAAACAAACAAATCCCTCATTTAAAAAAACACACAAAAAACAAAAATATATAAATAAGAAATAATCTGGCGATAGCTGTTCAGATTTAGAAGTACACCTAGCTGGGGGCGCCTGGGTGGCTCAGTCGGTTGGGCAGCCGACTTCGGCTCGGGTCATGATGTCACAGGTCGTGAGTTCGAGCCCCACGTCGGGCTCTGGGCTGACCGCTCGGAGCCTGGAGCCTGCTTCGGAGTCTGTGTCTCCCCCTCTCTCTGCCCCTCCCCTGCTCACTCTCTCTGTCTCTCAATAATAAATAAACGTTTAAAAGAAAATTTTTTTTAAAGAAACAAAGAAAGAAATACACCTAGTTGGCTCCAGGAATATCAGCTTTAGAAATTAAACCTTTAAAATAAGAGTGTGAGTCTGAAAGGTTGCAAGGATTTTTTGTTTTCAAGACTTTTTGGTAGCGGGGCACCTGGCTGACCTGGTCGGAAGAGCATGTGACAAGAAAGCAAGTGATGGAGAGAGAGATAGAATGATAGAGTCACACACACACACACACACACAGACACTGTCAATTTCTGCCTTTCTGTATTTATATATGCTGTTTTGTATTTATACATAATAAGGAATATCCAAGGATTCACATGAAATTGCTAATCCTAGTTACATTAAGGGAAAAGAACCTAGGAGATTATTCATGCTTGTTTCATTGGTTATGGTGAATATCTATTGCTTTTGAAATTCTAAGAGAATTTAATAAAAGGTGACAGAAAGCAAAGAAAGGAAAGCAAGAAAGACCCTTCAGGGTCCCACTGCTGCCCTCAGGGTTCTGGCTCTCCACTCCATCACCTTTCCCCCCAGCCTGTGTGCCCCCCCACTTCCTCCCTACTCTCTTGACACAGACCGGGTCATTTCAATTCTTATCCCTTGTCTCCTACAGCCTCCTTTGCCAGCAACTAGCCCCCCTTCACAACCCGGCAAACCCTTCTCTGCTCAGTGCAAATGCGTCTCCTCCAACAGCCCTCTCCTTCTCCCCAACGTTGAATGGTCAGTCTCCCTCTGGGCATCCCACCATCCGACACATGCCCTGTACCTTCGGGGCCCATGTTCCATTGTATCCCGTCTTTGGGACACATGTCCCATCTAAAGAGAACACACCTGGGGCCTCTTACCTACAGACTGATGTAGAGAAGCCATGATTCCAGACTTCTACGGAAAGTTTCCTGGTTTGTAAATGTTGTTCAGCTGTGTCATGAACTGTATTCGGGTGACACCATGAGAGTGAAGGGAGAGAGTTCTGCAAGCCAGGGCTGGCTTTGGGGCAGTCCTTTGACACATGGGGTGGAGGGCAGGTAATGGGGTACTTGATAAGCTGTCTTCCCGCTGGAGTGGGGGACTCTTGAGGGCAGGACCGATGGGCATTTGTTTTCCAGGAGTAACACTGAGGAAAAACCACCTGAGGGAAAGGAGGAGAAATGAAGGGAGGAAGGGAGGAAGGGAATAGAATAGGGAGGAAGGTTGAAAGGTGGGAGAAAAGGGCAGATTAGGCAACGTGTTTAATCATTTTTGAAAAGGACAAGCGAAAACATTTTCTGCCCCATTTGCAAGTTACAGGTGTCTTAATTTTGCCTACAGAAGATCGTGATGTTCTATGAAGATTCTGAAAGTGTCCTCTAGGGAAGTGACAGTGTGCTGATTGAACAGGGTCAACAGAACTCCCGCTTTCAAAACAGAACTAAACAGAACTCCCGCTTTCAAAAAATTGTCCTCTTTTACAATTACTATTAAGCTAGCAGAGAGCCTGATGCAGGGGAAATAAGTCAGTGTTTTGACCAAATTCTCCTATCTATTGTTTACTAATGATACCAACAACCCCTTGCTTCCAATGCGGTGTGGTCCTCCATTTACTATCTCTGTGGTCGATTCTTCCTGCAACCCTAGAAGATCGGAATGATCACTATCCCCATAGCTTTACAGATAAGGAATCCAAGGTCCAGAGAGGGTAAGTAAGTCGCCCAAGGCCATCCAGCTAGGAGGAGGTGGAACAGGATTCCAACCAGATTTTAGGCTGTTGGAAATGCAGTATTCCCCCCTGTAAATCAGTGTTAACGCAAATTTCAGGCATCCACCTACATGATTGTTCCCTTGTCGAAGAACAATCATTATGACTGTTGGCCTTATCCCAGCACCAACAGTGGTATTCTTTAATTAATGTTTAACTTTAAAGAAACTTGTTTTCAAGCCAAACAAACAAACACAACAGGCCTTCTAAAGGGAAATTTATGTCACAGTACTAGCTATCATGGACCAGAGAGGGGTTAACCCCGAAAATAAGTAGAGTGGGGGCAACATGATCTTGTTGTTTTTTTCCAGCTACATGGCTGTTGCCTCCCGAAGATCGCAGCCTTGCGCTTTGTCCACAGGACGTTAGCCATCGTTGTCGAGGTGTTAAAGTTGTGCCAAGACAGGCTCCTGAGTCTAACGGGAAGGTGAACAGATCCCTGAAAAGGGAAAACGTTTCTTGTCATGTGCCTAGATGCCACTTCGTGCTGGGTCCAGAGACCCCTCAAATCTTCTCCCTGAGCAGGGCTATGCCACCAGTTGGCAAAGCTTCCTTGTGCTGCCCGCAGGCCCTGAGGACTCTTAGCAAGCATAATTTCATAAGCCTCTTTGCAAGTGTCCTCACCAGCAGTGTTAGCTCTGACTATATCATTAACAATGATCCACAGGGTTTCCTCCTAGGCCCCTCTTCTGCTGATTCAGGTGCTCTCCTTTCTCACACAGGCAACCAGCACAGGGGGAGCGTGCAGATCTAACCGCTCTTTGAATTTTACATCCGGGAGCCTGTGTACTCCTCCTAACTCCCTGAGATGGGAATCATTAGCCCCAGTTTTCAGGCAGGGAGCAGGAGGCTCTTAGCTCAGAAAAGTGGGAGGATGTCCCAGGACACACAGCTGGTCCAGGATAAAATCGGGGTTCCAACAGCATCCCCCCCCACACCCCCCTCTCCGGCCCGACCCCCCCTCCTCCCGGCCTCCTGTGATCTTTCCATTCTATGTCTCTACTTTCCTGGAGACCTCACTCAGCCTGGGGGTAGACAGAACTAAGAGCAGACTGAGCTTTTTACTCACTCCCTCATCAGAAAGCCACAGAAGCAGGAGGGACAGGAAATTAACCGTACCCCCCTCGTTTTGCCCATGAGGAAAGCCGGGGACCCTGAGAGGGAAGGGACCTGCTCAGTCACCCCGCAAGTGAGGGACACAAGAATCCTTGCTTCGTGGCTGTGGTCAGGGGCCTGTCCCTTCGCTCTCCTGTCCTCCCCACAGAGACTGCAAAGAGCCCCCGTGGAAAGGTGAAAAAGGAGAAAAGGGCCAATTTTACCAAAAGCTACAGGACACACAGGCTGTTAAAGTTATGAGCAGAGGGAGGCCTAACTGTATTTAAAGTTTGCGGATCTAATAAAATTATTTTTCCTATTTAAATGGCAGTGGCTATTATTTGTTAGGTTTGGAGGAGGGGTAGAGGATAGGGAGAGAATGACCTCTTTTTAAATAACATAATTAAAAAAAAAAAAATCCTATTTTTCTAGATTTTCCATGCCTGAGAATCGGGTTTCCCCACAAAGTAAAGATGATAATACTAGCTACTAGATACAGTTCTAGTGAGGATTCAGTGAGTTTGTTCCTGTCTTGTGCTGAGTACAGCGTCTGGCACATAGTAAGTGCTCAATAAGCATCAACTACCGGGGCACCTGGGTGTGGCTCCGTCAGGGTGTGGCTCAGTCAGTGAAACCTCCAGCTTCGGCTCAGGTCAGGTCATGATCTCATAGTTCATGGGTCCGAGCCCCCTGTCCGGCTCTGTCCTGACAGCACTGCGTCTGGAGCCTGCTTTGGATTCTGTGTCTCCCTCTCTCTCTACGCCTCACTCACAGCCTCCCTCTCTCTCTCTCCCTCTCAAAAATAAATAAATATCAAAATTTTTTTTAATTAAGCGTGAACTACTATTATTAGAAGGAAGAGAAACTCAAACTCAGTTTGAGGATACATTCAGGTGTGCTTTTCCTATTGTGTAAACACACTCCTGTTTTATAAAATCTGGGAAATGCAACAAAATCAAGCTATTACTGAAGGGAGCAGGTGAAGATAACAGCGTGATGCTGAGTGGCTCCCTGGGTCAGGCCAGGGACAAGAGAAATGCAATCTGGAGAAAAATAAAGGGAAACCAATTCGGGTTTGGAGTCAGTTTCACCTGGGGTCAAGAGTCAGTTTCACCTGGGGTCAAATGCTGACTGGGTCACTTAGTTGCTGCGGGACCTTGCCCCGGAGACAGCCTCCCCAGCCCTTGTGAAATGAGCAGCTATTTACTGGGGAGTGCGAGGGTTAACTCAAAGTCTGGTGAGTTCCCGGCACCGGGTAGAATGAGGGCTATTTTTCTTTGCAGGCAATCAAAAACTCTGCCCCCTCTTACACGAATCCAACATTGACCCCAATTGTCAAGACGCAGAGACCGCTCGTCACAACTCAAGGTTCGCTCCAAGTCACTTGGGGAAAGCGGTACCTTCCGAGAGTCAGTGGCGTGAGCGGCCCAAAGTTTTCCGCCACTCTGATTGCTGGGCTTTTCATTTAGTCAGCTGGTGGTGTTTATTGAGCCCTTCGCTGTGCTAGGGGCTCTTCCGGGCGCTGTACACGGTTCGTATCGCAGGGACTCTGACATCAGACCTCCGTGGATCCAGGAGGCCGGGTGTCTGCATCAGAGGGTCCCCGAGGCGGCTCCGGGGCCCCGAAGCGCCACCCAGCCCGACTCCTTTCGTGGCCGCGCCTCTCCGAGCTGCAGTCGCGCCTTCAACGAGATGGGGTGTGCGACTTCAAGGGCGGAGGCCGAGAGGGATTCGGAGAGATCGCGGAACGTCCGCACCCCAGTGCAGTCCTGAGGGGCAAGTGAGGCCCCCGACTCGAATCCTCTTTGCCACGCCTACAGCCGCACCGCAGTTTCTGTCACCCACCCCCCACCGGTCCGCAAGGGTCCTCCTGCCCGTGGTGACCTGCAGCCCCCTTCCAAGACTGACGCAGGTCTGGGGTCCAGCTCCAGTGTCCCAACCCCCTTCCCTTCCAGAAACGACCAACAAATTGTCTTCGTCATACAGGTAAAGCAAACCTTGCTTATACCCCACCCCACCGGGCGACTAGGGGTGGAACAATTGAAAGCGATTCTGTCTTCCTTAATGAAAAATATATATGTCATTATCTCCGTTAAACAACTCCCCGCATTTCCTCTTCCCCTCATCCCCCAGGCCCAGTTGGCGGAAACAATTCGGAAGCCACCAAGTAAGAGAGATGGGAGATTCCTGTGTAACTATTTGGGAATCCACCCTCCAGGGTGCCCTTGCTGTGTCCCCTTGCTGGTTATTTAGCCCATCCCGGACTCAACGCCCCCCATCTGTCAAGGTGGAAGGAAATGGAAATCATTGCTGTGAGCAGTTCCAAATGCCTCCCCTCCCACCTTTACAGCAACTTCTGCCTCAGGCAAAATACATAAATTTTAAAATCAGCAAAACCCTGGTATTTACTAGTTGTGAGAAACTCTTATCAAGACTTAAGGTTCAATTTTCTCCTCCTTAGGGAGCCATCAGGGCCCCCTACATCATAGGGTTCCTTGAGGCATAAGAGAGAGCTGACAGTCACTGAACCCTGGTTCTAACCTCACCTCAGCCCAGCCCAGTATGGGTGGTTTTTCTGGTTTTAAAGATGGGCAAACCGAGAAGGGGTAGGTGGGCAGAGATTTGTGAATGGCAGGGCAGGATCCCTGGGTCCCATCCTGGATGGCTAGACTGGTTCCATAGGCCAGCAGCCACCCAGCTTCCTGGAACTCTCTCTTTCAGGGAGCCCTTTGGTCTTTCCGTGCAGAAAAATCAGAGCCTGGGCCTTGCTCCTGGGAACCTTCCTCCAGTGCAAGGGTGGGGGTGGGGGGGGAGGTTGGGAAGGTGCCAGTGAGCTGTACCCAGGGGCTGGGAAACAGAAGTGACTCTGAGAAGAACCATTTGTCTAAAGCAATTATTTTTCCAGTCCCTACCCCTGACTCAACAAGAGTTGCCAATCTGCTTCCCTCTCAAAAGATGGGTAGTTATTCCCATTTTACCAACGGGAGTGGGGAGGCGGGGAGGGCCAAAGCTAAAAAAAAAGTCGCAGAGTCATGCCTCAAATCATCCAGTGTTGGGTCATTGGCCCCCCACGTGTGCGTGATGCCAGGCAGATCTATTGAGAAGGAGGTAAAGGTATCAGTAATGATTTAAGAAACAATAATATCCGACACTTACTGAATGTTGGACATTTCCAGAGTACCGAAGAGGAAACCCAGGAGATGAAGGGATGTATCCACTGGCCCATGAGAAATACGGGGCTCAACCCTGCTTAAAGCCAGGGCGTCTCCGGGACGCTGGGGATGGGACGGCTGCAACCACTTGTTGTGAGTGTGGGACCTAACGCAGCCACACTCTGTGCTCCGTGTTTTTTCTGGTAAGGCTTCTCATCTAGTCCTCACCAGCAACCTTGTAAGCTGGGCACTAGTAGCCTGCTTCTGAAGGAGGTTACTGAGGTCCAGAAGGATGGCAAAAGCGGGGCCTGGATTTGAATATACAACTAGAGAAGGACTGGAACTCATAGCTCCCTCCCCTTTTAAAGCCCTGGGACCTGCAGGGACGAAGAGCAACGGGAAGTCTCCACAAACTGGCCCATCCCTCTCTGGACTGTGGAACCTTCCCCTCCCCGTGGAGGACATCCTTGCTGTGGGCTTCTTCCAGGGTACCTTGTCAGATTGGACCTGTCCCACCGGAGATCTCAGGCCAGCTTCTCTCCTGTCTACGCCTCGACTTCTTCATCTGTAAAATGGGAAGCTAATGAAAGTTCAGGCTTCAGGCAGACTTGTGCAATCCGCAGAGCGCTCTGGCAAAGGACCCTTCTCTCCCATGCCCACTGGGGCTCAGGTTGTGATCTCAGCGGGCAGGGGCCGTAGCTCGCCCGGTTTGAGCGTCTAGAACTTCAGAAGCATGGGATTCGTCCCCCTCGGACAACCTCAAGCAGCAACCCTGAATGCCACTCTCCCCGCCCCACCCCCACCCCCAGCTGCCAGTTCTGTAACTCTGAAAATGATCTCTTAAATGCCTGGAAGTATGCCCACCCCACTAAGGTCGGATTGCCCTCATTCCTACTTCTCAGGGCACAGGTAAGAAAAAAAAGCTCAGAGAGGAGCAGCCTCTTCCTCGAGGTCACACAGGGAATGATTGGGGGGGGGGGGCGTGATGGGGGAGCTGTGTTGTGGAATTTCCAGGCGGACATTGGCGCCCGCGTGTCTGCCCGCTTCTGATACCGGGTTCGGGAGAATAGGCCGCTAACGAGAGGCCCATTAGGAGGAATTGTCACTCCTCTGGGAGCGAGGTTGTCCCATTAGGGCGAATTGTCATTCCTCCTGGAGCGAGGTTGTCCCGGCTCCGCGCAGGCTGAGTGCCGGGGCCGAGAGCAATTAACGCGGCTCCGGCGCGGGCAGCCGCCTCTGCCCGGGGCAGCGGGGGCGGGGCGGGGCGGGGGCGGGGCGCCCGGCGCGGCTGGAGCCGGTCACCCGGCGCAGCCCCTTCCCCTGGAGCCCGCCTTTCATCTCCCCGCGCCTGGCGCCTGCCCGCAGCCCTGGCCCGTCTACAGCCCCCTCCTCCGCCCCTCCCCCGCCTCCTCCTAGCCGCCGGGATCCAGCGATCGGTCCTGGGCGTTGCAAACGCAAGGGTCCGCGCGTGGTCCACCGCAGTTTGCAAGTAGCGTTTTTTGCCCTGGGACCCGCGGTGCGCGTGCGCGGCGGCTCCTCGCAGGGTTCCTAAACGTGCTAAGTCCCCCGGGGAGCGCAGGAACTTGGAAGGGTGAGGTCTGTGTATAGGGCCCAGGGCTGCGCGTGGGGATCCCCGGGTCCTCCACTTCCAACCTGCGTGACTTCGGGTAGCATAGTTGGTTCTTCCCAGCCTTGGTCTTTTCCCCGTAAAATGGGGGAAATGATCTCCGCCCGGAGCAGTGTGTAGGAAGAAACGAATGAGATCCTGGAGGACAGGTAGTAAACTATCCTGCAGAGTTGACTCTTCGTGCTGTGTTCCCTTTGAAACCCCACTTTCCTGCCTACAAATACTGCAGTCACGTCAGTGTCCCCGGGAACTAACCTTTACTAAATGTCCCCTAAGCGCCAAAGGCAGCCCTCCACCAAGGGACTACACCTAAACGACACCTTTAAGGCTGCGCAAAATTCTCAGCCCCGGAGATTTTACAAAGAACCTATCGTGAACTCCGTGAAGGCTGGCGATGAGCCTCAATTCGGGTATCTAGCAGAGAGAAAGCATTCGATAAATTGCTACTGCTTTTGATATATAATATTTTGTATTGATACCCTCTACCTTCTGGTTACGTTCTGTAGCCTATTTAATTTAATCACTATAAGAGCCATCCCAGGTAAGGATTATTATCCTTCATTTTGGAAATCAAAAAGCAGGTTGAGAGAGGCAAAATAATGCGCCCAAGGTCCCGCGGCCAGGAAGACGTGAATAAAATGTTCAGCCAATGCACAGAAGGGGCTTTCCGTAAAGGGCTAGAGTTCTGTTGAGGTTCTACCTTTTTACCAGCAGAAGTGAGCCCCTTTCCCGAATGTTCCCCCACCCCAGCAGGGAGAAGACAAGGTGAGCCGGGTGGTTGCCCTCTGGGCATCTCTCCTGCTCATTTGATGGCCAGAGCTTGGCATCCTGGTTTTGAACACCAGTTATCTTGTTCTGTCTCTACTATTTTCCTCTTCCTAGCTTCATAATTTTCTTTCCCTGTCTGGACATCAGGACCTGAAAGTGGTGAGGGGAACCCGGCTTCTCCTGTCCTAGAAAAGTTCATTAAAAAAGAGTTCTCGTAGTATTGACTTTTAAATTTTTCCCAGGAACGAGCCTGTATGCCCCTAAATTAACAAATATGAACAGTGTGTTTTCAGGAACAATTCTAAAACAGTGCCTGAGTACAGCCCAACTGAAAGCTGGAACCCTTTTGTACACTTTGGCAGCTTAGGGCTAAACGAATTTCAGGTTTGCTTCCAAAATATATAGCCTGCACCTTGCTGGGTACCTCTAGAAGGCACAGAACTTAATCTGGATTTACCTGTATTGTATTTGAGATGCATATCAAGCCAACTATCATCAAGTATGACTCAAGGGGAAAATGCATACATCTCCAGATAGTTTAATTTTTTAAAAAACGTTCTCTGAGCTTCCAATTTGTTGGGGGGTGGTGACAGGATGTGCTTGGTGGGAGAGGGACCCAGATGTTTTAGAAGACTGTGGTTAGGACTCCTTTACTTTTTAACTTTTTCAGAACATTTCTAATGGTCTAGTCGGACTGAATTAATTGACCAATGCAGACTGTTTGTGCCTCCCTAAGATTCAGATCATGCCTATTCAGGACATCCTCAGCCAGCACAGTTTCACTCCAAGCAGATGTTTAGGGTGAAGACAGCAGTGCCTCAGAGACATGGGTTGGGGGGGGGGTCACATCTCTAAGATTCTTGAACTGGGAGATAGCCTCCAAGCCTTGATCATTTCAGTAATTAAGAACAATGTCCCTTCCTTGCAAGACGCTGGGAACTGTTTAGCAAGCATCTGCTGTGTACAGGCCCTGAGCTGGAAGATTTCTATTTATCTCATCACTCCCGGGTAATCCTTGAGATATAGGGGGGAGCAACTGCAGCTTGGAGAGGGTCATTGGAAGCTCTTCGGTCTTGGGCCGGTGGCCTGCAGAGGGATCCGAGGCCTCTGAGCCCTCTAAACTCCCTCTCCCCTGTCCCAGGGCTGGTACAGTCATCACTAAGGCTTTGAGATGTAATTACCCAGGGTATAATTTGGGGCTGGGTGGGGATATATACGCTTTTTTTTTTTTTTAACCAGGTGCAATGAATAAAAAATGTGCTTCTCAAAAATGTACACAGGCCTGGGGTGTGCAAACTCAGAACCTAGTATTTCTGAGATTTGCAAGAGGAAGGGAAGGACTAGGTACTATCAGCGCCTTTTCCTTCCTCCTCCCCCTTGAAGGCAAACACTGGCACCAAAACACATGACAAACATAGGTTCAAACAAACGCACGAACACACAATACACATAGTCTTGGGGAAAAGGTCGGATCCGGGTGTCGCCCAGAGAAGAGATTCAAGGGAAAGAAAACGCGCGGATTACAGTTTCTAAGAGTGCGCTGGGTTTGTCTCAAGTGGAAGAGATGGGGACCAAGGCTTTAAAATTTCCAACTATTTGGAAAACCAGCTCCTGACCATCTTTCGGGCTCCCCATGTCCCTTCTTCCAGGGGAGTTACAGTAACAGCTTTCGCTGTAGAGCATTTGCCAATAGCAAGATACTCTTAGAAGCGCCATGTATGTATAATTTCCTTTAGCAAGGATGCTGGCCCCTGCTTTCAGTGTTGTCTCCTAAAATTGTAAAGGTAGCCCAGTTTCCACGCGTAGTAGGAGCTTCACAAATGTTTTTGCAGTGTGAGTTGGAGATTTGAAACTTGTTCTGGCGGTGGGGGTTGGGGAAAGTGGTATGGGCGCGAGGTGCCTTTTTAAAAAGGGGTCAAAAGAGAGAAGAAATGGGACTCGGCGAACTTCCTCTTTAAATAATCGGCCTTAATTACGCCATGGACTTTTCAGTTTTGGCGTGATTATAACCCTTGAGGGATCGCCTAATAACAACTCTGCTGACTGCTCCTGTAATTAACTCCTAATTTATTTCAAACAGGAAAAAAAAAAAAGGCCCCAGCCTCTTCCTGGAGAGCCAATCAGACGCGAGCGTCTGTGGCGTCAGCGCCAGAGCCGGCGCGGATTGGCTGAGCCGAGTCTCCCACTTCCCCTTGGAGGAAAGGCACGGCTCCTGGCGCGCCCCTCCCGTCTCCCCCCAAAAAAGTTTGAGTCGCCGCTGCCGGGTTGCCAGCGGAGTCGCGCGCCGGGAGCTACGTAGGGCAGAGAAGTCATGGCTTCTCCGTCCAAAGGCAATGACCTGTTTTCGTCTGATGAGGAGGGCCCGGCGATGGTGGCTGGGCCGGGCCCGGGGCCTGGGGGCGCGGAGGGGGCCGCGGAGGAGCGCCGCGTCAAGGTCTCCAGCCTGCCCTTCAGCGTGGAGGCTCTCATGTCGGACAAGAAGCCGCCCAAGGAGGCGTCCCCACTGCCAGCCGAAAGCGCCTCGGCCGGGGCCACCCTGCGGCCGCTGCTGCTGCCGGGACACGGCGCCCGGGAAGCTCACAGCCCCGGGCCGCTGGTCAAGCCCTTCGAGACCGCCTCGGTGAAGTCGGAGAACTCAGAAGACGGAGCCGCGTGGATGCAGGAACCCGGCAGATATTCGCCGCCTCCAAGTGAGTGAGCGTCCGAGCCGGACAAGGGGTAGGCGGGGGCGCAGGGGTACGGGGGAGAGCCGAGGGCCGGTGTCCCAGGCTGGGGGGGGGGGGGGGTGGACGGAGACCCCCTCTGCACTACACGCCCGGGAAAGCAAGCCTAGGAGTTCTGGCTTCGTATCCGCGCATCGCGTGTTCGCGATCCCCTAGCTGTGCAAAGTATCCGACACAATTGAGGAGTCGCTGGTCTTTGAAGGGCGAATCCTAGCTGGGTTCGCCGGGTCGCTCGGTTATCGGTTTCTCTGGTCCTCGGCCCCGCGCTCCAACCATTTTGCTCACTTTTGGTTCACCGTCCAGCGGGTTTCTGTCCCAAGAATGAAGGGGAATACACTTTTAATGAGCACGCGAATGTGTGCCGGGCAGAGGCGGAGGTGCCTTACCTCCTTTCAAAGTTTACAACCCAGCGAGATGTGCCGTCATCTTAAAGATAGACTGGCAGAAATCTAACCCCCGGCATTGGGTAGAAATCATTACCGTCCTCTGGGTCCCGATCCCCGGAAGGGATGGCGGCAGAGGCTGGTGCCAAGGCGCAAAGTCTCCCTGTTGTCCCCGCAGCCAGTACCTTCGCAGGGAGCGGGCTGGGGTCAGGCGCGCGGGGCGCGGGCCACGCTTGGCTCATAGTAATAATTAACAGCATTCCAGCAGCGCTTGAAAGTTCTACAAAGTGATGCTCATTAGTTCACCAGACCCTGATCATTGCTGGAACCCCAAGTGTAGGCAGAGGCACAGGACCGGTGGTTACCCCCTTTACAGACACCAGGCTTTAGGAGGACCTGACTTGTTTGACCCGGGTCACCAACAATGGCTGAATTGGGCAAAGGGTCCTGGTGTCCAAACTCTGCTCCTGTGCATGGTGCCCTGACCGCCTTTGATCCCTTTCCCCAAAGAAACCAAGAGGAGGTCCACACACCTGCACCCCGCTTCCTGCCAATGAGGCAAGACTTGGCCATGCAGGCCCAGGAGAATTTATTTCTCCTCCTGCCTTAGCATTTATTTTTGGGCCTGGGTCCTTTTGCATTTGGAGAAGTCATTCCCTATAGACTCTTTTATTTTTATTTCCTAGTCTTTAAGATTTCCTTACCCAGTGCACCTTTAGAAAAGGTGAGAAAGAGGGGGTCTGCGGAGGCACCTTTTCCAAAGCCAGTAGAATCACACCTTTCTTCATTCTCATCAGTCAGCCCTCAAGACTCGAGATGCATAGTATTTTGTGAACAAAACAAGGCCATATACCCAGGCCTCAGTGGCTGTCCCCTCTGGCATAGCTCTCCACCCTGTTAGAAACTCCGAAAGATTCAAAGGGTGTGGAGATTAAGGACTCAAAGAATTTAAACTCAAGTTTGCACAGTGCTTTATAGCACTTTTCACCATATTATCTTATCTGATCTCTGTGTGGCTGCAGCCGGCCTCCTGGTAACAGAGAAGGACATTTCAGCAGAGTTCAGAGGAATCTGCACACACTGTGTTTGGGCTTGACCAAAAAACAAAAAACAACCTTGGGAATATTTAATGATCACCTATCCGGTGTGGCAGACCGGGCTCTGGGCATTCTAAAATTTAGTACTCTGAGCCACACTACACGGTATTTACCCATTTTGTTGATGGTGACATAGAGGCTCAGAAACTTGAAGAAACTTAATTTGTTAGACACATCTTGAGTGCCCATGGATTTCTAGGCCTGGGTCAATGTCCATGAACACATTAAGGATTCAGGCCTTACTGAGAGTGGTGTCCAGAGATCAGAAATCCTCACTTCCTTAGGCCTTTAGGTCCTGGGATGGCAATTCCCCACTTGCTCTGTGAACAACCCCCCCCCCCCCCCCCCACTCTGTGGAGATGAGCTTCCCTGCTAGGGGGTCAGGCAGTTTGGGGCTCTGGGTGTGACCTTCAGGAGAGAAAAATCCAAGATTCTGGAGAAGGGATTTAATTTAAAAACAAAAAGTGGTTCCTTTGGTGCTTTGGGCCTAGAAATGGCAGTGGGAGCCCTGGGGCAGGAGCCTGGGGCAGGACGGAGCCACCTGGCTGGCCAGGTTTGTTATTTGGAGGAAGTAGGGTAACTGCTGTTTTGCTTTGTATAACCGCATCCATCCTTTGACTGGTTGAGAGAGGGGTGGCGAGGTAGGGAGTGTTGAGAGGAAGCCTCTGGACTTTATGGCTATGATACACGTGTGCAATCCCTGTAGCCCGGGTTTTATCATTCAAATGCAGCCTCTAGAGCGGCCAGGATGACTGTTCGGGGCACAGATTTCTTCCAAACAGAGAGTAGGCTCAGGCTTAGACTCTAGGAGCCTGGTCCTGAGTTGAGACAGCTGGGTCCTCCAGAGAGCTAGGTCAGGTTTGGGAAGGGTGAAAGCAGGTCTCTTGAGTCTCCCCACGGTGTTGTTAGTTTATTTGTAAATTACGAAGTAGGTGCCCCCCCCACCCCCCGTTTATTTAGGGATTTGCCTACGCAAAAGTCTACACTCCTGTGGTAGTTTCTTACCCATCCCTCACCCAGATTTCTGGTTTTGATGGATTGCAGAACCTACTACTTGCTTTTCAGTCCCGAAAATGATGCTTCATAATGGTCACATTAGGACAAATCCAGTTCTTGTTGGAAATGGAGGCTGGGTGGGACTTGTTGTATCACCCTCAAGTATGAAGTGTAAACTCTTTCTTGGGCCATCGAAGTAACTAAACAAGAAATGTGACATTCTCCCCGTGAGTACTTTGGAGTTACTACTGTGGCTACTTTGGGAAAATTAGCATAGCTCGTAAAAGCCAAATGCAGAAAATTAATTGTTTAGCATTCTGCCTCTCAGCTCCACACTCTTGCCCCCGCCTCCCTTTGAGGAAAAGAAGCCCCAAGTTAGTTGAATACCATGGAATCACAAAGATGCCCCGTCCTATGACTTCCTATAATTGAATCCATTTTAAATATGGAGGTTGGATGCCTTTGGCATACCTTTGTTTTGCGTGTTATTCCCTTTTTCTAAATCCTGGCGACAAACTAATCGTTTACACGTTTGCTCCAAACCAGAGAATGGGTAGGGATGACTAAGATGTCATCACATGCTCTCAACTCAGAGGCAGCATGATTTCCCCTGACATTTACATTTATGAGCGAGCTAATTTTTCCCTCCTTCTTAGTAAACTTTATATTACAGAAGCACCAGGCCAAGAAACTTATCCCACGTTCAGATCTGTAAAATGATGTTCAGGTTGTATAATCTGTAGACTGGATGGAATGACAGCTGCATGGCTGTTTATTGCATGGGGCGGCTCCCAATCCAGAGATGCTGTTAATTTACCGCAGACCTTATCTGCACGATTATCCTTCATAAATATGCTGATGCGCTCCAACTTTTCCCGGTGTGGAGAGGGGACCAGCGCAGTTTAGAGGACCCTTTTCATTTTTCTTCTTATGGGATTATCTCAGCATTGTACAGAAGTGAGGATTATCATGAATCCCGCCCCCCCCCCCCCCCATTTTAAAGACCAGAGAAATGAAGCTCAGAGGACGTGGTTTTGTTTCTCAGAGAACATTCAGCTCCCTTGGCTCAGGAAGGGTCCGCTTATAGATATTCTATTTCCATTATCCATTATGCTGTGGGTTCCCATATAGATAGTTCTATGCACTGTTAAAATCCCAAGCTTTTTGTAAGAAGACTCAGTTTTTTAAATCAAGCAACTTATCCACTTAAATATGGTACTTCTCCCACAGTTTTGACGGAGGTCCCTTTCTGAAAGATGAAGAGAGGAAGGCCTGTGCAGGGGTGGACACACCTGGAGAGAAAGCCACTTTTGCTAATTCCCTCCCTCTCTGTTCTCTAGGACACATGAGCCCCACCACCTGCACCCTGCGGAAACACAAGACCAATCGGAAGCCAAGAACCCCCTTTACCACGTCCCAGCTCCTCGCTCTGGAGCGCAAGTTCCGCCAGAAACAGTACCTCTCCATTGCAGAGCGCGCAGAGTTCTCCAGCTCTCTGAACCTCACAGAGACCCAGGTCAAAATCTGGTTCCAGAACCGAAGGGCCAAGGCAAAAAGACTGCAGGAGGCAGAACTGGAGAAGCTGAAAATGGCTGCAAAACCTATGCTGCCCTCTGGCTTCAGCCTCCCTTTCCCCATCAACTCACCCCTGCAAGCAGCATCCATATACGGAGCGTCCTACCCCTTCCATAGACCTGTCCTCCCCATCCCGCCTGTTGGACTCTATGCGACTCCAGTCGGATACGGCATGTACCATCTATCCTAAGGAAGACCAGCTCCATAGACTTCCACGATGGATGTTTGTTTAAATGGGTCCCCCCTCCCTCTCCAAGAAGGCTGTACCAAGCCAATACTCCTGCTCCGCAAACTTTGCATGCACCACCCTAAGTGGCTAGGCCCACAGGGCCACCGACATAGTTCGCATTTCTTTAGGCTGGAGGCACCAAGTCCCATTTTCTTGGTGTCATCTTCTAGATGCCCCCTTCTCCTTTCACAAAGATTGGCTCTGATGGTTTTTATATATAAATATATATGTAATAAAATATAATACATTTTTATACAGCAGACGTAAAAATTCAGATTATTTTGAAAGGCAAAATTTATATGCATAGTATCTATACTTTTTTTCTATATATCACCTTCCTAAAAGAGTCCATTTGTTCTTAGAGGAGGCACAGATTATTCGCTGAAATTGCTGACATTGGGTGATTTTGATGGGATGATTGCCTTCTGCTTATGGAAAACAAAGATTCGAATTAGAAACACGCCTAGGAATTAGATAATGGAGAGATTCCTCAAGAAGATGGGGACACATCATGTTTTTGCATTTTTACACGCATTAAAAAACACATTAGGTACTACCATATTTGGCCCTCTATTTTTCCCTCTTTCTACATTGTTACAGATTGTTAAAGTTTTAACTTTTTTTTTTTTTTTGTAAGATCGGTAAAAGGGGGTTGGGGGATGAGAAGAGTCCTAAGGATGCCTTGGGGTAAGGTGGGACTTGGAAGTAACTTCCTAATTCCTCCCAAGGCTGTTGCTTAACTCCATTTCAGATAATTGGAGAGTACAAAGTTAAGGCCTGTCGGGGGAATTGACGGGTTCTGTGAAATACTAGGTAAGAGTCAGTCCTCACACATTGCAAAGGTGACTGGGGGGCGGGGAGTGTAGTTAATTCTCTGCTTAAAAAAAAAAAAAATATCTTGTAACCATTACCTATATGCTGAATATTCTTGAACAATGAATAGATCCAGAAAGAAAAACAAATCCTGCTTTCTCTGTGTGTGTACCTGTTGTATGTGCTAAACTTATTAGAAAAATTTATATACTTTTTAACATGTTGGGGGCAGAGGGGAAAGCCATGTTTTGACTTGCTAAAAAAATGGTCTTGTCAAACAGCCCATTTAGCTCCTGGTACTTCATCTTTCTATCAGTCTCCCCCTCCCCCCCCCCCCCCCCCCAGTATACTTTTATCCCTTTGAAAGGGTGCCTTGTATAATTTTATATATTTTATTGAAGAGTTATTTCTTATCTCTTATTCTGAATTAAATTAAACATTTGTTTTATTGCAGTAAAGTTTGTTCCAAACAATTATTTTAAAGGGTGCTCTCTGTTCTTAGCTGGGTTCAACTCCAAAATGCCCCCAAGACTGGGGGGGAGGGGGCTGGTGATTTTTATTAGGATGTTCCTGTGAATCAATGAAGAGTTGTGCCCAGATTCAGCCTGGGTTGGGGGAGTGGATCGCCAATAGCGAACCAAGTACTTGGAGATAATTCCTCTGGCTGCTTGTGTTAGTCGTGGAGAAGAAATGGAATTGTTCGGTTTTTCAAACTCTAGTGAAAGATGAACTTAGAAGAAGTGGCGGGGGGGGGGGGGGTGGTCCAGGGATCTGAGAGGTTGGTAGATGATCAAGGGAAAATCTTGAACTTGAAATCTGCCAGCTACCAAAAGGGCAACCGGTTTAAAACTGGGGGGAAGGGACCTATAGCTCTTTGCAAATGGGGATTGTAACTAGATGCATTCCCTGGGTTGGGAGGTGGGGGTGGTTGCCTGCTGCCCTTTCAGGAGTGTGTCAAATCGCATTCCGTTTACCATTCCTCACTCCTTCCAAGGAGATGGACCCCGAACAAATGCTCTTTTCGGTTTGAAGGGGGAAGGTGGTTCATTCAAGCCCCGTTTGCTTTGCAGCCTCCCTTTCCACTGGGTACAGAACGGGGTCAGGCTTGGGTTTTGAGGCATCACCATTAAAGAAAAAAAAAATCGCAGTGGGTGAGGGAGGCCGAGACGGATCTTAAATTCCGCTTTTTATTGCACAAAAAAATCCGAAGTGGCTACTGATGATACCTTTCTGAGGTCTGTTTTCGGATGAGAAACGACGGTGGCCCCGGGACCGCGGGCAGAAGGGAATCGAGAACTTCAGGTTGCGGAAGCGGATGGTAGGCAGATAGAAACCGGGCATCGACCAGGACTGGCGCTTTTCAGTCTCACGTTTTCACTGCGCCGACACCCCGTTTGGAGGTGGGCGCCAGGGACTGCATTTTCCCGCCCGGCGGAAGCTCCCGCGGGTCGGGCGACGAGTCTGAGATCTCCCAGCTCCAGCGCGGAGCGAGAACCGAGCCCACAGACCTGCTTCCAAGCTGGGGGCCGATTTCTGGCCGCTGCACCGCTGCGCTCCGGAGCTGAGCCCCGGGAGCGTCCCAAACCTCCCCAGTTTTCGCCTCTGCCATCCCGATGGGCCTCCTAATCCCAGCCCGGAATCCAACCGCCACGTTGGGTCCCTAATTAGCCCGTCCGCCGAGCTTCCTTCCCGGCGCCGCTCGACCCCGCAGCCTCGGGCGATCTCAACCCCGGTTGGGGGATCCGGAGACTGCAGCTCCGGGTTAAGACAGCTTGCCCTCTGGAGGAGGGGTTCGCAAACCAGGGTGCGATCAGGAGAATTGAGACTGCGACCTGCGTGGCCGATGGGGTGGATTGGAAACGGTCTGGGCGACTGCGCATTAGCCCAATCGCCCCAAATCCCAAAGGAAAACTGAGGCCGGGAGCGAGAAAAAAAGATGTGGCTCAGGCTCAAGCATACACATCCCAGCGCTACCAGGTGGATGGGGTTACCGAGGCGAGGATGAGGCAGGACTGCGGGCACCTCGACCACAGCCAGAGGCCCCCGGGGCCCAGGCGGTGCGGCTGACTCTGCGCCTCCCTTCTAACCTGCCCCGTGTTCGGGTTGGCCGTCGCCTTGGTCCCCACCTGGGTCAGGCTCTGTGCGCCAGGAGTTCCAGAGACCGGACTAACAACCTGAGGCAGCAGGACAACCCTGATTCACCTGGGACCGGCGAAGCCGTGCCTTGGGACTTAAAGCCGAAGATGCCAGTCCTCCCGTACTTTCAACGCTTTCACCAAACTCTTCTAGAAAGACAGCTCTGCTTTGGGGAAAGAGGGGAAGAAGAAAGGAGAGAAAATCACATTTACTGAGCTCCTGCTCAGTGCGGACAGAAGTAGGCATTTCCTCACACATTTCATCTAATCCTTGCACACCCCTTGGGGATGTGTTATTGATGCCATTTCATAGATGAGAAAACTGAGGCTCAGAGAGGGTGCTCACTAAGGTCACAGAGCCAGTAAGTGACAGCAGCAGAACTGAGGCCTAAGCATGAGCCTGGTGGAGGGCACGAGGGCTCGCAAAGACAGGCCCTGCAGAGGCTGTCTTAGACATAACGTGGGGGTCTCCAGAGCTCCCCAGATTCCCAAACCCGGAAAGCTCATCTCTGGAGCATTACTCTCCATCCCTTTCCCCACCTCACTGGCCAGCGGGGCTTTCCCTATCCCTGGGGACCTGGGACTCAGCCTCCCCACCCTCCCCATCCCTGCACCCCTGCGGAGGCGATGCTGGGGCAGGGCCGGCAGGAGGTAGGCAGCGAGGGCCTGGCTGGCTGGGAGCAGGCATTGGCAAAACGTCTGCCTGACCTGACTGAAAAGAGGATCCTTGCCTTTGAGCAGAACCTTGTCTGACCGAATGAAAACTCCCACGGCCATTCTTTGCTATAAAAGCCGCTCATTTGCCACGGGTTGGAGAGGCCATTCCCCAACCCCCACTCCCTCTCCATTGCTGGGTTTGGAATAAACATAAACCTCATTTATAAAAGAACCCACGTCAGACACACACACACACACACACACACACACACACACACACCCTGAAATCACAGGGCCCAGTTGGTGAAGTTGATTGTGCCTGTGTCCTTCTTCAGTGTAAAAAAAAAAAAAAAGATTTCCAGATTGGTGATGCTGTAGGCCTCTTTAATGAAATTGGTCAGACAGCAATGAAGAAAAGTCGGCTGTCAACTCCTGGACCCCTCTCCCCCTCTCCCACCCTACCCCACCCCCTCACCTCCTCCTTACTAGAAACTAAATAAAAAGCAGTAAAATTACTTTCCGAAATAGCCCGCTTCAAAGCAGAACAGAGTACCAGGCTTCGGGAGTCCTGAGTCTTGCCTTGATAAGGTTCATAATAATCAAATCCGAACTCCATCCACCTCCTCTGATTCTTGCCAACCTCCTCCGGACCCCTCTGCATTTGTTGATGAAAACACTTTGATGTCCTGAGTTCTCCAAACAATTATTATTATAATTTTAAACAACCTGGTATTTTCCATTACTAACGGCTCGGGCTTTGAAGTTACACCTCATAATTTCCTAAATTAAATAAATCATTTTAAGTTTGCACTGGGAGGCTTTTAATAGCGGAGAAAGGAATATCATTATCTTATTGAGACCCAATTGTGGTGGCTCCAGCTTGGCTGTAGCTGGGGGCAAAGTAGGCTCACTCTAACAGACATACTTTATTAACCTCCCATAACTCTTGAAAGAACATTTTTATATTTTCTTTGATTTCCCCCCTCCCTCTCTTGTTTTAAAGCTGTCCCAACCTTTAATTAGTGCCTAATATGAAAAGCATTATTTTTTTAATGCTATGTAATTTACCAGCGGCAACAGGCCAACTTAACAATTGTTTATTAGACTTGGTTTTTCACACAGGGCAAAGAATGCCTCTCCAAACCCAACTTTTCATGGGTGGTTGCACTAATTAATACAGTGTCTGAGGCTCCTAGGGGGTTTTTTAATATTGAAGCCTATGGGGGCGGAAGGGGGTTTTAGAAGTCCAGCTCCTGCCGACGACGTTCTCGCTCTGATTTCTTTCATGCTGTTTTGATCCTGTCTGTGGAGTCAGCACAGACAGAAAGTGTTCCCTGGCTCCGGAGACTCCGGGGATCCCGAGGCAACGGCCCCCAGGAACCCCAGCACCTCCACTTGTGATTCATGGCCCGTGGGGCCCAAGCTTGGGATGCAGGGAGCCCGTTGATCACCCTGGGCTTGGGGCGTGGACCCCCTTATCCAGCCCGGAGGGAGAAAGAGCTGGCTTGGGGCTGAGGCTGGGCTGGAGTTGGGCTGCTGGGGGCAAATGCCCGGGGCCTCCCAGGCACCAGGTGATGCTTGGCTCGGGGCACCCAACTGGCAGAAAAGGAGGCAGGGCCTGGGATGGAAGAGGGTGAAGCTGGGGAGGGACCCAGGCCAGCAGGGCATCCTCTTCGTCCTTCTCACTTCTTTCTCTTCTGTCTTCCCCAGTCTTTGTCTCTCATTCCCCGTCTGGTCTTTAGTTTCTTCCCTCCCCTGTTGCCCCCTCTTTCTTGTTCTTTTCTTTGCTACCTCTTTCAGTTCCCTCTCCCCAACTTTCATTCTGTTTCATGTTCACCCCACTTTACATCTTTAATTTTTTTCCTTCTCTCTGCTTTCCTACTATCTATACAATTCCTCTTCCGTGCTCTCCTTCTAAACTTTATTTTCTTCCCTTTCTGCCACCTTGCTCCCCTGTTGCATCTCTCCATATCCCCCCCCCCCCCCCCCCGTTTTCGATTTATTCTCATTCCCACTGTCACCTATGTGTCCCCTTCTGGCCCTTTGTTGCCCTTCTTTCTGCCCTGGTTCCAGCGTTCCTGCGGGATTCCCAGAGTCCGCCCCAGCGGTCGGCCTGGCTTCAATGGGCGCTGCGCCCTCACGCAGGGGGCCCCTCGCCACCAGTCCCTTCTGCGCCCTTCCCTCCCCCGCTGCACCTGGAGAGGGAGCAAGGGAGAGACCCCTGGGCAGGAGGAGGACATATCAGCCGTTTTCTCCCTGACCATGGGCGTCGCGGGCGAGAAGGGCAGCGCCAAGCGGAGAAGGGCCGGGTCCCCGCTCTCGGCCCCCTCTGCCCCGCCCGCCGCCGGCCGCCCGTTTGATGTCGCGGGCCCGGCAGGAATGCGGCCGGGTTATCAATCACCCAGCTGGATCCTGAAGGTCTCGGCCTAATCACATTTAATTGCTCGTGGAGGCCCACTCTCGCCCCGGGCCGGCCGCCGCGCTCAATTACTCCCCAAATACCTGCCATCAATAAATGCGCGCTGACACCGGCCCGGACCGCTCCGCTGGCCCGGGAGACCTCAGTCGGCCAGGCGCCCGCATCCCACCTCCACCCCACCCCCACCCCCATCATTAAACTTACACCTCGACGCCGCCGGAGGAGCAAGCCAAGCAGATAACAGTCCCCTCTTAGCTCTTCCCCAAGGGCCAGGCACGGGTGCCCAGCGATCTACACGCATCAGTTAGGTGGGGTCTCAGCACCGTCCGGAGATGCAGTTACCATCTGCGTTTGGGTTAAGGGAACTTTGGTTCCTCCATTAACGTGCCCGAGGTGGCAGAGGTAAGCAGTGGCCCCACTGGGATAAGACCTAAGGACCCGGCAATTCCACAGGCCTTGAGTGAAAGCACGAGGCAATAGTGCCTCCCAGAGGCTGGAGATTTACCTGGGGCCCCTGTGCTAAGGTGTGTGGGCCGGCACCTTAGGCCAGGTACCTCTTATAGGATCTTCTTTATTCCTCCCTGCAGCTTTGTGAAATATCCCCGTTTTTCGTGTCCCCACCTCCTAGATGAGGATACGGGGGCCTGAGCCCCCACCTGAGCTGTGGGGAGCCTGCCCTCAGACCGAGGCCCTGGCTTGTCTGCGGTCTGAATGCCATCCTTCACTCCCATTTTGTCTCTTTGCCTTCCCAGAAACCTTGACATTCAAGCACCATGAGCTCTCCCATTTTCACAGAGCAGAATGGTAAGCCTCAGACAGCAAGCTGCCCAGAGAGGTGGCAGAGCAGGGCTGAAATCACACAGCCTGTGGCTCAGAGCCCAGGAAGCCATGTCAGGGGAGCTATTTACATGATGTTATCCTGCTCTGTCGAAAGCCTTTACTTAAAAGAGCACATCACGTCTGTGTTTCATGTAGTTTGCCATTCATGGGGAAGTACTAGCTGTACATTGAAAGAAAGATGAAGAGGGGCTCACTGATGTCTCACTGCGTGAGGCCAAGTGGTCAGATTAGTTTAGGTCGGTTTGCAAATACTATTGACAGCGAACGTCCAGTGAAGAAAAGCAGGATATATATATATATATGCATATATATATATATACACACACACATATATATACATACATATATATATACACACTTATATATACTTACTATATATATACTTATATATATATTTATATATACTATATATATACTTATATATACTTACTAAATATATACATATAGTAAGATACTGTATATATAGTAAGAGTTATGTTAAATATATATTTCGTCTAATCGAAGACACCATCAATATAATACACATTTTATATGTCACTAAAAACAATTGCCAACTATGATGTAATGTTTAAGCACCTAGAATTTTATTTTGCACCTATTTTAATAGCTCTTATTATTAAGAGTTCTTCTAAATTAAAAAAAAACAAAGACGAAGGGGCAAGAGTCATCTGAAGTCCACCTTTGACTTTCCTTAGTCCCTTTAAACCCTCCTTCGATCCCTTATTATATTTATAAAATATATTCCAGTGTCCAAAATACTCACATCCTCATTTGGCCCTCAAGGTAAAAGATGGGATACTTTCAGTATCACCATGTCTTAGAAGAGAAAACGGGTACCCAGAGAGGTAAGGTGACTTCCCTGAGATCACACAGCAAAGGAATGGAGGCAGGCTTGACAACTAATTATATTTCTTCCCACCTGGGTGAGGTTAAGTCCTCCCAGGACTAGAGATCTGCTTTGCTGGTGTCTTTTTTCTCTTTCTTTCCTTCTTTCTTTCTGTGGACTCAAAAAAAGTGTACAGTTTCCTGAAAGGGGTTTCTGGGTTGCAGAGCCTGATATAAAAAGAGCTTTTTTAAATAGCAAAGCTCTGCCTATTTTTATTTCAATGCTGAGAATGCTTGATGATGGAAAAACTGACTTTGTAAAGAAATTGTATATAAGACGCTAAGTGCCTCCTGAAATCCCATCGCAGAAAATCACCTGAAAGGTGGTGGTGATGGATGAGGCACTTATTGATGTGAAATTGGCCAATTCAGGGAAAGTCTGAGGGCTGCAAAATGTTCATCCCTCCTCCTTCCCACCGCATCGGCCGTTCACCCCGTCTAGTCTTTCCAGTTGGATTTCTTTTTGTTTAGCAATGGGAACAGAGAAGAGCCAAGAAGACCACATAAAAAGTCCCAGGGGTGGGTGTGGGGAGTAGGATCTCGGACTTGAGAATTCCCCGGAAGCAACTGGACAGTGAAGTCATCCTGAATGGATGCAGGGTGGGGGCGGGGCAAGGCTACCTCACATCAGCGTCCAGGTACTGGCACAGGGCAGTGTGAGGTGGTCCTGCCTTTGGGACCAAATCAGCAGCAAGTGAAGACTATTTTCAGGGGCTCCTGAGTGGCTCAGTTGGTTAAGAGGTTAAGCGTGCAACTTCAGCTCAGGTCATGATCTCGCAGTTTGGGAGTTCGAGCCCCGTGTTAGGCTCTGTGCTGACAACTCAGAGCCTGGAGCCTGCCTTGGATTCTGTGTCTCCCTCTCTCTCTACCCCTCCCCCAGGTCTCTCTTTCTAAAAAATAAATAAACCTTAAAAAAAAAAAGACTTTTTACTGAGGTCTCAGCACGCACGAGGCATCCTGAACATTGATCCCCTCTCACCCCAGGACTTGTCTGAACTTCTCCAAACAGAATTACTCAAATTCTCTACAGCTAAGAAGAAAACAATGATGTTGTTCATCTCTTTGGATCATACACAGGTTAAATGAGCACTTCCTACCTGCCGGGCAGGATCTGGTCTCTACCTCATTTCATTTTAATCTGCAGAGTAACACCGTAATGTGTCATCCGCACTTTGTAGATAAGGAGACTGAGACCCTGAGAGATTATGTTACTTGCCTGTGGTCTCACCACCGGTGAATGGCAGAGCTGGGATTTGAACCGTTGGACTCCAAGGAACATGCTCGCAAAAGTACTTTTGCAGAGTGTTCACTTTCATCAAAAATTTGGGGTTTATGTCACCTACAAGAGCAGAAACCAGGACGAAGGAGATGGTCCTCGGGCCCATTGGGTTTCTGAATTGATTTAAAATTAAGTTGTCACCTGAAGCTAAATGACATTTCAGGTTAATATCTTGAACTGGAGGTAGGATAACAGCGAAGGCCCACACTGTAGAATCTCAAGGCAGAAGAAGGGAATTTTGTGATGATATGGTATAAGAACATTCGAGTGGAAGTGAGTTGCCCCAAGTCACATAGCTGCAGCTAGGTAGAGAGCAATATTGAAAAACGAAAATGGAAAAAGAAAAGACAAAAAGGGGGAAGAGTTACATTTCTAGTTCAGTTCAGCTGATCAGAGCTCAAAGGGGCCTTAGAAATTTTGATTTCTTAGCGACCTGAAATCCAGGCCTACTATACCTTTAATGTTAGTAGCTCATTAAGAGAAGCAGCCTGGACCAAGGGCACCGGGATGGGGGCGGGGATTGGTTTCGGTCCCCAATAATATCCATCTCCCACAGCCACTCCAAATTAAAAACATGTGTGTATATTATTTGATCTCATCAAATCATATTTTCCCAAGCTTAGAGAAAGTGTGAGTAAAAGCATTTCTTTTTTTTTAAAGAAAACTTTGCTATTTTTATTCATCTTGTAACATGCCATCTTGGTAAAAATAGCATGCTGGCTGGACATTAAGACAAGCCTCCAGCCTCATCACATTCCCTTCTGAATAGATTGCTCTGCTTATGTTCTCCTTTTATTGATATGTCGGTGCTTCCACCAAAGACCGCCAAATGAGATACCCGAGTTACCTTGTTCAAGTTCAGACTAGCCACTGGTGGCTCTCTGGGTCTTGACTTAACTCCTGTAAACCATGGCAGGAGTTAGCAGTGGGGAAAGATAGGAAGCCCATGGAGGAAAACGTTTCGTTCCGTCTATTTCGGAACCATGTATCTATAGTGCTTAGAACAGTGTCGGGTCCAAGTAGGTGCTTGGTAAGCACGGTGTTTATTGAATAAGGGAGGTGAATGTTTTCCCAAATGACATAACCGTTCTGGAACACTGTGGGGGCTCTGGGTTTAACGGATTCTGAAAGTTTCAGAAAATGTCGTGAGTTCCAACTTTTAAAGAGTTGGTTCAGTTCACAAGACAATAAAAATGATTTGCATTTGGCAAGATGGGTCAGGTAGTGCTATCAAGGCAGTTATAAAGAATTCTTGATCGGTTCAAGTCTCTGATGACTAGTCACAGAAGAATATTAAAGAAACTTTCACGACCTTGACTGGCGTGTTAGCCAGACTCCGCAGAGCCAATTGTACTTGTCCTTACGTTTCATGGGCAAAAACGCATTTAAAATATCGCATTAAATGGAACCCTCCTGAATTATAAAATTGTCTAGGTGGACGTAGGACACTTCTTTAGAGTTTGTTTTACAGTGTGGTCCAGAGGTTAATTAATGCACCCGCTGACACGAGTGCAAGAGGCAGAGTCCTGGCTCTGAGCTGCAGCTAGTTTGGAAGGAGAGGAGAATCTCCAGAAAATTTTCTTTTATTGTCTTTAAGCCTCGGGTTTCTCTTCCATCATGTGGCACTTTTCCTGGCTTCGGTAGCCCTCAGAGGTGTTTTTCAGAGGCATAATGAAGGCATGATTAGCTTTCTAGAGACCTTGGGATCAGCGATAGGATTTAAAGCAAAAAACTTCTAGGAATCAGGCGGGACATTTAAAAAGTAGTAGTTTCAGAGTAAAACGGGTCATCCCTGCTACACTGAACTGCATTCAATTCGAAGCCTCTTTAGGGGTCGGGGGACGATGACTCTCTCCACGACGTAACCATGTTAATAACGCAGGTCACAGAGCCCAGAGCCGGGGGTGCAGGAAGCCTTTGTGAAATTTATCTTGATTTTTGCAGTTATTGTAAAGAAACCTGACCTCTCACGTATTACTAACTCGTAGAATGTAAAAATCTCCCCCAAAGTCTGACAGTTGCCTTACACTTATCAGAGCCCAGATTTCTAAACTCCGGGCCAGCGTGAGGTCTCACGTTACTGGGGCTTCATCGCTTTTTTACAAATATACTGCAGGTCATTCGCTGGTAGGTTATGAAATATGATCGTAAATTAAAACTAAACGGCTCACATAAAACAAATGGACAAAGAGCACTTTGTAATGTCGAGGGCTCCAGTTTGATGGTGTTGGTTCATTTATTTGGCTATTTAGAGGATTTCAAGAAGCCAGGTATGCCCACTACGCTAAACAGATGATAGGCATGATGGTAGGCATGTGGTCCAGCTACCGTAGAGCTTTGCCCCAAAGCCCATTTCAGAACCAAGGAGTGAGGAGCGACCTGTGACAACCTCACAGGTTAAAAGCTCTGTCACCTACATGGCTTCTTCGAGGCAGGCAGCATCACGGGGAGGAGGAAAGAGAGGCTCATACCGAGGGGTAGGGTCATAAGGTCCCCAGAAGAGTTGGAACTCCCGCCGCAAGCAGAAAATCCACGCTAAAGGACGGGAGATTTCGTTTTCGGAGCAATTAGGGGTAGGTCAGTCCTGGAGCCGGGAGACGGGTGGTGTGGGGGGATAATGTGGTAAGATTGGTGTAGCCTTTAGAGGTTGATCCTGGCAGGTGGGTGGCGGCCGGGGGTGTTTACTGCAATGGTAACTCTTCCAGTCAGGTCAGCGTCTTACATGCCCAATTAATTTACAAACTCCCCAGGCAAAGTAAGCAAATCCTGGAGTAGGAACACAGTCCGCTACTCTCGGGGGCTGCCAGTTGCTCTGTTGGGATTTCTTTTTAGTGCCACTAGATGTATTAAAACTGAGGGGGAATGGTAGAGAAAAGAGTGTTATGTATGATGAGTCCTTGTCATAGAAATTACTTCTTTTCCTTACATGTACTTCTTCCTCTGTTCCTTCCATCCTTGGTCCCTCCCTCCTCCTCCTTCCCCCCTCCCTCCCTCCTTCCTTCCTTCCTTCCTTCCTTCCTTCCTTCCTTCCATCCTTCTTTCCTCCTTCCTTCCTTCCTTCCTTCCTCCTTCCCTCCCTTCCTCCTTCCCTCCCTCCTTCCTTCCTCCCTCCCCCTCCTTCCTTCCTTCTTTCCTTCCTTCCTTCCTTCCTTCCCTCCTTCCTTCCTTCCTTCCTCCCTCCCCCCTCCTTCCTCCCTCCCCCCTCCTTCCTTCCTTCCTTCCTTCCTTCTTTCCTTCCTCCTTCTTTCCTTCCTTCCATCCTTCCTTCTTTCCTTCCTCCTTCCTTCCTTCCTTCCTTCCTTCCTTCCTTCCTTCCTTCTATCCCTCCTTCTTTCCTTCCTTCCATCCTTCCTTCTTTCCTTCCTCCTTCCCTCCCTTCCTCCTTCCCTCCCTCCTTCCTTCCTCCCTCCCCCTCCTTCCTTCCTCCTTCCCTCCCTCCTTCCTTCCTCCCTCCCCCTCCCTCCTTCCTTCCTTCCTTCCTTCCTTCCTTCCTTCCTTCTATCCTTCCTTCTTCCTTCCTTCCTTCCTTCCTTCCTTCCTTCCTTCCTTCCTCCCCCCTCCTTCCTTCCTTCCTTCCTTCCTCCTTCCCTCCCTCCTTCCTTCCTCCCTTCCCCCTCCTTCCTTCCTTCTTTCCTTCCTTCCTTCATTCCGTGGTAAAACACCCATAACATAAAATTTACTATTCTAACCATTACGTGTACATTTCAGAGTAGCATCAGGCACATTCACAATGCTTTGCAGCCATCACCACCATCCATCTCCAGAACTGTTTCATCTTCCCAAACTGGAACTCTGTACCCAGTTAAACACTAACTCCCCATTCCACCTCCCCCGGCCCCTTGGAACCATCATTCTACTTTCTGTCTCTCTGAATTTGCCTACGCTACATGCCTCATGTAAGCGGAATCATTCACAATGTGTCCTTTGGTGTCTGGCTTATTTCACTAAGCATGTTTTCAAGATTCATTCATACCGTAGCTTGTCTCAGCACCGTCTTCCTTTTTAAGTCTGAATGATATACCGTTGTGTGTATACCACAATTTGTTCGTCCATTCAGCCACTGATGGACGTTTGGGTTGCTTTCACCTTTGGCGACTGTGAGTAATGCTGTTATCAACATGGGTCTGTAAATATCTGTTCGGGCTTTGGCTTTTCAGTTCTTGCCCCCTTCACCTGTTTCGCCTACCCCCCAAAGCCCCCTTTTGAAGTATGTGTTTATGTGGGGATTTACGTCTGTCTCCTCTCCAGGCTGTGCCAGCCCTCTGGGGTCTCGTCTTCAAGAAGCTTCCGGTTTGGTGGGGAAAGAGCCAGGGACTTGCACAATTACCGCCCAGAGGTGCATGGCACAACCGCCCAGGGAGGCTTCAGAGCCCTGGGAGTTGGCAGAAAGAGGAAACCGAGTTGCCAGGGCTGATGCGGCGGCTTCACGGAGGAGGCAAACTTCTAACCGTGTCTTGAAGCACGAACATCTCTTTCCGGGTAGAGGAAGAGCACGGAGACTAACGGAACCGTGCAGGCGGTCGGGTGCTCAGGAGGAGCAAATGGGCTTTGAGGGGGGTCGGGAAGGGTGCAGACTCTAGGTCAGCACTCCTGGGTTCAGATTCTCACTCCACTAACCTTGGGCAGGGCACTTAACCTCTCTGGAACTTGATTTCTTCGTATGCGACTTGTGGGGGACAATTTCACTTCTCTTGGATGATGTTGTGGGGATAAAGTGAGATGACATAGAAAATGCGACTCAGGATGCGTGGTGTGGAGAACACCCTCCGGGCTTGGAAGTGAGCCTTGTACCTCGTGGTAAGGATTCTGGTCCTTTCTTTGGGCATCGAGTAGCAGCGAAAGCTTTTCAGGCAGGTAGTGACAGGGCCTTGTGGGCTTTCACTGCAGGGGAGGCCTGGGGTGCAGACAAAGGGCTAACCTAGCTGTCTTCCCTGGTGTTATTTTGGATAATACGGGGAATAAAACCAAACCTCTCAGTGTTGAGGCGGGTGGGCGTGACTGAACAACGCTTTCAAAATGACCCATTTTGCTCATGAACGGTGGGGCAGAGAGTACTTTTAATCATTTATCTAGCACTGGTCCTCCCTCATTGTCTCCTCCCAAACCTCACGTTGCCACCAGAGTAACAGGCACAGAGCAACGTCTCATGGATTCAGAGAATTCTACCACCATACCCTCTGCCTTCCCTTCCTTCCTCCGTCCCCCCCCACCCCGCCCCCAACGAACATCATCTCGAGCCTTTCCCTTTCCTTGTGACAAGGTGGCTGATGACGGTCTGAAGGATTCTGGGGTGGAAATGAACGCGTGCCAGTTGAAAACATAGAAACAAAATGCCTGGACCAGGAATCTCCAGACCCTGGGCTTTTACAACCTCTGAAAGACAGGCAGTGCCCCCCCCGCCCCCCGCCCCCAAAGACTTCCACTCTGCCTCAGCTTTAAAAGTCAGTCTCATGAAAGCCTTTCCAACATGCATTTAAAATCATCCATCCAAAAGATAACTAAATCATGGCCATTCATTGCTCTCAGCCCATCACACTGCAATGAAAACATGTATTTAACTGAGAAAACACTGAGCCTTCACTCTCCCCGGCCCCTGTCTCCTTTCTTCTCCCTTTCTTTGACGGCTCCAAATGTTATGATTCATCTCAGCACTGCCTAATGCAGCAGTGAATTACAGGCCCCAGAGATTTCCAAACCCGGAGGGGTCCGGGGAGAGGACGTCCTTCAGTTCATCCCGGGCATTCTCTCTCCAGCCCACTGTGTTTGTTCCTTGACTCCTTTTGACCATTCCTTATAACAGTAGCCAAGCAGGGGAAATTAAGCTTTTGTATTGAAACTAATCCATGACCCTGGATAATTTGTAAGAGACATCTATGAGGGGTTAAAAATGAGCCTCCAACTGCTTGATGTGGAGATGTCCCAGAAACACCACGGCTCCCTTGGTGGGATCACAGACATCACAGTGTTGGATGAAAGGATGTCAGACCACGCAGTGCCCTTTGGGAACATCTGCCTAGTCCAACTCTCTTGGTGTGAAATATGGAGAAACTGAGACCCACAGAGGGGAAGGGACCTGCCTGGGCCCCTAGAGGGATTTTGCGGCCAAGTTGGAATTTACCGTGGGGTTTCTGACTCCCTGTGCCTAGGAGGGCTAGATAATTGAGAACGATGTAGCCCTGCAGTTATCTGATGTTAACCTGTTAACCTGTTATCCAATGGTCCCCGTCAGGTGAGCATTCCATCAGTCTGTCCTCAGAGTCCAGCCTCCGGGCCAGCTGCCTTCAGAAGCGCCAGCCCCCTGTGCAGTGAAGTTATGTTTTCCAGTGGCCTTTTGAAGGGTTTAAGGCTCTAATGTCAGGACTAAGGTGTGAGGCTGAGAACGTGTGTGCTCTCTGGGCCTTGGTCGCCCAGGGCGATGGTTAGTACTCACCTCTTGGGCTGTTGTAAGCATTAAATGAGCTCGCGGTGGTAAAGTGCTCAAAATGGCATCTACTCCTAAGACACAGGAGCTGTTGCTATGATCCCTGCTTCTCCCATTCCCCGTCTTTCTCACGGAGAACACCTGAGAAGGACAGCTACCACGTACTTATAAACGGCAGGACCCGTAGACCTCATTTCAGCTTTCTGCACCCGATTGAGATGCCCTGACCAAAAGATATTAAATGGGAGCCTTGTAGACACTGGAGTATGAATCCCAGCCCCACCGCTAACCCGCCATGTGACCCCGGGCAAGAACGTCAGCTCTTTCTGCCTGCCTCAGTGTTCTCTTCTGTGAAATGGAAATAGTGGTCTTGGCCTTTCATGTGAGGAGCACTCAGTTAACAAGGATTTACAGATGACTTACTCAGTGTCAAATAACGGGCACTCGGGATAACCAGTGAACAAAACCGAGATCCCGCCCTTTGGGAGCTCACATTCTAGCAGAGGAAACAGACAATAGAATTAACACAAACAAATAAATGGACACATTCTTTCATTATGTGAAATCAGCCCCAGCTGGTGCGGAGAGTGCGGACATCCCCTTACATCAGAGGCACTGATGTCCAAATGTCTCTTCGAACTGACCGGAGCTGATACCTGCAATGTTTTCTCCCCCTTTTAATTGTGGACATTTTCAAATGTATCCAAACGAGAGAAAATAGTATAAAGAGCTTCACTGACCATCACCCTGTTATTAACTCATTCCCAAACTTGTGCCATCTAAACTATCCCCACCCACTTCTCCTCTTTCCCAGGACTATTTTGAAACAAATCTCGGACATTATGTCATCTAACCCACAGGCATTTTAGCATGTACATTTAGAGGTAAAAAATTATTTAAGAAAACATAAGCAAAATGTTATTATCCCATCTAAAAGGTGACAATAATTTCTTAATATCATTAAATATCCAGGCAGTGTTTAGATCCGTCTCCTAGCTGTTTAAAAAAATGACAATTTACTAGGGCACCTGGGTGGCTCAGTGTGGTTAAGTGTCCGACCTCGGCTCAGGTCATGAGCTCACGGTTGGCAGGTTCGAGCCCTGATCCGGCTCCCCGCTGTCAGCCCAGAGCACAGAATCCGTTTGGGATCCTCTGTCTCCCTCTCTCTCTGTCTCTCAAAAATAAATAAACATTTAAGAAAATACAATTTATTGAAATTAATATGGAACTAGGGTCCATACATTGCAAACTGTTCCTATGTCTCTCAAAATTCCTTTCAATGCCTAAGCGTCCTTCTCCCTCTCTACTGTTTTCTTCCAATAAGTTTGTTGAAAAACACCAGGGCTTTTGTCTGTATGTTTTCTCACAGTCCGCATCCCTGTGGTGTTATACAATAGGCTCCTCTGTCCCCTGTAACTTTTGTTTTCCTAATGTTTATTTATTTTTGAGAGACAGAGAGAGAGAGAGAGAGGGAGAGAGAGGAGAGCACACAAGTGAGCACAAGCAGGGGAGGGGCAGAGAGAGGGAGACAGAGGATCTGAAGCTGGCTCTGCACTGACAGCACAGAGCCCCATGCGGGGCTTGAACCCACGAACTATGAGATCATGGCCTGAGCCGAAGTCGGTCCCTCAACCGACTGAGTCACCCAGGCGCCCCTGTCCCTTGTAACTCTGAAAAATTGTTAGTTAGGTCTCGAGGTTTGATCAGGTTTAAGTTCAATTTTTGGATAGACTATTTTATGGATGACGTTATGTTCTTTCATCACAGGGCACTCCATGGCTGTTTTTCTCTTTTGGGGGATAATCAACCAATTCCTAGATTCATGACTGCTTCAGAGGTTGTGAAGTAGTGACCTCCCAATCCTATCATTTGCTATCCATTTATGAGCCATAATACATCCATAACAAGAAGCTTCTCTCCATCAGCTGTTTGGTTGCCCGTGGTACAGTTGATATGGAAAGGCAGGAAGAATGTTTGATCTGTTCTCTTTAGCTGCCATCTTTCAGAAGAAGGAGCTAGTCATCTAGCCTTCTTCAAAGGTCAACAGACTCATGGCTTTAAACACATTTTGTGTCTTTTAGTCTATTCCAGTTATTTTTTTGAGGCACAAATGGTCCCTCTTTGGCCAGCGTGAGCTTTTTAAAGTGGGCTTCTTTTTCATATAGCTTCACTCATCTTTGAAAGTTTCCTTGCTTTCTGCTAAAAGATGATCCAGGCTCGTCTTGTATATTTCCGGCCTCAGGCATGGGATCGGTCATTTCTCTAAAGGAGTGCTTGTCCCCTTGAGTGGGCAGCAGAATTCAAGGCCACAATCAGCATAGCAGAGATGCCCACGGCTAGCACAGAGCTTACGTCGGCATGAACACGACTGATACGTCATGGCTCCCTAACCAGACTTGGGAGACAGGAGTAGGGCACATAGTTAGAGAAGTGTTAAGTGTTAGGAAGTGTAAGCACAGGGTGTCACGTCAGTGCTATGGCAGGACCTGGTCCAGCATGAGGGTTCGGGAGAGGCCTCTAGAGAAAAAGGAGGTGGGGATGGGGTGTCGGGGTGGGACTAGAGGAGAAATACTTCTTTCTCAGCCTGTAACTAGATGTTGAACCCTCAGAGGGAGGGTTAAGGGAGCAGGTCATGACACTGACGTGTAGTGTGACGTCATAGACAACAAACCTCTAGTGGTGGAATTCAAACCAGCCAGCCTATGGGAAAGGGTTTGCTTCACAAGACTCCCTCGAGGCAAGGACTCCTGTTATTCCCATTTAAGAGTCTGTGGTTTATGTGAGATTAAGGAATTCGCTGAAGGTGACCTAGTTAGTAATTGGTAGAAACGGGATTTGAACCCAGGACTTTCTGATGCCAGAGATGAGCCTCTTAATCACTCGGCTGTGCTGTGCCCTCACACCCAGTGTGTATTTACATACGGGTTTTTGTTTTGTTTTGTTTTGTGTGCTTTGTTTTGTTTTCCAAACAAAAGGTCTCACAGAATACTGAACCAACCCACCAACAGAAAAATCATGTTTTTGTCCAATTGCTCAGGTGGTAGTGACGCTTACAGAGCGATACGGTGCGGGCAAGTGAGCCTGACAGCAGGGATACATGCGTCATCTCGAGTGAGCTTCGTAGAGCATGAATGCGCACGCGGGCCATCCCATTGTGATTCCTTGTAGACCGAGCTTGGTTCTTCTCCGGTGTCTCCTCCTGGAGCTCTGCCTGATTTTATCATCAGTTTTCATCCAAATCCACCAGGGAAGGTGATTATTCTGCTTTTGTTTTTTGGCCAGGAATCGCTGGATCCTGAAAGCCGGGAGAAGACGTGGCAAAGAGCCGGCAACCGCACACGCCATGATGGCGGAGGAAAGGAGAGTGCACCCTTTTAAAGGTGCACCCCTTTTAAAATGGTTAAAACTCACTTCCGTCTCAACCAGCCGAGAGCCTGAATCTTGCCATCTTATCTCCCTCTTGGCCAGATTGCTTGCTCCCTTGTGCCCTGCTCCCAGGACAACTTGAAATTGCACCATGGCCCCTAAAGTCACCGTGTGACATGCAGCCAATTCCTTCACCTCTTTGTTCCTCTGAGCCTCATTTTTCCTCATCAGTGAAATGGGGCTGCTAATATCCATTGGCGATGGAATGATGTGACATAGGTAAAGCACAGAGTGAGTGCTAAATAAATGGCAGCTGTTATTAAAGACAGTGAACCAAAGCTAACACGTGTCACATCATTTGAAGGCCATTACACCTAGAACAGGAGGTATGTCACCCACACTTTATAGAGGAGGAAACTGAGACACAGGCAGGGGAGTCTGCCTGTCTAAGGCCACACAGACTAGAGAGTAGCACCAGCATTTGAACCCAGAGAGAGCCCTGGGCCTTAATTAAGCACCCTGCTACCTTAATAGGGAGTCTTGTCCAGCAGGGGCCTGCCATTTCCGCCTCGGGACCTTGTTCACTTGCACCCGCCTTGCTGGAAGGAAGGGGAATTTTGCCCAGAGATGGAGGTACCTGCTTTCAGAGGCCTGCTGCTGGTCGGAGCAGGTGACCCACCTCTCAAGGAGCCGACTGAATACCATTCTAGAAACTTCAGCAGCTCAGGGTACAAGGGGTTTTCGCCATGACACTGAACCATGAGCGGGTGCCGAGTTACTTCAGTAATTACCGGTCTAATAAAACCTCGCTCTCCTTCCTACACAACTCAAATTAGAACACTGGCATCACTCTAGTGCTCATACTGGGAGAAGGATGGTTTTTAACAATTAACTTTGGGGGTGCCTGGGTGGTTCGGTTGAGCGTCCAACTTCGGCTCAGGTCATGACCTCGTGGTCTGTGAGTTCAAGCCCCGCGTTGGGCTCTGTGCTGACAGCTCGGAGCCTGGAGCCTGCTTTGGATTCTGTGTTCCCCCCTCTCTCTCTCTCTCTGTCTCCCCGCCACTCATCCTCTGTCTCAGAAATAAATAAACATTAAAAAAAATTTTTCTTTTAAATAAAAATTAACTTTGCATTCAAAACTCCGTGTTAAGCCACGCATTTAAACCCCACCAGGAGAGAGAGGGAAGGAAGGAGACAAGGGAGCAGTGTTGAGTTTCATCTGTACGCATCAGATTAGCTCCTCTGCAGCCCCCAACCTTTTTTTTTATCTATTATTATTATTTTTTTATTTATTTTTTGAGAGAGAGAGAGAGAGAGAGAGAGCGCTCCATTTCTTCAATCAGGCTTTATTAAGAACATAGGTTTGAGTCTACAGGAACAAATTCTTCTGGCTCTTTAAGGAACATATTTGAAGGGGGGTTTTATTATGCTGCATTACTGGATAAATGATACAACATGCTTTCCAGCATGAATCATCTGAGCAGAGTGACAAAAAAGAAGCTTGAACACTAAGCACAGCCAAAATATTGGCAGGCCTCAGCCACTTGGGCCGGATTTCAGATTTCATCTCCCTCAGAGCAAAAAAAAAAAAAAAAAACAAAAAAACCACCATTAAATTAAATTAAATTTTAATCTCATGGTGACAATTCCCATGGAGGAAGGCTTAAGTATTTTGTCTCCAGCCCTCCTGACCCCCTAGGAATCGCAGACTCCCCGAAATCAGACATGGAGAAGCCTCCCCGAGGGTCACCTCGGCCGGCCCCCAGGGTCTCCCACCCCCCACCCCCCGACCCCCCGCCAAGAGCTTGCTAGGTGGAGCGAAGGGCTGGGCTTTTATTAGCAACACATGCGGGGGCCGCGGCGGCGCACCGCCCTGACAGCCGGGCAGCCCCAGCCAAAATGGATGGCTCTCGGGCGGCAAGGCCACGGTTACAAATGCGCCGCGCCGTTCTCAGGTGGACAGACGCGGGCCGCGGCTCCGGTTCCCAGGCGCGCGGCGGCGGCGGCGGCCCCCTTCAACTCGGGGCGCGGGCGGGAGCGGAACCCGTGTTAATTACTGTACGTTTCCACTGTAAAGAGAGTCAGCCGGGGAGCGGGGCCGCGGCGGCTGCCCGGGCCCGACGCACAAAAGCTTCATATATTCTGAATGAAGGCGAATCGCAGCCTCGGCCTCCTTGAAAAGAGCCGTGAGGGAGACTTAATTCTCTCCCTTTCAGCTGTGCTCAGACTGTGAAATCCACACAATCGCGCCCTTCTCTTTAAAGGGAGGGAGAAGAGGGGCCGCGGCCGCGCGCCCCGCCATTAGCTGGGCGCAGAGAGGGAGAGTTCACTCCGGGGACAAGGGCGGCGCGCCCCGGGGCTGGTTGGCAGCAGTGTTTCCCATCCGACGGAGGCTGCAGCCCCTTTCTCCCGCTGCATTTCACGGCGCCTTTTGTTGGGCTCGCCCTGCCCAGGGTGTGGGGCCTGTCAGGTGCGGAGGCCCGTGCTCCCTTCTGCTCGCCCTGTGATCCGTTCCGGCGGCTGGCTGGGTCCCTTCCCAGGACTATGGGCGGTGGGAGGAGCTGTCCGGGGGGCCGTGGGCATCTCCAGGGGCCTGGCCACACCCGGTTTGTGAGGCACCCCCAGTAATTAAAGCAAGAAGAGAAGAAGAAATGCCAAAACCAAGTGCAAGATATTACACCATAGGTAAAATATTGGCGTTGGCAACTTGATGTTTTTTAAAAAAAAATACATCGTGCTTTTTAAAAATACAAGCACAATGCATATGAATCGCAAGATGATTGCCGGATTTGGGGTGGGGAATGTATGTATTAATTTGCATATGGGACCAAGGTTTGAAGCCTGGTGATGAACCACATCCTTTTCCAGTATTTCTGCAAGTTACAGTGTGACCTCATTTGGGGAGGATATCTCAAGGGTAAAGTGAATCTTGGGGAAGATGTCTTCCAGCCCCTCATCTGTAGCCCAGAGGGCTAGACATCCAGGTGGTTTTCTCTATAACCGCCCCAGTTGGTGAGTTCCAACATCAGAAAGCCTCACAGGATCTTAGCAGGTGCCTGGTTGCCTACACAGGTTGTAATACCCCCCCCCCCATTCCCTTCCTTCCTCCTTTTCAGCTAGTAAAGCAGGGCACAGAACAGGATGACCCAAGAACCACGCGAGGGCATGACTGTTTTTCCTTTATACCTGGGGAGAATGGAACACACAACTTATAGTTTGATTTTTGAAAGTGAGGGGCAAAGCGGCCCTATTCTCAGTGACCCCTGCTCACTACCCATCCCTATCCTTGGAAGGAGAAGGCACATTTATCAATGACACCTGCTGTTTTTTTGTTGAGTACCTGCTATGTGCTAGGCACTTAGCATGAATTGTCACTTGATTTTTGCAAAACCTCCAAGAGGTAGGCACCATGAGGCCTGAAGGAGGGAAAGGATCTTGCTAAAAATCACAGTCAATAAGTGGGGGTGTTTGAACCCCAGTGGGAATGATTCCCAAGTTCTTTCTGGTCATGCCCATGACCTTTTTATCCTCTACCAGTAGAACTGGACCTATCATGCATTTTCTCCTCCCCCCCCCCCCCCCATATAACAGACAAATAAATTGAGGGCTCCAGATGTTAATTACCCAGCTTCCCGGCATCTCCTAAGTAGCAGAGCCAAAGCCAATGCCCTTTGTTCTGTGTGTGCAAGGGGTGGGGGCAGACAGGAAGCGGCCATTAGAATCACATAGGGGACTTCTTTTTAATATGGAAGCCTGGCCCCATCCCTAAAAATTCTAATTCAGTAGGTTTGGGAACAGCCAGGAATTCTCTATGCAGACTCAATAACAACAAACTTCCACAGACTAATCATTTTTCAAATGCAAACTTAGCTCTGTTGCAAGTTGTATACTTTCTAATGTATATGGCATGTATGTATGTATATATGTATATATATATACACATGTACTAATTTAAGCTGCTTCATTGCGATTAGGCATTGATATTATTTTATTAAAACTAGATTTTTATTACATAAATCATATTTACACATGGTTACAGAAAAGATCAAAACAGCATGGTAGTTCTATAAGAATATCGGACATAAGCTTTTTAAACAACCCAAGTATGATCATTTCAAATTTTTCTGCCTACTGTCGTCATGATTATTCAGCCAGGAGATGTTGAGATATTTCCATACTGAGCTTGGGGGAACTCTAGTTTTTGTTAAAGCCAGTGCATGGGGCGCCTGGGTGGCTCAGTCGGTTGAGCAGCCGACTTCGGCTCAGGTCATGATCTCGCAGTCCGTGAGTTCAAGCCCCGCGTCGGGCTCTGGGCTGACAGCTCAGAGCCTGGAGCCTGTTTCAGATTCTGTGTCTCCCTCTCTCTGCCCCTCCCCTGTTCATGCTCTGTCTCTCTCTGTCTCAAAAATAAATAAAAGTTAAAAAAAAATAAAAAAAAAAAAAGACGGTGCAGATGTGCCCTGACGGATTTGCTTGTTCCCCACTGACAGATGGTTAGGCTTTTCCCAGATTTTTACTGTTACAAGACAATACTGCAATAAACATCCTTCTCTATGCATCTTTGCCAAAACTGCAAATACCAGTCATTCGTAGAATAAATCCTGGGGATCTGAGTAACTTTTCCAAGGAAGAAGACAATCGTGACACATCTATGGTTCCTTGAGGACTCTTGCAAGGATCCTTCTTTGGAACCACCAGTAAATAACCTAGAAAAAAGGTCCTCCCTGGAGAGAGTGGCTATGCATTGTCATAGTGCCCCGCTTTGTGGGGATTTCCATGCAGGTTGCCGATTTGACTAGATCTCTAGGGTCTTCTGTAGCTTGATAGGTGGGTGGCCAGCGGAGTACAAAGACCTACAGAGTTCTGGGCCAGAGAACTCAGGGACAAACTTGTGGTTGATCTGCCTCCTTAATTTCCCTGGACCAGCCTTTGGTCCTATGGTGACACATGGTACACCCAGAGATTCCCGTTATTAAATCATATATATATTTATTATCTTTATGAGGAAAAATTGGGGAAGGACATTTTTTAAAAGGATATAAATTATCTTCAGTCCTATCATTCAGGAAACTTCTGTTAATTGATGTTCCTTCTTGATCTACCAAAGAGTGTAGGCTCTGAAGCCCAGACCACCTGGGGCCAAATACCACTATATATTAGCTGCGTGACTTTGGGAAATTTATTTTATTTTATTTTATTTTATTTTATTTTATTTTATTTTATTTTATTCTGTTTTATTTTATTTTATTCTGTTTTATTTTATTTTATTTTATTTTAATTTTTAAAATTGAAATGAAATTCACAAAAGATACAATGATAAAATTGGCCATTTTAAAGTGTGCAACCCAAGGGGCACCTGGGTGGCTCAGTCAGTTGAGCGTCCGACTTTGGCTCAGGTCATGATCTCACGGTCCGTGAGTTTGAGCCCCGCGTCAGGCTCCGTGCTGACCGCTCGGAGCCTGCAGCCTGCTTCCGATTCTGTGTCTCCCTCTCTCTCTGCCCCTCCCCTGCGAGTGCTCTCTCTCTCTCTCTCTCTCTCTCTCTCTCTCTCTCAAAAATAAATAAACATTAAAAAAATTAAAAACAAACTGCCAGTGGCAGCTAGTACATTTATAATGTTGTGCAACCTTCGGCTACATGTAGTTCCAAAGCATTTTCATCACCTGAAAAAGGAAACCCTGTACACATGAAGCACACTCTCCATTCCCACCACCCCCACCCCCTGGCAACCATCTACTTTCCGTCTCTGTGGATTTACCCGTTCTGAACACTTCATATAAATGGAACCTATAACATGTGATCTTTTGTGTCTGGCTTCTTTCACGTAGCGTAATGTTTTCAAGGTTCATCTATAGCGTGGCATATATCAGGATCCCATTACTTTTTCTGGCTGATTGATATTCTGTTGGGTAGATACACATTTTGTTTAGCCACTCATCAGCGGATGGATGTTTGGTTGTTTCCACCTATCGGCCACGGTGAATAGTGCTGCACAGATTTTTGTACAAATAAAGTTTTGTACCAAAGTTTTGTTTCAACGCCCGATTTTCATTTTAATTCTGTGCATGCTTCAGAGTGGGATTGCCGAGTCGTAGGACAGGTCTGGATTTAACTTTCTGAGAAGCCACCAAATGGTCTTCCAAAGCAGCTGCATTATCTTGTGGTCCCACCTAGCAGTGGGTGGGGGTTCCAGTTTTTCCGCATTGTCACCACCACTTGTTAGCTTCTGTTCTTTTAAATTTGATTTTTATTATTGTTTTTTTTAATTTTTTTTTTCAACGTTTATTTATTTTTGGGACAGAGAGAGACAGAGCATGAACGGGGGGGGAGGGGCAGAGAGAGAGGGAGACACAGAATCGGAAGCAGGCTCCAGGCTCTGAGCCATCAGCCCAGAGCCCGACGTGGGGCTCGAACTCACGGACCGCAAGATCGTGACCTGGTTGAAGTCGGACGCTTAACCGACTGCGCCACCCAGGCGCCCCTAAATTTGATTTTTAAAAATTAATTTCTGATTATTATCATCACCATCCTAGTAGGTATAAAGTGGTATCTCATAGTGGTTTTGAATCGCCTTTCCCTTATGTCTAACAATGTTGAACATCTTTTCCTGTGCTTATTGACCGTTTGTATTTTTTACCCATTTTATTATTATTATTTTTTTTAATGTTTATTTATTTTTGAGAGAGAGAGAGAGAGAGAGACAGAGTGCAAGCAGGGAGGGGCAGAGAGAGAAGGAGACATAGAATCCGAAGCAGCTCCAGGCTCCGAGCTGTTAGCACAGAGCCCGACTCGGAGCTCGAACTCACGAACAGTGAGATCATGACCTGAGCTGAAGTCAGATGCTTAACCGACCGAGCCACCCAGGCACTCCAAGTTCTTTATCCATTTTAAATGTGGGTGGTTTTTCTTGTTGTTGAGTTGTAAGAGTTCTTTATATATTCTGGACACTAGACCCCTTTCAGATGTGTGATTTACAACTATTTCCTCCAATTCTTGGGCAGGTTCTCCACCTTGCTGTGCTTTAATTTCCTCATCTAAAAGATAGCAATATGTGGGCGCCTGGGTGGCTCAGTCAGTTAAGCGTCCGACTTTGGCTCAGGTCATGATCTCATGGCTTGTGAGTTCGAGCCCCGCGTCGGGCTCTGTGCTGACAGCTCGGAGCCTGGAGCCTCTTCAGATTCTGTGTCTTTCTTTCTCTGCCCCTCCCCACCACCCCCCCCCCCGCCCCGTCTCTCAAAAATACATAAACATTGAAAAAAGTTTAAAAAAAATAAATGAAAGATGGCAATATGTACATTACAGGAGAGCGTGAGGATTAACTGAAAGGACTTATTGATTTACAACGTTAGTATAGTGCCTGGTGTATGGTAAGTGCTCAAGAAATGTTACTCGTGATTTATAGGCATCATTCTTGTATGAATTGGGCTCATAGTATTTTTTTTTCAGAGTCTTTGATTTAAGACTACATTATGACCATCTTCCCGTGGCACCCTATATCCTTTGACAATATGATGATTTTTTTTTTTTAATGTTTATTTATTTTTGAGAGAGAGACACAGGGCAAGCAGGGGAGGAGCAGAAAGAGAGGGAGACACAGAATCCGAAGCAGGCTCCAGGCTCCCAGCTGTCAGCACAGAGCCCGACGTGGGGCTCAAACTCATGGACCGCGAGTTATTAAACTCATGACCTGAGGGGCTTGAACTCATGACCTGAGGGGCTTGAACTCATGACCTAAGCCGAAGTTGGACACTTAACTGACTGATCCACCCAGGTGCCCTCCAATATGATGATTTTTAATGATGGCCCAGTAGGCATACCTTAGTTAAATAATCCCCTATTGGTGGGTGTTTAGGTTGTTCCCCTCCCCCTCCCCCCAAATTAAATCCTTTGATTCTTGTCAGGTTACCAGTGCTGCCTCTTTTTTGTCCTTAGTTGGTTGCCAGGCTGGGCAAATGATACAACCAGATTAGCTGACTCATGATTTTCAACATAAAAAGGTTAAAACAGTAACGTTTTTTGAAATACTTGGACTACACACACATACACACATTCAGTCCCTTGTTGAGTACAGACCAGACTTAGCATTATTTCTAATATGTTTTGAACATTTGTTTATTTTTGAGAAACAGAGCATGAGCAGGGGAGGGGCAGAGAGAGAGGGAGACACAGAACCCGAAGCAGGCTCCAGGCTCTGAGCGGTCAGCACAGAGCCCGACGCGGGGCTCGAACCCACCAACTGTGAGATCATGCCCTGAGCTGAAGTCAGATGCTTAACCAACTGAGCCACCCAGGTGCCCCAACTTAGCATTATTTCTAATGAACAGAGTCAGGTGGACATGGGGGAGCAGGTCATAAAAGGCAGGGTGTTATCGTCTTTCCGTTTCTCTCTTAGACGTCACTTGCTCTGAAAGTCATGTCAGCAGCAGCCTCTGGAGAAGATCAAACGGCAAGGAACTGAAGCCTCTTGCTTCCAGCCATGTGAGTGAGCTTGGAAGCATACCCTGGAGCCCTAGGCCAAGATCGGAGAGTCCACAGCCCCAGGAAAGTGTCTACAGGCTTGACTGCAATCTCACAAAAGACCTCGAGCCAGGCCGCTCTAGATTCTTGATCCTCAGAAGATGTGTGAGATAATACGTATTTGTTGCTTAAGGTGCTAAATTTGGGGGTAATTTGTTATGTAGCAACAGACAACTAACATGCACAAGGTAACATGAACCCGCTTGCTACAGACAGAGAAATGTAGCCTAGAAACCCATGCGTACATATAGTATCTATATTCTGACCTGTGGCCAGAAGTCCCAGATGCTTGCTTGTTGCTATAATGCCTAGCCAAGGATGAACTAGGACGTTTGATTTTAGTTGCTGCTTTTCTAATACGTGGAGTATAAAAAGGTAAAATGCGTTGCTGGTTACAAATGCAATCTGAGGACATCAGCTCTGTCATCAGGCCCTGGCTGCCCAGCACACGTCACTTTCTTCCATGGATGCATTCCCAGAACGTTGCATAAGTGAATAATGGCTGTTTTGTAAATTGAATCACGCTTAAAGTTAACTAGAGTTGCTAGCTGAAGGAAGCCTCTAGTGGGCTCTTCTGTATTTGGAATAAATTTGGTAAAATGAAGAGGCATTTCCTGATTTGTGAAGGATTAGACGTTAGAGTAATTTCGTTTTCTTTAGTGTGTTTTGTTTTTCTTTAGGGTACAACTGCTTTGTTCCTGTCACCGTTACTCTTATCGTCGGCACAACTATGGTGAACAAAATTCATGAGCCTCAGTCGTATTTCCGTAAAGAATAGGGACTTCGGACAGTAGTCAAAAAGGCATGGGCAGAGGGGGCGCCTGGGTGGTTCAGTGGGTTAAGTGTCCAACTTCGGCTCAGGTCATGAGCTCGTGGTTTGTGAGTTTGAGCCCCATCTCGGGCTCACTGCTGTCAGCCTGTCAGCACAGAGCCCGCTTTGGATCCTCTGTCCCCTTCTGTCTGCCCCTCTCCCCCCACTCTTTCTCTCTGAAAAATAAGTAAACATTAAAAAAAAAAAATTACCAAAGCAGGGCGACTGATATCATAGTATCATGGTTTTCACTCAGGTATTATACAACACGCCTGAAATTGTGCTATTTACAAGGTAATTTCGGGATGTGCAGAGGTTCGTTCATAATACACCATAGATGGTGGGAACATATAAGGGGCTTAAAGTCGTTTGATGCTTTGCTTGTTACACGCAGAGATGAGTGGTTTTTAAACCTTGATGTTCATCAAGCTCACATGGAGGGCTTGTCACGGATGGCTGGGCGCCCCTCCCCCCCCCCCCCCCCCCCAGAGTTTCTGATTCATGAGGTCTGGAGTCGGGCCCGAGAACTTACATTTCCAGCAAGTTCCCAAGGGATGCCGACGCTGCTGGCCGGGATCACCCTGAGAACCACTGGCTTCGATGGGGTCTGGGAGGGTTCGTGCAAAACTGTCAGCACAAGTTGCATTTGGGAAGAAGAATTGGGGGCCCCGGGGTGGGAAGGGGAACTTCCTTCCCACTAAACACCTTCTGTTTTGCCTCAGGCGTGTCTTCTCTGTTCAAAGGGTGTCACTGACATTTAGGTCACCGGCACAGGGGAGGAGGGTTCTCCTTTTGCCGTTCCTGAGGGGGCAGGATAGTTTTGCGCTGTGGAGCCAGGGCTTACCCTCTGGCTCAGCCACACCGTGATCTTGGACGAGGGACTGTGGTAATTCTTACAAATGGTCACACACTCTTTGCTACTTCTCCCCTCACGAGGTACAGCCGAATTCCTCCATCCTGAAGCGCGAGGTGTTCTTAGTGACTTACTCCTGAGGGTCTAGAGTGTGGCAGAAGGGTCGTGCACCACACTTGAGATTAGGATGCGAAAGGCATCAACCATCTTGGGAGGGATCCTCCAAAAGGCGACCAGCCTTTGGCTAACTGCGGCCCTGGCCAATGTCTTGACTCCAACCTTTTGTAATTTTTTTTTTTAGCGTTTATTTATTTTTGAGACAGAGAGAGACAGAGCACGAACAGGGGAGGGTCAGAGAGAGAGAGAGGGAGACACAGAATCTGAAACAGGCTCCAGGCTCCGAGCTGTCAGCACAGAGCCCGACGCGGGGCTCGAACTCACAGACGGCGAGATCGTGACCCGAGCCGAAGTCGGCCGTTCAACCGACTGAGCCACCCAGGCGCCCCTGACTCCAACCTTTTTAAAGACCCCAGGCCAGGACCACCTAGCAAAAGTGTTTCTAAGTTCCTGACCCACCGAAACTGGGAGGTAATAAATAAAAGCGATTGTAGCGACGAAGTTTTGCGGTAATCTTGAACACAGCAGCAAAGAAGTAATGGGGGAATCTGACCTTTTTAAGCCTCGGCTTCCCCTTGCAAAACGGGGCTAACGTGAACGTTGACTCCATAGGGCTGTTGTGAGGTGTAACTGAGGTAGGGCACATCAAGACCTAGAAGGTTGCCTGGCACACAGTAAGGGCTCAGCAGACTATGGCTATTGTCATTTATGCCCGGCTACTGTCCTTTTTGCCCATTCGAACTTCAGATCAGTGACTTACCCCAGGTGGGTCTCATCCAAGGCAGTGTCCAGGGCTAAATTCCTGGCCCGCAGAGCTACACCGTTGTCACGGTCCTGTGGCCACTGCCCTCTGAGCCCCCTCCCCCCCCCCCCCCCCCGTCCCTTTCTCTGTGCACCGGAGGGGTGATTGTCTCCATCCGAGCCACATGCGGTCCCACCTGGAAATGTGTCTTTAAGGAAGCTTTCAGGGACAGTCAGTTCTCTATTAGAGGCTCTGAGACCACGCAGGCTGTGCAAAGGGGCCTCCCCAAAGCCAGGAGGAGAAAACTCACTCTATTTCCTCACACTGCTCCCGTAACCGTCCCGCCTGGAGCTGAACTCCAGGACAACACAGCCTCGGGGGCTTCTCTAGAACCCCGAGTCTGCAAATGGCTCCACTGGGTGGCGGTGGCAGAGGGTGAATGGTGACAGGTTGAAGACATTTCCCCTTCCATGAGCAGGCTAAGAAACTGCAGTAGCCTTGGGCCTGTAAGAGTTTGGGGCACAGGAGGCCCTGCTGAGGTGAGCTGGCGAGGCTAGAAGCAAGAAAATGAGATTTTGTTAGTTCAGACGATCTTGTGTACGCGTGGCAGATGCTCAGCCCACACTAAACAGAAAAGAAGATGTATTAAACAGAAATGAAAAATGTACACTAGAGACGGCCATCAGGTATGGTTTGATCTAGGTCCTTAGGTGCTGATAAACATGACAATGGCTCTCAGTAACCCTCAAAGAAAGAAAGGGCCCTTTTCCTAATGCTCCAACTAAAGCCACAACTTGCTTGTCCCTGTTTTGTTTTTGTTTTTGTTTTTTTGGTGTGGGTCTCGTGGCACTCTGAACCGTGGCTTACCTGGATCACAGTGGGGGTAGAGGAGGGAATGGGAGGGTGGCCGCACCAGTGCCTCACGGACTGAGAGGGAGAGATGGGGGGGGGGCTTCCCGGAGAGGGATGGGTGTTGGAGTGGCCGCACACGCCCGGCTACACTTTGCTGACACCTACCCTGGAGAATCCAGAGAGCCAGCTCTGCTTATCGTCACTGGGGCAGATACATATTCGGCGACAGCACAGTTTTGCCTGCCGAGGAGAACACAAAAACAAGAACGAAAACCACGTTTTTAATTTGGAGACCACATCACCTGATTGGCACGTGGCTAGAGAATTTTGCCTTTCTCCTTAGTATCTCCTCACTGTCCAGACTTGTGTTTCTTTCAGATTACCCTTCTGGAATTTTCCTCTGGCTGCATCATGATTAGAAAAGCCCGTGTTATGCTGGGCACATAACTGTCCTTTTTTTTCTGAGGCTCGGTGTCTTCAGATGGAAAAATGGAGATAATCCCTGCCCTTTCGGGCTTTCTGGAAAGGGCAGATGAAAACAATCACTCAGAATGAAAAGTACTTAGTAGAGCCCTTACCGTGTGCCAGGCACCGGGCTAAGCAATCGTGTCACGAGGTAGTGATTATTATCACCACCCACTGTACGGAGGAGGTATTGAGGTCCAGAGATGTTAGGTAACTCCTCTAGGTCACACAGCTACTAAGCGGGCAGAGGGGGGACTTGTCAGGACGGAGCTACTCGCCCCTAATCACTCTATCCTGCTTGTCAGCAGGGGATCTAAGCCCTGTGCAAATATAAAATTGGTGCACGGGGCCTTTTAATCTTGGATCTACCGAACCCCCCCCCCCCCCCGCCAGGGGTTCATGAACTCGGATGGGGCAAAAGTACAAATCTTTATTTTCACTGACTTCTCACCGAAATTTAGCTTCTCCTTCCATGATGCAGGTAGGCCACAGGCCCATAGCTGTGATAGCTGTGATACCCACAGAATCACAGAGATTTTCCTATTGTGTTACATTTGCAAACATAGTATCATTTATGCTCACCAGTGCTTTACATTAGATTGGACAGTTAGACCTCCCTCTTCAAATCTCCTTGTTTAAGGTAATAAGAAGGAAAGCACATGCATTCGTTGATTGCAAAGTAATGCTATTTTTACAACTGCATTTTCATTGGTTTCCTTTGTGATTTTGATGTCTTTTATGCATTTAAAAACATCGGCTCCTGGGGTCCGTGGCACAGGAGGGCAAGACCCAGGGGAGTGGTCAGGAAGGGGCTAGAGTAGAGGTTGGGCTGAGAGCAGGCTCACCCCCCCCCCCCCCCCAGTTGTTGATACAGAGGAGGGTGCTGGGGCAGACATTAGCCCCAGGGAGGGCAGGGCTACTGAGCCCCTCACCAGACAGTGCTGGTAGCTGTCTCCAGCTGACTGACTCACCCAGAGCCTGGTTGTGAATTTCCAGCTGCCAGGAAGTTGCTGGCCTTGACCTTAGGTGAAGGAACTGAGTGGCCTCTGACGTAATGGTTTCAGTGACACAGGTTTTCCCAGTGCCGCCAGCCTAAGGCTGGGCCAAGGTCCCATTCTTGGAGGCCTGTGGCGCCGTCCCTGGGGAGGGGGCAGCTGGTGAGTCAGACGGGCACGAGGCCCAGTCGAGACTCCTCTGCGGCAGCCCTGGCCGCCCATTCTGTTTCAGAGGCTCGGATTCCCCGTCTGAGAAATGGGTGTGCGATTCCTCCCTCCCAGGGCTGGTCAACCGTGAGATCAAGGAAGGAATTTGAAAGTCCTCCGTGAGCTGTAAAGTTCTGTCCCATCATCCCAGTGATGATTTCATTTCCGCCTTCGGAAACAGGGGAAGGACACATTTTACTAAGGTCATGGCTCCCTCATCCAGGGGGGTGAGAGAATTGGGGGAGGGGCCGACAGAACAAAGAGCTGTCCCCAAGCCCACCAGTGTGCCCTTAGACCCACTCAACAATATGGGGACTTGCGAGGGTGGGAATTTTAGATTCTTGACCGTTTTTCATTTGCAAGGCCAGGGATCCGTGTTCACTTCTAAAAGGAATCTTTCCTGGGGCGCCTGGGTGGCTCAGTCGGTTGAGCGTCCGACTTGGGCTCAGGTCATGATCTCACGGTGTGTGGGTTCAAGCCCTGCATCAGGCTCTGGGCTGACAGCTTGCTCGGAGCCTGCAGCCTGCTTCAGATTCTGTGTCTCCTTCTCTTTCTCTCTGCCCCTCCCCCCGCTCCTGCTCTGTATCTCAAAAATGAATAAATGTTAAAAAAAAAAAAAATTTAAGGGGCGCCTGGGTGGCTCAGTCGGTTAAGCGTCCGACTTCAGCTCAGGTCATCATCTCACAGTCTGTGAGGTCGAGCCCTGTGTCAGGCTCCGGGCTGACAGCTCGGAGCCCGGAGCCTGCTTCGGATTCTGGGTCTCCCTCCCTCTCTGCCCCTCCCCTGCTCATGCTCTGTCTCTCTCTGTCTCAAAAATTTTTTTTAATTTAAAAAATAAAAATAAAAATAAAAAAAATAAAATAAAATAAAAATAAAAAATAAAATAAAACAAAATAAAAATTAATTTTTTTTTTTTTTTAATTTAAAGGCAATCTTTCCTAAAAGGAAAAAGCCAGGTGCACATGTATGTATGTATACCCGTATGCCCTCAAAGCTCCATGTTTCTGGGGGTAGGAGATCGGGTTCTCAGGGCACAGCTATAGCTACTCAGTTGTTTAATTGATAGCCGCGAGGAATCCATGACCCCTGAAAGATAGAAGACAGGAACGGGCAGAATGGACCTGAAGGGAGGCTTCTCTCGCTTAATTAAGTGTACAGGGCGCACTTGTTTTTTTAAAAAAAATTTTTTTTAACGTTTATTTATTATTGAGAGACAGACACAGGATGTGAGCAGGGGAGGGGTAGAGAGAGAGGGAGACGCAGAATCTGAAGCGGGCTTCAGGCTCCGAGCTGTCAGCACAGAGCCCGACGCGGGGCTCGAACTCACGAACCGTGAGATCATGACCTGAGCCAAAGTCGGTTGCCCAACCGACGGAGCCACCCAGGCGCCCCTGGGGTGCACTTGTTAAGTGCGACTCAAGAAAGTAAAAGCTTACACACACAAACACACACTGGAATGTTTGTTTTCCTGAATGAGATGTGAACCTCTGTTCGCGTCTAGTCTTTTCCCTATGGCTGTTAGCCTTGTCCAACATGCTGCTCCTGTCCAAATCCACCCTCTTTTCTCAAGCTCCTCCCTCCCTCTCTTCTTCCCTGTTCGTCCACCAACTCAGCGAGCACACACTCACGAGTGGTTGATAACCTGATGACGGCTCAAATCCCAGCCGCGCCACGTAATAGGATGTTTGTTACTGAGTGAGTCCCTTACCATCGCTGAGTCTTTGACTCCTTCTCTAAAACGGGGATGATCGCAGCACCTGCTCACAGGGCCGCTGGGGCCAGCTGGACGGGACGGCTCAGCAAATGGGCTTGGTACGGTCGAGGTAGAACAAGTGACCGCGGTCTGTCCCCATGTGGGCAAGTGCAGTGCGCTGGGCGCTGGCGAAGGTAAATTGAAGAGAGACTAAAGCGCTGTCGTGGGGGACCCCCAGGTGGAAGTGCCCAGCTGGAACCCTGGAACATCGCACAGTTCAGAAGCCAAGGGACCCACGGAGGGGGTGACCTCCCTGAGACGCTGAGCTGACATTTCACGGTTCACACCCTTTGCATCATCACATTTCCTTGCATCTCTCCTGCATTCTTGCAGGAGAGGAATAACTAATCTCTATTTGTTATAATAATTGCAAATATTTATTTGAGAGCTGCTCCTGGGCCAGGCATTAAGTGGGCCCTCATAACCACAAGTGAGGATGCTCCCTCCTACCCTGGGTTGGGGACCCAGGTGGGGATTCGGGTGGAGCGAGGTGGCCCTTCCCCCACCGACGCGGCCTCCCTGTCACCACTACACCACAGGAGGCAGGGGGAGTATCTCAGGCTAGTCTTCAAACCACACATGGCCCTTGTCTACCTGCAGGTTGGGTTTAAAAGAGTTCATTTCCAGGGCGTAACCCACTTCGCTCGCGATCGTGCGGTCTGTGGGTTCGAGCCCGCGTCGGGCTCTGTGCGGACAGCTCAGAGCCTGGAGCCTGCTCGGGATTCTGTGCCTCCCGCTCTCTCTGCCCCTCCCCCACTGGCACTCTGTCTGTCTCTCAAAAATAAACATTAAAATTTTTAATTAAAAAACTTAAAAAAAAAAAAAAAAAGACCTCACTTCCAACCTGGGGTTGATCACGCCTGGGTTTGTGTCCTGGCGCCATCATCACTCAATCCCGCGGATTCTTGGCCCTGCACGAGCCCTTTGAGCCGGGTCTCCTCTTTGGAAGCGGGGATGGTGATAGGATTTGCACAAGATTGAGGCAGAGTTCCTGGAGGACACGTGGGGAAGAACTTCGCGTGGGTCAGAGTCATCGCGGGTCCTCCCCCAGGGGAGGAAGGGTCGTCTCCAGGGGAAGGGCCAGGCCCTTGGTGTCCCCCTCGGGGGAGGGTTCGGTGCGTGCAGAGGACAGGAGCGCAGGGCATGCATGCAGCACCCCTGGCTGCCCTTCCACGTCCGGTGATAAGCATCCCCCCGAAGGGACGGCGGAGGGAGGGAGCACAGCACCAGCCCTGCCATCCGCCGCCCCCACACATCTTGAACTGATTTAGGAGCCGCGCCGGTCACACACAGCACGCCACTTTCCATGGGCTGGCCACGCAGGCTCGTTAGATTGGCATTTTTAATAAATCTGGAGCGGAGCGCCAACGTTGAGAACTTTGTGCTCCCGGCGAGCGGCTACCGACGTCACCCTGTGCTCCCTCCTGCGGCCTCTGCGTCTCACTGAGGTCCACACCCTCCCGGCCCGCAGGGCAGTGCCTTAGTTTGAGAGTTTCCAGGGCGTTGTGTGTTCCTTTGTTTTGGTTTACAACACGGATCGCGGGTGGCAAAATCCGCAGGCCCGGGTCCTGCGGCTGCCCCCTCGGCAGATGTCAGAGTTGGGGACTGGGGCTTTGAAGACACTCGGACGTTGGGAATTTGGAGGACTCTCCTGGGGCTTTATTCCAGCCCAGCAGGTGTTTGTGCAAAACCTGAGTGCTGGCTCCCTGAAAACTCCCATCCATCCATCCGTCCATCCATCCCACGCATATTGAAGGCTTCCTCCATATACTCATTACTGGAGACAAAATAGTGAACCAAATAGATATGAGGTCCCTGATCTTGTGACAGATAACAGACAAGTAATTGAAAAAAAAAAAGTGCATTCAACATGCCAGGGGATGATAAATGTTAGGCAGAGAAAACTCAGGATAAGGGGATAGAGGAATAGATAGGTGGGTGAGGGTCATGTGACCATGTGGTGTGGGTGATGGGAGGGTGTGTGTTTGTGCACAGGAGGCTTTCGGACATAGGGAGGTCCCAGAAGACCGCTACCTGAAGAAGTGAGTCACGGGGATGTCGGGGTGGGAGGTGGAGGGCGAGGGAGCCTGCCAGGCAGAAGGAACAGCAAGTCAGAAACCAGGATAAGGAAAAACAGGTTCTCATTTTTTCCAGAATAAGTTGTAGCAGATGAAGGCCATTTACGTGGATGCTTTAAAATAAGGAACTAAAATTTCATAGCAAATATAGCAAAACAGAGACGGTGACTTGGGCTCTATCTTAGAAATGAAAAAGTTGAAATAGATTTTGGAAAATCTTACCTCAACAAAATATACATTATTACTGCCTCAAAGTGCACATTCTAAAGCCTAAAGAATGGGGGCGCCGAGGTGACTCAGTCGCTTAAGCGTCTGACTTCGGCTCAGGTCATGATCTCGCCGTCTGTGAGTTCGAGCCCCACGTCGGGCTCTGTGCTGACAGCTCAGAGCCCAGAACCCACTTCGGATTCTGTGTCTCCCTCTCTCTCTGCCCCTCCCCTGCCTCAAAATTAAATAAACATTAGGGGCACCTGGGCGGCTCAGTCAGTTGCGCGTCTGACTTCGGCTCGGGTCATGATCTCACAGTTTGTGAGTTCAAGCCCCACGTCAGGCTGTGTGCTGACAGCTCCGAGCCTGGAGCCTGCTTTGGATTCTGTGTCTCCCTTTCTCTCTGCTCTTCCCCTGCTCACATACTGTCTCTCTCTCAAACACAAATAAAGATTAAAAAAAACTTTTTTTAAACCTAAAGAATGATGTTGGATTCCAGCATCTGTCAGGTTCATAATGCATCATAGAGAGGATCTGTTTGGTAAAAATATTTGAAGGTTTCATCTGTTTTCCTACAAGCGTCATTTTTACTCTGCTGCTATTCACTTTTATTCTCTTTTGAAGTGTTATCGTTTCGAAAGATCTCTTTGTCACTGCAAGCTGTTCTAGCTCCGCCTCAGCCCTGCTTGCCAAAGCCTCGCTGAGTGGTGGAAACTGTTTCCAACGCCACTCACTTAGACCTCCTGCAGCCCTCTGGCTTTTCATGGGACAGTCGGCTGAGATGACCCTTTGGGCTCTGAGAGAGCTTGTGTTACATGGGAGGCCACCTCTGAGCAGGAGTCCGTTTTATAAGTGACCAATTCGTGAATGAATGTTTCCAGGATATAATGGCCTGCGCCTCCCTCTGCGAACCCAGCCGGACAGTCCCTAATAACGAACTCGGATAGGAGGAGGCTCCTGTGTGTCAGTCAGCAGGGCCCTTTGGAAGTTCAGAGAGAGAGCACCTATCTTTTGATTTGTTCCTGAAAATGACAGCCTGGTCCTAGAAGCGTAAAGAAGGAACTGATGCCCCGTGACGGATCAAGGACTTTATGTATATTTTCTAACTACCACCACCACCCTGGGAGGTAGGTGTTATCACTACCTTCTTACAGATTAAGAAAATGACTGCCCGGTGGTGCATCAGACTTGAACTTGGACCCCTCTCATACCTAAAGTCACCCATGCACTCTCTCTTTTTTTTCTTTTTTCTCTCTCTGAATATATATAATATATAATATAAATATATTTATATAATAAATATAATATATATTATATTTATAATTTATAATATATCATATACGTATATTTATATAATAAATATATATAATATATAATATATAAATTATAATAACAATATAATGCAATGTAATATAATATAATATAATATAATATATAATATATATACATATAATAAATATAATATATATTATATTTAATATATTATACTTAATATATATTATATTTAATATATATAATATACATATATACATATACATATAACATATACATATATATACATATACATATATATACATATATGTATGTGTGTGTGTATATATATATATATAATATATTTTCTCTTCAGCTGAGCCCTGAGCTCCATTTGTAAATGACATAGCTCCTGGACATATCTCAGGAACTGAAGCCACTGAAGGTAATTTTCTTCCGATAGCCAATGAAAAACCTCACCAGTGGTAATAAAAGCTATTCGTTGTCGAGCACATTCTCAGCGCCAAGCGCGGTGACTGTGCGCTGGGAGCACTGGGAGACAGACATTTTGGTCCCCAGTTTATCGATAAGGAAAGTGATGCTCGAAAAGGGCAGCTTTGGGGAAAGCTGGTCTGGGAGGAGCTGAGATTCAAATCCGGGTTCGGCTGAGCTGCCCTCCTCGACCCAGGGGAGCACTGGTGAGTGGTTGCAGTCAGATGCTAAAGGGAACTTGGCACAAAACGCTAGTGTTCTCTCGGGAACGCGAGAGCGTCTCGCATTATTTTTGGTGAAAGATCAGTTGGTTTTGGTTTTGGCTTTTCATTTCTAATCTATTGTGGACCAATACTTCTATTAAGTACAATAAAAATGGATTTCTGAGAAAGCGATGGCAAGTGATTTCTGGGAAGTGCTTCGATGTCGTAGCAACGTTAAATTGCTGTGAGTGATTTAAACACACCTTTCAGTTTCTCGTTTGGAATCTTCTTTGAAGGAGAGACAAGGAGACGGGGCAGTTGAAGGATCAGGCGGGAGACGCTGTAGGAGGCAGGCAAGGAGTGTTTGGGAGGAGAGCAGGGAGCAAGGAAGGCCTCCAGAAGCTGCTGCCCAAGTGCTGGGGCTGGGGGAGGGAGGATGTCTGGAGAGAGTTTTTAGAAGACGTGGCTTTGGGCTCTGGTATGAAATCCCATCCTTCTTGCTTCCTCCTCAAAGACTGCAGTAAAAACGGAAGTTATTTTTCAAGGCGTTTGGAGTCTGGTCATGCATTGTTATATGAATGCTACACTATGTGTTGAAAGGCATTAAGGTGGATAGAAAGGCAATGCAGGTTTTCGTCGGCCAAACCATCTCCTTACCTGCTGCGGGAGTGGGGTTGCTGGCTAGACTTTCCGCAAGGCGGTTCATAATGGCGTGATTGTGTGGACAGCGATGGAGTTAATAATACTGTAATAGAAATAATAATAGTAATGATAATAAAAAGAGCCATTAGCATTTATTGCATACCTAATATGAGCCAGGTGCTGCACTAGGCATTTTATGTAGGTTTATTACACAACAGTTATATGGAGGCGGGCGTGAAATCCCCATTTTATGGTTACCTCGTGTATCATTTATTTTTAACTGTCAGAGGAAGGAGGAGAAGAAGCTCAGATCAGGGAATCGTCGAGAGCTGTGGGAACCTCATGGACAAAGGTACGAAGCTGAAGGGAATGGAAGCAAAAACGGGGCTCAACGGGAAAGGCACAGGCAGGAAAAGAACACAGATAGACTGTGAGCTGGTGCTAATCAGCCTGCAGGATGACCTCCCTCCCTCCACCCAGTGATCCTGGGCCTCTGTTCCTCCCGCCCTCCTGTAGTCTCCTCCAGACAGAAAGTCAGAGCTGTCCGTGTGATGATAGAATATGGCAGAAGTGATGGTGTGTGTGTTGTGAGGCTGAATCACACTAAGCCTTGCAGGTTCTACTTCAGTCACTTGGATCACTTGCTCTGGAGGGAGCCGACCGCCATGCTGTGAGTTCACTCAAGCAGCTGCGTGGAGAGGACCTGGGGCCTCCTACCAACAGCCCTGGGGGGAAATGGATCCTCCAGCCCCACTCAAGCCTTCAGATGACCAACGTAGTCTTGGCTGACATCTCTGCCGAGCCGCCTGTAAGACCCCCAGGCCACAGCGGCCCAGGTGAGCCGCTCACAAACGTCTGACCTACGGAAATGATGCGACGTAATATGTTACTATTGTTATTGTCAGTCACTAAATACTGGAGTAATTTGTTACGCAAATATCTAAGTAACCTATTAGTTCCAGACGCATCTCAGGAAGACAAGGGGTTGGCTGTTCTGTTTCTCCTGGGCGGGGTTTGGTTCTTCTCTTGGAGCTGAGCGTGGATTCCTTCAAAAGAAAACATTTCTTCCTGTTTATAATCCCAACCACCTCCGACGCCGGATTCTCCCCTTCGGTGTTCGGCCTGGTGAACACAGTGGGATATTTACTTGGGTTTGGGCACACAGACTGGGGGCCGGGTGCCAGGGAGCACTAAATGTGGTATATATCAGAAGAAGAACACTAGGAGCTTCCTTGGTGATTGCGGGGGAGGGAAGAGGAACTAGGAAGACGGCGGTGGGGGGGGGGGAGAAAGAAAGAAAGAAGACACAAGGACCTGGAGGAAGGCCGCTTCCCCCCCGCCCCCGATTTTGGGGGGCGGTTTCCCAACTCAGGAGGTCTTGTGGTCAGTGATGCCTGTTCTGTGCCGACGGGGGGTTGCCAAGGGCAGGGATGAGGACCCTGGAGCTGGTAGCAGAGAACGCCTGGAAACTGAGGAAGAATTTGGACTTTCATAGGGCTGTGGAAGCAGGGGCCGGGGCGGCAGCGAAGGATGGTACGTCGGGTCTCTGAGGAGCACGGAGGGCCCAGCTCCAAGCCCGCTCTGTGCCAGGAACTGGCATGAAGACGGCAGGCAAGGCATCAAGCATCCTTTTTCTCGTGGAGCCTTCTTTCCAGGGACACCTGAGTTGGGTGTATAATCCCGTCCATGCCTCTGACCGGCTTTGCTCTCCTCATTGCAAATGGCAAGTTCTTCCTTCAAGGAGGTGCACGTGCACACAGAACCACCGGCGAGCTGGATTTTGGCCTTTCCGCCTCCGCAGCCTGGAGTCCGAAGAACAGACTGTGCTCAAACTTCACCTCCCGTCTCTCCCACGGCGCCCAGGAAAGCTGCCAGTCGCTGCGGCTCCCCTGTGAGCCCATTTAGTACCGGACCACTGAGGTGAGTCAGACTCACCAAAGTTTATGGTGTGTGAATCACAGTTGTGTCCCATTCTGGGCCTCAGCACAGAAAGGCCTGATGCCCCCTTCCGAATTGTAAGTGGAAACAGCCTTTCTTCAACGTCAAGAAGCGTTTCGGGAATCGTCGCAAATGTACGAGAGGTCAGGCGGGCTCAGCACCGGTGCTCAGGGATGGGCTTCAAAGTTTGAATGGGGCCACTTGGTGGCCTTCAGGACTCCTCTGGGAATCTAGGACCACCCGCATGAGCCCCAGTGGTCAACGTGGCTGGGAGACTGGACAACTCTACCAATGGCGAAAGCAGAAATCAAATGCCAAGTCTTCTCATGGAAGCAGAGATTTCTTGTTTTCTACCACCTTCCATCATGCCTCCGTCTGTCCTTCCATTATGCCCTCGCTTCCGCATCCTGACCTACTTTTTCATACCTCCATGTTTTTTGGGAATATGTTCCCACTACCGGGATGCCAGACCTCCCCCTTTCCACACATCTCTCTCTCCTAAAGAGCACAAGCTCTGGAGATCAGGGACTATGTTTTACTCGTAATAAAGACAGCTATGAATTAAAGGCTAGCCCACACGTTCTAGAGCCATTAGCTCGTTGTAAGTCCACAGCAAAGAAAGTGTCCCCCCTACCACTGCTTGGTGACCCCCTCCATTCTACTAATGGGGAAACTGAGATTCAGAAGAGCTCAGTAATTTGTCCCAGGTTTCAGTTGGGAGAGGGCAGGATCTGGAGTCGAGCCTGGACTCCCTACCCACACCCGAGCTCACCGTTATATTGGATTCTTTGTCATTAATGGCATCCTGCAGGATGTTGAAAAGATTTTAGTGCTTCCTCTCCTGGCTTTCCTGGAGCCGAAGAATATCTTGAAACCTGAAGGAGTCAATGGATTTTTTGAAAGCCTTCAGACTGGGACCAGGTGGAGAGTAACCTGAGAAGAATTAGAAAAGGGGCGCCTGGGTAGCTCAGTCGGTTAAGGGTCCAACTTCAGCGCAGGTCATGATCTCACAGTTCGTGGGTTCAAGCCCCGCGTGGGGCTCTGTGCTGACAGCTCAGAGCCTGGAGCCTGCTTCGGATTCTGTGTCTCCCTCTCTCTCTCTGTCCCTCCCCCACTCATGCTCTGTCTCTCTAAAAATAAATAAATGTTAAAGAAATTAAAAGAAAAGAAAAGAAAAGAAAAGGGTCCAGCCCAAAAATGAATACCACCAATCACTGAGAAAGAATACATTTGGTCAGTACTTTCTTAAAAGGCGAAAGCAAACAAATGAAAATCCCTTGTCCTGATTCAGTCCACACTACAATCTAAGTGTCTAACACCTAGCACAAAAAAATCCCTGCTATTTACCTCCGTTTGCAAGCAGTACCGTTTGTTCCATTCAATTCAAAAGGCCCATTTCTTTAAAATATTTATTTTAAACATCAAGATTTCCAAGGCAAGCGTCAGACCCACATCATAACCATTCATGTTGTGAATGGTTGTGAAATACACATGTTGTGTATTTCTAGAATCGTAGCTGTTTCATGCCTGTGCTTGGTGTTTGCTTTTTTTCCTCGATGCGAGAATTCAAGTCAAAAGTAAATAGAATTTGCCAAAAAAAAAAAAAAAAAGGAAAACAGAATTTAAATGGTAAAGGATTCGGATACAGTGTTAGCCTCCGGGCTTACTTTTCTTTTTTTTTTTTAAATTTTTTTTTTAATTCTTTTTTTTTTTTTAATGTTTGTTTATTTTTGAGACAGAGAGAGACAGAGCATGAATGGGGGAGGGGCAGAGAGAGAGGGAGACACAGAATCGGAAGCAGGCTCCAGGCTCTGAGCCGTCAGCCCAGAGGCCGACGCGAGGCTCGAACTCATGGACCGCGAGATCGTGACCTGAGCTGAAGTCGGACGCTCAACTGACTGAGCCACCCAGGCGCCCCTCTGGGCTTACTTTTCAAGTCAGAAAGCTTGTTGCTCACACCAACTGTTTGAGTGTGGTCACCTGGGAAAGAATGTTTGCCATGCATGCTCTTTCTCAAAGGAGGCAAATGTTATGACTGAGTCAGACTTTGTTGAGCTGGGGCATTAATCCTGAGTTTGTAACGTCCTCCAGTAGACATTGGTTGAGCCTGGGTGGCGGCTCAGTCAGTTGAGCTCCCAACTCTTGATTTCTGCTCAGGTCATGATCCCAAGGTCATGATCCCAAGGTCATGAGTCTGAGCCCTGTGTCAGGCTGAGCATGGAGACTCCTCGAGACTTTCTCCCTTTCTCCCTCTGCCCCTCTCCCCAACTCTGCTCATACACTCTCTTTCTTTAAAAAAAAAAAAATGGAGGAAGATCTCTACCTACTGACTGGAGTGAATGTTGTGATGGATCATTAGGTACATAAACTAAGACAGAACCATGTTTGAAGTACAAGTTCATTTATTGACAACAGAACAAGATTATATATATGTACACATGCACACACACATACACACACTCATACTTTTTACGTGATGCTGATGCTATAACTTGGTACATATCTATCTCTATGTATATGTAAATAATCCTGGAAAACTAGGTGGAAGGACTCCCACCAGACAGATGTTCGGAGGGGCTAGTGGTAGATTTTCGGATTTTTTTCTTTGTATACTTTAAAAATTATTTCACTTCTGCAATAAGCACAGATTGCTTTTGTAATAAAAACAATAATGAAACAGAATCTAAGTAAACTGTCTTCATTATGATTTTCAGTGGAGTGTAGCTTTTCTTTGGACTCACTCTCAAGAAAATACATCTGGCATTCTAACAAGAATTGCACAGAAATATGGACGCACACAATCTGTAATTCTGTTTATTCACTTGTTGGCTTCTTTATTTCCTGCCTTTCGGCACTGGGGTATTAGCCCCATGAAGGTGGAAACCTGATTGGGCTTACCCCTGAGTCTGTAGCGCTCAGGAGGGCGTCTGGCAAATGATAGATACTCAGTACATTCATTTATCTTTATCTATCTTTATTTTGCGGAAGTGAAGCGTCTTGTCCAGGGTCATGACCAGCTTTAAGGACAAAGTAATAATTTTTAATCAACAAATATTTATGAAATACCTACTACACGATAGGCCCTGTCCTAGGGTCTTGGAATATAAGGTAGCAACTCCACTTCTGAGTATTTTTTTTTTAACGTTTATTTATTTTTGAGACAGAGAGAGACAGAGCGTGAATGGGGGAGGGGCAGAGAGAGAGGGAGACACAGAATCGGAAGCAGGCTCCAGGCTCTGAGCCATCAGCCCAGAGCCTGATGCGGGGCTCGAACTCACGGACCGTGAGATTGTGACCTGAGCTGAAGTCAGACGCTTAACCGACTGCGCCACCCAGGCGCCCCAGCCACTTCTGAGTATTTATATGAAGAGAGTCAAATCACAATCTCAAAAAGATATCTGCACTGCCATGTTTATTACAGCACTATTTACAACAGGCAAGACATGGAAATGATCTAAGTGTTCATCAGTGGACAAGCGGATAAAGAAAAAGTGGATAGATAGATAGATAGATAGATAGACAGATAGATTACACATAATGGCATGCCATTCTGCCATACAAAGAAGCCTGCCATTTGTGACAACCTGGATGGACCTTGAGAGCATTGAGCTAAGTAAAATAAATCAGAGGAAGACAAATACTGTATGATCTCACTTACAGGTGGAATCTAAAATACAAACAGGGACGCCTGTTGTGGCTCGGTCGGCGAAGCGTCCGACTTCGGCTCAGGTCACGATCTTGCAGTTCGTGAGTTCTAGCCCCGCGTCAGGCTCTGTGCTGACAGCTCGGAGCCTGGAGCCTGCTTCGGATTCTGTGTCTCCCTCTCTCTCTGCCCCTCTCCTGCTCACGCTCTGTCTCTCTAAAAATAAACATTAAAAATAATCAATCAATTAATTAATTAAAAAAGTTAAAAATAAAATAAAATACAAACAAATAAAAAGCCCCCAATTCATAGATACAGAGAACCGATTGGTGGTTGCCAGAGGGGGAAGATGGGGGTGAATGGGAGAAATTGGGTAAAGCTAGTCAAAAGGCACAAACTTCCAGTTATAAAATAAGTCAGTGCTGGGGATACGCCAGACGGCATGGTGACTACAGTTAACAATACTGCATTGTATATTTGAAAGTTGCTAAGAGAGTAGATCTTACGACTTGTCACAAGAAAAAAAATTGTTTCGTAGCTACGTGCGGTGACGGACGTTAACTAAACATTGTGGTGATCGTTTCACATTTACGTATATCAAATCATTATGTTGTACAACTAAAATGAATACAATGTTAGATGTCAATTATATCATAAATTTTAATTTTTTAATTTTTTAAAATGTTTAATTATTTAGAGAGAGAGAGAGAGCAAGCGCAGGCAAGCAGGGGAGGGGCAGAGAGAAAGAGAGAGAGAGAGAAAATCCCAAGCAGACCGCCCGCTGTCAGCACAGAGCCCAGTGTGGGGCTCAAACTCATGAACTGTAAGATCATGACCTGAGCCGGAATCAAGAGTTGGATGCTTAACCGACTGAGCCACCTAAGTGCCCCTCAATTTTTTTAAAAGAAAGGAAGAAAACTAACAGCTTGCTCATCGAGACCCAGGACCCCTGCCTTGCTTTGTCTGACAGTTGAGAGCTGCTATGTCCTAAAACCTGCCCCATCTCAACCAGCTCTCTGCTTTGCAAGACCTGCCTTAAAATCAGACACCAACGGGGGCGCCTGGGGGGCTGGCTCAGTCGGTTGAGCAGCTGACTTCGGCTCAGGTCATGATCTCAGGGTTGGTGGGTTCGAGCCCCGCATCGGGCTCTGTGCTGACAGCTCAGAGCCTGGAGCCTGCTGCGGATTCTGTCTCTCCCTCTCTCTCTGCCCCTCCCCTGCTCACACACGCTCTCTCTCCAAAATAAACAAACATTTTTTAAAAACTGAAAAAAAAAAATCAGATACCCAGGACCTAAAACCCTGCAGATACCTTCCTCCAAATTCCCTTATTCAGACACTCCTGAGACTCTGTCCAGGCAGTGCCCTCCCTGACCGCAGTGTTTCTTATAAACTTAGCTTTGCCTGATCGACAGGTTTTTCTGGTAGTCTCTGGGGCTCCCACAGTTGACAGGGAGATAGACGATATGTAAATAGGCAAATCAGTGAGCCAGATCATATCAGAAATGACTCAGTTCTATGCAGACGCAAGGCGAAGGGCGAGGTGATGGAGACAGGAAGGCTGGGGGTGGGAGCATGGGACATATAGGTGGCTCTCATGGTCACATTAGGTCTCCCGGGGACGTAGCTTGCGAGCTGAGACCCGAGTGACGAGAAAGTGCGAGACTTTGGGATAATTTGGGAAATGGTTCGTTCTAGGCAGAAGGAGCAGCTCATTCAGAGGTCCTGAGTCGGGATGGAGCGGGCACACTCAAGGAACTTCAAGCCACCGTGACTGGAGTGAGCGGCGAGGAGGGAGGGGGTCAGGGAGGTGGGTGGGCAGAGAGCACCACAAAGTCAGTGAAGGTGCCAGGTCTCACAAGCTGCACTAAAGAGTTTGGATTTTACTCCCTGAGCCCTGGAAAGCCACTGGGGGTTTGAAGCAGGAGTTGCTGTTAATAATAATAATAATAATTTGCTGAGAAAATGTTGCTAAGTTTGGGACAAGACTGGCTTCTGTCCCGCGGGGCAAGACAATCCTAACTTCTGCAGGTATCTTTTCTATTCCAGATAGAAATTATTTGCATCGTGGGCAAGTGGAACTCAAATTCTCCTTCTGTCTGGTTCTGCTTCTCTTCTTTTCACCAGTGACGAGTCCAAGAGCGCCTCCTAATGAGCACCCTCAAGCACACTTTCATCTCGGAGTCCACATCCTGGGCAACTCAACGGGCCTCAGTGGATCTCTATCGGGTAAAGCTCTACAAGTTAGTATGCAACTCCACGGAGCCTGAATCTTAAATAGGAAATAGCAAATCAAACAGAGGAACGCTCCCCACAGAATGAAAGAATTCTTTATTAGTATTAAATTAAATAATTGGGGAAGCCCATCGGCCAGCCATCTTTTTGCATTGTTTTCATGTTTTGGATAATTTTTCTTAACATGCCAAAGCGAGGTTTACAATCCTTGTCTACCACATTCCATGCATGGCTCTTCCCCTTGCATGTTTCCACAGTGTGAGGACCAAAGTCAACGATGGACTAGAATTACTGCTGAACTCCAGGAATCAGGGGTACTCTGGACTATCTGGGCACCTGCTCTCCCAGAACCTGGTGATTTCCTCACTGTTAGCTGAAACCCCAAGCCAAAGGTGGAAATCGATCTTAGGAACGATCGCCAGTATTTGATCTTAGGAACGATCACCAATATTTGATCAGCTATGGGGACCCAGTAAACCTGTGTGTCTATGTCCCAGGGCTGGGACTTTGTGGGATCAGGGTCTAGTTGGTTCCTGTTAGCATTCAGACTGGCCCACCATCCACACGCCCAGCCTTGCAAACATGGATGGGATTTGTGTCGGGAAACAGAGAAGCTGGGAGAACGGAGACATCTAAATTCTTGCAGACGTTAGGTGTGGTTGAAGTTAGCAACCACCGCAAAGGGTCTTTATTGGCAGAAGTTAAGGAAGCAAGCGGCATTTTGCTAACTGAATTTGCTCTTTTTCAAGGGCCGTAGGTTATCATTGCTTTCACACGTAGATATAATTCTAGTCACTGTTTGTCCCTCTTCCCAGATGCATCTCTACAAGTGCTGATATCATTAGATTTTTGTAAATTGGAAAACGGAAGGCTCCCATAAAACTCCTTCAGGGAACATACAATATACACCAACAGCAACTTACTATATATTATCAGCAAATTAAATTTAATCAACCCATCCTACAGAGTTGCCTCATCAAGTGTGCAAAGATATACGCACAGTTAGTTGCAGCATTGTTCGTAACAGTGAAAAGTTGTGTGCATGCTAAATGTCTATCTATAGAACAATAGTTATAAAAAATGATCGTACTTCCATTCTACAGAAACTTAAGCAAATGGTAAAAAGAGAATGTAAAGTAGCTATTTATGTTAACAAGGCTGTGTATTCACATTCAATGAATAAAGCAGATCGCAGACCCGTATTATAATTACGACCCCATTTTACAATACCTCAACCTTTATGTTCATGTGCATGAGTGTGTGTGCGTGTGTGTGTGTGTAGTAGAAAGGTCTAGGAGGGTACCTAGCAAACCATTGATGCCTATTAGTTCTGAGCAATGCAAGAAGAGAAAGATGTTCACTTTTAATTTATATAATTCTGTACTTGAAACAATGTTCACAATGAGCATATATGACCGTACAAATTTGAGGTACAATTCACATAACATAAAATTACTGCTTTACTCAGTGTACTGAATTCAGTATTTTTTTTAAAATTTTTTTTTAACGTTTATTTATTTTTGAGACAGAGAGAGACAGAGCATGAACAGGGGAGGGGCAGAGAGAGGGAGACACAGAATCTGAAACAGGCTCCAGGCTCTGAGCTGTCAGCACAGAGCCCGACGCGGGGCTCGAACTCACGGACCGTGAGATCATGACCTGAGCCGAAGTCGGACGCTTCACCGACTGAGCCATCCAGGCGCCCCATGAATTCAGTATTTTTTAGCACACTTAAAAAGTCGTGCGACTATCACCACTACCTAATGTGGCTTTTGCTTGAGGAGTTTCATCCCGTTTCATTTAAATTCTTGGCTTTTTCAACTCTCTAATTTCTATTTAGTTCCATTTGGTAATCTCTCTCTATTGACAATGTCTATTTGAAGAGACACCACTGGCAGGGTTTACTTTAGTCCTTTAGTTAATTCAGCTCTTGGTTTCTTCTTTGAGCATATTTTAGTTGATTATTGTTTTATTTATTTAATTTATTTAATCTCTGTGCCCAACTGGGGCTCGAACTCATGACCCACCCCAAGATCAAAAGTCACATGCATTTCCAACTGAGCCAGCCAGGTGCCCTTATTTCAGTTGGTTTAAAGTCTTTGTCTAGTAAGTCCAACATCTGGGCGTTCTAGGAACACTGTCTATTAATTGTTTTTTTTTTTTCCTTTTTTCATGTTGTGTGGGCCATGCATTTTTGTTCAGTTGTGTGATTCATAATCTTTTTGTTGAAACACGGAAGTTTTGAATATGTTAATACAGCAATTCTGGCAACCAGATTGTCTTCCCTCCCCAAGGTGTATTGCCGCTGCTGGTTATGGTTTGTGTTTAGTGTGTTTATGTTTAGTGAATTTCCTGAACTGAATTCCACAGCCTGCAGTCTTTGTTCCGCGTGGCTCCTGAAGTTTATGTTCCATTAACTTGTGGCTGATTCTTTAAATGTCTGGCACCAACAATGCAAAATTCCCAGTCTTTGCTGGTGGGTTCTGTGTGTCTCCGTGTGCACCGCCGGGTGGTTTTTCAGCTCTGCCTTTGCTTTCTCTTCTTGCTCGTGAAGAGCCTGAAGGTCAAGCAGGTCTTTTCATAGCAGGTGCCCGGCCCTGGGCATGCCTCTCGGCGTCTCGATTTCCAGGGACCGGTGGTAACTTTTCAAAGTCCTTGTTCCCCAAAGCATTTCTTTCCTCAGCCTTTCTTCCCAAACTTTTTTTTGTTAGTTTGCTCTTTGGTTTGTCTCAATCGTTGCCCCTTGCCCTGGGTGGCTGTGGCTAATACGCTTGCCCTTTAAAAACTTTTTAAATTTTTTTTAAAGTTTGTTTTCATTATTTTTGAGAGAAAGATAGAGAGCAAGTGGGGGAGAGATAGAGAGAGAGAGGGAGACAGAATCCAAGCAGGCTCTGCCCTATTAGTGCAGAGCCCGGTGGTGGGGCCCAAACCCACGAACCAGGAGATCACGACCTCAGCTGAGATCAAGAGTCGGACGCTTAACTGACTGAGCCACCCAGACGACCCTGCCTTTAAAGACTTTTGATAAACACTCTTCCTCCACTCAGTAGCCACCTCAGCAGGGGGAGTGTCCCATTCTGCCCCCTCTGGTACCAGGGCCCTGTATTAATTAAGCTATTGTCTTCAAGGTCACTACCAAGCTGGACCAGGGGCTGGGGCCAGGGTGAGTTAAAATGTCGCAAATCTATCTTACCAGGAGCAGCTGTTTTTGTTTTCCTTAAGCACTCACCTACTTGCTGTAAATTTTTGATTCACTTCCAGAGTTCTGATAAAGTTGATTCTGACTCTGTGTGTGTGCATGTGTGTGTGTGTGTGTGTGTGTGTGTGAATTTACTGCTATTCTTCTGAAAGGATGTATGTTAGGGGTTCCTTGTTCCATCATCTTCACTGATGTCACCACATTTATGACTTTTTCAAGTAAACTTTTTTTTCTTTGTGTTAATTGTAGATTCACAGGCAGTTATAAATAATGATGCAACTTTCCCCAATAATACGAACTTTCCAACTTGTAATACAATATTACAGCCAGGATCCCGCAGACTGATGCAGCCCGGATATGGGACAGTCCAGGAGCACAAAGATCCCTTCTGTCATCCTTGTATGGCGACAGCCATCTCTGCCCATCCTTTCCACCCTAATCCCGCGTGACCACTGATCTGTTCTCCATTTCCATAATTTTGTTTTCCCAAGAATGTTATAAAAATGGAATCATATGGTTTCTGACCCTTTGAAATTGGCTGCTTTCATTCAGCAGAATTCCCTGGAGATCAACAGTTGATTCCTTTTTATTGATGAGTTTCATAATTAAAACATGCAGGAAAACCTTATTTTCCAAAACCACTCAATTAAACTCACCTTCAGAGAGGTTTAGGAGCTTAGGCACCGGCTAAGACTCGAGGTCACCGATGGTTAAATGACAGTGCCTGCCCTTAGTTTGCTTATGGTGACAGAGCTACAAGGCAATGTGATATGTGCCTTAACTTCAGGGTGAACAATACTCTTTAGAAACACAGAGAAAGCAGATTTAGGAAGGGGAAAAAATAGTTAGCAACAGAGAGGGAGGGAGGCAAACCATAAGAGACTCTTAAATACAGAGAAAAAACTGAGCATGGTTGGGGGGCGGTGCAAGGGGAGAGGGGAAAATGGGTGATGGGCATTGAGGAGGCCACCTGTTGGGATGAGCACTGGGTGTTGTATGGAAGCAATGAATCATGGGAATCCACCCCCAAAACCGTGAGCACACGGTATACACTGTATGTTAGCCAACTTGACCATAAATTATATTAAAAAAAAAAAGAAATCAGACTTAGTGCTACTAGGGTAGGGGAAGTAGACAGCACCAAGGCAAGATTATCCTTAGGAGGACAAGGACTGTCAGGACAGAAAGGACTATGCTTGCCATGGCAGTGGGACACACAACCGGAGGAGGGCCAGTGCTGGAGTCCTCTCGGGGAGCTCAAAATCTGCTTCAGCCTTATTAACCCATGATCTTTTGAGTTTACTGAATAACTGTTGTGCCCCAGTTCCTCAGTTTCTGCATGTGTAAAATGGGATGATGGCTATATACACATCCCAGGATTAAATGAGATAATGCACAGTGAGCACTTCATGAACATGACCTCAGTTGTTGTTATTACTTTATTTTCAGTGTGATGTTGCCCTGCCACCTACCATGTTGGCCTCTTACCTTCCTTATATCAGGGCCCGTAAATAATCATCGGTACTTCTCTGCCTGAATCTTCCAGGCTTTGTTGTTTAAAGTACAAAACCGTTCTGCCATGAGCATCCAGAGTCCCCTCCATGAAGAGGTGCTCTCTTGGCTTTGAGATTTCTGTTTCTGTTTGTGGTTTGCACAAATGCATGTGGGCATGAAAGGATGACCTGAAAAATTCCTGTGGCCAAATGTCTCCTGACGGGGGAGGCCTTCTGTAGTTGAGATGGGAGCTGATGCTCAATGATGTCTGGAAGGTCAGTGATGTCTGGAGGTGAAGGGTGTTGGCTGGGCTTCTCTGGATTTGTGCTCTTTTGTGTTACACACCCACGTCCATGTGGGATGCACCAACACCAACACAACACCAACCAACACCAACACCAACCAACACCAACACCAACCAACACCAACACCAACCAACACCAACACCAATACCAACCAACACAACACCAGCCAACACCAACACCAACCAACACCAACACCAACACCAACCAACACCAACACTAACCAACACCAACACCAACACCAACCAGCACCAACACCAACCAACACCAACACCAACACAATACCAACCAACACCAACACCAACACCAACCAACACCAACCAGCACCAACACCAACCAGCACCAACACCAACGCCAACACCAACCAGCACCAACACCAACCAACACCAACACCAACACCAACCAACACCAACCAACACCAACACCAACACCAACCAATACCAACCAACACCAACACCAACCAACACCAACCAGCACCAACACCAACCAGCACCAACACCAACACCAATACCAACCAACATCAACACCAACCAGCACCAACACCAACACCAACCCCAACCAACACCAACTGACACCAAAACCACATGTACCAATATGCTCCAGGGCTTGTAATCACTGCTGCCCTTGAGAAAGACCAAAGAGAGCACTGAAGTGGCACCTACCCTCTGGTTCTAGAAAAGCAGGAGCCTGGTTTTCCAGTCTCTGGTCTTACTGGCCTGTGGCCTTTCCAGTGCCCACGATGTCAGTCATTTCCTCCCAGGTGCATTGGGTAGGCCAGCTTTGGCACGCTGTGGCCACGGGCCTGATCTGGCCCCAGCTGTTTTTGTGTGGCCGATAAGCGTGGTGTTTACATTTTTAAATAGCTGAAACAAAGCGAACAGAAGAAGAACGTTTCGTGACATGTGAAAATAAAAGGAAACTAAAAATTCAGCTTCCATGAATAAAGTTTTATCGATACACAGCTGTGCTTCCTCACTTACAGAGGGTCTATGCTTTTTGCCACCGTGGCAGAGACGGAGCAGATGCGACAGAGACTGTGTTGGCGAGAATATTTACAACTCAGCCCTTTGCAGCAAAAGTTTGCTAAGCCCTCATTTAGGGCACAGGCTCTGGAGCCAGACAGAGCGGGGGTTGGATCCTTACTAGCTGTATAACTTTGGGGAAGTTCCTTCCCTCTCCCTGACTCAGTAGCCTCCTCTGTAAAGTAGGAATGATAAAGGCAGGAATTCCACAGGGCGTTCACGAAGATTAAGACGACGCAGGCAACATATTTGGTACAGTGCTTGACACACAAGAACTCAAAAAATGGTCCTTGCTAGTGTAATAACAATACTAGCGAGTGTCATTTTTAACCACGTGACAGGTACAACGGACCCAGAGAAGAACGATGCACCATCTTCACCTTCAAGGTGCCCGCGGTCCTCATAACGAAGTAATGACAAAGACGGGCAAGTATAACAGGGTGGGGTAAATGTTAAGAAAGGGGGAAACCCAGTTCCAGGTAGAGATGGACTTTTAAGTATTCGTGGGCCCTGCATAGTTCCAGACAAAGACGAGAAAAAGGCAGGAGGGAAGCCTAGAGTAGCCCGTTAGACGTAAATCACGAATATTCTTTTTTTTTTTAATTTTTTTTTTAATGTTTATTTATTTTGGGGACAGAGAGAGACACAGCATGAACGGGGGAGGGGCAGAGAGAGAGGGAGGCACAGAATCGGAAGCAGGCTCCAGGCTCTGAGCCATCAGCCCAGAGCCTGACGCGGGGCTCGAACTCACGGACCGCGAGATCGTGACTTGAGCTGAAGGTCAGACGCTTAACCGACTGAGCCACCCAGGCGCCCCAAATCACGAGTATTCTTAAAGAGTGGTTTCTATACGCAAGGTATGGGGAAAGCGCTTTCCATATATATATATACATATATATATATATATATGTATATATATATATATATATATTTTTTTTTTTTTTTTTTTTTTTTTTTAATGGGGGGCATCTGGGTGGCTCAGTGAATTAAGCATCGGACTCCTGATTTCAGCTCAGGTCATGATCTCCCAGTTTGTGAGTTGGAGCCCCGTATCGGGCTCTGTGCTGCCAGCACAGACCCTGCTTGGGATTCTGTCGCCCTCCCCTCTGTCCCTCCCCTGCTTGCTCTCTATTTCTCTCAAAATAAATAAAAGTGAATTTAAAAAAAAATGTATTTAATCCAGGGAACATTTGGCAATGTCTGGAGCCATTTTCAGCTGTCACAACTGGTCAGGAAGGTGACAATTTGGTGGGTAGGGGCCAGGGATGATGCTTCGCATCCCACCGTGCACGGGACAGCCCCCCACCACCAAGAATTATCCTGCCCAAGGTGAAAAACAGTGCTGAGGTTGAGAAATCCTGAGATAATCCTTGGAGGAACTCTTCTTATCTACAGTTTATTGAGATTTACAGTCTAGCTTGCTGCCCCCCCCCCCCCCGCCCCCAGTCCCCAGAGCTTAATATTTTAACCCCTGTGGCAGCTTCAGCGGTCATGCCTGTGACCATTCTTATAGCTTCTCTCGGCCAGCCACTGAGGGGCCGCTGAATGGTTTCAGCAGGACAGCGACAGGGATGGTGTCGACCCAGCGCCTCAGCGACAGTGAGGAAAGATGTCCGTGATCAGCCCAGCGTTTGGCCTGCGGAGCACATATTTTCATGCCATTTAAACGGGCAATTACTGAAGTCACCACTCTCCGTTTCAACAAGGGAGACTTAATGAAGTGGTTACAGACATCTCCCTGATGGAATAATATTTGTCTTTGCCATGCAGAAAACATGCGATAATGTGTTGAGTAAGGCGGTGGCTCCTCCTCCCCGGGGGAAGGCGTCCCCCGCCCCCCAGCTTCCCTTCCTTCTTTAGTTCTGGTCCTGGGTCTCGGCGCCGCCTGCGCCCCACGGCCGGCTCCGGCGCGCCCCCACGCGGCCACCTCTGAGAAGCTCACCTTCCGCTGAGACGAAATCTGGTTTTGATTCCATTTGATTAAGTCAGGGGCTTAGCGAGTCTGGCTGTGAGTGAAGCTTGGTCCCGGGCCCCTTCAGGGACTATAAACAAGAACTTTTGGGCTCGTGGGGCGGGGATGAGGGCGCGCGGAGACAGATACCTACCAAAACGGGGTTAAAAAGTTAACGATTGGAGCCAGACTGTCTAAGGGCGCTCTCCTGTCGCTGCTAGACAACTGTAGGACTTTGGGCAAGTCATTAACCTTCCTAAATAATGCTGGCGGTGACCTCCCGGGACATTGCGAAGTTCAGCGGGAGAGACAGCATTCGGCGTTGTGTCTGCCTCATCCGGTGCTCGGGCCACAGAATGTGCTCAAAAGTCTCCGCCCTTCACTTTATTGTTATTATGAACTGCTATTATGATCACCGGTGGTCTTTGTATCACATTTTAGGAGACTCCAGAGCACATCCCCTCCCTCTCTCCATCCCTCGCTACTAATATTAAACTTAGTATTTCTGTGAACTGAAGTAAGGGGGCGAGAAGGAAAAAACATGTTATCGCACATGCCTTCGAATAAATCACTTTCAGACCCTCAGGCATTTCTTTTCCCCTTAACCTAACGCAGACCCAGGAGGAATGGAGAGTACATGAGATCATATATTCACATTGAAGTTCATAATATAAAAAGCGAATCAGTATTAACCATGCCACTTCCCTTCTGCCTCACGCTCTGTATTTTCTGGGTGGTGTTGACTGCAAAATGGGCCGGGCTCACATCGCCCCCGTGACTTGAGAGGAGCATCTGGAGAAAATACAACTCCTCTTTATTGCAAAGGGGGACGCAAAAATGTAAATAAGGAAGCAAATGGTTATTTGATCTGAACGTCAATAAAGAATACTTTATTCTTTATATATATTCAAGTAATTCAATAAAGAATTACTTTAATAGTAATGTTACCAGTGATGATTTATAGTACTTATCATTATGTCACAAATAATAATATTAATTAATAACGTCTATTAGTACAGGGGCGCCTGGGCGGCTCAGTCGGTTGAGCGTCCCACTTCGGCTTAGGTCATGATCTCGCGGTTCATGAGTCGGGCTCTGTGCTGACAGCTCGGAGCCTGGAGCCTGCTTCAGATTCTGTGTCTCCCTCTCTCTCTGTTCATGCTCTGTCTCTCAGAAATAAATAAATGTCAAAAAAAATTTTTTTTAATAAAGTTTATTAGTGCAGAGCGAGGTTTCTCAGCACTACTCACATTTTGGACCAGTTCTTTGTTGCGGTAGGGAATGTCCTGTGCACTGTAGCGTGTTTATTAGTATCTCTGGCCTCTACCTACTGGATACCAGCGGCAAGCCCCCAGTGGTGACATTGACAAATGTCCCCTGCGAGGACAACCTCAGCCCCAGTTGCGAACCACTGGTAGAGACGACGCCGTTTCGTGAGATCGTCGAGTTGCAGCAGACAAAAGGGAGAGTCCAGCCTGTGTAATCGTGAGACGTGGGTTCTGCAATGGCATGTAGGCCCCTCCTCCCACAAAGCAGCCCTTGGCTATGATGTGGGAAGGGTCCCCAGGACCCCTACAGAGTTGGAATTTGAAGCAAAGGAAGTGGGAATTGAAAGCTGTTCCCAGGATCCACAGTTCTGCTGCGTGTAGAAATCCCGTGACAATCCTTGGAATCTTATTACAACCAGGTTAGTTTAATAAAAGATGCCTATTTTGTATTCGTTGTAAAACACACATTATAGTGTTAAAGGAAAATTAGTTTTTAAAGTGCCACAAAGAATCTCGTACTCCTTGCATATTTTTTTTTAATTTATTTTTTAAAATTTTTTGGCGCAGGTAACTTGTGGAATCTTATACACCAGGGGTTGGCAAACTGCAGCTTAGGGGCCAAGTTTGGCTGGCCGCCTGCTTTTATAAATAAAGTTTTATTGGCACACGGCCACAACCATTTATTTACTTTACTCTCTGTGGCTGCTTTCTCTCTACCGTGGCAGAGTTGAGTACTTGTGACAGGCACCATATTGCCTACAGATCCTAAAATATTTATGCCTGTAGCTCTTTACGGAAAGTGTGCCCATCTCTGTTATATACACACATTGTTCGCAAAATTTCAATCATATTATACTGCTTAGATATAGCACAGAACGAATTTAATTTAATATGTCCCAAATGTAACACATTTAATATAATGTGGGTGATAAGATTTCCCCGATGACCAAACATCGTCATAGCCACAACCTCACCTGATTATCGCACGGACCCAGAGGGAGATATTGTCATTATTATTCTCAAGGATCAGAAGGCACAACTGAGGCAAAGGACTGGCCTAAGGTCGCATCCAGTAAGGTCAGAGCTGGAAGCCATAATCTTGTCCTTGGGTCTATAGTCATTCCTCTTATCTCTGCTTGCCCCAAGCTGTGAATTTGTCCCAGGTCGTCTTCAATATGCAGATTCCCTGATGGGTAATTTTACTACAAAGTCGATTTTTCTAGCCATTCAATTCCTCAGTAAGCAGGGCAGATAAAACATTACTGTGTTGGTTTCATTGTTTCGTTTCCTGGGACGGCAGCATGAGGTGGAAATTTCCCCAAGTCCAAGAGACTTAATTTTTCCCTCCTAGTAAATCAAGACAGATATATAATTTTCCCACTGCTTTATAAATATGAACGCTGACTAGGTCACATGAAACCATGAGAACAAAATCCAGGCTAGCGTAACATCTTCAGTAAGGTGACACCTGTGGGACCTGCAGAGCCTATTTGTTGGAGACATTATTTGTCTTTGCCCTGTGGCAGAATTAGCTGAGGTGAGCTGTTAGAGCCTTGAGCCATTTTTTTTTTTAAGTGTATTGTATGGGAAAAGAGAGAGAGGAGGAGATTCTGTGGTCAAAGAAGTTTGAGAAGCACCAGTTGAAACAAAGACAAAACAGGTTTCTGCTGCGGAACTTCTCAGAGTCTTTAACAAGCTGATGTGGGTGCTCGTAACTCTGGGGGGGGGGGGGAGGCCAAGATGTGCACCCCTTCACAGCCTGGCCTGATGGTGGTGTGCTGGTTTCCAGACACATCTGCAAGCGTGCTCCACAGAGACCTCTGAAGGTCCCTGCAATGTTCCACACGCAGGGCTGATCAATCCATCCGGTGCGCCTATCCGACAAGGATGATCACTGTCTCCATCTCACCGATGGAGAGACGGATCCCCCTCGTTAACTGAGTTAGCCCGTTCAGCTCCACGAGGGAATCAGGGGATAAAATGGTTTCACTTTCTCATTGAATTTCTCAGACTTCTGCTTCAGAGACGCACCTACTTTGTGGGTTTCGGTGTTCTTTTTATTTAAATACATACGTTTATTTATTTATTTATTTATTTTGAGAGAGAGAGGCAGAGAGAGGGAGAGAATCCCAGGTGGGCTCCATGCTGCCAGCACAGACCCCAACGTGGGGCTCGATCTCATGAAGCCAAGAGTTGGACGCCTAACCGACTGAGCCATCCAGGCACCCCGGTTTTGGAGTTCTAACACAGCCTGAATCGACTGGAATGGAGTGATTGTCTTCCTGGAGGCTGCAGAGTAGCCACTATGGAGTCTGAAGGTTCTCACTCTCTGCCCTAAACCTTGGGTTGTTCCCTGCAGGGTCACACAGAAGCTGAGGTGCCGCTGAAGCTTCAGATTTCTCTCCCTGTGAGGGCACCTGATTCCTCAGAAGGACCGGGTCTGTCCCCCAGGGGAATTCTTCTTGTATATGCATTAGCTAGGACTTCGGTCGCCAGGGTCAGAAACCCACTCCTCAGTAAAAAGAGGACTTTACTGACATGAATCCAAGGAAGGTCCAAAAAAGCAAGGTTCGGGAAGGGCAACTACCCAGCTGGGCTCAGGAAACAGTCAGAACCAGGGCAGGGAATGTTCTAGAACACTGCTTTCGTCTCATTTCTTGGCCTTTTTCTGTAGACAGCTTATTCTCTTTTACTGCAGACTGGCTCTGCTGAGGTACGATGGATGGTGACGTGGCCTGAGATTCTTAATGCCGCAGTTTCGGCCCTCAGAAAATGACTGGCATGTTTTCTGAGCCCGTGTCCAAGTCCCAGGGAAGGCATCCTGTTGGTCCCACTGGGTCAGATGACCCCTCTGGGAACCATCAGCCAAGACTCTGGGGGGGTGGAAAAGTCACAGGATATTAACAGAGAGGCTGTTGACTTAGCTACTGGAGAGAGCCGATGACAGGTCTCTCAAATTCTAACTCTGGTTTTTACTTCACCTACGAAAGTTGGTCATTTAGGACAACAAATTCCTATTTCGCTAGGAAATAAAAAAAAAAAAAAGGAAAAAAAAGACGACAGTGAAGGGTCACGTTTAAGTGGGGCTAATACTCGTGTCACCTCATAGGATTTGGGGGGAAACCACGGATCTCCTGAGCATGCGCGTGCCTCTGGGGGTCCCCAAAAGTGAAAGCTGCGGCAACATCCCACGGAGGGCCACATTCTTTGCCCTTCCCCTGAAACCTCCTCTCCAACCCCAGTTGGAGTTAGAGTAAATCTGCTTCCTGAGACAACCTTATTTCCCCAGTAAAGGTCTAATCTTCCCAGGAAGTGGTTCATTCCGTCAACTCCAAAAATGATTTCAGCTGTCCGATGGAATAAGCCTCCCTTGTTCTCAGTCCCACTGCCGCATCTCTGCCGCTTCCTGGAACCGCAGGCAGACAACTGCACGGGGCATCTCGTTCCCACCCCAGCGCATTCTAGACCACGGATGAAATGGAGGCATTGGGTTGCCGTGCCCTCGAGCAACACCAAGGGGACCTAAAACCACCGGTTTCCCCGAGAAGGAATGCGCAGAGGAGGCATATGGTTTTTATAACTGACAAGACATTCTGACTCATTGGGACAACCAGAATGGTGCGCAAGGGAAAGCTACACCAAAGGAGCCCCTCTGAGTTCACGGCTCTTCCCCGGGCTGGCTAGCCGGACGCCCCCAGCAAATCCCCTCGCCTCTCTGGCTTCGTTCCTTCCCCTCTGAAATGGAAACGAAATTGGTTTGGAGGAGTAAACAGCGCGAGGGCTGTGCAATCCCCAGCATGCCGCCTGATGCGGGGAGGGAAACCCGGTTCCCGGTCCCCTGGAGGAGCTTAGAACCAGAGAGGGACGTTCCTTGCCCTCTGCCAGCCCATGTCAATCGACAGTCAAATTATTCTTAAGCACTACTTTTCTTTTAATCAGGCTGTTTTTCACCGGGGCTGTTTTAATTAAGGGTCCACTGTCAACACAAAACATATGTTCTGAAGTCTTGCTTTGGTTACTAATGATGCCCGGGATTATTAAGTCTGGAAGGAATTTCCAGCTCTGGCTTGCTTGGTCTTTCCTCCCTGCTCTGCCCCTTCAGCCCCCATCCTTTACGCATCTCAGCTTCCACCCACGTGTCCCCAGTCCCTCGGCGTGGTTCTTCTCTTGGGGAAGCGACCTAGCAAAGCAATCTGTTCGTATGAACGTTCAGATCGATAGGATGTTCTAAGATACGGTTCTGACCCTTTCCCCTTCCTGCTGACAATCCTTTCCTTCAAGATCAGGCCGTAGTTTGGTATTCCTCCAAAATACACTCTGTAAGAAAAAAAAAATTGCACACCCACACTCACAGGTACCATGTAACAGGATGAGGTTTGTCCCCAGTCTACCAAGACTGTCCCAAGAGACGTGCTACTTGCCGATGACCGTATTAAGGAAGAAATATAACCAGAGTATGAGCGCTGGTCACGTCTAGGTGATCTCATTCAACTTGTATATGTATATGCACATGTGGGTGTATTTGTATACACACATCCATGCACCTGTGTATATATTGTTCATATACATACATACATATACATATACATATACATATACAAGACAACTTGTATATAGTTCGTGTATGTGTACCTATGCATATATATGTGCATATACATATATGTATACGTGTGTGGTTGTATATATGTATTTGTATATATATCCATATGCACATATTTCTGAATACATATACATATTTTTTTTTCCCTGTGGGTTGGAGAAGAGGGTAGACTGATCTTCCGGTGGCTGAGCTCCGTATCTTCTCGGTTGTCCCAAATGTGGTCGGAGGCCTTCTACAATGATGCCCAGTGACGGCCACTTCCTGGTATTTGCAGCCTGTGTAATCCCTTCCCCTGGAGTGTGAACTGCAATTATTGACTTGTTTCTAACCAACAGAATGCAGCAAAAATGAGGTCACTTGAGAGGTTAGGTTATAAAACACGGTGACTTCCGTCCCCCCGGCAGCCCCCCTGCCCTCTTGACTCTGTGCTCCGATGAAGGCAGCTGTTGTATGGAGAGGCCCGCACAGCCAGGCTCTGAACAAGCCCTCCACCGAACGAACCCTCTCGAAAGCCTAAAAGTGAATCCACTGCTAGCTGAGCCTCGAGATGACCACCGCCCTGTCACCTCGATCACACAGCCCGGTAGGACTCCCTGACTTGGAGGACCCCGCTGAGCTGCTCCCAGACACCTGGCCCGCAGACCATGTGGCATAACATACGCGTGCTGTGTTAAGCTCCCACGTTGGGGGTAATTGGGCATGCAGTGACAGATAGCTGATCATCCTAAGCAATTTAGTCTGGTCCCGAATTTGCAAACTCCTGAGATTCCATACGTGGCAAGTACCAGCAGAAGACTCTTCTGGAAAGTGAAGATGACAATGGTCCCTGCCTCAGAGCACTGAGGTGAGCACGAGAGGAGATAACATTCGCGAAATGATAGCCCAGCGCAACCTGCAGGAGGCATCGTGGCGACAGTGGCCGTCAGCGTCACTGGATTGTCGAGCCCAGGCTTGTGCCTCACTCTCTAGGGAGAGGCCCGGGCCTCTCTCCTCCTCCCCTGGGCCACGGGGAAGGGAGCCTGGTATGCACGCTTCCTGAGGACTTCTTTTTTTGTTCCTCCCTCCTAAAATTCCATTTCCTTCCTACCCTTATTTTTCTGAGGATGAAAGCAATACACGGCCCAAGCTGACTTAGACATTTGGAAAAAGCAAAACGAGTTGTTTTATGGACGGATGTGTCCACACTACTTAGTCTGGGATGAAGTAGGTAATAGGTCCTTTATTTAACACATAAACGAGTTGTTGCCAAGAGGTTAGATTACGGGAGGGCGTCGATTTGTAGTTTGTACACTTCGGTATTCTTTGGATTTGAAAATAGTCAGCATGGGGCGCCTGGGTGGCGCAGTCGGTTAAGCGTCCGACTTCAGCCAGATCGCGATCTCGCGGTCCGTGAGTTCGAGCCCCGCGTCGGGCTCTGGGCTGATGGCTCAGAGCCTGGAGCCTGTTTCCGATTCTGTGTCTCCCTCTCTCTCTGCCCCTCCCCCGTTCATGCTCTGTCTTTCTCTGTCCCAAAATAAATAAACGTTGAAAAAAAAATTAAAAAAAAAATAGTCAGCAATGTGTACCTTCGAATGCGAATGACCGGCTTACACGTTGGTTGTAAAAATGCAGGAAGTGTGGAGAAAATAATGAGAAAAACTAGTAGGAAACAGAGGTGAGCTATGCATTCGTTTTCTAGGGCTGCTGTGGCAAAGCACCACGAATGGGGTGGTTGGGAACAATGGAAACATGTTGTCTCACCGGTCTGGATGCCAGAAATTGGAAATCAACGTATAGGCACGCACATTCCCTCCGAGACCTGAAGCGGGACCTTTCCTTGCCTCTTCGGGCTTCTGTGGTTTGCCCCGACCTTTGGCATTCCTTGGCCTGCCATTGGGTAAACTCCAATCTTTGCCTTTATTGGCGCGTGCTGTGGTTCCTTCCCGCGTTCACGTCTTCTCGTGACCGTCTTCTTATAAGGTCACCAGCAATACTGGATTAGGGGTCCACTCCAGTACTATCTCATCTTAAATTGAATAATCATATCTCTAATGACCCTGCTTCCAAATCAGCTCACTTTCGGAAGTACTGGGTGGGGGGTATGACTTCAACGTTTCTTTTTCCGAGGTGGGGGCACTGCAGAACCCACCCCAGTTTGTATCCATCCAGACTTTCATCCCAATCGGCAAACATTTCTGAAGTCTTCCTACCTAGCGCCCGAGGCCTTTCTTGTGCCGATAAGGCTGTAATTCTCAAGTAATGCGAGGTGAACCAGGCCTTCAGGGGTGTAGAGAGTGAAGCTCTGGCGGAAAGCTGTGGGTGCAGAGGAGCTGGGAGTAGAGTAGCAGGGGTGAGTGGAGGGAAGGAGAGAGATGGGTACGGACCACTCGGGGAGGGAGTGGAGGTGGAGCGTGGGTGGGGCTGGGTCAGGAATGGCCTTGATTTCACACGGATCTGGGACAGATCCCAGGAAGGGAGCTCGGAAGAAATTAAGCGTGGCGGTGACAGGCTTATCAAGCATATCACTGAAGCCCCACGAGGGAAGGACCAGGCCAGCCCCTTTAGTGAGGCTGAAGCTTAGGCAGGAATTCCTTTGAATTTCTGCATGGAGCCAGTTGGGAAGAAATAACTAGAGAGACATAACGGCGGTCAGATCAATTAGTTTGCAGGATGCGGGTCTAAATCTGGGCCTTGCCACACATCAGCGGGGTAACACCGGGCGAGCCAGCTCTTCTCTGTGAGTCTCGGATTTGTTGTCTATAAAGTGGTGGGTAATAACACCCGTGTTGCAAGGTTATTTTGCAGCTGGAAGTCGTATGTGGCTGGGATATCACGGGTATTGGAAAAATGGTAACCATTTGGGTTGTCTTTATCATTGTCATTATTAATATCTTTATTATCACATGGTCTTTACTCAAGACATCTTTTTACAAAATTTTTTAAGTTTATTTTTTTGAGAGAGAGAGAGAGAAAAACAGAGCACACGAGCAGGGGAGGGACAGAGAGAGAGGGAGAGAGACAGAGAGAGATTCCCAAGCAGGCTCCACGCTGACCGCGCTGAGCCTGATGTGGGGCTCGAACTCCCGAACCGTGAGATCATGACCTGAGCCAAAGTCAGACGCTCAACTGACTGAGCCATCCAGGTGCCCCAAAGACATCTTTTAACCAATGAAACAGTTTCCTTCTAATACCCTTTTTTGGGAGTGGCTGAACTCATGCCTCTATAATCATGGATTAGATGGGGCCCATTTTTCTTGGCATAGTTGGAAAAATCAGGCATCAAGCAAAGAGAGCTAGTTGTGTTAAACCACACCAGGCTGGGGGCGCCTGGGTGGCTCAGTTGGTTGAACGACCGACTTCGGCTCAGGTCATGATCTCACGGTTTGAGAGTTCGAGCCCCGCATTGGGCTCTGTGCTGACGGCTCAGAGCCTGGAGCCTGCTTCGGATTCTGTGTCTCCCTCTGCCCCTCCCCCGTTCATGCTCTGTCTCTCTCTGTCTCAGAAATAAATAAACATTAAAAAAGATTAAAAAATAAAATAAAATAAACCACTCCAGGCTGAAGTATTTGGCTGGTGATAAAAACCACCTCCTTCTAGACACTTCTCAGAAAGCTCCCAGGCATGAAATTTGAAACGCAGAGTCCTTCATGGGGACGATACATCCAGTGGTGAATAGTGGTAACGGGGACACTCGGCAACTATGTCTTCTGAGAGGTGGGGACAGGTGTGGGCCCCGTGCACAGGCCCCTTTGTTTGATGCCCCTGTGTCCGATAGGTTCCAATTTCATGAGACAGGAGGGAAAACCTTCTAACAAAGCAGAGGTAACGTGACCAGGAAACACCCAAACCCTCCTCTGAGGTGCCCCGGAGGACACAGAGAGGTTACAAGCATGTTGTGTTCTTCGTATAAAAACACTCATTTGATCGACGCTGCGATTAATTCGTTCTGTTCTTGCCAATTTGGGAGTCGCCGGGCACCCTCATCAGACCTTCCCCTCCTGGTCTTGCTAGGTACTCAAAGGAGATTGTCTGATAGCAAACATGGCCCTTGTTAGGTTAGTGTCCTCGTGAGTTTTTTGGTTTTTTTTTAAAGCATATGGATCAGGGTGTCAAATAACGTAAGAAGAAAAAAAGTAAGGCTGAAGCTCTCTGATTGGCTGTCGCCGCCCAGACTTCTGTCGATGGTGCATCCAAGGTGGCCGAGTTACCTAATAGCTAAGTTCCTAACACGGAAGTGATCCCATTTACCGGATGACGGAGAGGCCCAGCGTGGCCTCAGGAGGAGTTTCCTCAGGCCGTTGCCAACTGGGAGGATTTAAGAGGAGCCGTGACTCCGTCCATTCTCTTCTCATCCCCGGCTCTCACCACCCCTGCCAAAACCACACTTAATCAAGCTGGTAGGAGGGAGCCTTTGGGTTTCCATTTCTTTGGCTTAAGAGACATCCTCTTCCCGCATTAAGGAGCCAAGGAGGGAGAACTCTGTTCTGTTGCTCGTCTTTACTCTTCCAGACTTCCACCCGCCATCCTCAGGGTCTCCCCACTTCCTCGTATCTGGCTCCCACCTCTGCTGGGTTTCCGTCCCGTGTGCTTTAGGGAGCAGCCCTGAGCAGGTGCAAGAGTTCTTCCCTTCCTCCCCCAGTAGGTCCCCCAGCTCTCTGGCAATGATCCCTACCTACCAGGTTTCCTGGACGATGTTTCAGCCCCAGCACTTGGCAAATTGTTGGGGCTTTTCAAAGGAGCCTCCTTATTTCCAGACGTAGCTCTTTCGGGTGCTTTCCAGAGGGACCTTTCCCCAAACGTCCCCATCATCGCCACCATCGCTCCCACCGCGATTGTGCACATTCACCGAGCCCTTACCGCGTGCCAGGCACCAACACTTGTGTGACACAGACGTTACAAAACCCCTCCAAGATTACATGGCGAGCAGGTGGTGGAGCCGACGTGGAGAGCCACGCTCTCAGCACCCCAATTTACTTTGCCCGCGTTTTGCCATCTCACTCCCCTCGTCAGAGCTCCCTGGATGGGCCCCATCACCACCGCGATAAAGGGGGAGCTCACCCAAACGGCAGTTAGTGCCTGCCTTCCACAGAAGCAATCGCCGTGGCCTGTCCGTAACAAGGCCTCTCTTATGCCCGTCCTTGGCTTTCCCGCTCTGGCCAAGGCCCGATTTTCTCACCATTTCCTCTGAAACGATTTCCCCCAAATCTCTCAGAAGTTATTCACAACCTCCTCTCTCTTCTGATGGTACTTCTGACCCCAAATCCCATCCCACCCTAGAGTTGGTAAACGCCAAGTTCATGAATCAGGCCACATGGCAAAAATGGTCTTCTAGTTCTTTTTTTTTTTAAGACTCTTTTTTAGAGCAGTTTTAGACATACAACCAAGTTGAGAGGGAGGCAGAGACAGTTCTCACATGTCTTCTGTCCCCTCGCACCCATAGCCTCCCTCATTACCAGTGGTCACTCACCAGAGTGGTACATTTGTTACCAAGGACGAACCTACGTTGACATTATTATCACCCAAAGTCTGTCGTTCCCCTTTTACAACATCGTAGGGTATTTCCACTGCCCTATAAATCCTCCCTTGTGCTCTGCCTATCCATGCCTGCCCTCGTCCCCAAGTCCTGGCGACCACTGATCTGTATACTGTCTCTACAGTTTTGCCTTTTCCAGAATGTCACATAGCAGGAATCGTACCGTACGTAGCCTTTTCAGATCGGCTTCTTGCCCTTGTAAGTTTAAATGCATGTAAGTTTCCTCCTTGTTTCACGCAAGAAACACGGCTTGCTAGCTCATTTCTTTTTAGCGCTGAATCATACTCCACTGTCTGGATGTACCGCCGTTTAGTTGTCCCTTTCGTCTACTGGAGGACACCTTGGTTGCCTCCAAATTTTGGCAGTTTTGAACAGAGCTGCTATAAACATCTGTGTGCAGGTTTTTTGCGGGGACAAAAGGAATGTGGAAAGGGTTAACGTCAGGCAGGGAGAGATAAGGGACTTTCGGGGAGGCAGACTGCAGCTCCAAGTGGGAGGCTGAAGAAGCAGCAGGGTTTGGGGGCGGGGGGGAGAAAAAAGGGAAAACGTATTCCAGACCCACCTGGGCTAGGTGCCATGGGTGGAGTCTCACAAACTTTCCGATAAGGTCCCAGTAAAAAGTCAGGGACGGAAATCCTCAGCGGCAACCCCCTGGGGACCCCTCTCACTCTTGAGAGCTTTACACTTTCCCTCAATACACTCTGTCGCTTTGCTCACTCTCTGTTGTCCGTGAGATTCATTCCTCGACTCAGCGGGACAAGGACCAGCGTCTCTCCCACCCTCCTGTAACAATAAGTTTTCAGTCGTTTGGCCTAAGGACCAAAGGAGCACGATCGCTGCCTTGCACGCACGGGGAGAGTGCGTGGGGTTTTGTAAGGAGCCATCACGTCGTCTTCCACAGTGTCTGTAGCACTTTGCATTCCGACCAGCCACGTACGAGAGCTCCTATTATCCTGCGTCCTCGCCAGCCTCTGGTGTCGACAGTGTTCTGGATTGGGGCCATTTGAATAGGTGTGTGGTGCTGTGTCACCGTTGCATTGCGAAATGTCTGGGCATGTCCGTTCCTATTTGGGAGAGTGCTCAAAGAGGCTGAACGAAGCCCTGCGTGTGCCGAATGGTGGATTTCTCTAGAGGGCAGGAGTTCGTTAAGTGTAGTCTGAGGATTCCTGAGTCACTGAGACCCTTTGCGGGGGGGGGGGGGGGGGGGGGGGCCACAGGGCCAAAACTATCTTTATAATAATACAAAAGCATTGTTTGCCCTTTACACCGTGTTGACATTGGCACTGATGGGACAAAAACAATGGTGCGTGCGATGGTCAATTTTATGCGTCGGGCGCCTGGGCGGCAGAGTCCATCGAGCGTCTGACTTCAGCTCAGGTCATGATCTTGCAGTTCATGACTTCCAGCCCCACATCGGGCTCTGTGCTGACAGCTCAGAGCCTGGAGCCTGCCTCAGATTCTGTGTCTCCCTCTCTCTTTCTGCCCTTCCCCTGCTCATACTCTGTCTGTCTGTCTCTCTCAAAAATGAATAAAAAACATTAAAAACAAATGTTATGTGTCAACTTGGCTGGGTCGCAGGGTGCCCAGATATTAGGTCAAAAATTATTCTGGATGTTTCAGTGAGGGTGTTTTGGATGAGAGTAACGTTTAAATGGATAAACGTTGAGGAAAGCAGTTTGCTATCCATACTGTGGGTGGGCCTTGTCCAATCAGTTGAAGGCCTGAGTAGCACAGAAAGTCCAAGACCAGACTCTCCTGAGCAAGAGAGAGGATTCTCCAGCAGCCAACATTTGGACCTTATCTGCACCATCAGCCATCCCTGGCTCTACAGCAGATGGCCTTTGGACTTGAACTAGAACATTGACTCTCCTGTCCTGCAGATTTTAGACTTGCTGGCCTCCATAATCACGTGAGCTAAGTCCTTATCAAAAATCTCTCTTTCTCCATATAGACACGTTCTATTCATTTCGTTTCTCTGGAGAAGCCTGACCAATACAAGGGGTAAAACTACCGTGAAAATCAAGGCAGAGGCACCACGCCATGCCAATAAGTTTTGAATTTTTCACTGCCACACCCTGCAACCGACAATAAGATGCCGGCTTCACTTAAGAACGTCCTCCATAAAGCAGACTTTTCTTTTATTAGATGTCAACTTCTGGGCCCACATATTTTTAACACTCCGTGTTGACAACGAGAAGTACGTACAGGGAAGTTCCCTTGCATACGAAGCGTGATGCTCGTCTCTGGGAAACCGCTTTGGGGACGGAACGCGCACTGAGCAAGCTACATTTTTGTCACGGAACCCCGCTTTCATCCGAAGGGGGGGGGCCGGCGGAAAAACTGCGGTTATTGGGACTCAGGTGTCTGGCAAACATTGTCTCAAAAACGAATGACGAGAGCCTGCCGGTTACTTCAGGGAAAACAACACGGTTTTTGCCGATGACGAAATTCGAGCCCGAGAACACGCACGGAAGTTTGGCAAGTTTGTACGTGTCACTGGGAGCTTGGTGACACGCTCTTAGTGCTTCACCACTTCCGAGATCCACAGGGGTAGGAGTGAGCGTGGTGTTTCGATATCACGCGATGAAATGTGTCAACCTTTTGGACGGCCTGCACATTTCAGAGGACCAGTACAAAATCGCGTATAGGGGAAGGGTCCATTAAAATGCCACAGGGCCAGTGGACTTTAATACAACAAAAGATGAAAAGTCTCACGGTATGGTTTCGGATTCCACTCTGCAAATAACTTTCAAGAAACTATTACTTGCACACCTTTGATGTAGTAGCAAAGAACATCCACCCATGTTTGAAAAAGCGATTGAAATGCCCCTTCCTTGTCCATATCTGTGCGAGGCCAGATTTTCTTCAAAAGACGCGTCGTATCGAATACAGAACATATGGAATACAGAAGCATCCAGCTATATTATTAACCTAAACTTCTAAAGAGATTTGCAAAACTATAAAACAGTGCCACTCTTTTCACTAAATGTTTGCTTCCTTTGAGAAAAAGAAGTTGTAAGCGCAAATGTGTTATTTGTGGACAAAATGGGTTTTTGCGTGTAATTAAAAACATTTTTTAATGTTTATTTTTGAGGGGGGTGGAGGGTGGGCAGAGAGAGAGAGAGAGACCTACAGAATCCAAAGCAGGCTCCAGGCTTCGAGCTGTCAGCACAGAGCCCGATGTGGGGCTCGAACTCACGAGCTGTGAGATCATGACCTGAGACGAAGTTGGACGGTTCACCGACTGAGCCACCCGGGCTCCCCTTCGCCCGTTACGTTTAAGTGAATTAATAAATATCTAAAACATTGATTGGTCTTAATTTCTCAATATTGATAGATATACCGCAAAAACAAAATGTCTTTGGAGTCTTCAACAGGTTTTAAGAATACTAAGGGGTCTCGAGACCAAAAGCCTGCTCTGGGGTGATATGAACAGGGCTGTTCCACTGGGAGAGCCCCGCTGTCAGAGACTGTGTGTCTTTTCTCTTGGGCTTTGTCGTATATATTCCTATTTGTCCATACATGTTTGATCCCTCCTTGTCCGGGCCACGCCCTCTGGGAGAGGGGCACCCCCTGTCTCTCCCCTGCCTTTTTAAAGCTGCACTGGGTGCCTGCTTTGGGCAACAGAACATGTGCAGATGTGACTGGAACAGAGACTTCAACTGTGTGCGTGCTTCGGTTTCCCTCTTGTTCTCTGCCTTGCACCATAAGGAGAACACGAGCCTAAGCAGCCAGCAGCCCCAAATAAAGAGCACGGGGTTGCATCAACCCCACCTGCAATTTGGAGCCCCGTGAGCCCAGCTCAGCTGGACCCCACTCAACCTGCAGACCCGTGAGCACGAAACATAAACGTTTGTGGTTGTAAGCCAGTGAGATCCGGGGGGTGTCTACGGGCGGACTGTTTGCAATCTCTCAAAATTCATTAGGTTGAAATTTAATCCCTGATGTGATGATGTTAGGGGAGGGGTTTCACTCATCATGTGTGGATATATTTTGTCTGTTCATACCTGAGACCCTCCTGCCCTCCTAAGCTCTCTCCTGTACCTAGAGGGATACAGCCTGGGAGGGACTTTTTTCTGGATTCGGGTGCCCGTACGAGTCCAGTTAGATCGTGCTGATGAGAGGCACTTGTGGGAGATCTGAAGACAGAAAGGGAGTGGTCGTGACTCCTCGTGGGAGCGCCGGGCAGCCTGCAGGTGGTGGGGAGCACTATTTTGCCTCTCCCTCTTCTAGAACCTGGCAGCCTGAGTGAAAAGATGATGGGGGTGTGGGCAGGTCAGGTAAGTAAGCGCAGGTGGGGGCTTCTGCAGCCTCGGGGCTGAAGGACAGAAGGAACCCAGCAGCCACGCTGAGCCAAGACCCCACCTCTTCCCCCGTGTGTGCCATAGCGAGGAGGAGCCCGATCTGTGCTCCTCCTAGCAGCCAACCTGACCTTGATGCCAGGCTCTGTCTCTCAGCCTAGAACTCCACCGGGCTTGCTGTGGGGCGGCCCCACGCAGATGCTTATCTCCTGCCCCCCATGATGATGTGTTGCCCTCTTTGCTTTCTTTATCTGATTGAAATAGGGTAGAGACAAGTGACAGAGAGGGCAGAGGAAGAGAAAAGGAAAGGCTTTAGGTCCCGTGTCTGTCCCCGCACGCTGTATGGGACAGGGAGCGAGACACTCGTGGCTGCTCTCCGAGCCACATGATCCACAGCCTTCAATTCTTTCCATCCACAGCCCAATTTTCTAAGGCCTAGAAGCCCTCCACCTGGATGCTCCTCGGGCACCTTGACCTTGATCTGTTTAAAACCAACTCTTAGCATCTTTCCCCATATCGTTCTGTGCCCTCCATGTTTCCAGGCTCAGATGCAGTGTCCTAAGCCGAAAATTGTCCTCATCCTTAATTTCCTCTCCACCCTGACTCCACTGACTCCATTCTGCAGCCAATCAACCTCACAGGCCTGCTGTTTCTGCTCCAACAATATCCTCAAACCCAATAGCTCTTACCAGTCTCCACTTTATCTTACCCACGTCGACCGTAATTGTGTCAGGGAAACCATGTTCATCTGGAACAACCTCCTCCCTGGTCTCCCTGGCTCCTTTCTGTTTTTTTTTTGAGACAGCGCAAGTGAGAGAGGGGCAGAGAGTGAGAGAGAGAGAGAAGCAGGGCTCATCCCAAGTGGGGCTCCTGTTTTCCCGGAAGCAGGGCTCATGCTCACCCGGCGCAGGACTCGAACCCACAAACCCGTGAGATCAGGACCTGAGCTGAAGTCAGATGCTTAACCGGCCGAGCTACCTAGGCGCCCAAGCTTCACCGGTATCTGGGGCAGCAACTCCCCGGAAGCTCCTGCTCAGACCTAGGCGCCCACCCGCACGTCCTAGCCCTGTGGGTGTGGGTGTCCTAGCCCCTCCCCTGGGGTCTTCTACTCCTCTTTCACGAAAAGTCTCTTTGCTCTTGGACTTGCGCCGGAGAGCACGTAAGTCTGGGGCCGCCGTCACCTTCTGGCCACCGCGTGGAGCCTGCGAGTGACAGCAATGCCTGCCAGCAAGCAAGCAGGCTGAGTGCGCAGGCGCAGAGAAGGTGAGCCCCGCCCCTGCCAGTTGGTCCAGGAGTTTGCGGTGAACCTAGTTGTGGCGAATAGCAAGCGATTCCTCCCCAAATGCATGTTCAACTGGACCTCAGCGGGTGGCCTGATTAGCGAATAGGGTCTTCAAAGCAGGTGTGGCTAAGGGAGAGATGGAGGTGAGCTCATCCTGGGTTAGGGTCGGGCCTCAAGCCAAGGAGAATGTCCTCGTGAGACAGAAAACACACTGAAACACAGACGAAAGCCGTGTGAAAGTGGAGGCAGAGATTCGAGCGACACCCACCCGCTCCCCCACCCCCGCTTCCACCAACCAAGGAACCCCCGGGACCGCCAGAAGCTGGGAGAGGCACACAGCCAATTCTCCCCCGGAGCCTCCAGGGGGCGGGCGGCCCTGCTGACACCTTGATTTTGGACCTTTGGCCCCTGGAACTATATACATTTCTTATGGCAGGCTAGAAAAATAATACCGGAGCCGGTAAACATCCCTCCTCCTTTTAGCCTTTTTCCTGAAGCCATTTCGAGTTGCTTTTTTTCTGTTCCTTGCAAGAATCCTAATTGATAAGCTGGTGGAGTCCAAAGCAATTGTGTTTGAGAAATGAAAGTCAGCAATCGGGCGATGAAAGTTTAATAGCAGGAGACAACGTGAGGCGTCTCAGAGGCCCGCGGCGATGAGAGAGATGATCCTCCCCCCCCCCCCCCCCCCCACCGCCCTCCTCCGCTCCTTCGCCCGTGAAGTCGGCCAACTGAATTGGCTCTGGTTCTAATCGAAACTGCTTTTCGATGAACCCAGGATGGCGTGACCGTTCCACCCTCCCTGGGCGACCTCTACGAGATGTGAGGCAGAGCAGGCCCTGGACCGTGTCACCCTAATAAATATTTGAGTTTCCACGGAAGAAGAACTGCACTGGGGCGCCTGGGGGGCTCCGTCGGTTAAGCGTCCGACTTCAGCTCAGGTCGTGATCTCGCGGTTGGCGAGTTCGAGCCCCACGTCAGGCTCTCTGTGGTGGCCGCTGGAGCCTGCTTGGGATTCTGGGTCTCCCTCTCTCTCTGCCCCTCCCATGCTCATGCTCTGTCTCTCAATAATAGATAAATGTTAAAATAAGTTAAAAGAAGAAGAAGAAACGCATGAGTTTGGCTCCTGTCTGTACATCCCTGTAAGGTCAATTAGGGCTAGATGAGAAGGTGACCTATGGCGTTTTTGATTGAAGCGCTGGGATCAGAAACTTATTTGGCCCCGTCTGGTAGACCAGCACCATCCAATAGACATATGATGTGAGCCACATATATCTTTTTTTTTAAATATGTTTATTCATTTTTGAAAGACAGTGTGAGCAGGGGAGGGGCAGAGAGAGAGAGGGGATCTGAAGCCGGCTCTGTGCCGACAGCAGCAAACTCAGTGCGGGGCTCAAACTCGTGAACTGCAAGATCATGACCTGAACCAAAGTCCGACATTCAACCGACTGAGTCACCCAGGCGCCCCCCCATATATAATTTCTAATTCTTTGGTGGCTACATTAAACACAAAGAAAGAGGTATAGTTCATTTTAGCAATATATTTTAGTTAACCTAATATATCTACCATATTATCGTTTTAATGTGTAATCAATATAAAAATTATTAATCAAATATTTTTGACTGGGTCTGTGGGCAAAGCCTTCTACCGGTCTCGGTGCCCCTGTTCCGTGTGGCCTCGGCACCAGCATTTGGTTATCAGCAAAGGGATTTGCAGATTTGACTCAAAACGTCCACACCCTCTGCTTTCTGCTCCCAGTTTCCAGGAGGACTATTTTCATTTTGGATCTGCCTGTCGTCCCCATTTCCCCATCGAGCCTCATCACCCCACCCTTTCAAAACAACATTTCGAATCATTCTCTCATGCAGCCTGAGATTTCTGAGCTATGATTCATTTCGAATTTCAGCAGGGCTTAAGTGTTTTAATGTCTTTTTAAGCAGGGTTGGGAGAAAAGTCAAATGCAAAAGAAAATGTTATTAACATTGACATTAACACGCAATTCACACATAAGGAGATACATAGGAGCATCACAATAGGATGCCCAGCCTCAGCAGCAGCGGGGAGAGTATAAATCAAAGAAGCAGTGGTTCCCATCAAATGGGAAAATAGGAATTGACAGTGAGAAGTGTTGGTGAGCCTGTGGAGAAAGGAGTACTCCTGGAAACTAGGGATGGGAGTGTGTATTCTAACAGCCCCTCCGGAGAACAACCTGACGGCCTCTAATAAAGCTAAAAATGTGCACACCCTACGACAAGCGGTTTTCCGTGGTGTCGTTCCCTAGAGAGACCTTCCCTCGTGCACACCAAGAGGCAGACCTGAGGATTTTAATGGCAGCATTGCTTGTAACAGGAGAAGCCCAGAATGGCCCAAATCTCCTCCATTAGGGGAACAGATCATGACACGGGGACACACGCTGTTGGTTACAATGTGCCAGTTAAAAAGAAAGGTAGATCGGGGCGCCTGGGTGGCGCAGTCGGTTAAGCGTCCGACTTCAGCCAGGTCACCATCTCGCGGTCCGTGAGTTCGAGCCCCGCGTCGGGCTCTGGGCTGATGGCTCAGAGCCTGGAGCCTGTTTCCGATTCTGTGTCTCCCTCTCTCTCTGCCCCTCCCCCGTTCATGCTCTGTCTCTCTCTGTCCCAAAAATAAATAAACGTTGAAAAAAAAAAAAAGAAAGGTAGATCAATACGCACTCACACAGAAAGGACTCAAAGTCATAGTGTTGAGGCGGAAAAACCATCTTTCAGAAGAGCGCAGGGCGTATGGTGCTACTCACGTAAAATGATCACACTAAACAATCCTAGCTTATTTTTATGGATACTCACACACATGTTTGTAATGATCCAGGGGAATTTTTGGAAGAAAACACATCAAACTGATGACGGCGGACACCTCTGGGGGACTCAGAGGGGAGAGGGTTTAAGCGGGGTGGTCAGAGGGGACATCAGCTTTGTTTATAATTTAAAATTATTTTCACGGAAACAATATTCATGTATTACTTGTGGAATTTAAAATTAATGCAAAATATGTGCACGAGAGGACATACGCTCTCCTCTGGCAACGAGAGACAGAGGCAAATCTTCCCTTTCTTGGGCCATCTGATCTCATTGCATCTCAACCTGAGTTTCTTGAGCCTGGTGAGGGTCCTGGTTCAACCCTAACTCATGGTATGACCTCAGACAAATTGCTTCCCCTCCGGCAGCCTTGGTTCCATCTGTCCAATACGATAGCTACACCAGATGACCCACCATGCGTAACATTTTGCAACTCTAATGCATTGGGTCCAAATGGCTAACTACTACTGCTCTTTCTGGAGGAAAGCTAGTCTGATCGAGACTCCCTATCAGACATGAATCACTGGTTCCAGCCGCTATTTCTTCAACATGTGCTTGGCCAAACTTTTTATAGCTGTTGCTTCACCATTAAGGAGAATCACGAATAATGACACTCAAACTAAGATAAGGTGTAAGAGGCTCAAGGCTTCACGCAACTGCCGTCTGGTTTCAAATGTCACATTGTTGATTCATGACTGAACGCAAGAAGTCTGACTTTTCCAAAAGAAGTGGGGCTTCTTTTAAGAGTAGACCGTGAAAGAAAGGCAAAGACGAGCCCATTTATGTCGACCGCAAGTCCAATTTTGAAACCGGTTTGAGTCAGCCCAATTTTGTGCATGCATTTATCCATTCAAGAAATATTGAGCGCCTACAAATCAGACAAGGTCCCTGCCTCCATGGAGCTTAAAGTCCAACAGTGGAGTCTTTCCGAAGAGCGATAAAATGGCTAACATTTGTTGAACAATTAATCCTATGTGATTCTAGGGATGGCCATAAGGGCTTCAACAACAACTCATTGGATCTTTACAACACCCTGGTGAGGTAGGTGTAATTTGTACCTCAGTTTGCACACGAGGAAGTTAAGGTCCAGAGTGGTGCAGTGACTTCCCTAAGATGATATTTGTGGTTGGGTTGGGAGTTGGGATTTTCCCCCACAAAGCTCCATACCAAAGTCGACAGTCTCAAGTAAACTGAAGTGGCTAGTCACACACAGAGTCGGGACACTGAGGCTTTTCTAGACGGGAAGCAGCTTTATTTATGCCAGCATGGGCTCGGCAGGCTAAGACCCCCAAAAGGCAGAGCCCCAAGTGCACTGGGGGGGGTGCCTTTTGCATAATTTTTGCTCCTTCATCTGCCATATACGGTAACATACAGTCTAAGTGGGTGGTCTATGTTACAGAGTCAGGAGGAAGGCCGTGCACGCGCACAGAACCGGGTGCCTTCCCTTGTCTTGAGGTTTTTCACCACATTCCTCAGGGAAGGGCTCTCCTACATTCCCCACCTTTGATACTCAGACAGCCTATTTTGGGTCAAGAGCATCGTCTTAGTTTAGAGGTTTATATTTCCATAACATCATCGCATGCATGACTGTTTTCCTTTCCATCGTTACCTCGGCGAGGTTGGAGACGGGCCGTATAACCAGGGAAGCGAGGCAAGGTAGGATTAAGCAGGCTCCCCAAATCAAGAGGAACATCCCTACGAGGGTTTTGAATCCCCCGAGAGTTGAAAACCGTCCTCCAAATAACTCCCTGGGGTCCCAACCTTTCCGGGTCTGGACTGGGACGCGAGCAACCTTGCTCATTTGATCTGTGATCTCCTCCATGACTTTTCCTTGGCATGAGAGGTGGGTATGGTATAGTAAGGTCCAAGTGACTCCCTGGCCTGACCTGGTTATGTGAATACATGGGTCACATGATGAAGAATCTAGGTCTACAGAAGGGGTCCAGATTAGAAGCAACCAATACCAATGAAGCATCCTATCCATACTCACAGGTAATCGCTCCCTAACCCAGTGGTGTAAGTTGCTTAGAGCAGAGCCAAGGGCCCACATCTGTTGCCTTAGGGTTAGATTGCCTATGTCATTTAGATCCTCCCCTTAGGCCCTTGATCGGGTGGGGGGGGGGGAGGGCACCCATAAAGGATTTCACAAGGGGAGGACCCTGTCTGCTTAGTGGGGTGCCACCTGATTCCTTTTTTTTTTTAATTTTTTAATGTTTATTTTTGAGAGAGAGAGAGAGAGAGAATGAGCGTGGGGAAGGGGCAGAGAGAGATGGAGACAGAATCTGAAGCAGGCTCCAGGCTCTGAGCTGTCAGCACAGAGCCCGACGCGGGGCTCAAACTCACGAACCATGAGATCATGACCTGACCCAAAGTCGGACGCTTCACCGACTGAGTCACCCAGGTGCCCCCCGTTTTCAGTCTTCACTCTTTTAGGGGCCCACACAGCATCTAAGAGTTCAAGGATTTCCTTACCATACTTTGTCTCTTTTCCTCCTGAGTTTACTAGACCCTTCTCTTTATAGAAAGCCCCATGTATGTGGAGGGTGGTGGAGGCACACTTAGAGTCTGTGTATAGGTCCCTGTTGTGGCTCCTCCATGAGACTTTGGCAAGGGTTTGATAGAGTTCAGGGTCACCACGGAGTACCCTGCAAGGCTTTCTCCCTCTTTCACAAAACTGCTACCGTTGGTGAAACACGCAGCATCAGGGTCCTTGAGGGGCTGGTCCCTCAAGTCTGGTCGGCTGGAGAACACCTCATCCATGACATCAATGCAGTCGTGATCTGGTCGACCTGGCCCGACAGGCAGTAGGGTTGCGGGGTCTAGGGTCCGCACTACTTTTAGGTGAATGCGCGGCTTCTCACATGGCATTCCCTGATAGCTGATCATCTGGGTGCCGGTTAGCCGGTATTGCCCCTTGTAGTCCATTAATGTCAATACTGAATGTGGCACTTGGATTGTCACTTCTTGTCCCACTGTTAACTTGTCAGCCTCAGACACTAAGTGGGTTGTGGCTACAAGTGCCCATAGGCAGGGTCGCCGGCCTTGGGTAACAGAGTCAAACTGTTTGGAGAGATATGCCGTTGGGCAGTGGCTTGACCCCAACATCTGGGTTAGGACTCTCACCCTGATGCTGGTACGTTCACGAATGTGCAAGAAGAATGAACAGGTCTGGGAGCCCCAGACCAGGTGTGTCGACAAGGGCCCATTTAATCTCTTCAAAGGCCCTTTGCTGTATTTGTTCCCAACACAGAGGTTCCCACTCTCCCCGCTTTGTAGACTCATAAAGGGGTTTTGCCAAGACTGAGAAGTTAGGCATCCAGATTCTACAGAAACCTGCAGTCCCAAGAAACTCTTTTTTTAATTTTTTTTTCAACTTTTTAAATTTATTTTTGGGACAGAGAGAGACAGAGCATGAACGGGGGAGGGGCAGAGAGAGAGGGAGACACAGAATCGGAAACAGGCTCCAGGCTCTGAGCCATCAGCCCAGAGCCCAACACGGGGCTCGAACTCACGGACCTCGAGATCGTGACCTGAGCTGAAGTCGGACGCTCAACCGACTGAGCCACCCAGGCGCCCCCCAAGAAACTCTTGAACCCAATGTTGGGTCAATGGGACCGGATCAAACAAATGGCCTGTTTTCTCTCCGGGCCAAGTTGGCGTTGCCCTGGGAAAGGTGAAAGCCAAGGTACTTAACTTTCTTTTGATAGATTTGGGCCTTTTTCTTGAGACCTTATAGCCAGTTTCCCATAGGAGGATAAGGAGCTGCCAAGTTCCTTCCATGCAATCCTTCCGAGACCTTCCAGCCAACAGTAAGTTGTTTCCAGACTGAGGCAAGACGCAGCCATGTTGATCTGCTGGGAAGGCTCTTAGGTCTGAAGCTGATACAGTTCCAAAAACGGTTGGGGAGTTTATGAACCCCTGAGGGAATCTGGCCCAAGTCAACTGACCCTTGTCACCATTTTCAGGATTCTCCCACCGGAAGGTGAAGATTGGTTGACTCTGGGGGGCTAGGTGGATACAGAAGAAGGATCCTTGAGGTCTAGGCATGGGAAGAAGGCAGCTTCAGCAGGGATAAGATCCAAGAGAGTGTAAGGGTTCGGGACAACCGGGTGCGGGGTGATGGCGGCCTGGTTTATTGGGCACAGGTCTTGGACTGGCCAATGGTCATCGGTGCCTGGCTTCTGAATTGGTAGGAGAGGCATGTTCCAAGAAGACAGACTGCATCAGAGAATCCCATATTTTAGAAGTCTTTCCAGGTGCTTCTGTATCCCCAACTGTGCCTTACGAGGGATGAAATACTGTTTTTGGCAGATGGGCCCTGCCCCTGGCTTTAGTTCTACAGTTACTGGAGATATGTTGCGGGCCAGTCCTGGTGGCTTGTCCTCAGCCCACACCCCCCGGTACTTTGAAGGACAGTTCAGGTCCCTATTGTGGCTCCTCCATGAGACTGTGGAGGTGCCATTCACCCCCCGGGGAATCATGAGAGTCATAATCTTTGCTTCTGGCTTTCGTAGGGTCAGAGCAGCTTGTCCATGGGAGATGAATGTTATCTGGGTCTGCAGCTTTCCTGACAGATCCTGGCCCATTAAAGCCACGGGGCAGTCATGGAGGTACAGCCTACATTGCATCACCGAGGCAGCAGGAAGGGACAGTGTGTCCGATTGCCCGTGGCCCCCCCAAAGGTGGCTTGTCTCTGTGAGAGGGGATCCACAGGTTGGGTCACCACCAAGTGTTCTGCCCCAGCATCTACCATGAAGTCAATGGGTCGGCCTCCCACATGTATTCGAACCATAGGCTCTTGGGAGCCTAATACAATACAGCTCGGTCTGTCCTAGTCCTCCTCCCCGTCTTCCATGGCATTTAGCCCCACAAAATCATCTTCGGGAGCCCCATGAGGCTGTGAAGCTGGCTAGTACCGGCCCTGGACCACATGGTCTCTTTCTTTCTGCTTGGGGCCCTGCTGAGAATTACCCGGCCACGGGGGGCGCTCATTTTCCCAGTGGCTCTCCTGACGACGGTGAGCACACTGGTTCCATCCTAACTTTGGTCCTGGGTGAGATGATCCTCCCGCCATTCCCTTTTTTGGCCCTGGCCCCATCCGTGCGGGCCACCCTTGCGGGAGCATTCTGACTGCTCCACCAAGGCAGCAGCTCACAAGTCCCCCTTTTCCTGCATCTTCCGGCGTTCTTCCCTCCGTGCCTCCTGGTCACGGTTGATAAACACCTTAGTTGCTACTTCCAGCAACTGACTGGCATTCATGTCAGCAAAACCCTCTAATTTTTGCAGCTTGGGCCAGATGTGCCCTTGGGCCTGACCTATGAACGCCACATTGACCATCTGCTGGTTAACGGGCGCCTCTGGATCAAAAGGGGTGTAGAGACGAAATGTCTCACACAGTCTCTCATAGAACCGGCTCAGGCTCTCCTTGGGTCCCCAGGGCACTTTTGATGTTTCACTCATATTTATGGCCTTCCCCCCCTCCCTTCCTCCATGCCATGTAGAAGGGTTTTTTGCTACCGTTCGGTCCTCACGAGCTCTCCATCTACACAGTCTCCCCTCCAAGTTTTGGGGTGATTTGGTGTCCCCCAGGGTGTCTTGATGGACTTGAAGTTGGGTGAAACCTCTAAGAGGGGCCATTTCAACCCGTGGGCCGTAGATGAACCTTAGAATAATCATTATTTTTCTTCGTTAATTTAGAACTCAAGTCCCTGAGGATATTTTATTATGTAAGCTCACAGACCGAGCACGGAATAGTGATTCCCCTGGAGAATCATTCCTTCTCTGTCTTGGCTTTATATCCATCCAGGGATTAACATCTCTTGACTTCGTTATTTCTTCCATCTCCTTTATTTCTTTTTATAAAGCTGGCAAACAAAGAAAGCTTCTCCAAATCCACTTTTCTGGCTGGCTACTGTTCCATCTGAAGCAAAACTTCTTGAAAGAGTTATGTCTATTCCCAGTCTCCCGCTTGTCCCCCATTCTCCTTGAATCCCCATCAGGCATTCATCTCCGTGCTATTGAGACGGTCCCTGCCAAGGGCACCGATGCCTTCCACACGCCCCATCCAGTGGGCCATCCTCGGCCCTTCTCTCTCCTGGCCTCTCAGAGCACTCGGCAGAGTCCAGAATGCCTCCCTGCGGCTGCAGATCAGATTCTTCCAGATCGCCAGGACATTCTGCACTCCCAGTTTTCCTCCACAACACTGGTCATGTCTCACTCTCACCTGCTGGTTCTTTCTTTTTTCCCTGACCACTCAGTGTTGAGTTGTCCCAGGCTCTGTCTTGGACTCATCCCTCTTCTCTGACTCTAGTCATCTCCTTGGTGATCTCGTCTTCACAGACCATCCATATTCTGATGACTGCCACATTTCCATCTCTAGTCAGACTTTCCTCCTGGACCCCAGCTACCGATCTTCACCACCCACTTGACGTCTCCTCTTGGGTGTCAGAGAGACATCTCCAACTCAGCTAAGTTGGCCACCACACCTACTGCCTACCTCCCACCCCACACTCCCTCCCACATAGGCTTTTCCATCTCAGTTGATGGCAGCTTCAACCTTAAGTTGCTCAGCCCCCAAATCAGGCAGTGACCCTGAACTCCTTCTTTTCTGTCCCATCCCCTCCCAACCTATCAGCCACTCTTGCCGGTTCTACCCTGAACATTTGCCCAGAAATGGACCACTTCCATTCTTCCCACTCTTGTCCGGGCCACCATCATCTTTGACCTGGATGATTTTGTTAGACTTCTAACATGTGTCTCTGATTCTATACCCTGTTTCACACAAGACTATTTTCAGCACAGCAGCCGGAATGATCCTTTTGCAATATAAATTAGATCCCATCACTCTTCCCTACACAAAAGTATGCAATAGCTCCCCATCTCATTCGGAGTATGAGCAAAAGTCCTTAGATACCCTCCCTGCACACACACACACACACACACACACACACACACACCAGCTCCATGAAGCCAGAGAATATCGCTTTATTTACTGATGATCTCACAGTGCCTGGCATTCAGTGGGCGTTCGATAAATATGGCAAAGTAAGTTAGCTGATAAATGAGCTCATTTCCGCTACTGTTCCTGACCTTCCAGATCAAAGGTGAAGGTGAGTATCGTGTCGGGGGAAGTCTGTGGAGTGGTTAAGGGCATGGGTTTTGGGTGCTTGGGTTTAATTCTGGCTCCTCCACTTCCTAGGTGCGTGACCTTGGGCAGGATTGATAGTTTTAGAACTCTGTTCCCTCATCTGTAACATGTGGGTGATAATACTTAGCACTTCCCTCTGAAGTTTGCCTGTAGGATGAAGCGAGAAACTTAGCACAAAGGAAGGACTTGTCGATGCTAATACCTCTCCTTGGAGCCTCATATAACTTTTGAGAACAAGGGTGTAGGGACTTCTCACATCGCCTACCTGGAACCGGGCCGAACTTCATAGGTTAAAAGCATAATCCCTCACAAGACCGCCTTCCCTTCAGACACCAGCCACCAATTTGGGGGGCTCCAGTCTGCCTGGTCTGCTGGCTACAAATCTGGGAGTTTCCTCTACTCCCTCGGGTTTGGTAATTCACTAGGATGACGCACAGAACTCATAAAAGTATTACACTTATGATTATAGTTCTGTGATAAAGGATATAAGTCAAAACCAGCCAAAGGAAGAGACACGTGAAGCAGAGTCTGGGACGGTCCCAGATGTGAAGCTTCTGTGTCCTCTCCCCGTGGAGCAGGGAGGCATTACCTTCCCGGCACATCACTGGGTGACAATACTCAGGGCACTGCCACCCAAGGAAGCTCGCCAAAGCCTCAAGGTCCATAGCCTTTATTGGAGTTTCATGATATAGGCGCGATTGGTTTAATCTTTGGCCATGAGATTCCATCTCCAGTTTCCCTCTTCTCCCCAGAGGTCAGGCTGGTATCACGTGGCTCAGAGCCCAACCCTCTGATCGCGGGGTTGGTCTTTGGGACCTGGCCAGTCCCATCCCGTAGTCACCTCGTTGGCATAAACTGTCTCGGGCCCACCATGCATCATCCCATTAGCACAAGTTCAGGTGTGATCTGAGGGGCCCTTCATGCAAAAGAAAGACACACCTGTCCCTTGGGAACTTCTGAGGATGCAGGGGCCACGTCCCGGACACTGGTGATAACTGCCAGCCGCCTTCTGTGTTACAGAAGAGAGGGGATGAAGCGTCACGGAAGTTGGAGCTACTGTCACTGCAAATCTTGCCCCGATTTTATACGCCTGACCAGACCCTCCTCAGCACGTCCCAGTACCTGTCCCCACTGGGGAAGAAAGCACAGGTGTGCACTTTCAAGGCACAGGGCTCATGAGTGAGCTGGCTTTTCCTCCGCAGTCTGGCCTCTCCATATGGCCCCTTAACTGCTGGCCTTCCCCAGGGATATTCATCCAGAACTCTCTTCCCCTGGGGTCTTGCTCATACCAGGGCTCCCATGTCCATCTCTGAGATGACTGCTCCCATGTCTCTCTCTTCCCAGCCTGTGCTCCAGACTTCCGCACACAACTACCCACTGGGCTCTCCTCCTGGCTCTCCACGGGGTCCTCATGGTCAGTGAGCCCCCAAAGAAACTCACTCCCCTTCCTGCCAAATCCATGTCTTTTCCTGGGTTCCTCTCCTAGCAACGGTACCCCCTTCCATCCGACCGTCCAAGCTGGAAGCCTGAGCATCATCCTCATTTCCCCACAGCCCCCCCGGGGACTGCCACCTAAATAGGTCTCCACTGTGTGACCGCTTCCTTCAACATGCAGTCCAGGTGTTGTCATGTGGCATGGCCCCCAAAATCCAGCCTTCCTTGTCCGCGCCCTGGGACAGAGCATGCATGTCTGTGTCCAAAGTCCTTCCTCCCCACTCAGCAAAGCCTCCCAACTGTCTCAGACTTGCCTCCCCCTTGACCACGCCCCCTCCTCCTCTGGCACCTGTTACAGCGCCCAGCGTCTGCAACTTGCTCAGTACATGTGTGTCAAATGAATGAAGGAGCCCATGAATGATGGAAAGGGGAAAAGGTGAGGATGGACAAGAAGTTTGGGGGTCAAATTCCAGAGGAAATAGTCTGGGCCAGATCTGCCAGGCAGTAGGGAGTTACCGAAGGTCTTAGATCAGGGGAATGACGTGATTCAAGGAAGGGCTTCTGGAAGAGCAGAGAGTGAAGGGTGCATGGTAAGATTACGAACCCTCCCAGTACTTTTACGGACAGGGCGGAAGCACGGCTGGCTACTTGGAAACCATTTCCTTTGCTTGGTTCAAGGGCCCTGAGGTCCAATTTCAGGGTGAAAACAGGATATGTGGGAAGAACACTGCAAGGACTTGTCAGGTATGGCGATAGGGGATCAAGCGGGATTATTACGGCAAAGAAACCTCTCCCTGGAGCCTGGGGAGATGATGAACTCAACAATGGCATGAGTGCCTTTTGAAAAGCCCTCCAGAATAGCTGGGATAATTGGGGTTTAGCTTTCTCGACAACAATGAAAAAATACATCATAATCGCCCAGTTTTAAAAGCTTCATCCTTCTTTCACCGGGACGAAATGATCCTGGTAATTCGGAGCTCCGAGAAGCAGGCAGGCCCATTATGTCTCGTTACTGCTTGGCTCCCCCGCTCCCCACATGAGAATCTGACAAGGCACCTCCCGCGCCGGGGCCCTTCTCTCCCTGTTAAATCTTGTAGCAATTAGCAGGCATTTCACGGCCCATTTCTGTCAAATAATGTGACTTGGCAAAACCCAGTGCCCTTGTAACTGTCTGAGGACTGCAAATCATTTTCTGTGTTCCAGATGGAGATTTTGAAATTCGTGGTGGGTGAGTTGCTGGGAACCAACTCCAACGTCCCCGAATCCTGTCCCCTCTCAATCGTAACCTCGGCGTCAGAGAGGGGGAGCGTGGACCCGTTCTGTCCCCATGGGTCCTGACCCCCCTGGCGCATGTGCTCCCCACTCCCCGACCGGAGCTCAGGCTCCCTTGGCTCCATAGCACCTGATGCCTCTAACTGGCTGCTCCTTGGTGCCGTCTGCGGCTGCCAGGCCCCCTGTCAACCTGCTCTGTCCCTCTCCCCGCCTTGCAATGCGGTCCTCCTGGAGGCGTCCTGCCCACCATCTTGGCATGTATTTGCATTCTGCCAACTCCCAAATCTTCATGGCCAGCCCCGCCTCTTTTCCTAACTCTGGATTCACGCGCCCGGCAGCCTGTCTGATCCGCCCACTCGAGCGTCTCATCAGCTCCTCCAAATCAGCCCATTCCAGGGTGGTCCCTTCCCCTGTTCTTTGAACTGGATTATTGCAACCTGATTCCTGTCGGTTTCCTTTCTTCAGGCAACCTCTCCAATCCATCTTGATAAAATCAAGTCTGCTAGCTTTCCCTTCCTCCCAATCCTCCAACAACTCTGCAGATATATCCAGGTCAAGGTCAAAATCCTACAAAACCCGGGGCTCTCATGGCCTTCTACCACCCTCCTCAGCTGAGGCCCCAGCCAGTGAGTCTATTTCAAATTTTGGCTTCACCACAAACAAACCACATGTCCCTGGGACAATCATTGTACCTTTGCATTCTTCAAGCTGCTCACCTGTGTCATGGGGGACCTTAAGAGCACCCTTCCAGAAAGGGGTTGTGAGAGTTGCGTAACCCAGTGCACGGAGCATCCCGCCCGGAAAGGTCTCAGGAAATTCGAATTGGCACTATTCCCAGCTTCCTCACCACTGCAGGGCATTGCTTCCCTCATTCCCGCCTCCATGCCCTGGAGGGGCCCTCGTCCGTGCTGTGGCTGGGTCTCATCACGATCTATGCGATCTATGCGTGAGGGTACAGCTTGTCTGTCTCCCGCCCTGCAGCGTTAAGACCTTGAGACCAGAAATGGGTCTTTACCGGTCTTTACTCGTTTCTCTTAGTGCACCTAGTGCCTGACGCCATCCTTGGAGCTCGGTAGATGAGAAATAGGCATCTATCGATGGGTGTATAAATGGAACGATGGGTGACCCCTGAACAAGTGGGTGGTCATGAGACTCTAACGAAGCAAGTAGGTGTGAGTGCCTAGGGCTTGGTGCTTGGGGCCCAACTGGGCTCGGTCCGCATTGTTTCCCTTCCCCTCCCTTAACAAATCATCCTGGGATGATCGGGAAGGAATTCGGGGAAGGCAGCTGACGCTGAGTTGTTTTGTCATTGTTCTGCCTCAATGTGTGACCTTCATTCAGTCACTTCAGCGACCTGAGCTTGTGTTTGCCCCTCTGTCAACTTGGGAACAGCTCCGGCAACACCCTTGACGTGGCGATGACTCGGCCGTGTGGCACGTGCCCGGCACAGGGTGGGCCCTCGGGTAATGTTCATCTCCTTTCCCCAGGTTAACGGCGGGGACTTGGGCCACCGGAGGATGAACGTTGGGAGGACTTTGCCGCCGTGACCATGGCATAGAAGCACGGGTCAACATGGCCTATTTGGGGAATGACAGTTGGGTGCAAACCTGGGGGCATCCGCAGGGGACCGTGGGGGTCTGATGGGGGCATAGTCGAGCCTCCGGGGAGTGAGATGAGACACCACTTCATGACCCCCCCCCCCCCCGCCCCGGGGTGCCAGGGGCACCACAGGGAGAAATGAAGGACGGTGTCTGTTCTGAAGTCTGACCAAACGTTGTGTGAACAGAGAAACACAGGCTGGTGCTGGCTGCTGGCCACCAGAGGGCACCTCTGGAGCCTAAAGGAAGGGGAACAGAGATGGAAGAAAGAAAGGGAGGAAGAAAATCTAGAAACTTTCTGTTCTAGAGAGTACTTTGATAACTTGGAAATCTCTGGAACTCTCAGAGTTTCACTGGATACAGGAAAGAAAGGAACACAAGGAAAGAAGGAAGGGAAGAGGGAGGGAAGGAAGGATAAAAGGAGGAGGGGAAGGAAAAAAAGAGAAAAGAAAAGAAAGCAAAGGAAAGAAAAGAAGAAAAGAAAGGAAAAGAAACAGGAAGGTAAGAAAAGAAAAGAAAAGAAAAGAAAAAAGAAAAGAAAAGAAAAGAAAAGAAAAGAAAAGAAAAGAAAAAAGGAAGAAGGGCAAGAGAGAACAGGCAGGATCTGGTTCCGGAAACATCATTCTCACCAGGGCAGATACTTGAAATTCTAGCTTGCCTTGATTCCTGGAACCCTGCTTTCAAACTGTTTCTCGAACTTTAGTCTTTTAAGAATGCTAGCTCCTGTGCAGAAGCAGCCTGAAATCTTGGTGTCTTAGCCCCGTGTAAGTTCATCCTTCGATCAGATGAAGCTTCATAGCTGTTGGGGAGCCTCTAGTCCTGTGGCCATTTACAGACCCAGGCAAACCAACGCCCCAGCATCTTCCATGGGCCCAGAGGCTGCCCTGGGTCCATGTAGCCATTTGACCAGGGAGATGAGAGCCTGGGGATCCCCAGTGGGCCTTCAAGGGCCAGTCTGGAAGCACTGTGTGCTTACCCCATCCTTACTTAGTGCGTACGCCTCCTCTTACCTGCAGGGCGGCAGGGAAAAGCAGTCCCAGCTGGAGAGCCACCCCCCTGACAATCCTAAACAAGGGGAAGCGAGCAGGACTCTTTTGCTGGAAACCTCCCGAACCATCAGTCACATAACGCGTTTCTTTTGTCCCCTTAAAAGCGTATCTAAAAAAACGTTTCTTTATTTACTGCTCTAAATGGAAAATCGGGACACCTGGTATACATTAATAGTGAAAGAAAGATAATGAAAACAAAACAAGATGTCCTGATTTAAGCCACTTTCTGCTACCCGAGAAGGGTGCTGAGCTTGAGGCCCGCCTTGTGATACAAAGGGGCGTCAGCAGGGTGTGGGGCCAAAGCAGGCTCCGGGATCTCAACACTGTCGTCATTGCCGTGATCGGGAATAAGTGGAGGTGAAAGTTGGCCTCCCGCTAAAAAGAGTGCCTCTGCGCACTGTCGCATCGTCCAGGCTGCTCTCCCCACACGTCGGGGATGTCGTCGCAAAGGAAGTATGTGGGAGGTCAGCGAAGAATAGAACACTGGGTTGTACTGTTCACCTTCCTCCGTGCTGCTGCTTGTGAAGCGTTCTCTCTCTCTCTCTCTCTCTCTCTCTCTCTCTCTGCCTCCCGGGCTCAGGGAGGAGGGAAGCAAACACGGAGGTGGGTATAGTTAGCTGGAGGTAAGCGTTCCCCAAAATGCTGAAGGAGTATAATCCAAACCTAAGATCCCAAAGAATTGCCCGTCACAAGGAGGCCGGAGCAAAGGAAATTGACTTTGCCAGGAAAGTCTTCACAGACAAGGTGGTTTTCAAGCAGGGTGCCCAGGAGGAGCGATTTCCCTGGGGAAGGAATCCCCGCTAGAATGGTCATGCAGATGCCCAGAACTGGAAGGAGGCTGGAATGATGTGACACTGGGAACAGGGGTGGGGCTTGGGTGAGGCAGGTGAGGCATTTAGGGCACAACATTTAAGGAGACACTAATTTGGGGGGCCACACCGGGGCAGAACCGGCACTCGAGAGTGACTGCTTCCTAACCGTGGTGCTCCGGGGGCCTTTCTTGCTTTGTCTTGAAGAGAGAAACTTGCTACAGTCACAGAACTTCGGATACTCACAGACAAAAAGCAAATGACTATGGAAAGTGACTTTTTTTTTTTTTAATGCTTGTTTATTTATTTTTCAGAGCGGGGAGTGGGGAGGAGCAGAGAGAGAGGGGGACAGAATTCCGAGCAGGCTCTGCACTGTCAGCATAAAGCCCAGCTCGGGGTTTGAACTCACGAACGGTGAGAACATGACTTGAGGCAAAATCAAGAGTTGGACACTTGACTGACTGAGCCACCCAGGCGCCCCTGGAAAGTACTTTAGATAGTGGTAACAACTATGATGGAGGTAGCAGGTTGTTTGTGGAGCAGAGGGGGCACTGGCCAGGCGGGGCAGGCCCAAGACTGAGGAAGGGACTGGGGTCCTTTCTCATTGTGATGGGAGGTCACCTTGGGCGGTGACATTATTTGATTTCCAGTGGCAGAGAGCACTCTGGATGCCATATAAAAAATGGACAGAAGTGGGCCAGTGTGGTAGGCAGGAGACCATTGAGGAAGCCATTATCATTGTTCAGGCAAGAGAGGATGATGGGAAAGGCCGAGGTGGTGGCTGTGGAGATGGGAGGCAGTGGCAGATTTGGGGACTATTGTTGAGAGAGAGCCGATGGGCCCTGCTCAGGGAGTAGACTTGAAGTCACGAAAGGCCTCCAGGTACTTGAAGAAAGGAGCTTTCAGTGCCCCGGCCCAGAATGGAACTTCAAAAATATATAAGTTTCTAGTATTTGCTGATTTTCCCCTAGTTTGCCATCTGCCTTCTGGTTGATGAAACCGAGGTGAGGCCTTTGCCAACTGTCCAAGGTGGTGTCTCCTGTCATAGACTAGGGAGCCATCTTGGATCAGGACCTCCGAGGGGGCCGAGGCGGCTAGGGATGAAGAGATTCAGGGTGTTCCTGAAGCTTCAAGGGGATGGAAGGGTCTACTGACAGCCCTTTATTAATGAGAAATGTCCTCACATGAAAGCGAGAGACACGGGGTTGGAAGTACATTAAGCTTCGCGATCTCAAAGCTGGGTCTATCCCGCCGAGGGTGGGAGAGAGGCGGGGACTCCATTTCCTCTGAGGGCCAGGGCTCTGTGAAGGGTGGAGGTAAAAAGCCCGAGAAAGAAAACCAAAATAGCCTCCTCAGAGCTGTATCTTCAAACAGCATATGGGCCCGGCAGGAAATGTCAGCCCCAAGTGGAGTGGACAGGGGTTCCAACAAGGGGGCACTGTTGTGTGGCTTTAGGGCAGTTCCTTGATCCATGGGCCTGGCTTTCCTGCAGCAGTGTGGCAGGGTCAGGGTGGGAGCCTGCCTCCCCCGCCCCTACTAGGATAAGTAAACAAGAAGGCAAGGACAGAGGCCAAGGGCATTAAATCCCAATTATCTACTCGTCCTAAATACTTCCTGTGAGAACAATTTGTCATTGACATAGTTAATTAGACTCTTGACCAATATTTTCCAGATGTGGGGATTTTTGCTAAAACCCCAAGCACAGATGTTTTCCATATTTAATAAGACAGCTGAGGCAAACCCTTAAAAAAAAAAAGGGAACAGCAGGAGCCATACAGGCTATGGCCTCACAGCTTAGCGGCGCAAGAAAGAAAATCCATTGGCCTCGGAATGTTCCGGAAGAAATAGGCATCAGTCTCAGAGACAAAGCGTCACTGAGGGGGTGTCCGCTGTGGCCGAGGCCCTGGGCTCCCGCCTCCGCTAACCTTGGAGCAGCCTCGAGGTGGACAGGACCTTGGGTCTATCTGACGTATGTGGGCGACTAAGGAGGGAGGCTGTAAGAGCAGAGTCAGGATTTGAGCCATGGCCCTGCGTTCGCCTTCTGCATTCTTGAGTGCAAGAAAGTCACGAATAATGAGCGTGATACCCCAGGGCTCTTAACTTTGGCAAACAGGGCTCCCCCAGTTCAGAGTGTTTCCCCACGGCTATGAGGCGAGGAAACCCCTCAAACCCGGGAGTTCAAGAGGCCAGTGGCGCTGCTCTTGGACGGCCTAAGAGGGAGCGCCCCAGGCATTTCGGTCTCATCCTGGCCCTGCGTCGCCATCATTGCCACAATTCTGCCTTGATCTGCTTCGTGCTTGGATGTATACAGAGCCTCCAACCAACCTCCCTGCTCCTGTGTTTCCTCCTTGTCAGTCCTCCCCCCGGGGCCGAGAGGGATGTGGACAAAGCCCAAACTGTGTCATCTCATCCTGTGCAGGAAGCCTTTCGGTAACTCCCCATGGCCCCCCGGGACAAGGTCCAGCTTCTCGGCTAGGCATCGAGGCCTTCCAGTATCCAGCCTGCTGAACATCACCGGCCTCCTGCTTTCTCCCCGCCTGCCCTGCAGTCCTGCCCACACCTGACAAGGAGCCAGAGGCCGCCACGCTCCCCCTGGTGTGTCCATTGCCCTTGCCTCTGTCTCTGCTCGGGTGCTTCCCCTTGCCTGGAACCCTGGCCCCACGTAGACCCTATCCTGTCTTCCATCCCTCTGCTGTATCTTGCTCATATGTCTATTACGGCATCCAAACCCGGACTCGTTCACCAGCCCGTCACCCACTGAGTGGCCCAGCTCACTAGGTGAGGACTATCACGTTCGCTTCTTATTCCCAGTGAGCCTCCGGAAGCCGAACTCGATGGTAGTCACACGTTTGCTGACTGAACGAATGACACCATTGGGTGGACACTCACCACTCTCCCAGATGAGGAAGGAGGCCCCTAGGGCAGGGCAGGGATGGAAAACTCAAATGCCCACAGGGGCCAGGTGGGATCCGGAATGCCCACCGGGCCGAGGAGGAGACCGAGGTCCCCAAAGAGCTGGTGTGCATCTGGGGCCCACTGTCGCTCGGCTGGGGCCAGTGCTTGTCCTGTGCAAAGTGTCACTTGTGGGTGGTTGGATCTTCTGGATTGTTATCAAAAAGCAAGCAGGCCGGGGGCGCCTGGGTGGCTCAGTCGGTCGGGTATCCGACTTCGGCTCAGGTCACGATCTCGCGGTCTGTGGGTTCGAGCCCCGCGTCGGGCTCTGTGCTGACAGCTCAGAGCCTGGAGCCTGTTTCAGATTCTGTGTCTCCATCTCTCTCTCTGCCCCTCCCCTGCTCACGCTCTGTCTCTGTCTCAAAAATAAATCAACATTAAAAAAATTTGAAAAAACAAACAAGCGGGACAATTGTACTTGTCGACTGGTGGGAATGACTTGCAGCGTTTGATTCAGTGCAAGCAGCTGTCATAGGGACCGTGAGAGAGGGGACTCAGTCATGCTCTCTTTTTCCTGCCGGATCAAAAATATTCCCTAGGGGACACTCAAAATAAACACTTCACTGGAGAAGTTTATTGCTGGTTAACGTTGTTAGTCTTATCTCTTCACCAAATAAAGGTCACCTTCGCGCTCCCCATGCCTCATAAGGTTGGCAAACTAAGTGTGTGCGTTTAGGTTTCAATTTTAAGACCGGAGTTATAGGGGAGCCTGGGTGGGCTCAGCCAGCTGGGCGGCTAACGCTTGATTTTGGCTCGGGTCATGTTCCCGGGGTCGTGGGATCAAGCCTCGCGTCGGACTCAGGACTGAGCGTGGAACCTGCTTGGGGTTCTCCGTCTCTCTCCCTCTGCCCCTCCCCCACACCCAGTGCTCTCTAAATAAATAACCAGAATTATAGCACCTAGTTCTATTGAATGAGACTATTGCTAGGTCCTGGCCAATAGCCATCACCACACTCCTCGGCTGTGCTGAGGCCAAAATGAATTCTCTTAAAAGGAAACCTTGTAAATAATAGACGCAAAGACACAAGTTCCACGGGGACAAAACGCCAAGTCAAGGAAGGAAGAGTGAGCCGAGCCAAAGGCCCAGAGATGCCATTAAGTCTGACTCAGTGAGTGGTTCCAGAAAGACAGGAGCGACGAGGCGTGTGTGGCTTAGCCACCGCAGGCTCCCGGAGCCACGGGGGTAAGGGGGCCCTATTTCTGACGCTCACCTGAGGTGCAATCTCCACCACAGGGCTATCCACCCTCTCCCGAGCACCGTCCCCACTCCAAAATAGTGAAAAGGAGAAGTTAACGCTGAGTACCAGTGTCTCTTGACCCTGACTCGCGAGCCGCAGAAGAAAAGCCTGATTTCATCCAGACCAGAGACAAATAACTTGGTCAAAACAAATCGGTTGGGCACAAAAACAAACGAGCTAAAACCGAACACCCGCTTTCCGTGCGGTGATTGCCTGTTCATGGACCCTCCCCCAGCTGGGCTACCTGTTGGAAGTTTCCAGATTTCCCAGGAACAGGCGGGTAAGCAGCCAGGTGAATGGCTCAGAACTTGCACAATCAGGGGCTCCTGGGTGGCTCGGTCGGTCTCAGGTCACGGTCTCGTGGTTGGTGAGTTTGAGCCCCGCGTCGGGCTCTGTGCTGACAGCTCAGAGCCTGGAGCCTGCTTTGGATTCTGGGTCTCCCTCTCTCTCTGCCCCTCCCCTGCTTATGCTCTGTCTCTCTCTCCGTCAAAAACAAATAAACATTAAAAAAAAATGTTTTTCAAAAGAACTTGAACCATCAGAGACTTTCTTTGATCTCTACTCTCTTGTTCCTCTGCTACCTTCTTCTCTGACTACGTTTCTGCCCCTTCAGCCTCGGGCACCTGCGCACGATGCCGGATTGCGAGGGACGGGAGAATAAGGAAAAGAAAGAGGAAAGCTGACTGCTTTGTGAGGTTACAAGCAAGAGCCCCGCAAATGACAGCCCACGCTCTGACAACTGATTTTGTGGCTCTGAGCAAATGACTCCATTGAGTTAGGGTCTGTCATTTATTTGGGCAGAAATCTTTGGATATCATTCTGAAAACGCAGTAGCTGTCAATATACCGCACTGGTCGGGACTAAAGCACTGTTCCAGTGGATCACAGAAAAAATGGGGCTGGTGGGAACCGGGCAGTAAACCGGCCTCCTTGCTTCCTGCCACTGAGGGGTTGAAAGTCTTGACTCGGGTCACACAGCCGTGGGTGACCAGAACTGGAGCTGGAACCAGGTTCTCTCCCTAGCGCAAAGCTTGTTACCCTTCATGTACTGACTCTTGGCTATGTAGACCCGTCCACCCTCTCTTAGACTCAGCAGAAAAGCAAAGTAGCATGTGATGCATATAATCTGGAACAGAAGACGAGGCACCTGTCCCCGAAATGAAATGACGGTAATAGTGAAGCACGCCCTAGGTGTGTGTGTGTGCATGTGTGTGTGTGCATGTGCTCATGTGCGCGTTTGCATGTGCGTGTATGTGCATCTAGAATAAATTCCTAGAAGTGGGACAGCTGGATTTCGAAGGTTGAGTTTTCTACCTTTTGGCAAATCGCCTGTGGAAGAAATGATACCAATCTACACCCCACTCCAAGAGTTGTCTGTTTCCCCGGAGAATATACATGAGGCCAATGAGGAGTATCTCCACAGAGAAGGCGAAACATCCCTCCGTGTTTCTGTCAAAACGAGACTCTGTGAAAGGTCGGGTAGGCCTCCTCCACGTTCAAGAGCACGAAGGGCAATGAAGGGAACATGCACTTGGCATCTTCCCTCCTTGGAAAAGCCTACATCTCCGTAGGTGCCATTGATCACTCTGTCAAAACAAGAACCTGCCTCTCCTCTGATACAGCTGAGTTTCTGTACGGAGTCATCGAGTCCCCATGGAAACCCCAACCCCGCTGACCCCAGAGAGAAACGCTATTACCCACAGCGCTGAAGGCAGATTAATGTAGAATTACGATAATGAAAGGCATTATCAGCATAATTGTAGGTCCCTGGGGCTTAAATTCATATTTTTTTCCTGCTTAATCTCCCATGATTTGCACATTTTCATCCTTTGAATGGAGCCTTCAATAGAGACACAGATCACTGTGGCATAAAAGAATTCTGTTGTCCTTTCCGGTATCAGATAGGCAAGCATGACTGAGACAGTCACCACCCCCAAACCCAAAACTCCCGGATGAATACTTACATTCTCACGAGAGCCAAGCAATGGCTTCTCGCTCAACACCTGATCGATCACGTGGCAACCGAACGAAATTATCTTTTAAAAGAATTGCTTCGTAGCCCAGTCTCATCCGGTCCTATTCAATGTCAAAATGCCTCATGAAAGGTATGGGTCTTACCTAATCAGAAATACTGAGAGGCCTCTACAATGTCAATTCCTCCTAAATACTACAAAAACCTCTAGATGATGGAATGGTTTTAGACGTGGGTATTGACCCCACAGGGATCTTTAACACGCAGCTATTTATTTATTAAGATGGAACTATTCGACATTCTCAGTTCTCGTTCTTTCCCTGAAGAAGACCCGTCCCATGGATGCATGGATTTTTTTTTTTTTTTTAAAGAAAAAAATTTAACTTGCTCTGATGCAGCCTGTGTTACCATGGATATCCTCACCAGCTTGTCCTGGGATTTCCTTATGATATGTGCTCATTTTTAAAACTTCTGTACAGCCATGCCACTCAGGAGGCTGGTGAATCTGGTGCAGACTGACGGTCAGATGGCACCAAGAGGGGGTGTAATGTACGATGTGCAGTGTTTAATATGGTTCAAAGTCATGGGCTTAAGAGTTGACAGTGGGCTCATGTCCCATTCGTTTTTGACTCGGCACGAACTGCATAACCTTAGATTCCTAATCCCTCTGCATGCCTCAAATCCAAAGGATTGTATAGCAACAGCCCCCAGAAAGGTCTTCTATCCCTGCATCAGAAACATAGTGGCCTGGAATAAGCATCATTGACACCCTCTGTGCTTTCTATAGATCAGGAATTTGGGAGCAGTTCCGTTCAACAGTTCAGGCTTGGAGACCCTCGGGACGTTACTGTCTGATGGTCACTAGAATGGGGGGCATGTCAGAGGCTTCTTTTCCCACATATCTGGAGCTTGGAGCCTAGAACCTGGAGCCCGGGCTGGGAAAACTCAATAGCTTCTAGGCTGGCCCAGCTTCCCTGTGACTGAGAAAAGCTGAAGTGAATGAGTTTATTTGGATTTGACCAGATGGTATTTTCTGATATCATGACAAATAGACCCTTGATACAGAAGTTAAACATATTTATAGGGGAAAAAATAGTACAGTTTCTTGCACACAGTTGTTGTTTTTTTTTAATCTTAGAAATATCACATACACTTGGAGACAGGGGACCTCGATTTAATGTTTGAATAATCTTGAGTAAGTGGCTTAATATGATTATATCTCAATGTCTGTAATCTAGGGAGACCGGACTAGAGTGGGGCTTTGTGGGTCATTCAAGAGACATAATTGACACAAAAATGTTTTTCGGAAGTGGAACGTGTTGCGAGCACGTGAGGGGGCGGTACGCAGCCCCTCCTGCATCCCTCCCACCTGTGGCTCACCACCTGCAGGCTGTCGATGCACGAACTGGATAAATTGGTTGGCTTCATCTACACTGAGAATTGACCATGGAACCACACTTGTTGGAAGTAAATACGAGTTGTTGGGAAGTAGGAAGGCACCATCTTGCCTCTGGGCTCTGTTCCAGCAGAACCCCAAAGGATGAGGTACAAAGTATGACCTGTGGTGAGGTGTGGTACATAGGAAAAGGTAGACATGATTTTGCCGGGTTACGTGGATGGACACCTGAGGAACGCGTGTGGGATTTGAGGGTGTAGGGTCAAAGGGGAAGGAATATGAAGTCGGATCCTGTTGACTGATAATGGCCCACTGGACAGAGATCGCCAATTCAGTGTTTTAAGTCAAGGGGCTGGGAATGGCTATAACGGTTTACTTGCTTGGTTGACCGAAATATGAACCTGATGATAGTCCAGCCTAAATGAAGTTGAGGGTGGTAGAACTTCCTTGCTTTTCTACAGAGGCGGTTATCCGAAAGCTTAGGGAGCCTGGAATCCTAGAGTGAATGTATCATCTGGTGATATCATAAGCCATCATTGGCTCTTCCTGTCAATTCCACTCACTATCGCTCTTGGGTTAAACAATGACTGCTCCCCAGAGAAAAGGTTTTAAGAAATTTGGATTCTTTATGCTCCCTTCCAAACTCCAAATCTCTGGATGCTTTCTCTCCCTTCTGCCCTGAGCTTATTTTTTTTGAAGCAATTTCCTTTTCCTGTTGTTTCTTAGTCCAAGACACCTGGGCAGTCTTCACTTGATAAAACCGAAGTTAATTAAGTCCTCTGTTGCCCTCTGACCATCTACCTATTTGAGAAACAGCAGAGAAAGCTGCCTTTTCAGACAGGATCGTTTCTCTCCAGAGACTCTACACATGCATGGCCAGGAGGGTTGTCAGGGAAATCTCCTCCTCGTACTTTTCAACAAAGCCTGACAAACATCTTTCTGTATGTATGTAAACGGGCTTGAAAACTTAGTTTTTTAAGGCGACAGCCTTAAATGACATTTTTGTTTGTGGAGCCAGAGTTAAGTGGACTCCGCATGTAACTCTTAGCCCTGGCATTTTGAGGGGGTTCCGTTTTTCAGCTCTCGGATCCACCAACAAAATCATCTGTTCAAACACCGTAACTCTGATATTTCAGCTCTCGGCAATGTCCGAATTACATTGACATGGCCTCTCCATTCAGCTGCCCAGGCTCGACATCCCTGAAGCGTTTCTGATTTCTTCGTTTTCCCTCCCACCCAGATTTTATTTTCAAATTCTGGTGGTTCTGCCAGGGAAACATCTTCCCTTACTCCTGCTTTCTCCGCCTTTTTAAAAACAAATATTCACCGAACACCTTTAATGGAAAAAGATCTTTCCCGTACGTGCTTTTTCACCCATCCTACTGCCAGGACTTCAGGTCAAATGCACACAAGGGCCACGCAAGTGCCAGAATGAGAGACTTGGATGATGGGTGGCGATGGGCTCTGGCTGACTTGCTGGACGGGCTGCTGGATCATGTCGCCTGATGTTCCACTTTTTAAAGGGAACCCAGAATATATCACCTACCACATCCCACTGTCATCATTTCTTTATGAGCCCAACTTTCCCATCAGTCTGTGATCTGCTCCTGGGCGGGAATTTGTCTTGTCCCTCTAAGTATCCTTGTAATCTGACATAGGGCTTGGTACGTAGTATGATCTATTAGACACTTAGATAATCCTTCTAGTACACTGGCCTCTTAGTGTGTTACCAACTCATTACTCATGGTTTTGTCCCCTGTGCCACCTCCTGCTGGCTCCCACAGTCATACCCTGTCATCACCAGTATCTATGACATCCCTCCATTCACTTCCTGCCCCTCTCAAGCAGCCATGAGGGATGCCGGATGATCTCTGTATCTTTCCTACGTCTGTTTACTATCCTGCTCTCCCAGATACCTGTGTCACACTTTCCCCTCATTCTTCAAGTCTCTAACACTGCTTCCTCATCAGAAAAGGTCTTGACTCTTATTTTGTTGGGAAAATTGAAGCAATATGAAGAAAACTACCGGCATCCACTATCACATGTGTTGAACTATGTGAATCTGTGCCTATCTTATCTTCTATCTATCTATCTATCTATCTATCTACTTTATGTCTGCCTGTCTACCATCCATTTGTTCGTCATCCATCTATCTATCCATCCACCCATCCATCCATCCATCATCCACTCATCCATCATCTACCCATCCATCCATCCATCCATCTTCTTTCCTCCTGGTGCAAGAGATGAACTGTGTTCTCTTTTATCCCTAGCATTCCCTTGATATCTACACTAGATCTCCTCTCTGCTATTCAAAGACATTTCTCCAGCCTCCACTCCTTCCTCACTGCATCACCAAAGTTTCCCTTCTCCCTGGATCAATCCCATCCACATACAAACACACTTCTATTTCTCTCATACTAAAATAAAACTCTCTCACCACTCCCCACCAGCTTTTGTTCCATTTTTTCTGCTTCCCTTCAGAGCAAAACTCATCAAAAGAAGTGTCTACACTCACAGTTTCCATTGTTTCCTTGCCTATTCTTTCTTCAGCCTGCTCCCACTAGATTTTCCTCCCCAGGAGTCCACTTAAACTGCAGCTGCCATTTTGAGAAATCCAACTTTTATCTTCCTTGACTTATCAGTAGGGTGACTGTGTAATTTATCTTCCAAACCAATACTTTTAAAAGCAAAAGAGAGCGCTATCAATAATTTCTTTGAAAGAACACGTATAAACTGGGGCCACCCGGGAAAACCCTAATATGAATCTATTGGTTTATTGTAATGTTCATTGTACCCCCCCTAACAAGAGAATAAGTCACTTAGAGCCCGAGATTTTTATCTGCCTTTTCACTCTGTATTTCCAGAGTCCAGAAGAGTGCTTGGCTGTTGAGTATTAGGTATTTGACTATTCAGAGAGTATATAGCAGGCTCTTAACAGCAGTCAAGTGATCAGTGGTTGAGTACCCCACAATTTACTCTTGTCATGGTCTTCAGCACTAGAGATAGACCGATGTGGACTCATTCTACATTTATGATCCACTGAATGGAGTTTCTCTCTGGATTGGAGCAGAAGCCCTGAAGACACTTCACCTGTGACTTCTGTTCCAACTCTTTATCTCATTGCAGCCCTTTGGCCCAGTTGCTTGAGCAAGCTTCAGGGACCTCTAGCCTAACAGCGACCTGTATGCTCTTTGCACCCGGGTTAGAAGCAGAATCTCAGACGCCACCAAGAGAGGAACACTTCCCCATCAGGCCACGGAGCCCTCTGGTCTTGCTGATGACTCAGAAATCTCACTTTGTCCTTGACGTCATTTTCGCTGGGTTCAGAGGAAAGGTAACTAACTGTAAGAGATCAGCAACAATTGCCCTCCTCCAGAGAAAGGATGTTAGCTGCCGGGGCTTGTTCGGTGTTCTTTTTAAGCTTATTTTTAACTCTGAGCAGAACCTACTTATCCCTTCTTGTATGAGATGAAGTCATACCAACTTAATGTCACCCAACCAGAAGCTTTTTCCCACTTCAGTAGAAAATCCACCTTCATCATCGTTGGTTCCCTCTCCTTATCCTGACATACACACAAATCTGTATATGCAAAAATATGCACACAGATGTGTCTATGCAAAATCTATATATTATAATATATATACACACACACATATTTCAATTTACTTGCCATAAACGAGGAGTACCCGTTTTCTTCCCTTGGTATCAAAAGCAAAAGGTCACAATTTTGCCAATCTAATGCTTCTCAAGGAATCAGTATGGGACAAAGATTCTTAAGGAACCGTTGGATAAACACGTGGCCTGACGAGTAAGCGGCGCCACTCTCATCCCCACCCCTCCTACGGGGGTCAGTGGGGGGGGGGGGCACCGCAGCTTTGCTTTGTTGGCGGGGTGCAGGTCAGCAGGTGGACAGTTGCTGCACAGAAGCAGGGAAGGGTTCGAGAGCCGGGAAGTGGCAGGTGAGCCAGGGAGAGCCCCTCCGGGGGTTTGGGGGAGGAGCCATGCAAATGAGGATTCGTGGGAAGTCTTCCGTGGGGTACATTATCTTATCTGTCTCCACTAGGAAGCCTACGGTGATGTCTGGAGGCAAGTGGATTCCGTCTGGGGAATACAAAGAAGGTTTAGTTCTTATCAAAGTCTGTCCAGGGGACAGCAGCTATCTTGACTGTCCATCGTCCAACGCTTCACCTCTCCTCCGTGGCCAGAGACTGTAGTCACGGGGCAGGAACCGAGGGAGACACGCGGGAGGGATGTGGAAGTTGCACGTTGAGGCGCTTGTTGCAAAAGGGAAAAGAGCTGGGGATGAGGGATGGTGGACAGGAAACATTCTTGGGGAGCCTCAATGCAGCATCTTCCCGTCTGTGTCCTCAGATCCCCGGACAAGCTTAGCTGTGCTGGGTTTCGGCCCCTTGAGGCCCAAACACCCTCTACATGCCAGGCAACAGCCAGGAGCTGAGGATACGATACCAACGTGAACATCCAGACAAGGAGTGTTTCCGCTTCCCTATCCGTCAATGTCACTTAGAGCTGTTAAGTGGCCTTAGCGTCTTTGCCGGTGTCATTGCTCTCATGGCCATCGTCATAGCCTCTAGTTACGGCGTACTCTGTGCCACGTGCTGCCCACGTGACCTCCTGTAATGGGTAGGGAAACTGAGGCTCAGCGTGAATAACGTGCCAAGGGGGTTCTGCTGGTAACTGCTGGAGAAGAGTGGACCCACGACTCAAACTGAGCCCTTCTTACTTGGAGCAACGTGTCCCTCCTTGACAACACGCCCAGGGCTGCAGAAGTGGCTGCTGTGTACCCAGGGGCCCTAAGTAAGAAACTTGGCGAACAGGCTTAGGAGCACCGTTCCCACAACAGACCTAGAGGTGGGTATGTTTATAATCCCCAGCTTCTCTTCTACTGCCCAGAGCTCTCTTCCCGAGGCTATTCTAAAGACTGGATCCTTCTTACTCTTTAGATCTTAACTTAAAGGCACCGTCTTGGAGAGAACTTTCCAGAACGTCTTATTTGAAGCAAGAACTCCATAGTAGCTTCTATCCAGCCCCATTGATTTCTTCTGTAGCACCAGCAACAATGATTTCGTTTGTACTCGTCTCCTTGTTTGGCGACTGTAAGTCCTTGGAAGGCAGAGATCTTGTCTGTTATTCCCTCCAAAGTATCCCCAGTGTCCACCGTAGTGCCTGACATGTAATAGAAACTTCATGAGTAAAAAGACCCAGAGTGGTTGAGTAACCTGCCAAAGGCCACACAGCTGGTAAGAGGCCGACCTGGAGTCCAACCCAGGTTCATGGACGCCAGAGGCTGGGTGTTTATTCGGTGCGCTGGATGGTTTAGCACAGTTAGGAGTGCACGTTGAGTACGTACATAATCCCCACTGAGCTCATTAATTTTATTTGTTAAGGCCCATCTCTCCTGCCCCACGCCTGGCCAGGATCAAAAAGCATGAATTAGGTTTACAACTGTCTCACTTAGAAAAGCCACTTGGATTTAGGGCAACGATGAGTCATTATGCCACTGAGTTTCACTAAATTAACCGGTACGAGCCCTGTCTCCCAGGGCACTGTGTTGAAAGGTTGGAGCTTTTATCCCAGGGCACTTAGGTAGATAAAGGGATAATACAGGCTTAACTAGTCATGAGGGGCACAGAAGGCTGATTACACCAGCCACAAAAGATACACTTCACTGGGAGGAAAAACACTATAACCATCTCAGCACTAATATGCACAAGTTCAACAATTTCTTTTATTGTCACTGTAAACACAGCGTATACATATTAGAGGCGGTTGGGATTTTTAGAAAAGTCTTGCACAATGCTGACAGCGCCGTTTTCATTGCCGGGCTCCCTCCTCCTCAAAGGCACACGAATGTTGATCGGAGCGAACACTCCATGTTGTATCCTATGTAGCTTACTCAGTACCACTTCATCGTAAATATGCCTCTTTGTTTTTACATATTCCTCACAATTACCATTTTTTGTTGACTACATAGTGTTACTTATTTATTTTAAAATGTTTATTTATTTTTGAGGCAGAGACCACGAGTGGGGAAGAGGCAAAGAGCGAGGGGGACGGAGGATTCGAAGCAGGCTCAGCGCTGACAGCGGTGAGCCCGATGAGGAGCTCGAACTCAGGAACCATGAGATCATGACCTGGGCTGAAGTCGGATGCTCGCCCGACTGAGCCACCCAGGGGCCCCATAATGTTACTCATTTATCATAGTTATTTATCACAGTTTATTTAACCAAGCCACGGCAGGTGGCTACTTGTATAGTTTTCAAGTTATCCATGCTGATTATGCTGTAACTAGCATCCTCAAATATTTACTATTTTACTTGGGGGGGTTATTTTCCCCTTAGTTAAGACCTCCCAATTTTTCCCTACTAAGCAAAAGGAAAGGAACGTTTTATACTCTGGAGGGGGACTGCCAAATGGCTTCCAAAAAGTCACACTACTTTTTACATTCATTAAGCATTTAGCATCCGCTAGGCACGAATGAGGAAGGTCCACCATAACATCACCAGCACTGGCCATCATTTTAAGAATTGCTTCTGGGTTAATTTAATTTTTTTTTTTTTTTAACGTTTATTTATTTTTGAGACAGAGAGAGACAGAGCATGAACAGGGGAGGGGCAGAGAGAGAGGGAGACACAGAATCGGAAACAGGCTGCAGGCTCTGAGCAGTCAGCACAGAGCCCGACGCGGGGCTCGAACTCACGGACCGCGAGATCATGACCTGAGCTGAAGTCAGGCGCTTAGCCGACTGAGCCACCCAGGCGCCCCTGGGTTAATTTAATAGAGTAAAATGTTAACTCAAATGTCTTCAGTTTCATCTCATTGAATAACAGTGTGGTTAAATAGCGTTCATGTTTGTCTTACAGTCGTGTTGCATGTGCTATGACATATCATAGTGCGAGGAGAATTTTTTTAATTAACATGTAGTTGACCTACTATATATTATATTATATCTACTATACTATACTAATATTATATTAGTTTCACGTGTACAACATAGTGATTAGACAATTATATACATTCTGCAATGCCTCCCATGATAAGTCTAGTTACCCTCTGCCATCACGCCATGTGAGTGCAACGTTATTTACTGTATTACCTATGTTGTACGTTTCACCCCTTATTTATTTTACACTTGGAAGTTTATGCCTGTTAATCTGCTAGGAGAATTTTTTTTAATTTTTTTTTTTAATGTTTATTTATTTTTGAGACAGAGAATGAATGGGGGAGGGGCAGAGAGAGAGGGAGACACAGAATCGGAAGCAGGCTCCAGGCTCTGAGCCATCAGCCCAGAGCCCGACGCGGAGCTCGAACTCATGAACCGTGAGATCGTGACCTGAGCTGAAGTCGGACGCTCAACAGACTGAGCCACCCAGGCGCCCCTAGGAGAATTTTTTTAACCATAAATACTATAGCTATTTAATAACATGCTTTTTTTTTTTTTAATGTTTGTTTATTTTAGGGAGAGACAGAGCGTGAGCGGGGGAGGTTCAGAGAGAGAGGGAGGCACAGAATCCCAAGCAGGGTCCAGGCTCCGAGCTGTCAGCACAGAGCCGGGCTCGGGACTCGAACTCACGAGCCGTGAGATCGTGACCTGAGCCGAAGTCGGACGCTCAACCGACTGAGCCCCCCAGGTACCCCTAATAATACACTTTTAACAAAGTGGGCTGGCCCTCTATCAGCTGGATAGGTCCTGGGAATGATGTCAGCCACATAAGGTAATTAGAGAGGTTTGCTTTGATAAGTTTGCCTGAAAAAAGAAAAAACAAAAAAACAAAACCAAAACCTGGGTAATAAAGAAAATGGAAACATGCTTACGGCTCTTCCTTCACATCATCATGTCATGGCTTAATAAAAGCTGGTTTGCTTGTGAGGACACAACTGGGCTGATGAGGCTGAGCAAGTTCAGCTCTCCGTCCAAGTTCACTGAGTCAGCGGGACGCCAGGTGGGAAGGATACATTCCTGGCTGGGAGAGCTGAAGATTCTTCCCTTCTTAATGCTCACCGCCAAGGTCAGCCTGCCGCGTGCTGGCTTCCTTTGTGTAGCGGAGCTTCCTGAGAGTCCACACCCGTGGAAGGGCGCCCCCGCCCCGGACCGGCGCCCCCCTTCTCAGCCTCAAGCCTCTGGTGATCCCCCTCTTTCTCCCACCAGCAGGACCTGGGTGGAACTGATCGTTCAAACTAAGACAATCAGATGCCGTGTTTTGCCTCAGCTTCCCAAAGCAAGTCATGGTGGGGTCGAGGCCTGGTCTGGGAGGAAAGCTGGAGTCGAGGCAGCAGAATCCAGGTGTGTGTCGGGAGTGAGTGACAGGCTTGACATGGGAATCAGGATCGTGCTGGGGGGAGGGGGGAGCCTGGGGCACGGGCCCAGATGGGAAATGCGGCAGGGGTGGGGTTCATCTGTTGGGGACCGTGGGCCTGCTTCCAGAGAGGCCACTGGGAAGAACCAAACCCACCTGGCTCTCGGGCACATGTGTGACCCGGCTTTAGTGGGATCCACCCACAGCAGAGTGGGTACAACTGGGTGCTAAAAGCATGTGCCCTGAGTCAGCTGAGAATCCAGGCTCCCCGGCTTGCTAGGATTTTCTCGTGAAACTGCTTACGCGATGTCTGACACATGGCAAGTGCTTGATAAATATTAGCTACGAGCTGCAGACATTAGCATGCTTATTTCTACTTACGGCAGTGTGACCAGGCCTGTTCTAGGCCCTGCACGGGGATAAGAGGAAGCAAACACATGTTGGCCGAATGCAGGATTTCATATACATCCAGCGTGACGTGTGTGTTTCACTGAAATAACCGTCCTTGGAAGAGGCAGCGGGCAGCTGGGAAGGCTGCTCGAGCCTTGTGGAAATTCATCCAGGCCTTTCTAGGCCTTTATGAAGAGTAAAGGCATGGAAGCTTCAGATAAGGGGTTCAGCAGGGGCAAGGTTGTGCAGGCGGGGTGAGCATTCAGTACCTGGGCTAGTTGGACCCCCAATCTGTGATACCGTATTTAGATACAACATAACGTGTGTGATTGCGGACGTGCATGTGCGTGCATGTAAATGTCCTCACAAGGGCAGACAGATACGTGCTAAACTATCCGTAGAGGTTGCTTGGGAAGCAGCGAGTGAGAATTCAGAACACTGTTGATGTTTCACTCGGTATAAAATTTATTTCTGTATTGTTAGAGTATTTTGCAAGGAGAGAGTATCACGCGTTATCAGCAAGGGGGGGCAGTTGGGGAGGCCCTGCCGAGTCCTGGTTTCACAGTGAGTGTGGGAGGGACCTTGCTCCTGCCTTCTGGCCGTGCTGGCCTCCTTCCTGATTCTCCTCAAATGACCTTTGCATTTGCTGTTTCCTCTGCCTGGAATTCTGGTCCCCCTCTGCTCTTTCCAGCCCGCCCCCTTCTCATCGCTCCCATCGCTCCCATCTCAGCCCAAATATTTCCTTCCCAGAGAGCCCTCCCAAGCCCTTTGGTCACCCATCACTGCCATCACACCTCCCTGTTCTAGAGCCTTCGTTGCCCAAAGTGGCTACCTTCAAATCACCTTGTTTACTTAGGAATTTTCTTACGTGGGTGTTGTTTCCCACTGTCACCTCAGTAAGTATGTCTTAAATGCATGAATTTAGGAGAAACTCAAAGAGGAAATGACTCCCTGGATTCCTGGCTCATCAGCTAACCAGAATCTGAGCAGCAAAAATGCAAAGCCAAAAGTAGACGGAAGAACTCTAAACCCAAGACCGTTTTCTTGGGTTACTGCTCAGCTTCTAAGATTTATTCCAGAACTCCATATACGTGAGGTAGTCATGACTCTTGTCAATAATGTTGACCTTCGTCTCTGATTAGATAAACAGAAGAGCCTCCAACACTGTCGTTGCGTGTATTTATCGCTGGGGCCTGCATGGCCTCAATTACTGTGCTTCTCAGTAACTGAAGACGGTGCCTTCATTGACCAAACCAGACCTTGTGCCTCCTCTCCTGGCCAAGGCCAGCTCGGGCCTTCAAGGGAAGAAAGAGATGACATTATCTTTGCTCAGAAACATGCTCATTGTCCTGGCTAGGTCATAGTCTTGCCTTGACTTTAAAATCAGACGTTCACCCTTGACCTTCTCAACTGTCTGAGCCCCGCTGAGCCGGTGATGGCTTTGACCGGTGCTCGCCAGCTTTGTGGAAACTTTCGGGACGAAGCAGGCACGTGTCAGTGGGTAGAAGGCAACAGGACAGCAGCTAGCTACTGTTTTAGCTGAGAAAAACGAATTCGACCATGCCACGTGCTGGAGAAACTGGGTTTTAAGGACTTTGACTCTCTAATCAATGCTTTGGGCAGCCTAAAGAAATTAACCGGATTTGAATAATAATAACATTAATAACGCATATTTACTGAGTGTGGCAGGCAGAATAATGGCTGCCCGAAGAGGTCCACTTCCTAATCTCCAGAATCCGTGAATACGTTTGGTTACACAGGAGAGGGGAATTACGGTTGCAAATGGAATTAAGGTTGCCAATCATCTCATTTTAAAATACGGAGATTATCCTGGATGATCTGGATGGGCCCCCAAGTAATCTGAAAGATCTTTAAAAGTGGAGGTTGGAGGCAGATGAGACCGGAGTAGATTTCTGGACCGACCACACCTGCACTAGAATCTCAGGTCCCACCCAAAGCCTGATGAATCAGACCCCAGACCACAACAGGATCCCTGGGGACTTGAGAAACTGGCTGCTCCAAGCTCTGGCCAATGATTGTCATGCAGGAATGTTGTTACCAGATCCCCTCATTTTTCCAGAGGGGTCAGAAAACATTGATGGGAAATATCTTAATTTTTAATATTTTGTAGGATGAGCGTGCAATTTGGCCCATGGGCCACCGGGTTGCTAGCTCTCCATATTTACTCACTCCACTTTTTTGAAAGCCTTGGGATTCTGGTCCTGGTTGGGACATTGAGGAGATGTGTGATATTGGAGAATCACTTCCCTGTTGTTACCAGCCCCTTCATCTGCAAAACCGGAGTGGATAGTGATACCCATTGTCTGTCTCACGTGAGTGTTGGGGACAGCAGGTTTAATGCATTCTTCTTGGACTCAAGCCCAGGTGTCCATTTAAATCATTTTCATTCCAGGGTCAGTGAAATAAGCCTTAACATCAAACACCTTTTTCCCATAGGACTACGGATTTCTGAAACTAAAACTTGCAATGAAATAATAAAGCCATAAAACCTGACGCAGTTGAAATTTACTCATAATTTCATGTGGCAGATTCTGCTGCCTTGCCGCAACGACCTTGATCTGGACTCTGAAGGCAGCGGCTCAGGGATCTTTGGATTTACTACGATCAGCCGTGTGAGCCATCTGGGGTACCCCAGTTCTCACACCATTTTTTCTACTCACATCCCTGCAGTTTTCTCCACAGGGAGGCCGTAACATTAGTTGGTCCTCACATGTCACAAACACGTGCCTGAGACGTGATGTTGGCCTTTGTCCTGTGAAGCCCGTTGGAGCCAATGCATTCTACACCCGGAAGCAAACACGGGCACTGAAGTCCCACGGCTGCGTTCCACTCTATGCTGATCACCCCAGGGACGCAGAGCAAGCTCCCGTGTTACTTTACGTTATGTTCGTTTTAAGCAGATCGTCAACAAAATGAAAACGCAAAGTTAAGTCAACAAAATGAAAACGCAAAGTTTAAGAGTCTCTCACGGACGTCCCAGGATCCTCCAAAGATGACGGAGTATCTCCTGGGGTCCACAGACCCCAGTTTAAGCAACAACAGGGATAGGGAAGAAAGCAGAGCTTCCGCACAGGGACTGGCCCCAGCCTGCGTTGCTGCTCTGCCCGGCACCCTCTGGGTCACGCTGAGCAAGTCGCCGCGCGGCTGAGTCTTGGTGTCCTCATTTGCAACGCGGAGGTAGCCACAGTGCCCAATTTACAGAGCTTTCGTTAAGACCGGGCATAATGTTATGAAAAGTGTTGGACCCAAACCATGGCAGCCTCTGTTGCGGTGGCGAAGGTCAAATTCATTGATGAAGGTGGAAGTGTTTTGAAGACTATACATGGTTGTTCAGAGGTTAGTACTCTCTTACTGTATCAAGATGCTGGTTAGGGACTAAGACAAGCTTAAGGCATTACCTCCTTCTGGAGATTCTCCTTTCAGAAGGAGGAAGCACGGAAAGCTGAAGAGGTGCAGCGTGCTGGGAAGATTTTGGTGTGGCTAAGGGGTGTGGTAGGGCGGTTTTCAACGTGGCTTCCTGGGACCTTGGGAAGCATACTATGCAAGCAAATTGGCCCAGGAGCTGGAGACGTTGTTAGGCTCGAGTTTGGTTTCCAGATGGGGAAGGCACGTTTGATGAGGAGTTCTTCCCTTCCGAAGGCAGTGGCCGCATTTACCACCACGGGTTCTGAGCTCTTTGCTCACTGCGTAGGGGAGAACGTCCATTCTGCAGTCATCGATTGTAACCGGTGCTTCATAAAAGTCAAGTTCTAAGGAATTTGCATTTCCCCCCCTGAAGGATCCCCACTGCCAGCTGCCCTGCATTCAGGAGTGGCTTTCTGAAATGATCAGAGGGCAGGTGAAATCTCAAGGACTTCGTGGTGGTGCCTTTTTACCTGTTTGATTTAAGTGTTCATACGCGAACCCAGCACGGAAGGTCACCCCTCCTCCCGGCACCCTTCCTGAGGCCTCCTGTCTCAGTCTTGGTAGCTTCCCTGTGTCCTTGTGCAGGCACTCGCCTGTGGCTGTATCCACATCGGGCCACCTGCCCTGGCCTGGCCTGGCTCCTCTCACTTCTGCTTCTTCGCTCCTCTCTGAAGCTTTGAGCTTTCATAATGACCCTCCTGGGTTCTGACTTCAGGCTTCCTGTTTACAGCACAAGATTTAGCAAGTGGCGCTCTCCAGGCTGGAGGAAGCGTGAGCAAAGGGGCAGGACTTTGCACTTTCCCTGGGCCGTATGGCCTCTTCAGGGTTGGACCCGACCCAGCCAGAATTTGGCCAACAGCAGGCACCCAGCTACTAAATGAAGGTCAGCTCTTTTGTCACTTGGCGTAGAGGAAACGTGCTAGTAAATCTGCATTGCCGCCAGCACATATAACCTATTCCCTGTGATGATTATAAAATGGAGGGCACGAGAAAGAGAATTTTAATTGCCTGGAAATTGCTACAAAGGGTTATTCTGAAATGTCACCTTATAAACTGTACTAACACAACGCGATGCTCCAAGGAGCATAGCAGACTGTAAACACAGCTGATGAGGGTCACCTTCTATTATGTTTCCTTGCCAGTTTTCAACCAACTGTACCATGTGTATTCATTTCTTTCTTTTGGGAACATACCCAGAAATGGAAGGGTTGGATCATATGGTAATTGTGTCTTAGCGGTAAGGGCTACTCTAAGAAAATACCACAGATTAGGTAGTTCAAAAACAACAGAAATTTATCTCTCACAGTCTGCAGGCTGGGAAGTCCAAGGTCATGGTACCAACATGACCAAGGTCTAGTGAGAGCCCTCTCTCGGATTGGAGATTGCCTACTTCTTGGCGTGTCCTTACGTGGCAGGAAAGATGAGAATTCTCTCTGGGGCGTCTTTTATCAGGGAATGATTCCTACTCACGAGGGCTCTACCCTCCTGACGTAATCACCTCCCAAAGGCCTCATCTCCTAACACCATCACATGGGGGCTTAGGTTCCAGCATAAGGGGGGGGGTGCACGATCATTGAGACCCTGGCAAATCATACGTTTAATTTTTTGAGGAACAGCTGTACTGTTTTCCACCGGGGCAGCACCATTTAAAAAAAATTTTTTTAACGTTTATTTATTTTTGAGAGCGAGCGAGAGAGAGAGAGAGGGTGTGAGTGGGTTAGGGGCAGAGAGAGAGGGAGACACAGAATCCGAAGCAGGCGCCAGGCTCTGAGCTGTCAGCACAGAGCCCGACGCGGGGCTCGAACTCACAGACTGTGAGATCATGACCTGAGCCGAAGTCGGACGCTTCACCGACTGAGCCACCCAGGCGCCCCTCAAGTTTGTCTTTTAATTGAATCATATAGGCCCTTATCATTGATGCAAGTGTTTGGGCTTAAACCTCCTGTCTTGTAAGTTTTTCCCGCTTGTTAAATTCATTCTTTGTTCATCTTTTTTCTGTCTTCTTTTGAATTAGTTGTCTCTCTCGGTGTAGATGTAATTCCATCTCATCTCCATGTTGGAGTTGTACTACTTTCTCAATTGGTTGCCCTGGAGTTTAGAGTAGTTACCTTTAACCTATCCCAATCTACCACAAAGATCATTCTATCACTTTGTGCCGTGTTAGAATCTTACAACGGTATCCTTCAAGTTCACTTCATCTTGTCCTCTGAGGTGCTGTGCTACTTGCGATGTGTTATAAACCACCCAGACACTGTTACTGATTTTGCTTTAAACAGCTACCTTCTTTTTTTTTTTAATTTTTTTTTTTAACGTTTATTTATTTTTGAGACAGAGAGAGACAGAGCATGAATGGGGGAGGGTCAGAGAGAGGGAGACACAGAATCCGAAACAGGCTCCAGGCTCCGAGCTGTCAGCACAGAGCCCGACGCGGGGCTCGAACTCACAGACCGCGAGATCATGACCTGAGCCGAAGTCGGCCGCTCAACCGACTGAGCCACCCAGGCACCCCTGAACAGCTACCTTCTAAAGAGCTTTATATATGAGAACAATCTCTTTTATATTTATCCCCACATTTACCACCTCCAGTATCCTGCATTCCAAATTTCCATTTGATAGGACTTTTCCTTTTCCTGAGAAATTTGGCCTGAAAGAATATTTCATGCTGAGCAGTTACGCTCATACTCTGTATGGGTGATTCTTTATTTTGTATTCATCCTGAAAGGCATTTTCTCTGCGTGTAATATTCTAGCTTAATAATTTTTTCCTTTCCTTCCAGCCCCTCGGTAAATAAAAGTGCCGTTCTCTGGCTTGCATAATTTCTGATGAGAAGTAAGCATATTTCTCTTCCTTTCTTTGTGTGCAATGTCTGCAGTGTTCTTCTATGTAATGCTTTGGCTCCTTTAAGAATTTTATCTCGGGGCGCGTGGGTGGCTCAGCCGGTTAAGCGTCCAACTTCGGCTCAGGTCATGATCTTGCAGTTTGTGAGTTCGAACCCTGCGTCGGGCTCTGTGCTGACAGCTCGGAGCCTGGAGCCTGCCTCGGATTCTGTGTCTCCTCCTCTCTCTGCCCCTCCCATGCTCATGCTCTGTCTCTCTCTGTCTCTCAATAATAAATAAACATTTTAAAAAGTTAAAAAAAAAAAAGAATTTTGTCTTTACTGTTAGTTTTCAACAATATGGTAATGATGTTTTTCTTTGTTTATTCTGCTATTTGTTAAGTTCTTGGATTTATGGGTTTTCAAACTTGGAAACATTTGCCCATTATTTCTTCAAATATATTATTATGTTGCTCCTTTCCACTACACTGCCAACATAGTCCTTTTGGAAGCCCATTCATGAGAATGTTAGACCACTTGATATGGCTAAATGTTGTCCGATATTTAAAAAACAATTTTAATATACTTTGATGTTCTAGTTGTTTTAGGTAGGAACATATATTCTCTCCCTGTTACTCTATCATAGCCAGAAGCAGACTGACTTTTTCATTTTTGAAGACTTTTTTTCCTCTGGTAATGGAATCCTCGGTTGACAGCTTCGTTTTTTCTTTTAATTTTTTTCACGTTTATTTATTTTTGAGACAGAGAGAGACAGAGCATGAATGGGGGGAGGGTCAGAGAGAGAGGGAGACACAGAATCGGAAGCAGGCTCCAGGCTCCGAGCTGTCAGCAGAGAGCCCGACGCGGGGCTCGAACTCACAACCACAGGATCATGACCTGAGCCTAAGTCGGACGCTCAACTGACTGAGCCACCCAGGCGCCCCAGCTTCGTTTTTTTTTTTTTTTTTTTGCCACTTTAAAGATGCCATTCTATCGTCTTCTGGCCTACACAGCTTTTGATGAGAAGTTTGCTGTAATCCTTGCTTTTGATATGGTCTACAGAGTACATTTTTTCTCTAGCTGCCTTCAAGGTGTCCTTTTACTTTGATTTTGAGCAGCTTCAATATGATGTGCATCGGCATTGGGGGTGGGTAAGAAGGATATTTATCTTGCTTGCAGTTCTTTGGGATTTTTAGACATGTAGTAGATGTCTTCTATCACTTTTGAAAAATTCCCAACCCTTACCTTTTCAAATGTTTATTCTACTCTATTGTCTCTGTCTTCTCCTTCTGAGATTCCAATTACACAGAGGTTCATCCAGGCAAAACAGGACAAGGACACCTTAGGAGGGAATCCAGGAGAGGAACTAAAATATTTCTCAAGTATTCTAAACTATTCTACCACATTTATAGAAACGGGAGCAGGGAACATCTAGGTGACACCATGGAACAAAGGGACCATCATTGTCACAGAAATAGTCTTTTATGTAAATGGGGAACCTCTTTGGCTGGGTGGCTGGAATCAGCCTATTTTTTTCCACCGACTTTAAAATCAGACTTACTGGGTCAGCATTCTTACCAAGCTATTAGCAGCACAAAGAATAAATGCCCAAGTCACCTATGATCGTCTCCTTTTATACCATCATATGGTTTTCACAATTTCACTATATGTCTTAGAGAAAATTCCACATTAGGTCACATAGAATCACCTCATTATTTTTCAAGGCTTCATTGAAATATGCTGTTAAATGGATACAAGCTAATTCATTTCATCTTTACCCTACCAGTGGACATTTACAACTTCTTGAACTTATTGCTATTATGACAAATGTTTCAGTTAACATTATTTTTTTAATGTTTATTTATTTATTTTTCAGAGAGAGAGAGAGAGAGAGAGAGCGCACGCGAGCACAAGCAGGAAAGGGGCAGAGAGAGAGAGAGGGAGAGAGAGAATCCCAAGCAGGCTCCATGTTGTCAGCCCAGAGCCTGGCACAGGGCTTGAACCCATGAACCGTGAGATCATGATCTGAGCCTACTGAGTCACCCAGGTGTCCCTCAGATAACATTGTTGAGCCTGTGTATTTCGTGTCACCTTTTTAAAGGATTTTTTAGGGGTTCCTGGGTGGCTCAGTTGGTTAAGCGGCCGACTTCGGCTCAGGTCATGATCTCACAGCTTGAAGGCTTGTGAGCTCGAGCCCCTCATCGGGCTCTGTGCTGATGGCTCAGAGCCTGGAGCCTGCATCCGATTCTGTGTCTCCCTTTCTCTCTGCCCCTCTCCTGCTCATGCTCTGTCTCTCTCTCTCTCCTGCTCTCAAAAATAAATAAACATTAAAAAAAAATTTAAAGATTTTTTTAAAGCAATCTCTCCACCCAACATGGGGCTTGAACTCACAACCCTGAGATCAAGAGTTGCATGCTCTACCGACTAAGCCAGCCAGGTGCCCCTGTATTCTGTATCATAAGCGAGAATAGTTGGGAGCTTTTGTTGGTATCGTTTTAACTTTTCTTTTTTCAGCCCTCAGCTGTACCTGATCGGGTCCACCGTGCTCCTCAATTTACAACCCAGCATGATTATTGCCCACACAGAAACCTCTCTTTAACTTTCTCTGTTTTTGTTTCTCCCAGACCTCTTCCTCATCACCATTGTTCTCGCCCCAGGCACCCGCCCTCTTGTGTACAATGTGCGTCCGTCCCATCCGTCCTTCGCTGTTCGTTCACATCATGACGCATCTGTTCAAACAAGCGCTGTTGTCTGAGTCACTATTATATTTATATGCATTCGGTTATGCTTTAAATTCATGCTTTTTCTTATTTTTAGGCACAGTATGTTTTTGGAAGCATTGCATCCTGCTGCACGTACATCCAGCTCATTTATTCTGACCACTCCCTAGAGTCCAAACTTATGTAACGACAGCAGTAGGAATACCCCCGGCGGCAGAAGGGCTGGATCAAAGAGTTGACACCTGCTACAGCCTGGTAAGATCGTGCTAAGATATTTTCAACATGGTTGTACTCATTTCCAATCACAACAGCAGTGTAAGGGTTTCTGCCCCCCTGACATTCTTTCTGGAAATAGGAATTATGGAATACTTCAGCATTTACTAGCCTGCTGAATGCAAATGGTATTTTCTTGTCTTCTAAACTTGCGTTGCCTGAACTATCAATCTCCACGAGCCTAATTTCCTTTACTTGCCAGTCACTTGTGTTTCTGTTTTATCACATATTTCTTGTTCCAATATAAAGCCTTCCAACGTCCTCAGCTTGGCAGCATTATTGGAATTTCAAACTCGCAACTCGGGCGATGATCAAAGTTGAGGTCATCAGTGGGTATCAGTGATTTATCTATTTTTAAAAGTCTGCGATGGTATTGAGCAGATTAAAAGCTTATGTGCCTCATGGTTCCTGGGGCCAATAAAATGATTGTTTGGATGGATGTCTGTGTTGTAGAATTGTAGACTGTGGGCAGGAAATCAAGTTAACCGAAACGTATGACCAAGAGTCACGGAGGGGCCATTTTGGTTCAACTGTGATATGGGTTGGCAGCTCCCCCTTGGTCTCAAAGCTCAGCCACATGCCCACTTCCTGTTCATCGGGCTCATTTAACTTGTCTTGGATCTTTGTGGAGAATCAGACACACGACGTGTCAGGACACATCTAGTACATTAGAAGGATTCCTCTGAGCGTCTCCACTCCCCCTCTCCTGCTAGACTTCTCTTTGTTGGAGACAGAATATCTGTCTTCTAGAACAGGCCTCAGGCCTCCTTCCCCTTTGTCAGTCTCTGTTGATTGGTCCTAATGCTCCATTAAGGCTCCACCTCCTTCACTGACAACTTGGCATTTGCCTGATGTCACATCTTCGGAGTCCTTAAGACAGGCAAGGGAGGTGAAAGAGAGGGCGATGTGGGAGGAGGAAGGACAGCCCATCTTCGTCACACAGCGTCTGTCACGCGGAGACTGAATTAGACCCTGGCCCTTGATGGTTGCTGATGTTTGTCCGGTCAGCCTCTTGGCAAGGTTGCATTTGCCTTCAGGCTAACAGCAAACGCCCTGGGTCACTGGAGCTGGCACGGTGCCTGCTCAAACATGGTGACCACCGGTAGCTTAGAAGGCAAGCTGTGCCATATAACGAACACCTACAGGGCAGGGCCCTTTGGTCTGCTGAGGACCCAGATGGATCTGGGTATGAAAGTTTGGAGTGGAGCTGAGAATTCTGAAGGGCGAGAAAAGGTAACGGCTCTGGGGCCTTCTCAGGGGAAGGCAGAGAAAGAAATACTTGGTGGGGCCACGGCCAGAAAGGGTCTTGGAGGAGAGAATGTGTCATGGGGGTTTGAAGTTGGCGGGAGCAGACCAGGCAAGGTAAATCCCCTACTCCCATTCTCTCCCATTCTCTACTCAACCTCAGTAAAGTGACGCACTCATGCGTGTGTGTGTCCAGAGGCTGTAGGAAGAATAATGATGATTTTATATAAATATAAATATAAATATAAATATAAATATAAATATACACACACACATGCATGCACATGTGTGCAATATGTGTGTGTGTGTGTGTGTGTGCACCTAATAAGGGCCAGGAACTATGCATTTCATGGATAACCTCATTTAGTCTACATAACATTCACATAAGATATTTTTACCCTCAATTTGCTTCGTGGTCATACTTTTATATTACGACATTATGGTAGGATATTATTATTTTTGCAACGGCCCCAATAAATTACTGTTTTCTCTATGTCAGCCAGGACTCGATAGTTTTGCAAAGAACAGCAGCCTGCTGGATTATCTGACAAAAGGTGGTTTCTTAGTAGGTTAAAGGAAGTGTCACGGCAAACAAAAGCAGGAGATGAACTGGGTCTCATGGGAAGTGAGTCATGGGGCCACCCCTTCCTTCGTCTCCATCCCGGGCTATGTGGCTTCTCTGCTGATCTGTTCTCTTCTTCAGCCTTTCTCTGAAGATGCGTTTCCCACTGCCACCTTTCCAGCTCGCACTTGGGGAAAAACAGGTGCCGCGTCCCAGTTGCGGGCTTATCAAGGCCTCCCTGGAGATTTTGTGTCTCCTAGCTCCTGTCCTGATCGGAAAGAATCTGACTGGCTCCTCAAGGTTCAGGGGTGGCTCAGTCCGTTAGGCATCAGACTTCAGTTCGGGTCGTCATCTCCCGGTTCGGGAGTTCGAGCCCCTCGTTGGGCTCTGTGCTGACAGCTCGGAGCCTGGAGCCTGCTTCAGATTCTGTGTCTTCCTCTCTCTCTGCCCCATCCCCACTCATGCTCTGTCTCTCTCTCTGTCTTAAAAATAAATAAAACATTTAAAAAAAATTTTAAAAATGGCCTAAACCTAAATGTTCACATAACTAAAAGGCTCAGGGGTCCTCTAGTGCAGCCGTACTCAGAAGCGTCAAACAAGGTCATCCAAACTTAGTGTCATTCATTTGGTGGCTCTGTTTCCTTCATTGCTTTCTGCACATAACGTGTTTTTTCGTGATCTTCCGCCCTCTGCCTCGATGCACCTTCCCCTTCTGGCTGACAAACTCCTAGGCACCCTTCAAAGCCCAGGTCAAATGCTGCTACTGCTCCATGCATTATACTGGCTGGCTGTAAGCTCCATGCAAAGTTAGTTTTTCTTTTTTCACGGTCCCCCAAACCTGAATTTATTCATATTATAGCATAATAGTCACTGTAGTGTGTTATTAGGATGTGTGTGTGTGTGTGTGTGTGTGTGTGTGTGTAAATGTGAGAGAGGGTAGGGATCTCCAAATCTGTGCTTCTCTTTACCCTGGTCACACGGTTCAATCACGAATTCTAGTCCCCTTTAATTTCGGGGGGCCCCTGTTCAGGCTCAGTGCCCCAAATATCCTGCATGATCCTTTGCACTGTCCCTCTCCCCTTATCTGTGTAAAGGATTTGAATCAGTGCTCCGAGGCCTTAGAAGGTGGCAGAGCCACTGTATGAAAGGATCCCAAATGCCTGAATGACCCCATGGAGCAGAACGTCCCCAGCTTTCACTTATGATTGCGCGACACGCCGTTTCAGAACTTAGTGGCTTAATACAACGGCCATTTGTAATTGGACACAGCGCTGCCCGGGGGGCTGGACTTGGCTGGGTAGTTCAAGCACCATCAGCGGGTGGGTTGGCTGGGGCTGGGTTCAGCTAGGACGCTGGGATGCAGGGCTCCTCTCTTTTTTCCAGGTAGGACCTCTCCCTTTGCACATGAGCTCTCCTGAGGTCCTTCACTGGTCTCCCCAACAGCACACCCAGACTTCTCCTCCAGAGATCGTGGCTCCCAAGAGTCTGAAAGTGGAATCTACCAAGCTTCCTAGAGCTTAGGCTTGGAATGGACCCAGCATCACTTCTACTGGATTCTATGGGGCAAGTCCCAGGGCTACACAAAAGTGTGAGTACTGAGAGGCGTCTCTTCTTGGGGGCCACCGATAGGACAGGTCCCACAGCTATTAGTTGGTCACAGCAACAGCCTATGCTCACAAGTCAATGCCAACAGGTCAGTGCTTCCCAAAATTTGTCCATCTTTTGCTGTCTTCACATTTTCGCACTTTCTGTGTGCCACCTTTAATCTTATCTACTTAATGTTCCCTTAAACCAGTTAACTTTAAAATACAGATAAATTCAGGGCGCCTGGGTGGCTCAGTCGGTTGAGCGTCCGACTTCCGCTCAGGTCACGATCTCGCGGTCTGTGAGTTCGAGCCCCGCGTCAGGCTCTGGGCTGATGGCTCAGAGCCTGGAGCCTGCTTCCGATTCTGTCTCCCTCTATCTCTGCCCCTCCCCCGTTCATGCTCTGTCTCTCTCTGTCTCAAAAAAATAAATAAATAAATAAATAAATAAAAATAAAAAATAAAATAAAATACAGATAAATTCATTGAAACATAAAACTTTGTATTACCACTGTACAGACAGGGCTGAAAGTTCAACTCTTATTAGAATAAGCTCATGACCATTAAAAAAAATGTTCATCAACATACCCTCTAAAGTCACCTCAAAATTATCAGGGATGGGCCAACACCAGCTTAGAGTCACAGAGATGCTCAGTGAATTTGGCTGAATTGAATTTTTTTGGAGTTTAATTCTGCTTCTCCATAATTTATACCCACTAGATTCCACCTCAACCCCGTCTAACTGCCCTTTGATATTTGAAGCGTTCTCAAGGACATTTTCTAGTGCCCGAATATTCCAACTACTTCAGTGTAAACTGTTTCCTTGAAGCAGCCTAGCAATGAGTAAAAAACAATCCAGCAAAGTGCACGAACCAACTCAAGATACGAGACTACTCTTACACTCCCTGCTGTGTATGCACTTTGCCTCGGGTGGCTGCTAGGAGGGGCTGCAGAAGGGAAGGTGTGGGTCTTTTCTCAGTGGTGACGGCGGCCAGTGCCCTTATCTCAAGCCTGGCTCTGTTTCCGTGTTCTGTTACCTCTCCTTGTCCCACGTCCCCCTGAGTCACAAGGGCTTGGAGGCATCGCTCCAGAATTCACCCCACCACAGAGGTTTGATTCCAAATGCTTCCCACTCGGCTCAGACGCCATCACCCCCTTTTGCTTGCTCGTCTCCGGTTCTTCCCTCGCACTCACTCTCTCTTCCCCTCTCTCATTCTTTTCCACCACTGAGGCTCTGCCTTTCCTGAGCTCCTCTCCTGAAAGCTCAGAGTAAACCCGAAACTCAGAATATACGAGACCTATGTTTTCCTTGGGGGTGAAGCGGCCTGTGCCTCTGCCCGCTTTATGCTGCAGAAATGGGAATGGCTCGATTGGAATGTTCTAGAACGGAGACCCCTGGACACTAAGGAGTTGGGACATGTTATAAGTAGGAGGGCATTACTGAGCAGTTACTGATTTGCCTCTGCTTCTGATTCCAAAGAAAACTTCTTTTGATTTCTTTTTTTTAGTAAAAAAATTTTTTAAGTAGTCTCCACGCGCAACGTGGGGCTCAAACACAGAACCCCCAAGTCAAGAGTGGCATCCTCTGGCAACTGCTCTGGCAACTGCTCTGTAAACCCCCGACTCAGGGACCTTGGAAGTCTGGCTGGGAATGTCGTCAAGAAAAATCCCCTCGTGAAGCGCCTGATTCTTGGGGTTCGGGGGGTCATGCTCTGTGAAGCAACTGATACCCAAAATAGGAGAGCCTCACTCTGTAAGGGGGCTGCTTGTTAGGTATGCTTCCCCTCCCCCACCCTGCCTTGGGACCAGAGCTCCGCAGAAGCTCCCTACCAACTGCTGGAACCAGGCTGAGAATCTGCGGGCGAAAGCCCACCCCAGGTGCTGCTGAGGGGGTGGGCCCAGGCCAAGGTCGGAGCAATTCGATCTTAATTTACGACTTGACAATGGGGGCTCAAAAGGTCCACCCGGTTCCCCAGCAAGTCTTAACTCACACCTGCTGGGCGGTGGGGTGCGGACTAGACCCTGGAACACAGGGGGGAAGGCAGGAAAGGGGCGAGCTCTCAGCTTGCAGTGAGGGCGCGGCCAGTGGGAGCCCCACCTGGAAAGATGGGCCTGGGTGGCCGTGGGCTGCCGACGCCCTCCAGTGGTCGCACGCGGGAACCACAGGCACATCCCTCTGGGGACTCTGGTTCTTGGCTCCTCACTGGCCACTAAGGCCACTTGCGACTGGGTAGGAAATAAGATTTGGATCACTGGCACCTCTGCACGCAGTTCACCGGGTGATGTGGAAAGTTCAGGAACCCTGGAGTCCAAGAGACCTGCGTTCAAACTTTCTTCCATCATCGTCTGCCCCGGTACAAACATTTAACTTAGAATTCTGAGTCCCATTTTTCAGATCTGCAAAATGGGCATAACGGAAGGGGAACATCCCACTCCTGGGAGATCTTGAACTCATTTCGTACTCTCCCTCCTTGATCCTGTGTTTTTGGTCCCCCCCCCCCCCGCTTCTAGGATCCATCTTTGTCTTCAGTGACAATGGCCCTCCCCAGATGTGGCTGAGAAGGCTTGAGTGTCCTCCGTGAAGGCAAAGGCCAGTGTGCCCTCAGAGACTGGCCCCTGTGCAGCCCTAGCCCGGCCTCCGTGAGCCCCCCCGACCTTGTCCTGGTGGTGGAGGGGATGCTCCGGTCCCTGCGGCTCAACCCCCCCCCCCCCCACCTTACCATCCTTACTCCCCCTTCCTTCCTCCAGCCTGTGCAGTGTCTTCTGCAGTCTGGGGGGAGGGGGGGGCTGGGAAATTGAATTTCCAAATGTGCATCGCTACTGTTCTGCTTTGTACTTATCACTGGCTTTTGAACTTAAAAGTCCGGTAAGCATCTGACTTTGGCTCAGGCCACGATCGCGTGGTCTGTGAGTTCGAGCCCCACGTCAGTCTCTGTGCTGACAGCTCGGAGCCCGGAGCCTGCTGCGGATTCTGTGTCTCCCTCTCTCTCTGCCCCTCCCCTGCTCGCGCTCTGTCTCTCTCTGTCTCTCAGAAATAAATAATCATTAAAAAAAATTTTTAAGTGGGATTTGGGGTTCTGATCCCACAGTGACCTCCTGCACCGGAGGCTGGAAGGCTGAGTGGGGAGCACAGCCCTGGGGGCACGAGTGAGACCCCACCAGAGTGCTGAGCTAAGGGAAACACGTCACCTGGCGAGTGCAATGTCACCTTGCAGAGGCGCACGAAGGGCCAGGGGGACTTTGCAAGGCAAGCCGCTGACGCAGGATGGGTGCTCCATTCCCTCTTCCTTCAAACTAGCTCGTTGGACACACATTTTGTTTTTTTACTTCAGATGGAAGTTTCTTGTGTCGTTTTCTCTTTCAAAACAATGCAGACAATGGAGGTTGTCGGCAAACTGTCATCGTTGCCCGTGGAGGGACTGCCCTGGGTCAGGCACCTGCTAGGGGTTGAGGATACTGTGGGAATACGTGGCCCTGCACGAGGGAGCCACAAACACACCCACAGGTAAAGACGTAAACCGCTGGTGCTGGAAGGTGCTAGAAAGAACATTCAGAGGGGCTGACAGGACAGGCTGAGCCCCGTGGGCACCCAGGGCAGGAGCCATGCAGCTCTGTGCCCACGGTGTCCTCGTCGGCCTAGAATCCAACAGTTGAGTTTGGCCGCTAGTGACTGGGTGGTTGCCACATTCGTTTAGGGTCTGGTCAGCCTCCACCACCTGGCAGGAAACTGGCTACAGGTAGGGTGTTCTGCAAGGTCTGAGCACGGGAAGGTCCCCGCAGCGGTACTGGTTTCCCGCCACTCTGTCTTCTTGTCTGTAGAAGAGGTCAAGGGCATTGAAAATGCATGGGGAGCCAGAGTGGAGCTCCCGCAGCCAGTGCCAGTGTGCCTGGTGCAGGGTGGAGAGGTGCAGGCGGCTGCCCGCTGGGGGGTTCACAGTGGAACAGTCTGAGCATCCCTGTGCTCCTCCCACCACAGGACCTTGGCACCTGCCACTCCTCTGCCCGGAGTTCCCTGCCCTGGGTTTTCTGTGGCTGGCTCCTTTGCACCCTGCGGATCTTAGCCCAGCTGTCCCCTCCCCAGAGACACTCTAGTCACAGCCAATCCTGCATTGGCTCTGCTCCATTACCTCTGCATCCTCTACTCCATCACCTATTTTATTCCCCTTACAGCTCACAGATCTATTCGAAAGCTGTGGGTTTCTTCCTGTCACTCGACACTTGGAACTGTATCGGTTCCTTAGACACAGTGCTTGCTGGGTTTCCTCTGTCCTCAGCCCTTAGGACCGCTTCTGACATATGCAAGCTGAATGATACAAATGTGCTGAATGAATGAATATCTGTCTTCACTCTTAAAATATCACGTCACCTAAGATTTGTCTTCCTTCTATAATCTCCTTCTCTTTGGGTTCCTTAAAAAATCAAATAGAGCTCTGTTACAGCAAAAAATAAAAATCTAAAAAATAATGGTCTCACTGTAAACATTCTTCGTGGATTATTCATCTCCTCGTCCAGCCCCTGGCAGAGTAAGGAGTCAGAATGGCAAATACTATTATTCTTTCAAATGCCTTCTCTTCGTTTCCCTAACCACAGAACTTAAGCGTGTCCTTGCATAGAAATCATGCAAAATACCTGATAGAACAAAGAAGGAAACAGAAATTACCCTCGATCCCAAAGATAATAAGACAAGCATCGCTTAGGCTTTGTATCCAATGTGCGTGTACATCTTTTAAAAAATACAGCTCTGAGTACGTATTTGCGCATACAGTCGTATTTTCTGACTTTTTAACTTAACATTACCTCAAGGAACGTTTGTCCCTGTCATCACAAAGTTGTTTTAGGAAATGTTTTTAATGGTTGTTCAGTATTTCATCCTATCACTTCATGGTTTTACTCCTATGTCAGGTGTTTTCCTTTTTTTCTCCCGTTTAAAGATGATACTTTGAGGAGCATCCCGTGCGTCTGAGATTTTGTTCCTACCTGAGATTATTTCTGTTATGGACTGAATGGCTGTGTGTCCCTCAAAATTCATACATTGGAATCCAATGTGAGGGGAACTTTGGGAAGTGATTGCAATTAGATGAGGTCGCGAGGGTGGGGTCCTCATGAATGGGACGAGCGCCCTTATGAAAAACACGAAAGAGCCTCTTTCTTCTCTCTGTTCTCCACTCTGTGAGGCTACAAAGAAAAGACAGCAGACCTAGAAGATGCTCACTAGTCACCAGGTCCGCTGGCACCTTGATCTTCGACTTCCCAGCCTCCAGAAGAATGAGAAGTAAATGTGTGCGGTGTAAGCACCCCTTGTCTGTGGCAATTTGTTCTAGCAACCCACAGGGACTAAGGCATCCCCCTTGGCTATACTTATAGAGGTCAATAATGTTATAAAGGATAAGAACATTTTCCAGGCTCCAGTTCGATACTGTTCTCCAGAAACATTGTGCCAAATTAAATGTCCGTCCGCAGCATCTGTGTTCTAGCCAATTAGTTATTTGTACGCAAACTTTTTGAAGGTCTCTGTGTGCATTTCAGAAGATCCACAGACCTCACATGAAGAATGCTGCATTATGTAAACAGCAGGAATGGATAAGCTTCAAATAAAACAAAATGACGTAGCTGGTTCAAAAAAAAAAAAAAAGAAAAGAAAGCAAAAGAAAAAGAAAAACATCTCCACAGGCCAGAATCGGAAGAGAAATTCTTGGTGATGCTGGAAGAGGTATGGGCCATGTATCAGAAGGAATGGCTGAGAGTTCAAGTTCTATAAGATGAAGGGACTGAAGTGGTCCCATAAGGCAGGTGCAAGGTTCAGGTTCATTGCTTGAAGCCAGAGGTCTGGAGACATCCCGGTGCCCTTGAAAAGGGGTTGGGATACTCTGTGGTCTGGTGTGCCATACTTCTGTGCTCTTAATCTGGGATTCAAATCCCCTTTATGGTTCTCTTTACCTCCTTCTGGCCAATCTTTCATTACTCCAATCCCCAATTAGAATCAATGCTTCTAAACAATGAACTTCTTTCAAATTCCTGTGTGTTTACTGTCTCCAGCCTGGACCCTGAATAATTCACAAGGCTTTGACTTGGCCAGGAGAAAGATAGAAATACGAATCAACTGTTGATGTTTTTAGAAAGAGAGGTTAATTGTGTAATTGAAAATGCAAGGGGAGCATGGGTGGCTCAGTCAGTTGAGCATCTGACTTCGGCTCAGGTCACGATCTCATGGTCTGTGAGTTCGAGCCGCACGTCGGGCTCTGTGCTGACAGCTTGGAGCTTGAAGCCTGCTTCAGATTCTGTGTCTCCCTCTCTCTGCCCCTCCCCTGCTCATTCTCTGTCAAAAATTTTTAAAAAAATAAAAAAAAAAAGAAAGAAAATGAGAGAGTAACCACTAAAAGAATGGAAATGCAATGCATAGCCTCTCAATTAGCAGAAGGGAAAAAAAGAGGATGGAAAACTTTATTGAAACAGCAGAAGGCATAAAAATATTGATGCTGGAAAAAGTTGTTAAGAAATGGAAGAATCACGCTTTCTGAATGTATTTCATTGTGTAATTCCAAATATGCAAAACGATATATGTTGTTTATTGATGCACAAATTAGTAAATGCATAAATTCTCAGCAGTGACTGACTCTGGAGAGGGGATACAACGTACAGGATCAGGCTGTAGTCCCCTGTGGTCATACTCAAATCTATGCTTTACTTGTTAAAAAAAAAACTGAAGCAAATACAACATCAAGTTAAGATCTATTAAAGCTGGGTGATGGATATGAACTATTATTCTCTATTGTTGCTACATATGAAATACTACACAATTGAAACATGTGATACGGACCTCTGTGGGTTAAAGGCACTTGTGTGTCAAGGAGGGAGGCTCTTCAAGGCGCAAATGGGAAGCTTGATTGATCTTTCTTGATTTGAATTGGAGCGACCTTGCGACTTAATCACGCTGAGGCTTGGATTCTCCTTTGATGGGAAAATAATTCCCATTTGCGTTTTCTTTGCGGTTTGGGGTGGGTAAGGATGGAAAGGAGAGAGTTCAGTATTCCCCACTTTTTGGTTTTCAAGGCATTTGGTCCCTTTTGCCTGTTTCTGATCTTCTACCTGGTCTCAACTCCTGCCATTCGTCCCTACTCTGTGCCTACTTTACAGCAATGACAAGCGTCTTCTTGTTTCTGAAATGCCATGCTGCTTCATGCCTCTGGGCCTTTGCACATGCTGTCCTGTCTCCTTGCAATACCATTTCCCCTTCCCTTCCTGGCAAGCTTACCTGACAGATGAAGCATCCTCCTCTCCGAAGCCCTCCCCAGCCCCCTGAGTGGAGTTAGTTACCCCTCACTCCACATCCTCAAAAGACTTTGCCAAGCAACTTGCTAAAGCCATACACATGGAAAAAGGTAGAGCCCAGTTGAAATATCTACGTTTGTCTGATTCCAAACTCACACTGTTCTGTGCTGCCCCTGGGTCTTACTCATCGCTGGGTCTCCAGAGTTTGGGACACGGCCAAGCGCAGAGTAGGCCCTAATAAATATTTGATGAATGAATGAAAGGATAAGTGAATGCATGAGTGAGTGAGCAAGCCCAGGAACCGCTGGAGGCAGAAAGTATTTTATGCAGATTGCATACCAGAAAGAGCACGTTTATAACTTGTGTGTGGAGAGCAGATAATATTAATTGGCGGATTATTTCTTCTCTGTGCTTTAATAATGCCCCCCCCCTTTTTTTTAACCACAAAAGGGCATCTGGGGCTAGAAAACCGTGCATTTCACTACTGATGAAAATGATTTAAAATCTAATACGAATGACTTCAAATAAGGAAACCGGGCAAGTGCAAGACACAGCAGGAAACGAAATGTAGAAACGGAGGTAACACAAATAGGATCTGAAATATTTGGGTCTTATACACAAGAAACCGAAGAACAAAGGCCGCTCGCTTCAGCTTTGCTTAGCAAGCCAATTAAAAAGGCGAAGAACCGAGCAATGATGCTTGGAGTCTTAACAAAGTATATGTGGTGTTTCAAGAGGTCCTTTCATCTGGAGACCTCAAAGCACTTAGCGAATTCTTTTCCCTCTTGCTGAGAAAGGAAAGAGCTCCAGGTGAGCCCTGAGGAACCACGGGGAATCCGCGGAGGGGCTGAGGCTCACGTTTAGACAGGCAGGAAAGTGTGTGCTGTCTCTAAAATGATGCATGAGCCACTCGTTCTTGCGACGGGCTCGTTTATTCCACGTAATAGGGTGCAAAGGACCCGCCCTGACCTTGGGCGTTGGGGAACCACCTGATGGAGCCACCCATACTGGCTCTGGCACTTTCTACTTGACCAACTCCAGACATGGCAGTGGCTTCCCTGCTTTGAGTCGTTTCCTCATCCAGGCGCCCATTACATCTGATATTATTCGTCCTCATTTTATAGATGAGCAAAACCGGTCTCCGAGAAGTGTAGGGTCCTGCTCAAGGTCACAGAGGTTAAAAAGTAATGTGCTACAAGTCAAACTCCGGCCTCTCTGACTCAGTCCCATATGGTTCCCCCACTCTTCTATCCCGTGTTCCTGCCTCATTCCTCTGTATCCTTATAACCCCGCACCAAGATGGCACAGAGCGGATGCTATGGAATGTTGTAAAGATGGAAAGAGATGCCTATGTCGGGGCCCCTCACGGTCACACTTTGCAGCTCACCAGCCTGAAGAAGGGAACAAGGCCAACCTATTTTCATCAATATATTTTTTTTAATGCTAAACGTGCCCATTTAACCAACGATTTGGGCTTTAAGGTGACATGCCCAGCATTTACACTTAGAATTATTGCTTGGTACTAATAGACACTCTGTATATCAGTCTTCAGAGTCAACACCCAAATTATTGCCCCACATTGGTCATTGGTAACTCAGAAGATGATCAATTTTTAAACTCTGCTGGTTTTTCTAAAGCGACACATTCACATTTTAATAAGCACCTTCCAGGAAGATGTGATAACTGTAAGAATTAAGACCCCTGGGTGCACACTAGTTGGGGGAGATTTGAGCTGCGCTCTCAAAGCAAGGTGGCCTTCCTTGTTCGTGGACTGGCTGCCTCTCCTTCGGTCAACATCTCTTCCCATGCAGAATGCAACTCTGACCACTAGGTGGCGGGGTTGTAAAGCCAAAGACCCAAGGCAGACAGACTCCAGAGCCAGAATCTCCAGTCACACTAAGAGATCATAGCAAAGCTTGCTTTCCGACAACTTTGAAGTTTGGAGGCAAAAGAAACTTCTTTCCCTTCTAAATAAATTCTTTTGCAACCAGAAGCTAAGTGTTCAATACAAATCTGGCATTTCCCTCCCCTGAGTAAACTCTTTTAGTCTCCATCTACCTATCCACTAATTTATCAACCCAGTCAACCACCCATTTTTCCATCCATCCATCCATCCACCTATCCATCCATTCATCCATCCATCCATCCATCCATCCATTTTTCCACCCATACACCCATCCACCTATCCATCCATCCATCCTTCCATCCATCCACCCATCCATCCACCTATCCATCCATCCATCCTTCCATCCATCCACCCATCCATCCACCTATCCATCCATCCATCCATCCATCCATCCTTCCATCCATCCACCCATCCACCTATCTATCCATCCATCCATCCTTCCATCCATCCACCCATCCATCCATCCACCTATCTATCCATCCTTTCATCCATCCATCCATCCTTCCATCCATCCACCCATCCATACACCCATCCATCCATCCACCTATCTATCCATCCTTCCATCCATCCACCCATCCATCCACCTACCATCCATCCATCCATCCACCCATCCATCCATCCTTCCATCCATCCACCCATCCATCCACCCATCCATCCATCCACCCATCCATCCTTCCATCCATCCATCCACCCATCCATCCATCCACCCATCCATCCTTCCATCCATCCACCCATCCATCCATCCATCCATCCATCCATCCTTCCAACCCACCCATCCATCCTTCCATACACCCACTAAATATATATGAACACCTTATGTGTACTGGATACTGTGCTCAGCACTGGGGATAAAGCAGTCAACAGACAAACCCAGAATTCACTCTCAATGAGATTATATCTGAATGGGGAAAGAGAGTCATTAAACCAATGATCAGACAAATAAATAGATAATCACATTGGTTGTGTGGTTATGAGGCAAAGCCTCGCATCGCCCTCAGGGGCCTGGCTCCTGATGAATGCATTAACTAAAAAAAAAAATGGGATGGGGTGGGGGTGGGGCTTCTAGGCAGAGCAAAGAGAATATTACAAAGGGGCTGAAGATGAAAGAAGTATGGTGAGGTCAAAGCAGGCCTGCAGCTGGGAGAGAGCAGGGGCAGGGGATAGAGACGTAGGCAGGGGCCGAGTCATGGAGAGTCATGGAGAGGCTTATTATTATCATTAGGGTTTTCTTCTGTGTGCAGTGGGAAATCTTGGGTTGATGTCCGTCCTCTGAACCTGTCCCACGGCCTCACCTCCCGCATGAACCTCACCATCAGGCGTTTCCACGACATGGGCTGTTTTCCTCCCTCGGATCTCTTTACTTCTTGTCCCTGGGGCATGCACTTGAACTCACCTTCCAACTCATCACTCAGATTCTAATGCACTCCTCAACCTGGTGGTGGGAGATGGCTCAGCACACAAAAGCCCCACCCTGGCAGAGGACTGGGGCTCCAGTAAGGAGTCCTCACTTGAGACAGCAGGAAATCGGGAGGGAGGCGGGCAGGCAGGGGCGGAGTTGGGTGTGAAGGCTGAAGTCTGAGTTGGGCAGAGGAAGTGGGGTCAGGAAAGGGATCACCGAGCACCCATCCGGAATGAGCCCTAGCATCTCTTGCTTTTCCTGTACCAACAGGACCAGGGCTGCTTATCTGATGAATAAACCGAAGGAAAAAAAAAAAGCAAACAAGACTGAATGTAACACAGGAAATTAAAAACACATCAAATAAGACTCCTCAGATGTGGATCATATTCTCTTGATCACTTCAAGGGGGTTTGCTGAGGTGTCTTTTTTTTTTTTTTTTTTTTTTTTTTTTTTTTTTTGACGAGACTTTGCACAGACAGCAGAGTAGAGGTTTTCTCTGGTTTCTGAGCCAGGTTCCATCACATAGGTACCTCTGATGCCCTGGGGGTGCCCACAGGTGGCCCCTCCATTTCCCCCAGCTTTGCTTTTCTTGCTCAGAGGCCGAGGATAATAATAATCTACATGACCGCCAACAGTAGAGGCTGTTGTGAGTCCAAAATGGGTTTGGGGGATGTGAGAGGGTTCCATGAATCACTTTCCAAATTCAAACATCAAAACTACACTTTTTCAGAATAATCCCAGTTTGTTCTGCCCTTCCTTTTTGTTTTATTCTCCAGGGACTCAGAGAGTTTAGATTTAGGTGGGAAATGAGGCTAGGGCTACGGTTAGGTTAGCGAATGTACTGGATTGATTAGGAAGTTGAAGTGTGCAGAATGGGGGTGGATGGAGGGACGGAGGGCTGGGAAGAAAGAGGGATAGATGTATCCATCCTATGCCTTCTTCCAGAAAGTGTTCTGGGCAGCTAGACAGGAGGGATTGTAAAGGAAGCCGTGGAAGTAGGAAAAGCTATATGGTGCTCCCCAAGCTCTAAGATGCTCTGTGGTGCTCCTCTGTCATCAGAGAGAGGGGACGAGCCCCAACAGGGCCAAGGCACAATGGTGAGATCGGGCATGACCCTCAGGCAGACTCCGGTTTAGTTTCCAGAATGGTTGCTACCTAGCCTTGGGATCTTTGGCCAGAAGATTTCATCTCCATAGAACTCCACGTGCGATGACACCCACCTTGCAGGGTCAGGTGTAAATGGCATGAAATCACTTCTGTGCAATGCTTCATGCAGTGGGTATTATGATGGTGACCGCAGAACCCATGCTGGGTCTGGGCATCCGGCTTGTCCAACCCAGACCATGGCCGTGCCTGGCACGTCTAATGAATTATGGGTTGAACCAGAGCAGCCCTGACCTCCCCATCAGTCCAACCGTGTCATTTTACAGATGGGAAGACTAAGGCTCAGCACTGGGAGGGACTCACCCAAAGTAATGGCCTTCCTTTTATGCAAGATTTTCCCCGTGGTGATCCCTCAGGAGGGCTGGAAGAACTCCTTGAGGTGAGATCAATTCTAGACCACACAGGCAAATGGGCAGGGCGGATTTATGTTACCTGGTTCCACGCCTCATCCTAACAGTGACCATCATTTATTGAACACTCACTGTATGCGAGGCAGGGCATCAAACACTCTCCAGGAGGTAGTTCATCCAGTTTTCCCATGGCCCTGCAAGGTGGATATCCTTATACCGAGTTTTCCAAATGAGGCAGCTGAGGTTCAGAGAGATTACATTTTCTCGCCAGAGATCACACATCCGGGAAGTGACGAGTCGGGAAGCAAAACCACAGCTCGCCATGGTGCTTCGTGCTCTCTGCATTTACTACGAATCGCCCTTACCTGTGACTCTGCCCACTTAGCAAATGGAGGCACACGACAGCACCGTCACTTGGCCAAAGTCACAAAACCGGTAAGAAGAGGTGTGGGGATGTGAACCCTTGTCTGAACTGGTGACCTGCACTCTGGTGTCTCCAAGGATCCCCAGCCCCGAAGTCCCTCCTGTCAGGAGCATCACCCAGGCCTTTCTACATGCCACATGTGTCCCCTCAGCCCTTTTTACCTTCACTTTCTTCCTTGAAGTATGGGGCAGGCAAGTCTAGATTCAGCGAGGCTCTCTGTCCCTGCCGCATACCAGGTCTTTACTGGGATGAGGACTAGCGTCCTCGTTTGTAAGATGGGGGCCATCGGGTTGAGCTCCCAGGCATGTGGTGAGGCCGATTCCACAAGACGATGATGAAGAACACCTCGGGGGAATGTGGGGGTTCCACAAACCAGAGGTACACGGCCAGGAGGAAGCTACATTCAAACCAAGCCCCATGCTCTTTAAGAATTTCAAGGCTGCTTTGGGTTGGGCTTGTTCTAGTCTCAGGGAAGCAGAGCATCCCAGACTTGCAGAACGCAGCACATAAAACAAACCGTTGTAGTAGTTCAGAGCAGTTGAGTTAATTAGAACAGACTTCCCGTGGGCGACCGGGGGAGGTGGAGAAATGGGGTCCTCCGGCTGCCCCAGCCTCACCCGCTGCAACCAGAGGTTGGGGGGGGGGGGGGGAGTATCATGTCACATCTGCAGCCCACTCAGACTCTCTGTGGCACGTGAGTTGGAGAGCTCTGCAAACTCGCTGGGTGCGAGAATCACCTGGGGAGTTTGAAAAGACCCCGGGGGCCCAAGGCGCCCAGAGCAGCGACATCAGAATCTCTGTGGAGGCGCAAATCAGGCATCGGTGCCTTTTAAAGTTCCCCGGGTGCTCCCAATGTAGAACCCAGTGGGAGCACCTGCGATCCAAGGGGCGCATCTCTTTAAAACCACTCTCCGGGGCGTCTGGGTGACTCAGTCGGTTAAGCGTCCGACTTTGGCTCAGCTCCTGATCTCGTACTTCACGAGTTCGAGCCCCGTGTCGGCTCTGTGCTGACTGCTTGGAGCCTGCTTCGGATTCTGTGTCTCCCTCGTTCTCTGCCCCTTCCCCACTTGCACTCTGTGTCTCTCTCTCTTTCTCAAAAAATAAATAAATAAATAAATAAACATTAAAAAAATAAAATTTAAAAAATAAAAACATTCTCCTTTCTCCCCCAAAGTTAAGTGGGGCAGCTCTCCAAATGTTGAGGCCATGAGTTACGTGTAGGGGCTCCTTGGAGCCTGGAAGGAGGGCAGGTAAAACCCGGGACCCAAGGATTAACTTCTGCCATCAAGGAATGGGACGGCGAGAAGAGCCTCACAGCAAACTTATTAAAGAGGAGAGCCAATCGTTATTTCTCTCGGACACTGGCTGAACCCCCCTCTCCAAGAATGGTATGCACAATCATTTTCTGCAATTCCATCACTGGTTTTGAGTACCTGCCATCGTGTATCTGAGGCTATGCTCGATGTTGGTGATGGAAAGTTGAATAAACCACGGTTAAGAAACTGAGATGTGTATGGGGAGGGGAGTAGAGAAATGACAGCGGGTGAATTAAGAAGGGGAATCAAGCCTATGAGAAGCCAAGGAAATGCTGCCTCACTTAGTCTAAAGCGAATGGTTCCCTGAGATAGCGATATTTCGACTGGGTTTCGAGGGATGTCTAGGAGTCATCTGGGGCGACAAGATTCTTGGTCGATGCCATGTTTGGGAAAGAGCCAGGAGTTTGTCAGTAGAGACAGAGACAAGCTGAGTCTTGAGGGGTCTGGAATGCCAGGCTTACTTTGGACTTTATACTGTAGGGGGTGAGGAGCCCCTGAAAGACAAGATGTGTGATCATTCTTTTCTTCCTGAGGTTGATAACCATTCTGCCGTGAGTTGAAAGCAATCGAAGCGTCAAAAGTAATGGATGACTGTGAATCACTTAAAGGACTTAACCAGAGCTACATAAAACATACAAAGCAAGCAGTGTGAGGAAACATCCAGCCCCAGATCATTTATCTGAAGTTTAAACACACACACACACAGGGTGCCTGGGTGGCTCAGTCGGTTGAGCGAACGACTTCGGCTCAGGTCATGATCTCGCGGTCTGCGAGTTCGAGCCCCGCGTCGAGCTCTGTGCTGACAGCTCGGAGCCTGGAGCCTGTTTCAGATTCTGTGTCTCCCTCTCTCTGACCGTCCCCCGTTCATGCTCTGTCTCTCTCTGTCTCAAAAATAAATAAACGCTAAAAAAAAATTTTAAAAGTTCTTTAGAGCTACGTGATATGTATGGTAAAAGTCCAGCCTCACGCCTGGAAACCACAAGCAACAATTTCTGGATGGTGGTTCTCTCTGGGGAAGGAGGGAAGATTTGAAAGCAGGGAGAGATCAGTGCAGAGATCTGAGGCCAATGACAAAATGTTAAGATGTGTTAAACACAGGCGGTTAAAACCACGGCATGCGTTCTATTACTTTTCCCTCACTTTCTCTCTGTTAAAAATATTCACAGTAAACATATTTTGAAAACAGAATCAGCAGTTCAATATTGTTCCCTCTGAAACCATCATCCCCCACTGAGTGTGCACTTTTTAGCGCCCATATGTCTTGCCGGGACATGCGTCTGGGGGAGACCCGTATCCAAAAATGTTCTCCACAGAGAATCTCAAAACAATTGATTTCATGGGTTTTAGAACACGTTTAAAGACACTCGGGGTAATAAAGGCTTCTCCTCGGCTCTGAAATTTGCTCCCTACTTTTTCCTTTCGTTAGAAATATTTCCATGGTAACGGGCCTTGTCTTCAAAGCTCAGAGCCACACTTTGCGATTCGAATGGGGGGCAGAAACTATCTTCTGCCAAAAAAAACGGACGGAGAACGAGGAAGCTTTCGCAGAAATAAAAGCCTTAATGCACATCATCAACGTATAGTCGCGGCGACGTCTATCCACCATGTGTTCACTGCGGTTCGGGACATCTAGTAGCTCATTAAGTCTTCCCCGACCACGTGCTATTTCCGCGTTACAAGTGATGAATGGAGGCTGACAGAAGCCAGGGGGCCTTGCCTGAAGTCACGCTGGAAATACGTGGTCGAGGCCAGACTTGAGCCTGCTCCAACCTGCCCCAAAGTAGCAACGTCCCTCACCAGCATCGTGGCTTGCAAGACCTTTGTCATTTGGTTAGGGTAAGTCCCCCGGAGCGACACGATGTTTTCCTACAACTAGGAAATACCCAATACCGGATACCGTGCTGCACGTGCTAAGAGTCAGGACAGATCACACATCGTAACTTTGCTTGGAGAATGTTTCCGATGGATTGGTTCAAGTGTCTGAGACAGGGAGGGCACGTGGATTTGGTTCTGAATTTTCCGGAGAAGTAGTAAGTTCATATTGTTTGGGAAGCCCCCCCCCCCCCCCCCCCCCCCGGTATTTAACATCTGGCAGCAAATTCAAATTGTTTTCGATACACGCTGCAGAGCAAATGAAACACACCCGGAGGCCGGGCCAGCTGCCCCTTTGCAAACTCAGATTTGGGGGATGAGTGACCCCAGACGATTTTTAAGCGGAGAAATCCATGATCTGTCTACTGTCAACTTCCCACAAAGCACCAGGAAAAAAACGTGTTGAGAAAGCAAAGCTAAGTTTATTAGGCCCTCCTACGAAAGGGGAATAGCAGTGTGACAGAATCTTGGTGGTATTTCAACAAGGGGGAAAGAGTCGGGCTGGGTGGGTTGTTTTTGTTTTTTTTTTTTTTAATTTTTTTATGTTTATTCATTTCTGAGGGAGAGATAGCAACAGAGCACGAGCAGGGGAGGGGCAGAGAGAGAGGGAGACACAGAATCCGAAGCAGGCTCCAGGCTCCGAGCTGTCAGCACAGAGCATGACGCGGGGCTTGAACCCACAAACTGTGAGATCACGACCTGAGGGAAGTCGGATGCTTCATCTACTGAGCCACCCAGGTGTCCCTGGGCTGGGTGGTTTTAAGGTGGCTCTTGTAAGGCAGGAAACTGGATGAGGCTGGGCTGAATTCGCAACCCAGTAGGTTTGAGCTGGGGGAGGGCACAGCAGGAGTCCTGAAGGGAGCCTCGATGACCGAACTATTAGTCCTGATAAGTAGTTAGTTCTTCTGGATGCAGGTATTTCTTCCATTGTGTTGTTTGCGTGTGTGCGGCAAAATACATACAAAGAACATTGGCCATTTTAGCCATTATTAGGTGTGGAGTCCAGTGACGTTAAGCACACTCACACTGTTGTGCAACCACCACCCCCGTCTATCTCCAGAACCTTTTCATCTTCCCAATGCGAAACTCTACTCATTAAACACTAACTCCCCATTCTCCGCCACCCCCGCCCCAGCCCCTGGTAACCAGTGTCTTCTGAATTTGACAATCCTGGGTATCCCGTACAAGTGGGGATGACTGGCTTGTCTCACTGATGACTGGCTTGTCTCACTCAGCATAATCTCCTCCAGGTTCATCCAAGTTACAGGGTGTGTCCAAATGCCCTTCCTCTTCAAGGGTGAGTAATATTCCTTTGTATGAATATACCACATTTTCATTTACCCATCCATCCATCAACAACACTTGAGTAGCATGCTCTCGGCTCTTGTGAAGAATGCCGCCGTGAAGATGGGTGTAACCATACCTAAGTCTCTGGCACAGCTCTCCCATCACAAACTTTTTTTTTTTTGCAAACCATTTTTAAAAGCGAGGACTGACCCAGCGTTTTATCCCCTGTCCACAATTCAGCAGAAACCGTACCGTCTCAAATGACCTAGAGGTCACCACAAGGCCACAGTGGGAGCCTGAGCATGGCTCGCTTTGCAAGAAGCCCTGAGAGCAGATGCCAGGTCATTGGGACTCTGAGAAACATGCCTCTCGTCGTCTCTCCCGGGCCCTGGCAAAGACGCACAGCCCCAAAAGGAGCTGCCAAATGGAGGCCCTTTCACATGATTTCTGTTGGAAACTCACGTTTCCCTGGCCCGTGGCCCTTTCCAATCATCTGCCGTCATTCCGAGTTTTCTGGAACACATCTGAGGCCTAAAGGCAGAACGTTTTGGGCTAAGAAGCATCTTCAGATTTGAATTTCTGATTGCACTCATGTCTAAAATGAATGGATTTAACGTTTTCCTTTCCAAACATGGGTCGTAGGCACAATGTTCTACTGTGTTTGGAAGCAACTACTAAAGTTCTATTCCAGCAAATCCTCCTCTAGCTCTCACTGTCTGCAAATCAGCAGGGCTCACGGAGAGGCAAAAGCGAGTCTGCCCTCAGGTAGCCTACGGTTTAGTTCGGTAGACAGGACACGCGCCTCCAGGAACAAAAAGCAGGCTAGAGTAGGGGCCGTAATGTCTCATGTTAGTATCTCCCCTAGAGGACCCACACAATGGTTGCCTCAAGGTCAGTGGTTCTTAGCAAGGACATTTTGCAATGTCTAAAAATATTTTTTATTGTCATGAACCCGCAGGGCTGGTGCTTCGGGCTTCTGGAGGGTAAAGGTCAGGGATGTCGCGAAACACCCTGATGTGTAGGACAAGCCCCTACGACAAAGAATCATCTGGCCCCAAATGTCAATGGTGCCGAGGTGGAGGGGTACCTGGGGGCAGTCGGTTGAGCATCCGACTTGAGCTCAGGTCACGATTTCACAGTTTGTGGGTTCGAGCCCCACATCGGGCTCCAGGCTGACAGCTCAGAGCCTGGAGCCTGCTTCAGGTTCTGTGTCTGCCTCTCCGTGCCCCTCCCCCCACTCAAGCTCTCTCTGTCTCTCTCTCTCAAAAATAAATAAACATTAAAAAAAAATAGCGCCGAGGTAAAGAAATCCCACTCTGGCCCTTTTCCTATGCCTTTGTGTCCAGATGGAATCCAAGTTGCTGGCATCTGAAAGCTTTCTATATTCTAGGCACATGACTCGTCTTTTGGCCGAACCATAGTCCTCTAGGCTTGCTGTCGTCATTGACCTTAATTTCCAGACGGGGCAAATGGCACTTTAGAGCAATTGCCCCAATTCCCACAGCTAGAAAGCGGTAGAGCTGAGATTTGCACAGAGAATCCAAGATAATCCGTCTCATTCCAACTCAGTCGTGGGAAAAGTAAGATCTGGGCCTTCTAATGTCAGCCTGACGGTTGATTCTTCCGGGAAACTTTTGCCTGGGAAAGATGAGACTGGAAACTAACGAATAACCGCGTTATTTGCTTCAGGAAGGTCCCGCAGGTCAAGTTAGGAAAGACAGCACTGAATTGCTCCCTAGCCTACGGCCCACCAACCGAGACTCAGGTTGCTGCTCTTGCCTGTTGTCTCCACAAAAACCTAAGCCACGGTAGCAACTCTGTCCAGTTCACGGTAGCCCCCGTCTTTGAAAACTGCCTCAGATCATTTGAGCCCAGCCTCTGGTGGAGTCTTCCGATGATTGCACGGCTGATTTCCCTCTGAGACAAGACTTGAGACACCTCTAACAAGGTGTTCAGCGAGATTTGGGGGAGCTCAGCAGTATCCAAGTTGTCTAAGCCCAAAGCCCTATACTTTTTACCACCTGCTGCCCTGTTTGCCAGCACGGTTTTGATTTTAGCCTAGGTGAGATCGCGCTACGCGTATTATCCTGTGATCGGCTTTTGGAAACAATTGAACATATCTTAAGCATCTTTCATTTTCTGCTAACGAGAGAACCGCCTCCTTTTCCCTCCAATGGTTCCGTGATATTCAATTGCATCTTCACCTAGCCAGCCAGTTCTTTCTTGCAGGCAGGAAGGTGATTTAATACAAACCAGGGCAGCCTAACCTAGTGCTGACAGGTGAGTATTTCCGTAGCTTTGACTTTCAGAAGTACCACTGCCAGAACAGTGTCGGGCACATTTTCAAGTTGAATAGAGATTTACAGATTGTCCTGCAGGTTGTCTGTACCAGTTTAGCAGTGGGGGATGAGACTGTTTCCCCACGTTCTTCCCAGTCCCTGACCAATTAGAGCCCCGGCCCCAGCTTGGCTCCAGGGACTGTGGCTATGTGGGAATGTATGCCTGGTGACAAAAAAAAAAAAAAAAAAAAAAAAAAAAACCAAAAACCCAAAACTTCTGATTTTTCAGAAGAAGCTGAAATTCAAACCCTTTAAGTAAAATCACCCGATCTGTTAAGGTCGTCAGTTCATTGCATTTGTAAATAAACAGTCTCTGCCAGCCAGTTTCAGGCTGCGTGCCACCAGTTTGCAAGCTCTGGGGGCTGTTACTCTCAAAGGCACATTCCCGTTCCAACCGGACAGGGGCCAAGTCACCACAAGGCAGCGAATTAGATGTCCAAGGGTATAGGTTGGAATCATTGTCTACCTAGGAGACATATTCGCCGCCACTCCAGGGTAGAGTCTGTGTCCCTCGGGTTGGGTAACTGTCCCAGGTGAGCTTTTCAGTCATAGCGAATGTGCTCATTCATGTCCTGGCCCTGCACCTGCTGGAGTAGCTGGGAGCAGGCAGCCTAGGGAGAAGGAGGGCCGCCACCTGGGGCCACTGAGTCCCCTGCAGTAGCACGCGAGACCCTGCTTAGAGCAGGCTAAAGAAGGAGCCCGCCGGCAGGTTCTGTTTTGGGGGACCCAGAGCTCCCCTTTGATCCCCCACTTCCAGGTGTCTTAGCAGCACCTGCAAATGTCAACACGTCCTGAACTGCACTCACCTCGGTTCGCCCTGGGTGTCCTAGTGAATGTCGCCACTGTCCGAGCAGAGTGAAAAGACCACACTGAGGTGCTCCCCGTCTCGACGCACGAACTTCGGTCTGCCCGTGGCTGAAGAACTCCTGCTTGTCCCTCAAGACGGAGCTCAAATGGCACGTTCTCCACGGCGCCTCCCCACGCTGTGCTTGGGGCATTTCTTTCTCTCCTACTGATCTCCCTCGACATTTTTGCCAGCCTTCTTAAAACACTTACCCACTCTAGGACAGCGTTCTGTTACCTCTTAACTAGATGGTAAGCTCCTCCAGGAGGCCTCACGTCTGATTCACCTGCCTGTGCTTACCCTACAGCATGATGCCTGATCCGTAGTAGGTATACAACGAATGCTTATTGAATAAATGAATCCGGGGTGGCCGTTTAAAAATGGGCCCACGGATTCTCCGGTTTTCCTTCCTCCAGAGGTGGAGTCGATGTTCCTTCCCCTGGAACTGGGTAAGCTTTTGTGACGGTTTCACCCTGTAGAAGATGATACCAGTGAGGTTACAGGACTTCTGACACTGGGTCATAAAAGGTGATGTAGCTGCCCCTTGATTCACTAGAACATTTGCTTTTGAAGCTTTCTATCAGCAAGCAGTTCGACTGCCACGAGACCACCTTGCTGTGATGAAGCCTAGCCCATGCAGAGAGACCACATAAAAAGGCTCTGGATCTAATGGAGGAGAAAGGGGAGGGAGGGAGAAAGAGAGAGAGAGAGAGAGAGATCTGACTAGCCCCTGTGTCATCCCATGGCTGTTCCAAAGCTAGCCACCATCTGACTATAACAGAATGAGACACCTTAGAACTGCTCCACTGAGCTCTTTCTGATTTCATGACACAGAACCATGAGAGATACTAGGATGATTGCTTTTGCTTTAAGCCACTTGTTTGGGTGATATTTGAAGAGACAACAGGAGTAGAATTTTATACCTGCGAGTGGGGCGTTGCATTGGCACTGGCTTTGAGACGGGGTGACAGGCGGAAGCTCACGGGTGTCGAGGAGCTTCTTACCAGAGGACTTGCGGAGGCCGTCTGTCATTGAGAGGGTAAGTAGGGTCCGGAGAATGCATCAGAAGCTAGAGGAAAGGAGCCCCTTGCTCTGCAGGGTTGCAAGGTTTAGCAACACCGTTGCCCGTTACCTGCCACAATGCAGAAAATACACAATGGACCTAATGAGCTCCCATGATCTGGCTGCTGGGTTTCCGCCTAGTGTGTCAAAGGGGCTGCCTGATTTCCTCTAGTTGCCTTTGGTAAAATGTGAGAGGAGAGAGATGAATTAAGGAGCAAAATATTCAATTTTTGAGTGCATTTTGGGAGAAAATATACAGGGATCAGGACAGTCTCTCCAGCCAGCAAAAGATTCTTAAAGAAATGAAAAGATTTGGGGGCGCCTGGGTGGCTCAGTGAGTTAAGCGTCCGACTTCAGCTCAGGTCGTGATCTCATGGTTTGTGAGTCTGAGCCCCGTGAGTTCGAGCCCTGCGAGTTCGAGCCCCGCGTCGGGCTCTGTGCTGACAGCTCAGAGCCTGGAACCTGCTTCAGATTCTGTGTCTTCCTCTCTCTCTGCCCCTCCCCCATTCATGCTCTGTCTCTCTCTTTCTCTTAAAAATAAATAAGTGTTAAAAATTAAAAAACAAATGAAAAGACTTCAGGGAAAAGATAAAATCCAGGACCCTCTCAGGAAAAAGTGGTTTCAAGGTAAAGACGAGGCTAAGGGTATGACTGCAAAACACTTTATTAGGATTCCTTCCAAATCTTACAGACCTTTATGGATAAACAAATATCCTTCTAAGGATCTTATGGACAGGCCTTGCAAGCCCTCTTTGTTCAGTAATAGAGCAATATAATTTATAAGAATTTCAAGGGAGTGATCTCACAATTTGTCTCACAGAAAGTCCAAAATAGGAAACGGCTTCTAGAAGACATTTGTGGGTGCGTCTTCGATCTAATGGAGTGGATTGTAAGTTGGTACAGAAGAAGCCCACGAAGTTTTTAAAGGAATTGCATCGTCCTGAAATGAAAGGAACACAGAGAATGCCCAAGGGGGGAAAAAAAAAAGAGAGAGAGAGATCTTTGGTTCCCTAATCTTTCCTGTGAGCAGAAAGCAGGCTGCAAACATGAGCCTTATCTTATGGAAAAAGGAAAGTAACTCAGCAGAACCAAGAACTCAGCGGTCAAAGCCAAGAATCATGCAGAACCTCTCCCAAGGAATCGGACCAAGCCCTCATCAATAAGCTGGCAACATCTGTCTGGCTGGAGTTTAGAAGTGCTACGCATCGTGCCTCCCGACTGCCCCAGTTTTGAATGGAGGTGTTTATTGTGGCTCTCCTGTGCCTGTCCCACTATTGTGTGTGGCCATCTGGGGAGCGGGTAGTTTGTAGACCGTAGATCTTCAGATTGAGAAGAACCATACGTGATGATGCTCATTTGCACCCAGACCTGAGAGAGCTGATGAGCTCCTGGACCTTGAGCCTGAGACTGACTCTGAAATGGGGTAAAACCCTAGGGGTTGGTGGTGGGGAATGTGGGACGAGATGAATGTGTTTTGCATGCGGGAAGTACGTCAACAACTTGTGCTTAAAGGGCAGACTGTGGTGGTTTAAAATATATCTTCATTTTTTTTTTTTTTTTTCCTACTCTTCCTGTAGAGAAGTCAAGTCTGTGGCCTTTCCCCCTGAAATTGTCTGGGCTTCCGCAGCCGTTTAATGGTGCAATAACACTATGTGACTTCTGAACCTAGGTGATAAAAGGCAATGTGCTATGGCTTTAGGGGCTTGGATACTCACTCTTTGAAAAGCGGTCCAACCTCCCTGAGGTCCAAACCAGCCCACACAGAGGGACCACCAGACAGAGGGACCACACGGGGAGGTTCTGAGCATGCACGGAGAGAGAGAGAGAGAGAGAGAGACAGAGAGAGAGATCCCTGGTCAGCTCTCAGCTGCCTCAGACCATCACGGGTCCAGCCTACGGGTCTAATTGTGACCACATGGGAGATCCTGAGCCAGAACTGTTCATCCAAGCCCCTTACTGAATTTTTGACCCATAGACACCAGGCCCATAGAGGGGCACCTGGCCGACTCAGTTGGTTAAACATCCGACTCTTGGTTTTGGCTCAGGTCATGATCTCCCAGTTTATAAGATCGATTCCCTACAACGGGTTCTGTGCTGATGGCGTGGAGCCTGCTTGGGATGTTCTCTCTCCTCTCTTTCTGCCCCTCCCCCTGCTCACATGCGCGCGCTCTCTCTCCCCCCCCAAAATAAATACGTGAACTTTTAAAATAATTTTTAAAAAATGAAGAAACCGGGCAAGGTAATACAAGTGTTGTTGGTCCAAGCCAGTCAAGTCTGGGCTGATTTGTTTGTTACACAGGAATAGATACTCGGCACCCCTGGTTTATAAGATAAGGCTCCACTGAAAGGATTGCATCTCATTAGTTAAGAGAGTGACATTGCATTCCCGAATCTAATCAGGGTAGCCCGTAAGAGTTACAGCTTTTATTCAGCAGCAAAGAGAAATATTTCCTTTTGCCGTAAACAAGATGCTGTCAGGTTTAGTTTTGGCGAACTGCGTGAGAGTAGGGCAGAAGGCTCGGCTTGCGTTGCCATACGGTATGTTCCAGATGACTTTGCGGTGATCGGATGCCTCGAGGCCAGACCTCAACATTTGACTTTCTTTATCTGGTTCACCTATGACTCAAACATTTCTCCTTCCCGCCTAAAGCCTGAGACAAGCCTTTGATTCAAAGCTAAGTTAGAGCAAAAAGGAAACTGATAATTCAAGGAAAGAGATAAGAATTAGTCAGTATTGAATATTTCGGCCGTAGGATTAGACATTTTGGCAAGAGATTATTAGAAAGAATGTAATGCTGAGCCTGGATTTTTTTTTTTCATGAGGCTTATTTGGGTACCACCTTACTTTTTTTTATGTGAAATTAGGACTCAAAAAATTAATGTCAGTGGTGATTTCCAGTAACAGGATTTGGGGTAAACTTTTCTTTTTGTATTTTGCTCATCTCTATGTTTTCATACTTTTTATAATAGGACACATTAATTATAAATGCACATTGTGAAGTTGGAATTGGTATAGGATTGTTAAATAACACACTAAACGCACAGCCTATGAAGGGAAAGCTTGATAAATTCTTTAGTATTAGCGTTCTGTTTTGTTTTGTTTTGTTTTGTTTTTTTAATTTTAAGTAGGCTCCAAGCCCAACATGCAGCTCTGAACTCACTACTCTGAGATTAAGAGTCACGTGTCCTCCTTACTCAGCCAGCCAGGTGCCCCAAACTCTTTAGTATTAAAACTGAGATCTGTTGGGGGCGCCTGGGTGGCTCAGTCGGTTGAGCGTCCGACTTCAGCTCAGGTCACGATCTCCCGGTCCGTGAGTTCGAGCCCGGCGTCAGGCTCTGGGCTGATGGCTCAGAGCCTGGAGCTTGCTTCCGATTCTGTGTCTCCCTCTCTCTCTGCCCCTCACCCATTCATGCTCTGTCTCTCTCTGTCTCAAAAATAAACATTAAAAAAAAATTAAAAAAAAACAAACAAACAAAACTGAGATCTGTTGATCAAAAATTTCCGTAAAGTGAAAATGGATAAATGACAAAGGGCTGATATCCAGAAAATATAAAGAATGCTCACAAATCAGTAAGGAAAGGACAAAATATCCAATTGAAAAGAATAAGCAAGAGACCTGAACAGATGTTTCATTAAAAAGGAAGATCAGGGGCACCTGGGTGGCTCAGTTGGTTAAGCGGCCGACTTCGGCTCAGGTCATGATCTGGCGGTCCGTGAGTTCGAGCCCCGCGTCAGGCTCTGTGCTGACAGCTCAGAGCCTGGAGCCTGTTTCAGATTCTGTGTCTCCCTCTCTCTGACCCTCCCCTGTTCATGCTCTGTCTCTCCCTGTCTCAAAAATAAATAAAACGTTAAAAAAAAAAAAAAAAGGAAGATCAAATGGCCAATAGGCATGCAAAAAGTCACTCAAGCTCAACAATATTTAGGGAAATGCAAATTAAAATATCAATGATACGCTATTTCCCCATCTACTGGGTTGAAAAATGTTTAAGTCTACAGTACCAAGTGCTGGTAACCATACATAGGTACAGGTGCACTTATACATGCTAATGGGAGTAAAATTGGTTCAACCACTCTGGAAAATGTTTTGACACCGTGGTGCAGAGTTGATAATGCCCACCCCTTACATGTGGGGTGTTTGCATTTGCCTTTCCAGAGCCATTCCCCATGCTCCTCCCCACTGTTCTGTGCCTGACCCATGTGGAGCACATCAGGGACTGCCTTCTTGCTTCCAGTTGGGTTGGAGCAAAATGGCGGACTCCAGCAGCGATCTGAAGGCGGAATGAGAATGAGGGTTGGGCACTTATTTGCTTGCTCCCCTGCCTTCCCTTTGCTGGCCGTGGTTTGCAAGCAGCTGCGTTCTCCTACTAACGACCACAACGTCTGCCCAGAAGGCCTCTTGTGCCGTTCTTACTCCAGATCCTGGGAACTGCTTCTTCCCCGTTCTCTTCAGGTCTAGGGGTGCTGGCAACTCCCTGCTACGATGAACTCGCTTCACCCTCCTGGGTTGATTCTCTCACCTCTGCCGCCATGCTGGTGAGTACTTCCTCACTAACCCTCCTCAACACCCTCTTTGGGTATGCCATCTATCTCCCATTACAGCCCTGACTAAAATTACATATAATAACCTAAGAATCCCACTTCTTGGTATACACCCTGGGGCAACACTGTCCAGTAGAAGTCTAAAGCAAGCCACAAGTGTGAGCCACATCCATAATTTAATATTTTCCAATAGCCATATTTTAAAACCGGAAACTGGTGAAATTCATTTGTTTTTTTTTTTTTTTAAGAGAGAGCATGAGCAGGGTAGAGGGGCAGAGGGAGAGAGAGAGAGAATCTTAAGCAGGCTGCACGCTCAGTACAGAACCCGATGTGGGGCTTGATCCCATGCCCCTGGGATCATGACCTGGGCTGAAATCAAGAGTCAGTCACTCAACCAACTGAGCCACCCAGGCACCCAGTTAATTTTTAATAATATTTAACCTAGTATATGCAAAACATTGTCATTTCGAGATGCGATCCATGTAAAAATTTCTAATGAGGGGCGCCTGGGTGGCTTAATCCGTTAAGCGTCCGACTTCGGCTCAGGTCATGATCTCACGGTTTGTGAGTTCAAGCCCTGCATCAGGCTTTGTGCTGACAGCTTGCTCGGAGCCTGCAGCCTGCTTCAGATTCTGTGTCTCCTCCTCTTCCTGCCCCTCCCCCGCTCACACTCTGTCTCTCTCAAAAATAAATAAACATTAAATTTTTTTAAATTACTAATGAGATATTTTTATTCTTTAATTGAACCAAAGTGTCAAGATGGCGTGTGTGTCTTATATATGCTCATTGAGCATCTCATTTTGGACCAACCACATTTCTTTTTTTTTTTTTAACATTTATTTATTTTTGAGACAGAGAGAGACAGAGCATGAACGGGGGAGGGTCAGAGAGAGGGAGACACAGAATCCGAAACAGGCTCCAGGCTCTGAGCTGTCAGCCCAGAGCCCGACGCGGGGCTCGAACTCACAGCCCTCACGGACCGCGAGATCATGACCTGAACTGAAGTCGGCCGCCTAACCGACTGAGCCACCCAGGCGCCCCTGGACCAACCACATTTCAAATGCACAAAGGCCTAATGGCTACTGAGTTGGACGTCAGAGTCTTAGAGAAACTCTTACCAAGTTCCTAGGACAGATCCCAGCCATCCCAGCAGAAGGCCATGTTGCTTACACACAGATTGTCTCCTGTTCGTTCCAAGTACTTCTCAGCCACCTTCCCCAAACCAAATACTTCCTGAAGGCAGTGAAATTGTGAGCAGCGCTCCGCTGAAAACACTGGAGAATTGTACAAGTTGCCGAGTGTTGGGTGGGGGTGGGAGAGAGAGCTGGCCACGTGGGCCACATCTGCTTCCCCACTTCGCCCCATAGCTGATCTCCTGGCCATGCCACTTGTTGCTAAGGATAAGAGGTCTGCGTTCCTTGGCACCTTCTGTGCTTTGCAAATGCCACAGCTTCCATGGTTAATGGACATCAGTGGTGTTTTCCTGACACCATTAAGACAAGAATCAGAAGGAGAGTTCTGATCCCAGGGGAAGGTGAGCTCTCATCCCTAGATTCCGTGAATTCTCATCAAGCCTCCATAGTACCCATGTCTTTAGCGGATGTAGCAGCCTTCACTTTGCGCGGACGTGAGGAAATGAACCTTTGTTCTCTGCAGGCTAGTCCAGATCTTACCTCTCTTGGAGCTCAAACGATCCACTGGGAGCAAAAGAAAAAGGTGAAAAATGAAGAAACAACAACAAAAAGAATCCATTTTATTTTATTATTTTTTAAATGTTTGTTTATTTTGAGAGACAGAGAGAGAGAGAGAGAGAGTTCACGCATGAATGAGAGCAGGGAAGAGGCAGAGAGAGAGGGAGAGAGAAAATCCCAAGCAGGCTCTGTGCTGTCAGCACAGAGCCGAATTAGGGGCTCGATCTCACGAACCTTTAGCTGAAACGAAGAGTCAGAGGCTTAACAGACTGAGCCACCCAGGTGCCCCAAGAACCAATTTTAAAAAGAGAAGGGGCACCTGGGTGGCCCAGTCAGTTAAGCATCCAGCTTCAGCTCAGGTCATGATCTCACCTTTCTTGGGTTCAAGGCTGCATCAGGATCTGTGCGAGAGCTCAGAGCCTGGAGCCTGCATCCGATTCTGTGTCTCCCTCTCTCTCTGCCCCTCCCCGACTCATGCTCTGTCTGTCTCTATCTCTCAAAAATAAATAAACATTAAAAACTTTTTTAAAGAGAAAATACATCATTCTGAGCTTCATTTTGGGTTGGTAGCCACAGGAAATGATAATGGAGTACATATGAATGTGCAAATTGCTGTCTAAATAATTCTGGCTGGCAATGATATGCAATCATAATTTTTGAAGAAGAAAAACATGTTTTTAGAGGGATGTCAGGTTAATAGGATGCGAATTCCAGAAGGTGAGCATTTCAGAGTGCTCCGTGGGAAATCTGCCACATTAGAAGGTACTTTCTTTTAAGGCAAAAATCAATAGACAATTTGCAGGTGAAGGTGAAAGTGTTTTGTAAACCGCAAAGAAAAGTGCTCTTGTAAGAGATTAGCTTTATTATCAGATAAGGAGTGGCACGTTTGGGGGAGAGAAATTCCACTTCTCTGTAGACAAGTTTCCTGCTATCTGAGAGTAGCGTGTTCCTATGAAACGTTTCATAAGCCAGGATGGCATAAAATGGAGAAGCAATCACCATTAATTCATACGGAAAACATTTTGAGCATTCCCAGACCCCCCAAAATAACCTTTCTTGGGCTTTTCTGATACCTTAGGACACATCTTGTTGACAGGTGCACAGAGTAAATCGAGAGAGAGCACAGATGCTCACAGACAAGGTCAAGGCTCCGGCAGCTTGATGTCGAGATGCTGAGTGCAGATCCCTGGGAAGGAGCTGGGCGGGGCTGCTCTGAGTCTGGAATGGCTCAAGGCAAAACTCACGGTGAACACTGTTTGTGCTTTTCCCTTGTTAGGATAAAAGCAAATTCTTCTTCGGATTTCTTTTGGTTAGTGGAAACAGGTACTAACGTAGGTCTTTCCTAAAAGCGAAGTGGTCCAAAGGGAACTTCACAAAGCAGAGGTACCTGTATTCCACTCCTTACCTTTCTCTTCCTACACCAGCTCTTCTAAGGAAAGAAAAGGGACCAGTTTGGTCAGAGATCAAGACCTCTCTTAGGTCCATTCTCGGAGGGAGGAGGGATCTGGGACACCTAGCGTTAGAAAAGCTGTTCTGCCTTCTGCTCCCATCGCCCCACCCCAGTCAAGGGCACCTTGTGGGGCTTGCCTCTTGGAGCTGGGTCTGCTGACCTCCATCCAGCGAGACACAGGTAGATTTGGGGCAGGGAGCCCCGCCCCATCCCCCTGGCCGCCAGCCCACTTTCCCTCCACCTGCAGGCATGGTTTATTAGAAGGTTGCAAGAGTTCGAGACAGGAAAGAGGCAGGCAACCTCGTGCCTCAGTCCCGTGCTTCATTCTCCAATTCAGTTTTTACCAGGGAGCCCTTCATTCTTGTTATTTGCTTGGGTGCGTCTGTGCGTGTGTTTGTCAAGAGAGAAAGGAGGAAGATTCGCTACGGCCTTTGCAAAACAGTGCTACAAAGTACAGGGTGAGTTGTGCAGGTCTTTCAACAAAACCCACTTGCACTGGCGGTCCCTCTACCTTGTTCTCCAACCCAAGCCCAGCCGTATGGCTATGCAGAGTTGCAAGTTAAAATATAAGACGCTCAGTTAAACTTGAATTTCAGAAAAAACAATGATTTTTTTTTTTTAGCATAAGTATATCCCAAATACTGCATAGGAAATGGTTATTCTAAAAATGTATTTGCTATTTGTCTGAAGTTCACACTTCAGTGGATTTCTTTTCTGTTTTCCTTGCTAAATCTGGGAACCCTATAACTGTGGCCTGCCTCCCCCCAGAGGCAGCTAGTGTAATGTCTAAGAACAAGGACTCTGAAGCCAGACAGAACCAGGTTTGAAACTCTGCTCTCTCACTTGTCGGCTCTGAGAACTTGGGGGATGCCCATCACCCCCCTAAGTCAGTTCAGTGTCTTCACCTAAAAAACAAGGATGGCAATGGTACCACTTTATGGGGTTGCTGTACGGGCTGAATAAATTGATGCATATAAGGCACATAGAACAGTGCCTGGTGTATATAGTAAGCGTTAAATAATGCTTGTATTAAGAGGCCTATATGGCATGGCAGGAAAGATATCGGTCCATTCAATGGCAATCATTGGGTGCAGGGTCTGTGTTCCAAATTGTAAGTATAGGAGCTCAATGCATGTAAACCCAGAGGCTTCTTCACGTGCGATCCCAGATGTGTGTCCTTTCCACCCGAATGCTTCAACCAATGGATCTCTCAGCTCTTCTCTGTGAGACGGGGACACCAAAATGCCCTGCGAGTGACATTCACAAATCCTCTTCTGAATATGGATAAAAAGTAGCAAGAGAGTTTCTATCCAGAGATGTGTTTGACCCTTTTACGTTTTGCTAGAAGAAGAAATTGACCAAGCACGGTGAATATCTGGCTACAGGGATCCCTAGTCTTCACAAAGTATCAACAAGAAACACAGGGATGAGAATTTCACTGTGTCCTTAATTCCTTTTATGCTTGTAGATGTGAGTCTGGAAGGACTCACACCGAACGAGTCGGGCCGCTGCATCCCCAATACAGTTGAGATGGGGCCATTCGCTTTCGTTGTTTCCTTTGTTTTTGTTTTTGTTTTCTTCTTTAAAAAATACACCCTGGCATCCCAGCCCCTCTCGCTCACAATCCTTTCTCTCCATCCCTCAGTACAACATGTTGATGAAAGCCACAGGCAGCACCCAAGCCAGCATCCTCCCCCAGCACCCTTTGTGGATTCCGTGGCATATAATGGATGTGAAAGCACTTGGAAAATTGCAAAGCAGTTTACAAATTTGAGTTGTTACTATTATCACTCTGCTGCCTGCACAGAGCAGAGTGGGGTTGAGCTGCAGAGAAAGGGCTGAGGACCCAGAGAAGCTCCCCTTGGCAGGCTTATTGGATCTGAATGGAAAAGAAACGGTTTCTTTGGCTTATTAGCTCCTAAGTAGCTGACTTCCCTCCTGATTAAATAAACAACTTCAACTAGAGTTACAATGTGCTCCAAGCCGCAAACTGAATGAAAATGAAGCAGGGAGGGTCAAGACACCTTACTGACCAGAGGGAAAGTTGGGGGAAAATTCTATTTATTGCCCCTCCCTTTCCTCATTAGCCTACCCCTCCTCCAGGCCTGGCCCCTGATTAGACTAAGACAGTCTTCCTCATCACAGTCATTGGCTCAGAGATGGCAAGAACCAACTCAAGGCAAACAGGGCAGAGCTTTCTCCTGGCAACAGTGGCTGTTTTAGGAGTGGGCAAGTGATCCAAGTTGGTCCAATCAGAGTGAGGCCTGGTATTTTTGTTTAATAACTGGAAAACAGAAAAAGTCCCTCTTCTTTTGTGGACAGTTTGGGGTGTGCATGTGAAATCTGGAACACTAGCTATTTTGCACTGTATTCTCTCTCTCTCTCTCTCTCTTCAAAAAGAATACCAATTAATGGAAGGATACAAATAAAATGGTGCCACTTTTCAAAGATGCTCTAAGCCTCCCTTCCTGCTGGGGATCTTTGCAAAAGAATCTGGGCAGAGGACATAATTTCTCTGTAACCTATCTTTCCTAAGCACAGTCCAATTCATCTTCAACCTCCAGTATAATTCTGATTCAAAATCCCCTCCCACCCCAACTCATGCCAGGTCTGTGATGTAAGAAAGAACCGTAAGATGAGATTGGGGAGCATAGTCGGTTCTTTGACTTGTCGCCTCTCTCTGTGGAGCCAAGGAATGGACAGGTGGTTTGCCTCTCGAACAGCTCAGTCTTTGGATCTAACCTTTCTGGACTGGGATGAGGGAAGGTGAATTCATATTTTACAACCTCCCACCTGACTAGGATTAGGGAGGCCATCCTGGTCCCATTAGTTGGTCTGTGTTTCTGTGTCTGCTGCTGGGGTCTATGTGTTAACATATGGGGGTCTATGTGTATGGGGAGTATTATTTTCTTGGCAGGGTTTTGTGTGCCCCAACCTTCATCTCTGATGAATTAAATAATCAAAAGCAAGTAATTACAGTGGAGCTACTGTGGGAAACAGTATGGAGGGTCTTCAAAAAATTAAAAATAGGATTGCCCTACGATCCAGTCATTTCACTCTGGGTGCGTACGCTGCGGAAATGAAATCTGGGTCTCAAAGAGGTATCTGCATCCCCACATTCGTTACAGCCTTATTCACGGTAGCTGAGGCATGGAAATAACCTAAATGCACACCAACAGAGGAATAGATAAAGAAAAAGATGAAAAAAATAAAGAATGGACAAAGGAACAGATACATGGACACACACACACACACACACACACACACACACACACACCATTTAGCCATGAAAAAAAGAAGGGAATCCTGCCATTTGTGAAAACATGATTGGACCTTAAGGGCATTATGCCAAGTAAAATAAGTCATGTAGAGAGATGCGATAGTATACAATCTCACTTATATGTGAAATCTAAAAAAAAATGAAATGAAACTCATAGAAGCAGAGAACACATTAGTAGTTTCCAGGAGCAGAAAGTAGAGGTGGGATAAATGGGTGAAGGGGGTACACATTTCCAATTATAAATAGGTCTTGGGGATATCACGTATGGCCTGGTGACTGTGGTTAACAGCACTGCGTTATACATTTGAAATTTGCTAAGAAAGTGGGTCTGCCAAGAAAAAAAGATGTTCTGTGTCAATTATGTCAGTAAAACTGGGAGTGGGGAGCAAGTAATTAAAGTACAAGATGAGAATTTAGGAAAATACTTCTATGACCGTGCGTTGGGTAAGGACTTCCCAAGCATCACATCAAAATCAGAAACCATGAAGGAAAACATTAATGGATCTAGTTAAGCTGAAAATTGTAGTTTATTACACAATACTGTGAGTCAGAATGCATAAACGGGGGTAGAGCAAAGGTCAACACCATACAAAACAGGGAACACTCTAATTTCCTTCGTATTTCAGGTATTTTTAAAGTATATTTATTTAAGTAATCTCTACACTCAATGCAGGACTCGAACTCACGACCCCGAGATCAAGAGTTGCCTACTCTACTGACTGAGCCAGCTAGGCACCAATGTCCTTAGCATTTCAAATCTCTTACCAGTCAGCAAGAAATCAATAAACAGTCTGACCAGGTTTGATATGAAAAACCGGCAAGTCACAAAAATGAAAACCCAAGAGTAAATAAGTAAGAAATACACTCAGCTTCACTAGTAATCGAAGAGAACAAAACCTTCCACAATTAGATACTATTTCCTACCCATCGAGATGTGAGGTAGAAACTGTACATCAATATTATTCTGCTCAAATGGTGAGCCAGCTGCCGCAACATTATTTACTGAATAATTTCACCCCCGTGAAAAAACTCCTTTGTCATAAGGTGTTTTATTTCCCCTCTTCTCACAGAAGGGCTGCCCCTTTCCAGGTATAGAAGAGAAGAAAAAGTGGGCTCTAGGTGGGGGGACCCACATTTGCAAATACGCAGCCTCCAGTGTGAACAGGAGGCAGGTCGAGGCAACACCGGACAGGAGTTGGGAACAGGTGGGAGTTCAGCCCAGGAGTGTAGTATGGGGCCACCTGCTGGGTTCTTGAAGGCCAGGCTAAGGCTTCCAGGCCTTATCCCTCAGGAAGGTCACGAAAGGTCTTCAGACCCTGGGGAGAGACCTAGTCCCAGCATCAGGGGTGGGGGGACTGGCTTCTGCGGAATTGAGTCAGCAGCCAACACATGACTTTTTTTTTAAGTTTATTTATTTTTGAGAGACAGAGAATCCCAAACAGGCTCCACACTGTCAGCGCAGAGCCCAACGTGGGGCTCGAACCCACAACCCTGGGACATGACGTGAGCCGAGACCAAGAGTTGGACGCAACCGACTGAGCCACCCAGGCGCCCCCCAACGCATGACTTTTCTGGTTAAGTAAAACCTTTCTTGCTCTTTCCTCCTCTACTAGGTCCCATCCTAGAGGAGCATGGCCTAGATTGACCAGGCCAGGAAGGGACAGCAGCATACAACAGCTAAGAGGAAGGAAACCTGTCTTTTCATTTTCATTGCAGGTGGCTAGCCTGCCAGAGGGGAGGGAGACGTGATGACTGCTAACCCACAGCAGCCATTTTATTACCGCACTAAGATGGTTTGGGCAATCAGATTGATTTAAGGAATTTTATGATCTCAGAATGACCAGATTGAGCCTTGGAGCGTGTCCTGAATTTCCTCCAGGGGCATAAATGTATGCCTTAAAGGGTAAATTTAAAGGGACACCACCAATAAAACTCAGTTTGCCTTCTGCCATTATCCCCCGAATCAAGCTTGTTTAACAAATTGGTGGCTATTATTAATAGTGACCATGTGTCTACTGTGGTGAGATACCGTCAAGTGATTGGCATTTGTGATCTCATTTAATCCTGGGTATACCCTGTGAAATGTCCATTTGGATCCACATTTTGCAGATAAGTGGTCAGAGGTTCAAGAAGTTAAGTACCAGGCCCAGCTAGCATTTGCCAGATTGGGGATTTAAATTCAGATCATACTGACTGTGCCTTTGACATTGTCCTTTTATGGAATCAGCCCTGCCCTCCCCCTCCCTGGAGTGGGACGGGATTAACACACCAGTGTCCTCGGTGGGTGTTCCCTCTTCCCCCTGCCACTAAAGAGAGCGGTGGCTTCCTCCCCTCTTCCAACTTTGCCCTATGGTTTGATTTCTATCATACGCAGAGCAGGGAAGGGTAAACAGAACATGGATGGGGAGGAAAGGGGGCAGGGGAGACAAAAAAAAAAAAATGGAATGGAAAGAGGCAGAAGAAGGAGGTGCTTTTTGGAGACGTTGGGAGCTGGAAGCCAGGGGGCAGGCTGTGGCACATGGGGACAGAGAGGACACTTTGGAAGCTGCTGCTGTTACAGAACGGTGGGAGAGACGCTCCCTGGTCCTGGTCTCTCAGAGTCGAAGAATGAATCTCGCGGACAGCAGAGAGTAAGCAAGGTGGTAGAGATTATTGAGGGAAAGTATAAAGCTCTCAAGAGTGAGAGGGGTCCTGACTGAGCAGATGCCAAGGATTTTTTGTCCCTTTTTATTGGAACCTTATTGGAAAGTTTGTGAGACTCCACCCATGGCACCTAGACCTCCAGACCCAGGCGGGTCTGGAATACGTTTATCCTTTTTTTCCCCCAAACCCCCCAGGCTTCAGCCTCCTTCTAGCAGCTGCTGCCTGCCTTGGGAGGGTCCCTTCTCTCCCCCATGCCTAACGTTAACCCTTTCCCTACTCACCGCCACTGCACTGGACAAACACAAGAAAGGACTTGAGTTATACTGACAATGATTTTGGTTGCTAGACCATGCCTGTTGGACTGAGACCGCGTTCGGAGACTGGACACTTGGGTCACAGCTTCATAAACATTTCCTCACGTCAAACGATCACGTCCCCTCACAGCTGAACAGAACTGGACCCCTCGCTAAGAACTTTAACATAGATGCTTTCTTTGATTGCTCACACAGTCCTAGAAGATAAACTACATTCTATTCATTTAGTTGGTTAATTACTACCGCATTATTAAAGAAACGTCCTAGAAAATGAGGCAGCCTCCCAAGAGTAAGAAAATGAGGAAGGGAGTGGGAGTGAGGGGTGGAATGAAACCACTGGGAGCTTTTCTGCAGCGTCATGGAGGCATTTTTCCTCCAGAATAATGTTCATAATAACTGGGCTGTTTACTGAGTCCTGCTTGGTGGGGGTAAATGCATGATCTCACCAACGGACCCCGAAATGTTCCAAGGGAGACGCTGCTCATTTTCCTGCTTTACAGATGAGAAAGTTGAGACTCCAAGGTGGTCCGTGTATTCGTTTCCTGGGGCTGCCGTAACAAAGTACCACAAATTGGGTGGCTCTGAGAAGAGAAATTTGTTGTCTCGTGGTGCTGGCATCTGGAAGTCTGAAATCGAGGTCTGGACGGGGCTGCTCCCTTCTGAGGGCTGTGGGAGACGATCCGTTCTGTCGCTTTCTCTGCTCGCCTCAACGATCACCCTGCCTTCGCATGGTCTTCCCTCTGGGAATGCCTGTGTCCAGACATCACCATTTTCTGCCAGTCATATTGAATTAGGGCCCATCCTCAAACCTCAACTTGATCTAAACTTGACCATCTGCAAAGACTCTATTTTCAGATAAGCTTGCATTCACAGATCCTGGAGGTTAGGGCTCCAACATCTCTTTCAGGGGCACAATTCAACGCACGATAGTAAGTACGCGGCTCAAGGCACCAGGACCATATGTCACGGTAGAAATGAGCAGCGCTGGGTTCCAACTGTGGCTCCCACAACACATCATCTATTTGACCTCTTCCATATGGCATCACCTAATCTATTTCTGCCTCAGTTTCCCTCTCTGTGAAGTGGAAATCATGATACGTACTCATGGGATTGTTGCCAGACTCAACTAAGACGGAGAACATGACGGAAGGACCCGGCACCAAGTCAGTGTCTGATACTTTCTTCCCTATTCTTCCACTTGGAAATCTCTGGGCTGCTGCTGCCTTAGCCTCCCTTGTTCAAGGAGGAGGCACGGAAGAGGAGAGTGATCAGCGGGCCGGCTCTGGAAGAAACCGCTCACTTGGCATAGACCTGGCCCCAGCAACTAGTTCTCCCGCAGTGCTGATTCCCTCGCAAGGCTGCTTCATTGTCCAAAGGGCCAAAATCGCGAAGCGAGTGTCCGAACCGATTCATCAGATGAATCGAGAACTTATGAGAGGGGAAGGTGATGTAATAACCATCAAGTGTCTGAGAGGTGACTTTACGCAGGCAGGAGGCCAAGTCTCTTCCATTTTATTGGGAATAGGATAAAGAGAAATAGACTCGTACTTCTGCAAGAGAAAATTTAAATAAGACGGGTCCTGCTCGCTGGGCCGACAGCACGGCTGGCTTTGGGCGTCCCTGAGAATGCCATAAAATTGGCTGTTCATGGGACCCACTGTTTTCAGGCTCCCCGCCTCCCCCCCCCCCCCAGCACTGTCAACTTCGAGCAGAGTGAACTAGACCATCTCTTCCAATTAACAGCCATTCACCCGTCCAACTGTTCACTCACAGATACTTGCTGAGCTCTCACTGCATCCCGGGGGGCTAGCCACCATAACCAACAGTTCCAAAAGCCCCGGAGCCTGTCCCAATGAAAGTCTATTTCTTTATCAACAAACATCTAACATGATGTTCCTGGTGACGTTGTTCTCCAAGGCGGTAACAGTCTCAGTGACCCAGGATTTCTGTCTTTTGGCCGAGCCTTTTCCCCACGGCCGTGGGGCTCTCTCCCACACACAGGTGAGAAGGTCCGGAGGACTGTGCTTGGGAAGTCGAGTGGACCAGGGCCTGGAGGTGGTGACGTCCTTGTGACCATCCCACTGGCCACGACCCAGTCACGTGGCCCCTCCTGCCCGCAAAGGAGGCTGGGAATTCAGTCCGCTTGGGAAGGAAAGGGATAGGCAAAACCTGAGCAGGTTCTGTGGCAAAAGTATTGTGAGAAATAGTTGCTCTCTCTTCTGTATTTCCTGTAGCACTTTGTACATTTATCCAACAAGTGTTCATTTATACATTTGCCGAACCGAGTCACGTGGTAGGCACTGAGGCTAAGGCTGCTGCGGCTCAGGAAACTTAGGCCTCTAGGATCAGCTCTCGGCCAAAGCCTGATGGGAGTTGGGTAGTGCCTCAGCCGGTCCACCCTGGGGCAGCTGTGTCCTTCTGACACCCTGGAATCTCTCTGGCACTATAAGACACCAGTCACCTCCGGCATTAACCTGTTCAGCAACGCACTCTTTAATCGGCTGTCTTCCTCTGGTCTCCCCTCCTCACCCCCAACCAGCATTTCCCTTCACCTCCCGAATTAACAACTTGCACCCACGTCCTTACCTCAGGGCCTGCATCAGGGGGAATCCAAGCTAAGACCTGGCCTTCACCCTCCTGCGGGGGACGTCTCCCTCCCCCGTTGCTTGCAAGGATCTCAGACCTGAGTTCTTAATCGGGCTCCCTCACTTCCTCCATCATAACTCACACACTTGGGAATGAAAACTGGAGCAAGGGCAGTGATAGGGGCCCTTTCAAAGGAGGGGGGCGGATGGTGGAGAAAAAAGAGCAGCGTTGGGAAAACGGAGGTCAGGAAGTCCCCTTGGTGGGGGAGGAGGCGGGGGAGGGGAGAGGAGCAGGGGGAGGAGCCAAGAGCGGGAAAAGGTTGGAGAGGAGAGGAAGGCCCAGATCCTGGCAAGGAAGGTGCAATTTAAGGAGAAACCCCCAGGTGCTCGAGATCTTTCTCAGGTCTTCGTTTTTTCCTTTCCCTCTGACTACTGAGTAACCTCGGCTCGCGTCATTCCTTGTAAGTTCGATACTCCGTCAACTTTGTTTCCCTCGGTTCAGCCTTTTAGCTTTGCTCTTTTTAATGACATCTCTGGAAATATTTATTTGACACACAGTTTGTTTTAAAAATTAGATTAAACTCCATAAAAGTGATCTCCCATCTGGAAGCATAATCAGACTAGTATTTAAGCTGGAATTCATCCCTCTCTTCTGTGGCAGAAATGAGCAGCCAACACTTGTGCTGCCTGCCCGCCTGCTTGTGAATTTCCACTTAACCATTACGCAATCTTTTTTAATTTTGCCTTTTCTAAAAATGAACCCGTGTTTCTGAAAAAAAAAAAAAAGTATAATAGTCATCTTGGGCAATTATAAAATTTTCCCCAGATGAAGACATTCGTCTCCACATCTGGCAAGGAGAAGACAGCGGGGTCACACGTGCCCTGGTGGGGGTTGGGGGGACACTGCAGTGTTTTGTTGTCACCCTAGAGCTGGGCATCTTGTTTTTGTCTCAACGGCATGTGATCTGTCTGGGCGACCTTAGGTAGTTGGCGGACCAGAGAGGGTACCGAGGCATGGAGCTTCCAGAACAGTAGCTGCTAAACAAAGACTTTTGTTCTTTGACTTCAGAATACATTACGTAATATTTCAGAATATTTTTTTTCAGGGAACTTTAGAACTTTAGAACTGGGAAAAATTCTTAATGTTCTCCAGCCTCTTCGTTTGGATTGATTGATTTGTTTTTAGACCTAGGTTAGCATAATAGTTAAAAGCGCTCACTGTAGATTAAGGTAGACCTGGAAGCTAATCGTCACTCCACCGCTAATTAATCGTGTGGCCTTGGACACACCATTCAGGCTCTGAGTTTTCTGATCTATTAAATGGGAATACTAAGAACATTTATGTTAAGGTTATTGGGAGGATTATGCACGAAGCAGAGTGCCGAGGACGCAATGTGTATTTGGAAAAGCTGTTATTTGTTTTTAATGTTTTAATGGTTATTAATTTTTGAGAGCGAGAGAGACAGACACAGAGCATGAGCCAGAGAGAAGCAGAGGGAGAGGGAGACACAGAATCCGAAGCAGCTCCAGGCTCTGTGTGGTCAGCACGGAGCCTGCCGCGGGGCTCGAACCCACGAACCATGAGATCGTGACCTGAGCTGAAATCAAGAATCAGATGCTTGGCCAACTGAGCCACCCGCGTGCCCCATGGAAAAGCTATTATTATTATTGTTAGAAACAAACAATGTTTCTGGGGGGACTCTTGCCATTAACAACTCTCGCTATTAAATGCAGTCATCTTGCTCTAGGGACAAGGACATTTAAGTAATCACTTCCCTTTCTGGCAACCATGGCCCAGAATTGGAGAGAGTCTTTTGAATTAAGATGATTTGCAGGGTCAACAGTCTACAGCCAGGCTCTTCCCCTCAATCATGTTGAGTTTATACCAAAAATACAGAGACTCTGGGCTTTCCCTATATAAACAAACATTGTACAATAGATCATAAAAAAGAACCTACTTCCGTCTTTCCCTGGGATTGAGTCTAAGCAATACAAACCCTTGACCCACCCACACAGTGAGCAGAGATATATTTCCTACCTATCCAGAGCCAATTTTTTGTTTATTTCCAGGAGTTGAGGAAAACTACAGTGTGGCATAAAATCTTCCTCAATGGCTATTTTTGTGTGTGTTGGGGGTTGAGGGGAGGTGGGAGGCTTTCTACTTTATACCTGACAGCTTTGCTCAACATTGCAATGAAAATATTCTGGGCGAGTTTGTCCTTTTGGCTGCCATTTAAAACTAAATAAGTTCAAGTCTGGTTTTGATATTTAGCTCCCCCCTATTAGGGAGTGTATTGTCTAGAATACGCTCTCCAATCTTTCTTTGAACACACCCGTCTGTAAAAACATTTTAAGCATATATCTTGAATAATTGTATCTAATTATCATTTATAGATTATGGTCTTTTGTTATTAAACAATTTTTTTAACGTTTACTTATTTTTGAGAGACAGAGTGTGAACAGGGGAGGGGCAGAGAGAGAGGGAGACACAGGATCCGAAGCAGGCTCCAGGCTCTGAGCTGTCAGCACAGAGCCCGACGTGGGGCTTGAACTCACGAACCGTGAGATCATGACCTGAGCCAAAGTCGGACGCTTAACTGACTGAGCCACCCAGGCACCCTACAAATTATATTCTTATGCTCCTACACTAATATGTTATAGAACAGGTATAAGAAATATAAAATGTTAAAGCATACTAGTCAAAATAAGCAGCAACAAAATTTTAATATTTTCTTCTTACATCCAATTTATCTTGCACATGCCAAGAGGGATGTGTACCCCAAATGCTGTAAGAAGAGACCAGGCTGGAAACAAATAATAGCATATACTGTGGTAGATACAATATAGAGAAGCCGAGAAGAGGGACCAATAGTTCTTCCCAGGAAGACAGGCAGAAATAACAGACAGGTAGTGACTATTGAGTTGAATCTTGAAGGATAAACAGTCTTCCAGATGACCAATAAGGGGAAGGGAAATTTCAGGCAGAAAAGCAGAGAAAATAAGAGTGTTCAGGGGCTCGGAAGTAAGCCAAAGTGAAGGCAGCTGGGAGAACATAATGGGACGGGTATGTTTGCATCACAGTGCTTCCGGGGCAGAGAGCACATAGGCCTGGAGAGGAAATATGGCACCATCTTCAGTAGGGCCTTGAATGCCGAGCCAAAGAGGGAAAGTCTTATCTTGTGGAAAAGACAAGATTAAAGGCTGCTTGGGGGGCCATGTGGGAGGTGGGTGGGACACTTAAGAGAGTTCAGGAAGAGATGATAAACATAGACACTAAGGAGAATGGGGGTGGTGATGTAGGAGAAGGAGTGGTGTTGAAAGCTTGAAATGGAAAGTTAAGATTCTGTAAGTCTGGGGTGGAGAGGGAGCTTATTAGGATAATAGATAAATGTCTGGATATATTACAAAGCCATGCTCGGGCCCTCTTGGAGTAGATTTGGGTGCTGTGGAGAATTCCCTTGGGTGATAATGTTAACTACTTGCTCAAAAACTGTCATTAGCGGGGCGCCTGGGTGGCGCAGTCGGTTAAGCGTCCGACTTCAGCCAGGTCATGATCTCGCGGTCCATGAATTCGAGCCCCGCGTCAGGCTCTGGGCTGATGGCTCAGAGCCTGGAGCCTGTTTCCGATTCTGTGTCTCCCTCTCTCTCTGCCCCTCCCCCGTTCATGCTCTGTCTCTCTCTGTCCCAAAAATAAATAAACGTTGAAAAAAAATAATAAAAAAAAAAACTGTCGTTAGCTTCCCACTTATAGTACATTACGTTAATGAGCCCGTATTCTTCACCTCTGCCCGTATTCACACCTTTCACAAGTGACGGCTCAGTTCTTCCTAGTAAAGAGGCAGTCTGTTTTCTTAGCCTTGATCCGCGTTTGACCACGTGACTTGCTTTGGTCAATAAAACGACATGGAGGTGACAGGACAGCCTGGGATGCCCTGCCTGCCCACTCATGCATGTGCCATTATCCTAAACTGGACTTGCCTGGGCTAGCTCACTAGTCCGAGGGTGATGAGACTTGTAGATCAGAGCTTCCCCAGCCCAGATGCTCCAGCCAAGTGCACCCTAGAGCACAGCCCCCCACTAACCTGTGGGTACCTGAGAGAGCACAGCCAAGATCGAGCGAACACAGATAAGGTTAATGAGCACAGCCATGAACACCTGAATACAACTTAGATCAGTAATTCCCAGCTGCCCGCCCCCATCATGGGAGTAATAACTGACTCTTCAAGTCACTGCAACATGGGGTTGTTTGTTACGCAGCAATAGCTAACCAACATGCCATCGATCCTGCGGTCAAGCGTCTAACTGCTCAACATGACCTACAGTCCTCCAGTGGACACCTCCTCTTGAGCTTTATCTCTGATATCTTCTCCTTAGTCTCCTAAGCTCCAGCCACACTGGTCTTTCAATTCTGCAACACAACCCACTCTCCCCGCTCCAGGATTTTGTGCGTCCCTTTGTTGGGAATGCTTCCCACCTCCTGCCATTCTAACCTGGTACCTACGTTACTTTCTATTCATTGTTCTAAATTCAGTTCAAACTTTGTTTCCCCAGGGAAGACGCCTCTGACCTTTATGCAGAAGTCGGCTGCTCCCATTCTCGGTGCTCAGGACTTTGTATTTGCAGCCTTTATCCTAATCATAACTTAATGATTACCTACCTGGTCCATGTAAGGGCTGTGCTCGTCTTTGCTGTCTAGTAAGTGCTTGGAAATTTTAAAAAGCGGCGGGACGGAATGAATGCATGAGTCAGTGGCACAGTGGACAGAGTTCTGGTCTCTGTCTATGGACCAGAGAGTCGATCTCTGAAGTCCCTCAAATAATAAACTCAGAAACACATTCAGTTGTGTTCTCGCATCTGCTAAGGAGGAAAGGAGACAGGAAGTCCGCTTGAGTGGATACACTTGCCAAATAAACTTCACAGCTGTCACACGCTTCTGCCATCAAAGCAGGGACCGAAGGAACCACGAGGAAAGGGAACCAGTGCCAACTTCTGGGGGAACTTTGAGGACCGAATTTGGCTAAAGATTCTTACAAGCCTCTCTGCCCGCACCTGCAGTGGCTTGAAGGCACAAGATGTTTTCCCTCAAAGAATTCCACCCACAATTAGCCAAATGAGTGCTCTGGGTGCTGTGCTGTATTTAACTCGAAGTCTTTCAAAGCCTGTGTTTTCCTATGACTTCTTTCTCTCGGGATTATTGCTGTCAGGATATCATTTTGAAATGAGAAGCTTCTGCAACTTCAGTGAACCTGGAGAAGGCTCCGGTTAGCTGGGCGATTATTCCACCAGCTTCTTCCACGCCAAAGTGGGGTCAGAGGGGGCGCTCTGTGCTGGTGCCCCAGCTTCTTCCATTCACTTACTCCTTCATTCTTTCTCTGACAAATATGACCAAGGGTCCGATCAATGCCAGGAACTGCATAAAATGGGATAATACATACTAAACAATAGTCAAGGTTTCGTGGAAAGAACATGACGTTAGAAACTTGAAAGTTCCTGGTTGTTTATTAGGTATTCACAACTCTTTTCCATGGCCCCGCAGCCTACATTTTCCAGCCCCTTGCCACCTCTCAGACCTAAGTTTCTTGCATTTCCCGCCCACCCCTACGCTTTCTACTTTTAAGACCTCCTGAGTTCCTTTCTGATGCCCGAGTGTGCCAACTTCGGGCAATTTCTGTTCTCTCCGCCTGGGACACAAACCCCTCTCACCAGACATGCCGAGCACTCCTGCCATATCAGACGCCTCGCTGGAGCTCAAATGTCCTCTGAAAAGCGCCCCCTGAGTGCCCCACCCGCACCCACAACTATTCTCGGTTACGACATCCGTTACCCGCCTCCATTATTACATCCTGTGTTCCTTCATTGTATTTATCACTGCTGCAGTCGTCTCGTGTTGTCCGCATGCGGACTTTTTATTGTCTGTCTCCCCCGCCGGACTGCAAGTATTTGGTAAACAGGGATCTCGGTTGTCTTCTGACTGCTGTTGCTGTGGTCCCGGTGCCTCAAGCGAGGCCTGGAACATGGTGGAGCTCAATGTGGATCAATGTCTGAATCGGTTTCTTCCCAAGGAACCAAAGGGCCGTCCCGTCGACACTTCTGTATTGTGTAACAAGATGCAGATAACGTCTGCACAAGTGAGCTCGACTTCGACGGGGGTCGTGTTGGCCTGGGGGTGACTCCATTTTCACGAAGTGTGAAAAACCACGCTGAAATGATTTAAGAGTCAAAAGTGCAGAATGATTTCATGTCCCCCAAGTGCATTTTAATAAGCTCAATCGCTCTAGCGATAAAAGACACACATTCTGGCGATAAGAGTGGCCTGCTAGGCAGGCATTTATGTACGCACATGCTTTTAATGATACAGACCCACTCATACATACGGAGGAGAGCGAATTAATTTAGAATTTCTCAGTATGTATTTCGGGTATGTATCAGAGGTCTTAATAATGTCCACCCTTTACTCTAATGAGGTCGAAATGAATGTGCACAGAGATAAAGTTCTAAGATTTGTCCCTCAGGAAATGGAAGTAACCCGAAGGTCCAATTCTCTCCAGTTCAGAGTTGGGTGAAGGGAACCATGGCACCTCATGTACATAAAATTCAGGACATTCACTAAGTCCGTAGACCATGAGAAGCATATATGCTGACATTAAAAAGTGCTCATTTTAACTGTGCCATTTTTTCAGAAACAAGCTACTGTGTGTGCCGTGGTTGTTAACTTTTTGTAGAATCAAAAAGTTTCATGGACTTGAATAGAAGATGCGCTAGAAGAATACACATTAAAAATGTAATAACAGGTGGGGCGCCTGGGTGGCGCAGTCGTTAAGCGTCCGACTTCAGCCAGGTCACAATCTCGCGGTCCGTGAGTTCGAGCCCCGCGTCGGGCTCTGGGCTGACAGCTCGGAGCCTGGAGCCTGCTTCTGATTCTGTGTCTCCCTCTCTCTGACCCTCCCCCGTTCACGCTCTGTCTCTCTCTGTCTCTCAAAAATAAGTAAATGTGAAAAATCTTTTTTTTTATAAATGTAAGAACAGGCTCCATTGCGTGGTAGCCTATGGGTCATTTCGTTTTGCTGCTATTTCCCTGTGTTTTGCCAATTTTTACCTTATGCGTGTATTGCATTTGAAATTGGGGGGGGGATGACACTACGTGTTACAAAGTATTTGGGGTATCTGAGAGGGCTCCAGGGTTTTGTCCATTTGATAAAACAATTAGTTAACTGCCTAAGACTTTTGGTGGCGTGGAGACCAAAGGATTGTTTGTTAAAGTAGTTTCTAGCCCCTCTTGATGGGGGCGAGCAGAGCTGATGGAAAACACTGGAATAAACTGGGGCTGTCCAATCTCTTCGTCACCATGGATCCCTTTATTTTTATATGCTAAGCGTTTACCCAGTCCCATTGATTCCAGGCCCTGTGTTGGGTACCAGAGATGTCCACTTGGGAAGTCAGAGTGCGTACCTCATGAAGCTGATGGTCTGTGGAAGATTCTGACCCATAAAGAATCTGTTACAATGCTCTGTGCCAATTGCTAGGATGGGGTGAGTAGAGAGGACTTTGAGGACACAGAGGAAGGCCTTTAATTTAGCCTGGGAAAACAGGGAGGGCTTCCTGGAGGAGGAGGCCTGTGGACTAGGATCCGAAAGACAAATAGGAATTAGTGGAGATAGAGAACACTCAGGAAGTGTTCCAGGTAGAAGAACAGCATGGAGGAAACCCCCAGAGGCAAGACACTCTAGGCTGTTCAAGGATCGCAGAGTAGGGCTGTCTGCTCAGAACCCAGACATGAGCTAGAGGTGACACGAGCCAGGCTGGAGAAGGTATCTTGGGGCCAGACATGGAGGCCTCAGGAGCCACGACCAAGATTTGGACTTTCTCCTAAGAACAACAAGGAACCACGGAAGGGACTGAAACAGGGGACTGACGTGGCCAGATTTATACCATAGAAAGAACTGGAGGCAGAGCAGGGATCTATGAGAGGCATGTTAATAAAATAGAGCAGTGAGGTTGGAGAGAAATGGATGAATTTACAAAATGTGTAGTGGACAGATTAGACTAATGGAAGATGAAAAAGAGGAGGTTGAAATGGAGAGGAAGGAGAAGCAATAACCCAAGGAAACATTAGGCGTTCTGCTTGGGCACCTACAGGCAGGTAACTTAGGAATCCCTGGAGAAAGGCAGGTTCAGGGCGAGCTGATGAACCTACTGACAGCCAGGTAGTTTGTCTGAGACGCAGGGGAGAGCTGGCTTGGAGGTGTCGACTTTGGAGGCATCGGCACTGAGAGTTCCTGAAGCCAGAGGAAGGCACCACACGAGACAGAGAGAGACACTGAGTCCACACTGGGAGAGTAGCTAGAACAATCCTGAGGAACCTCAACACTTGAGGGAGAGATGGGATGAGCCCTCAAGAAGCAGAATGAGATGGAGGGGCCAGAGAAGTCGGAAGGACGCTTGGAGTTATATTGCCGTGGGAGTTGGCCAGTGGAAGACTTCAGAGTCACACTGTCGATAGTAGAAAAGCCAAGTACGGGAGAACAGAGGAGCATCCGTGGGGTTTAACTGTGGCTAAGGATGTTGTTGATCCCCCTGATGAGATCAGCCTGTGCGGGGTGGTGGGCACAGATGTTGGGCTGCGGTGAACCCAGGAGGCAGAGAGGGGCAAGGGATTGAGGATGCAAGGATGAGCATCTTGTCCAAGTTCTTTGCTGGGTGAGGGAGCTAGGCTGCAGCCAGTGCAGGTTTGGAGACCGGAAGGGGGATTTTGCTTTTAATCAGAGCGACTTTCAAAGTTCAATCTGGATACTAAAGAGTCAACAAGAAAGGAAGAGTTAGAAGTTGCAAGAGAGAGTGAAGGCAATCAAGGGAGGTCCTAGAGGAGGAAAAAGAGGAGGCAACCCAGGGCACGGGTGAGGGAGAAGGTGTGCCCTTCCTTGCCCCTTCTCTATCACGGGAGGAAGGGAGGGCACTCACTTTGCAGGTCTGGCATCAGATCTTTTCAGGAGTCCCTGTCTAAATCCTTCTGGGTTTTTTTTCTGTGCAGTAGGAGGTAAGGGTATCTGCCTGGAGAGAGTGGGAGATAGTAGAGTAGAAAATTTGAGAAATGTGGAGAAATGTGCAAAAGTTATCCTAGAGAGTGGGAGAGAGCCTACTCGGGAAGCGGAGAGCAGTTTCTGGAAGCACTGAGCTCAAGAGGAGGCCGAAGACTTTGGCTTTGCAGTCTCACTGCAGGGTGGTGAGAGTTCTTCCCCTGGGGTCCAGCGGCCTGGGGATGGGCACGGATAAGTCAGATGGCAAGGTTGAAGGAAGGCTGGAACTTGGCTGGCCGGTGTGACCGAAGTACAGTGAGTTGAGGATATTGGCAAGAGGAATGTGAAAGTCATGAGTTTTCAGGTCCAAGTTGGTGGGGATAGACAGGGAGACGAGAGAGAGGGAGGGGGCGGAGGAGGAAGCCAAGACGTTGAGGGATCTGGGGTCTCTCTGAATCTGAAGGGCGGACGTGGGGGAGGAAACCATCTGAGGGTCTTGGAAAGATAAGAGGTTGTATTCCGAAAGCACCGTTCCTAGATTTGACATTTCCTCTGTGAATAGGCCTACGTCATGCGAGCCCAGAGAGTCACCATGGGGGTGAGTGGATGGAGGGAAGAAAAAGCAAACGTCATGAGCAGACAGGACATCAGAGGCAAAACCAGAGTGTTGGATTGGTGGTGCCCGTGAAGGTGTTGGAGTCGCTTTGACTTCCCCAGCAGGGCTTGGGGAGCAGAGGGCAGGAGAGAGACAATGGAGCCAGGAGCCCCAGCCTTCAGTCGGGGATGAGAATGATGGGCCAGTAGATAGAAGACCAACAGTGAGGAAGGGTAGAGGACCATGAAGGACAACTGTGTGAGGTCCGAGCAACAAGAGCGTCGTGTGAAGTTGAAGAATGGCAATCTAGAAGTGGGGGAAGCAGGAGGAAGTGCTCCATCCAGGTCCTCACCCGTGGAACGAGTGCCTGGGGGAGCCGACGACTTTAGCAGACTGCCCAGTCTCCACCAAAGAGCAGAGGCTCATGGAAGAGTTCGAGGGTGTGTCGGGGGAGGTTATGTCCTCTGAAAAGAGGGCCTCAGAGGCCTCTCGGAAGGATTTGGGAAGGAGGAGAGCAGCGAGAGTTGGGTCCTGGAGACAAGAAGCACAGCGCGGAATGGGACGATGACGGTAACAACAGGGCATTAACAAAACGACAGCACGTAGTGTCCATTCATCAGAGTTCACGCAACAAGTGTTTGTGGAGCACCTGTGTTCTAGACCCTGCTCTCCCAGTGGCGTGGGGGGCAGCGGGGGTGCTCTCCCCCGCAGGACTTACCTTCTAAAAAGGGAGAAAGACAATAAACAGACACACAAGTGTGTGTGCGTGCGCGCGCGCGCGCGCGCGCGTTTCAGTAGAGATAAGCGTTATGAAGAAAAGCAACACCAAAGCGAGGTAAAGATGTGAGGGAGCGAAGGACACAGATGCTTCCGATATGAGAGGCTCTTTGGGGAAGGGCTCTTTGGGGGAGCGGCATTTGAACGCAGATCTGAATGCAGGGAGAGTTGCACCAGGCAAATAGCGAGGGCAGTGGATCCCAGGCAATGGACACAGCAAGTGCAAAGTCTTTGAGGCAATACACGCTTGCCACGTTCAGGGAAGAGCTCGGAAGCTGGCGCGCGCGGAACCCCACCACACCCGCCTCCGTGCAAACAAGGAGCCCAGTGAGCAAGGTTAGTAGGGAATGGAAACAGCTCATGTTGGCTTCCTGAAAATAATCACCAACCCCCTGTTGGTTCAGCAAAGCTAAATTTGTTGTCACCCAAAGAAGGAAGGAGGCCTCTTCAACGGGGCCTCCGTGGTGCCTCAGACAGGGAGAGACAAAGTCGGGATGTATATGAGAAAGTCTGACGTCTGGTTGTGGGCAGGTCTTTCAGGGAGGGATCGTGGTTGGGACGGACTGAGGGTCACGATGTAGCAGTTTAACATTGGCGGACACTGCGAGGATGCCCAAGGCTTTCGAGGCTGGGGATTCAGAGTCTCAAGTTGTAAACCACTGGTCGACGCTCTTGGTCGGTGAGTTGATGGGTCTCTCGGGAAGTCTGCGGCATGAGTAATACGGCTGCTTGCCAACGTTTCTCCTCCACAGCAAGAGTTCCCCGGACTAGTAAAACCGTGTTGATGAAGAAGTAGCAAGTTGAGTCCTATTAATGTCAACACGAAGGGTAGATGTGTAGGTTGTTTTAGTTCCAAGAGATTGTGTAGGGCTCTGCAGAGCATGGTAAGGACCCTGCATTTTGTTCTGGGAGGGATGGTGTGCGTCACCCCCCAAATGAGTGACTAAACCTACGACCAGTGGTTGAATTGATTCTGCAAGTCGATGATTTAGGCTGGGCTTAGCTCTTTGTGTCTTCTTTGTGTTGCTTTGGCTGAGCTACCGGATGCATCCACGCTCAGCAAGGCAGCTTGCTTCCGGGGGTTTCCTGGATGTCAGCGAGGCAACGGGGGCAACTGGACCTCATGACATCTCATCCGCTAGCATGCTCGGGCTTGTCCACACGGAGGCTCAAATTTCTAAAAACAGCGAGCTAGGGCAAATCCCCAGACATAGCACTTTCCAGCTGTCTCCCGCATCACATTTCTATGGTCCCATTGGCCAAAGCTGGTGGACTGACAAGAGTTGAGAGTCAGTCTGCTCAAGGGCGGGTCCCTGCCCCAGGGAAGGATCTACCCAACAACCTAGATACAGGGAAATGTGAACACGTTTGAAGCCATTCCTGTAACAAGCTGTGGGGCGACTCTGCCCCTGCGTGAAGGGACAGTGGAGGACCGAGACGTGAGGCACAGGGACACTGTCCACCCTGTAGGCTTTAATAGCTTAGAGATCAGTGGAGACCGTGAAAGTTTTCCCAGAGAAAGGAGACTGATTTTGACCTTGAAGAACAAGTAAGAAGTGTAGTCTAGCAAGTGCCTATGAAGAAAAGGGAAGAAGTTTTATGAACAGCTGTCCACAAACTCATTAATCCGTTACCTCATTTAATCTTTATGACTACCCCACGTGCTAACTACTATTATCTCTCCCTATTTTATAACTAGGGAAACAGGATCAGAGAGTTTAAGTGATTTTCCCAGACACACAGCTTGTATAAAGGAAGCTTGAATTTGACTTCAAGTAGCCTGGCCGTAGGTGCTGCCTTTTAATCTTTAACTTATATTGCCAAAAATCACTGACTGAGTTGAAATTTGATTTTCCTTTTTTGAGAGTCCAGCTTAAGCGCCGAGCTCACCGATACAAATTCCACTGCGTCTTCTAAGCGGGAACATAGCATCTCACAACATCCAGGAACGCTAGTCCCATCTTAATCTGTGTGAGAGTTGTGCAGTGCACAACCCAGATGACCTTACACAGCAGTCCTGCCTATAAGCGCCAGACAGGCTCAGCAAACATTTCCTATACGTCTGCTATTTGCTAAGCGCAGGGCTATCCACCTATATGCAAGGCGTTGCAGGGACTCCTTAAATATGTTTGATTAACTGGCTATGCATTACACTGAGGTCACGGTCGATGGAAGTTTCTGGTCAGCCCCATTCTGCCCCGGTGGAAAAGGCTTTGCTCTTTTGCAACCTTGCCATCTCTCGGGAACTCACCAAATTCCCTTCAGGGCCCGCCTCTGCACTCTTGCCTCCACCACCGGCTGGAACAAAGACAAATTCTCTCCATCTCTCAGTCTAACTTAGCGTGCTGTGCACAAAAGAATTTCACAATGCCATATTGCCACTTCTCCCTCTTCTGTTTGGATAATTGCATTGTCAAGAATTACTTATCATACATTTAACACTTAATACCTATTTATTATGAGTTCATGTAACTGCTATTTAAAGAATAAGCCGTGCTGACTCCCTTCTACCCCCACTTCATGCCACTCTGATTCTGTAATTGCTGGTTTCTGCGATATTATGCCACAAAACCTGAAAACATAATTGGTTGTTTCATTCCAGACAATACGTTTTCAAGATGCTTAAAGCTTAACTGGCAGCTCTGAAGAGGGAGGAAAGGCAGTCAGGCAGGCATGAGAGCAGCGGGCCAGTCTTGCAGAGCAATTTATGCAGGAGCCATACGGGACTGCAGAGGGTACAATTGTTTTAAGCAAATGAAAGGGAGGAGGAACAAGATTCTTTTGCACAGACCCTTTGTTTGAAGTTTTCAGCTGTCGGCAGTGCTTTTCGCTGGAGTTAGTCAGCCCCAAATATAGGAAGAGTGTAAAAGCAGGGATGTGAAAAATGAGCGTCTCGCTCACCAACGAGTGGATTCCAGAGCTGAGGACTGCTTGTGGCTTTGGGGGCAGTCGCTTGGAGAAACGGTGGGGTCCCTGGAAAAGGTTGGTCTTTGCAGGCTTGCCTTGGCCCGTCTTGTCATTAGCTCTCTGGAGTCTCGTTTCCTAAAGGTTCCTTACGCTCACCTGCCCCAGGACTCTTGTTCTGTCCCCACCAAGAGATGATTGTGCTCTTTAAAACGAAAGTGTTAGAGCCTGGTATGTGAGCTACCTCATAACTTACACAACTACCTCCCTTCCTTCCCTCCTTCCCTCCTTCCTTCCTTCCTTCCTTCCTTCCTTCCCTCCCTCCCTCCCTCCTCCCTCCTTCTCTCCTTCTCTCCTTCCTTCCTTCCTTCCTTCCTTCCTTCCTTCCTTCCTTCCCTCCTTCCTTCCTTCCTTCCCTCCTTCCTTCCTCCCTTCCTTCCTTCCTTCCTTCCTTCCTTCCTTCCTTCCTTCCCTCCTTCCTTCCTTCTTTCCTTCCTTCCCTCCTTCTTTCCTTCCTTCCTTCCTTCCTTCCTTCCTTCCTTCCTTCCTTCCTTCCTTCCTCCTTCCTTCCCTCCTTCCCTCCTTCCTTCCTTCCTTCCTTCCTTCCTTCCTTCCTTCCTTCCTTCCTTCCTTCCTTCCTTCCTTCCTTCCTTCCCTCCTTCCTTCCTTCCTTCCCTCCTTCCTTCCTTCCCTTCCTTCCTTCCTTCCTTCCTTCCTTCCTTCCTTCTTTCCTTCCTTCCCTCCTTCCTTCCTTCCTTCCTCCTTCCTTCCCTCCTTCCTTCCTTCCTTCCTTCCTTCCTCCTTCCTTCCTTCCTTCCTTCCTTCCTTCCTTCCTTCCTTCCTTCCTTCTTTCCTTCCTTCCTTCCTTCCTTCCTTCCTTCCTTCCTTCCTCCTTCCTTCCTTCCTTCCTTCCTTCTTCCTTCCTTCCTTCCTTCCTTCCTTCCTTCCTTCCTTCCTTCCTTCTTTCCTTCCTTCCTTCCTTCCTTCTTTCCTTCTTTCCTTCCTTCCTTCCTTCTCCTTCCTTCTTTCCTTCCTTCCCTCCTTCCTTCCTTCCTTCCTTCCTTCCTTCCTTCCTTCCTTCCTTCTTTCCTTCCTTCCTTCCTTCCTTCTTCCTTCCTTCCTTCCTTCCTTCCTTCCTTCCTTCCTTCCTTCCTTCCTTCCTTCCTTCTTCCTTCTTCCTTCCTTCCTTCCTTCCTTCCTTCCTTCCTTCCTTCCTTCTTTCCTTCCTTCCTTCCTTCCCTCCCTCCTTCTTTCCTTCTTTCCTTCCTTCCTTCTTTCCTTACTTCCTTTCTTCCTTCTTTCCTTCCTTCCTTCCTCCCTCCCTCCTTCCTTCCTTCTTTCCTTCCTTCCTTCCTTCCTTCCTTCCTTCCTTCCCTCCCTCCTTCCCTCCCTCCCTCCTTCCTTCCTTCTTCCTTCCTTCCTTCCTTCCATCCATCCATTGACATTCACTCTATGCCAGTCCACTAAGGCACTTATGGGGAGAGAAAAAAACTATGGTAGAATGATGCATAGGGGCACTTGTACCCCAATGTTTGTAGCAGCACTCTCAACAATAGCCAGATTATGGAAAGAGCCTAAACGTCCATCAGCTGATGAATGGATAAAGAAATTGTGGTTTATATACACAATGGAGTACCACGTGGCAATGAGAAAGAATGAAATATGGCCCTTTGTAGCAACATGGATGGAACTGGAGGGTATTATGCTAGGTGAAATAAGTCATACGGAGAAAGACAGATACCATATGTGTTCACTCTTATGTGGATCCTGAGAAGCTTAACAGAAGACCGTGGGGGAGGGGAAGGGAAAAAACAAGGTTAGAGAGGGAGGGAGCCGAAACATAAGAGACTCTTAAAAACTGAGAACAAACTGAGGGTTGGTGGGGGGTGGGAGGGAGGGGAGGGTGGGTGATGGGCATTGAGGAGGGCACCTGTTGGGATGAGCACTGGGTGTTGTATGGAAACCAATTTGACAATAAATTTCATATAAAAAAAAAAAAAAAGAATGGGCTGAGACTCGTGCCAGAGGGAGGCTGGGCCCCAGCAAGACCCTGCCCCTAGACCCCACAGTGCTGTGCAGCCCAGCTCAGGGACAGAGCTGACCTCTGTCCCCACACCTCTCTGATAGTGTCACATAAGAACATCAGTCCTGCCGGCTGGGGCAGCCCTGGGCAGAATCCAGTTCAGCTGGGTTTCAGAGCTCCATGACCTACTTTACTCCCCTGGGGAGGTGTCATGATTATTTTGGGGGATGCGTGTTCATTCTGTCGATCAATAAACGGATAAATCCGAAATTGCATACTGAACTTCTGTGCCAGGTGGGAACGGGCGCTAAGAAGGGCACAAAAGACAGGCAGCATCCTATTCCCCTGGAGTTTATGTCCTGGATACAGAAAAAAAAATATGCGCAGCTTAGTTTTGTCCTCTTTAAAGTGGAGAGTAAAACGCCTCCTCCCTCAGTGAGGAATTAAAAAAGAGGATGCGTATAAAGCAAAAGCATAGGGGCGCCTGGGTGGCTCCGTCGGTTAAGCTTCTGACTTGGGGTCAGGTCCTGATCTCGCGGTTCATGGGTTTGAGCCCCTCCTCGGGCTCTGCGCTGACAGCCGGGAGCCTGGAGCCTGCTTCGGATTCTGCGACTCCCTCTCTCTCTGTCCCTCCCCCACTCGTGCTCTGTCGCTCTCTGTCTCTCAAAAATAAATAAACGTTCAAGTGCAAAGCCTAATGCCTCACAAATAGAGAGGGAACAATAAATAGCTGCTCTCATTATTATTACTGTGCAGCTGAAGATACAGTGAACCGAAACTGGGAAAGCCACAGGAATTGCCACAGGGCCGCAGAGGACGAGTGATCCCTGCCCTTGTATTTGCCACGGCCTGATGCATGAGATCACATCACACACGGACAGGGGCTGCTCCCAAGGGTGACCTGGAAGCGGGCTCTGTGGTCACTGCACACTTGGAGATAGAGAAACTGAGAGGCCCAGCAGGCTGCAAGGGTTTCGGTAAAAGGTGCCCAAGTGGGGGCAGGGCTGGTGAGACAGTGTGGGGACAGCATCTACAGAGAGCATGCCAAGACTGGGATTTCCTTTTTCCTTTTCCCTGGAGAAGCTGGACAGGATAAGAGTAGAATTTTAAACAGCTCCGTGGAACTGGAAGATTTTTCTTCTTCCCTTTTTAAACCTTCCATCTTAAAACAAATGAGGCGGATATACAAAAGCAAAAATCCTAAGTTAAAAGCTAAAAGAGCCAAGGAAGAAAAGGGAGTGAAAAGATGGCATCTGAAAGCCTAACTTTTATATTGCGTATAAAGCATAACTCTGAGTTCCCTGGCAGCCAAGGAGAAGAGGGAAACACAGCGGGCTGCACAGTTCTTCTTGTCTAGTAGGAGGAAGGGTCCAGCTGTGCATTTTGAGGTGATGAGGGGGAGGAGACAGAGATCAGGACAGAGATCAGCCTGCAACTTTGTGAGGTTTCACACGGGGGCAGATCTTAGGCATCGTGAACTGTGAAATGAGCAAGATCATGAAAAGAGAGAGGTCAGGCTAAGGAACCGTGTCCCACACTGGCAGAGCGAGTGGTAAACCAGCCAGCAAATCGAGCAAAGGGCAGGGAGCTAAAATGGCCCGTGTGGGATGTGCCACTGTGGGACCAGACCCCTCAGAGCCCTGAGAGATGGGCAGCTGTGGGGTCCATGGAGTTTCACTAGGGAGTGAGGGTGAGTATGAGGGCTGGTCTAGCGAATGCCCCTTTCTAGTGAACGCCTTGTCCTCTGGGCCATGCTGGTGGCGATGGGCTGGTTCTTAAAGAGGCAGGACGCCAATGAAAAGGAAACTTCTTATACAGTAGAGAAATCAGCTTTTTCTGACCCTGCAGTCTGGGAAGAATTTTTCAGGAGGGCCTTTATATAAAAGATACCAAGCACCAAAATGGGCGATATATTCATTCCTTCATTCATTCATGCATCCATTCATTCATTCACTCATCCATTCATTCAAATACCATTTATTATGTAGCTTCTCACTGAGTTCAGGCTGGCCCTGGCAATTTTTCCAGGAAATTTTGGTGAGAACCTCGGTTAGCTGCTGTGCTGCCATTTTCTTATGGAGGTAATGCCTTGGGGTGACGGCCACCGCATCAGAGCACCCCAGCTTCCTCCCCACCACCCCCACCCTCCCTGTGCCGCGCAGAGAACCAACGACTGCGAGATCTGATGAGGTCGCATTCCCCCGCTTCCAGGATGAGAAATTTCAGTCAGTCAACATCTGCCGAGTATTTAGAGGACGTCGGATCCTAGGTGGAGATGGCCCGAGTCCCTGCCTTTAAGGAGGTTATGGAATCATGGAAAGGGCAAGGGAAATAAATGCCTAATTTGGCTATCAATGAAGCTGGGTGCTAATAAGCACGACAGGAACCCAAGGAGGGCCCTGCCATGTGTGACAGGTTCCATGTGCACGCACATACGCATGGAGCCAGGGGGCAGCAGCTGGACAGGTCCATGAGTGTGGTGATGATAATGCCAGCCACCATTTATTAACCGCTTGACCCTATCAGGGGCTGTGCTGAGGGCTCGCGTGTATGGTTGAATTTTTTGTACCAACTCTACGTGATAGCCACCATCGCTGCCGCCATTTGATGGCTCTGAGGCTCAGAGAGATTAAGAATCTTGCCCCCAGGTGTCACGGCTGGCCAATGGTAGAGGTGGAATTCTAACCCACTCCTACCTGGTTCCAGAACCTGCGTGCCATCCATCATGGAATGCTGCTTCCCACCATAGTTATGATGGCGGCGACCGTCATGGTGATGATGATGTGAAAAAAAATAACGATAAGGGAAAACCTTACCTGCGTCCGATCTTATCAACCGGCACGGGTGATCATGCCCGGGCAAGTCTGGCTGTTAGAAAAGTGACCTGGCAGATGCCAAGGCTCGGACGTGAGGTCCTGGGTGGCAGCCGCTGCTGAGAGTTGAGGCGAGGAGATGATTTTACTCACTATTTTGCAGAGGAAGGGCTTGTCTGGAACTGCAGATAGGAGGAGACAGAAGAGGGGTCCGCAAGGTCGGAAGTGGCTGGGAGCCAAGGGGGCAGCAAAGTCTCCAGGGTGACTGGAGGACATTTTGGGAATGGTGATACCAAAGCCATTTGAACGAGGTTCTTAGCCTCTCTCCCCGACCCCGGATTTGAAGTTTATTGTGCTCCAGAATGTGAGGACGGCTTTTTGGTGACCTTTAGAGGAAGGCGGTGCGTTTTATGTCCGGGTCCCGAGGCCTGGGTACAGCAGCTACATGTGAGGGGGTGCGAGCCCACGTGCAGAGGAGGCAGCCAGGACAGAAGGGCCAGGAATTCCAGAGATCCTGGGCGTCCCCTGAGTGTGGAATGGAGAGGGGTGGTGGGATTCAAAGCAACTGTACTTTGATCAAAGGGAGAGCGAGGCTTTTGCAGATACTATGTGTGTGTGCACGTGCGTGTGTGTGTGGAGAGGGAGAGAGAGAGAGAGAGAGAGAGAGAGAGAGAGAGAGAGAGAGAGAGAGAGAGAGAGTGAGAGATAAAAAGCCGAACTCACAGTTGGTTCTCGCACTGAGCAAGCTGCTTAGAGGTCAGGGAGCACACGTGGCCTTTAGCCCAGAGGGAAGCGAGACTCATGGTCTCCTGGAAACCCTGGGAAAGAAGTTTCCAGGTTTGCTTCTCACGTGGCCCCCCTGTGCCCTCTAGCTTGCTCGGGGGCAGGGACAGCTGGAGCTGGCCTCTCACATCCAGCCTCCTGACCTCCAGGGCAGCCTAGAGCAGGGTGAGCTGCGCAGGGTCCCGGGAAGACGCCGTCTGTAAACTGCATCGAGGCAGCGTTTCGAGACTTTCTTAGCCCCAAGAGAAAGCCTTCGAAGGAGATCACAGTACACGTCAGGTAGCAGCTCTGAATCTCCAGTTCACATAGTAGGCCTGGTGGGGAAAAGGAGACGCCCCAGGCCACTTGGATTGAGACGTAGAACATTCCAGAGTGAAGTTAAGTCACGTCTCCCATAGTGCACAAGGAGTCAGCCTTGCAGCGCATCAAAGAGAGAAATTATGACCGAGGGCTTTCGTTTCAGCCTCCTCTGGAAAAAACTTCCTGCCGACCTCTGAGCAAATGGATTTATTGGAGCCACAACTGTCACTTGCCAGGTGAATTCCGACTCAGAGAGATGAGCACAAAATAACGTTTTTAGTGGTTCCCACAACTCCAGGTGGTTCGTTTCTCCGGAGCCTTCATTTGTGTGCGCACCACGGGAAGATGTGACAGCTCGCTCGTGTTTTTATCACCTGCAGGCAGCTGTGTCCACTGCACCGTCCCCCCGCCCAGCTGTGCACTTTTAGGAGGCTCCCACATCGGGGGACACCCACCCCTAAAGGGCTCCTGCCCTAGAAAACCTACTCAGTTCTTCAATCCACACAGACCTAGTTAGTTGGTAATGGGTCCCCTCGAAGGACGCTCTTCTGTTTAAAGCAACTGTTTATCAGGCGTTTACGATGCTGGGTACTAAGTACTAACGTGCTAAGTCCAAGAAGCGCGTTGATTTTATCTACTCCTCCACCAACACCACTCTGACCGAAGTACAGTCTCAGGGGGGAGGGGGGTGCAGAGAAGTGAATTCACCTGTTCCAGTCGCGAGGACAAGATTCCAGCCCCCAGCTGCCTGTCCAGGACTCTGGGCTGCCAGACGGTGTTCCTCTGAAAGCGCATTTTACGTGGCTAGGTCAGAAAAGCCATCTTGTTGCAGACAGGCCCCTGGCAAGTAGTGAAATCGATTATTGGTCACTCCATAATCACGGGCACTGCTGGTTTGTTCTTCAGAATTTACGTCTTGATAAACCAACTCCACCTTGCCTCCCTCCCACTGCCCCTCCAGTTCTCTTCTTTCTGCCTCTCACTCCCCTTCTCGTTCTCACTGATAACATGACAGTATCTAAGCATCAGAGAGTCGCTGTTTATTTCATCGAGTGGGGGTCGGTTGATGTCACTCGATGTCACTCAGGAAGGTTGGCAAGTCCAGGCCCAGATTAGCCCTCCCCCCTCGCCCGCCCCAGCGCCCCTCTGGCCGGGGTGTATGTTTCCCACGCGTCAACGAGCGTGGGCTCCCTGAACCAGGAACTGGTGATTAAGTCACGAGTGTCTTCATGTATGAATGTGAAAAGGCCCCCTGTGTTCGTCTGGAAGCCTGTGATCGCAGCGGCACATGGTACAGCACGGGCACTGTATGTAATAGTTAGAGACCGCTGGCCAAGTTCCTCGCGTTCCACCTGGACCTCATGCCTCAGAGGGTTGTGTTTCCCGTCCAGCCTAAGGGGCCGTGGGGTCCACCTGGGTCCGAGGCCGTCTTGCCATTTTTGTGCCCCTCGACTGATTTTCGCACGTTGAAGTGGCAAAGGGGGTACAGCTTCCACCGGGCGGTGAACAGAAGGCCTGGCTGAGACCGTCATCAAGTCAGTGACCTTGTTCGCAGAGACTGTCACTAAGCAGGGACGCTTTCCCATCTCTGCTGTCCCTATCCTTGCAGACCTGAGGGCCGATCTATTGGGTGGCACGTGGTGATCAGCTGGTGGCTGGTAGGGAAACTGTTGTCTGTTAATGTAGCTGTCAAAATATTGCTAAAAATAGGGCAAGTTCTTCTCCTCGGCGTCGTTTCAGAGCTGGGTTGCTAAACGCTTGTAATTAACGCCTGAGACGGGATGCAATGGCTTTCCTGCACCATATGCGTCTCTGGGCTTGAATGGAGAGAGCGCTTCTGAACGTGACTTGCTTCTGTTTGCTGATGAGGCGATTGGTGTTTGTTGGGGAGGGGGGGGATCTCCTAAATCCGCCCGCAGAGTGGATGAGGTTTTATCAGCACCCCTTTACGTGCATACCTACTCGGTGCAGAGCGCTGTGCTAGCCCTGGGGGACAGCTGCCTCCTCCTGGCAAGGCTGAGGGGGATGATGGGTGGGACTGAGTCCTACACATACTCTTTTAGGGATGTGTCATGTATTAACTTGCGGAATTTCCACAGCTAGACCCTCAGAGGCTAGGCACCTTGGTCACTTAGACAGTAAATAGCAAAGCTGGAATGCAAACTCCATTCGTCTGCCTCCAGAGCCCGATTTCTTCGTTAGGATCCTGTACGGGTCATCATAAGACATTGTAAATGCTTTAATAGAGAAATGTACGCAGGTCTGTGGAGCCTCTGGGAGAGGTGACCTGGAGTCTCCTCATATTCTCCCTGTGCTGTCTGGGGATGTTTGATCATACAGTACTACTGGTCAAAAAAATAAAAATAAGAATAAAAAATGAGTACTTCCTTTATTTTATGTTTATTACATTACACAGTGTATGCTCGTACCATTCTATTAACATATTTTCTACTTTAAAACACAAACACCCGGGTGCCTGGGTGGCTCACTCAGTGAAGTGTCCGACTTCAGCTCAGGTCATGATCTCACGGTCCGTGAGTTCGAGCCCCGCGTCGGGCTCTGTGCTGACAGCTCAGAACCTGGAGCCTATTTCAGATTCTGTGTTACCTCTCTTTCTGCCCCTCCCCCACTCATGCCCTGTCTCTCTCACTTTCAAACATGAATAAATTTAAAAAAAAAAAAAAGCACAGGGGCACCTGGGTGGCGCAGTCGGTTAAGCGTCCGACTTCAGCCAGGTCACCATCTCGCGGTCCGTGAGTTCGAGCCCCGCCTCAGGCTCTGGGCTGATGGCTCGGAGCCTGGAGCCTGTTTCGGATTCTGTGTCTCCCTCTCTCTCTGCCCCTCCCCCGTTCATGCTCTGTCTCTCTCTGTCCCAAAAATAAATAAACGTTGAAAAAAAAAATTAAAGAAAAAAGCACAAACCCAAATAAAATGAAAAAGAATGCAATACAAATTAATTACAAATGGAAGTTCTAAAAAGTCCCCTCTGGACATCCCTGGGGAGACTGGACTCCTTTCCTTTTTGAGTCCACTACACCAAAGAGCAGGGTGTGTGTTCATGTTGATAATCTCTGTATTTCTAGAATCTGTTAGAGTTCCTAGGATAAAGTAGGTCTTCAGTGAACGTTTTTGGACAGGGGGATGGATGGGTGGGTGAATGGATGGTTTGTAAAAGGCCTTTTCCTTTTTCCCTCCCCTCCTCCTCCCCCCTCTTTTTTTTTTTTTTTTTGAGAGAGAGAGAGAGAGCACAAGTGAGCAAGAGGCAGAGACAGAACCCCCAAGGGGTAGAGAGAGAGAGAGAGAGGAAGAGAAGTGGGGCTCCCCCGAGGTGGGGCTTGTGTTTTTTACCTGAAGTGGGGCTCGAGCTCACCTGATGTGGGATTTGAACTCACGAACTGTAAGATCATGACCTGAGCTGAAGTCAGATGCTTAATGATTTATTTACTTATTTTAGAGAGAAAGCGGTGGGGGGGGAGGGGCAGAGAGAGGGGGACACAGGATATGAAGCAGACTCTGCCCTGACAGCAGAGAGCCCGATGCAGAGCTTGAACTCAGGAACCGTGAGATCATGACCTGAGCTGAAGTCAGATGCTTAACTGACTGAGCCACCCAGGTGCCCCGGAAATACAGTTCTGACAGTTATCAATACTCACGGTGTTTTCATGGTCATTTGTAGACATGTGCAGAGCAGTTAAAATTGTGCACATTCTCCAGTGAGGTTGAACAAGGCAATGCTCTCTGCTGTCTTGTCTCAGCCTCACACAGAGATGACCAGAGGATGGAGATGGCCGAGGGCTGTGCACGTAGTGCAGGAAGCTCTGGCTCTAGGGTCAGCTGGACAGAGTTTGAATCTCAACTTGGCATCTATTAGTAGGGTGTCCTCAAGCAAGTCATTCTACATTTCTGAACCTGACTTTCTCTTCTGTAAAAGAAAGAGGAGGTGGGGGATAGGAGGAGGAGGGGGAGAAGGAGAAGGAGGAAGGGGAAATAGAATCTACCAGGATAAGATTTTAGGATTTAAGACTATCACTTATGAGACTGTGTTTCCTGTAGGAGCAACAGCTCAGTCTTTGCCAATGGAGTGTTTACAGTGACATCGTAAAACATAACTGCTGTGAATAATGAGGATTGACTATATGTATCTCTTATGAATAGTAAAATAGTATGTTTTACTATTAGATAGTACATAGATTTTGTGGGCTTTAAGCCTGTGTCTTTTGACTGAAGTATATAGTTCATTTATATTTAATGTAATATGTATTTCTTTGTATATGTTTATCATTTAAAATAATATGTATTTCTTTGATTTAAATACATGTTTATCCACACCTTGGCGTCTCCGAAGTTGCTATGCATTCACTGTTGGCTAAGTAGTTGGGATGCAGTTGTCACTACCTGCACATACACAGTCACATCTTTAGAGTGACAGCAGCTCTGGAGAAATCTCTGAGGCAACAGTGGAGTCCTTTTATGAAATGCTGCATCACCCAAGCGCTCAATAGCACAGAGTCTGATATGTAGGAAAATACAGATATCTACAACTCTGAGTAAAAAAAAAAAAAGCAATTTTTTTAAAAGACAGCTCCTGAATATGAAGATGATTTAGGAATATCTTAGCTCATTTATTAACTTATAATGCCCTTCTCCTATAGGCCCTAATGATACCTGATAAAAAGAAATCTGAAAGAGCTCTTTCAATAGTAAGAAATAAATATTCTAAGCGCTTGGAAAGCATTGTAGCCATTTTAATGGCCAATACTTTTTCTTTATTAAATGGACATAAAATAATGATGCTTCTTACAATTAATGCCTCTTAGAGTCTATAAAATAGAGCTCCTTGGATATTTTACACCATGTTACATTGGGATTTCTACTTGTGTTCTTTTAATCTTATTTTTTGCCTTTATTTTTGAATCACTCTACAAGTCTGGAAGTAATATGCTCAGCTTTCTTTCTTTCTTTCTTTTTCTTTCTTTCTTCCTTCCTCCCTCCCTCCCTCCTTCCCTCCCTCCCTCCCTTTCTTTTTCTTTCTTTCTTTCTTTCTTTCTTTCTTTCTTTCTTTCTTGTGTAGTTGACACACAATGTTACATTGGTTTTAGTGATTCAGCATCTCTGTACATTATGGTATGCTAATCACAAGTGTAGCCACGATCTGCTACCACACGGTGCTATTAAAAAACCATTGACTACATTCCCTATGCCGTGCCTTTTATCCCCATGACTTATTCATTCCATAACGGGAAGCCCGTATCTCCCACTCCCTTCACCCATTTTGCCCTTCCCCCACCCCCCCCTCTGGCAACCGCAAGTTTGTTTTCTGTATTTAAAGGTCTGATTCTGCCCTTTGTTAGTTTAGTTACTTATTTTCTAGGTTCCACATATGAATACACTCTGCTTTTAATCTTTAGTGTTTACCTGAAAAATCACATCATATATAATTAACTGATCAAAGTAGAAATTTATCAAAACCGCTACTTTTCCCCCAGAAAGAAAATATGAAAACCTTAATTTTAACTCCATTTATCCATTTATATGTCATTGCAGTTTGAGGTTTTAACTCAAAACTGTTAAATGTTCATACCTTTAGACATTGTTGCGATTATTTCCTATAACTGTTGTTAATTTCCATTTGCCCATACATATGCAGGTTCTTCTTGTTCTTTAGTTCTTCTATCCCAGACCTTCCATCTGGGGAGACTTTGTGCCTGGAACAATGAACCCTTTAATGTTTTCCTCAGTGAAGTTCTGCTTGTGACAAATTCTCTCTCTCTCCCTTTTCCTTTTTTTTGGGGGGGGGGGGGTGTTAATCTTTTTATTTTTGCTGAACTTAGAATTCTAGACTGGTGGTTATTTTCCTTCAGCACATTTAAAATATGATTCTACTGGTGTGGGGTTCCATATTTGCTACTGGGAAGTCTGCTGTAAATACAACCATTGTTCCCTTACAAAATCATTTGTCTTTTTGTCTGTCTTCAAGATTTTTCCCTTTGACTCTACGTTTGAGATTTCTTTTTAAGATATTTTACTTGGTATTTTCTAGGCTTCTTGAATCCATGCATAGGTGATTTTTATCAGTTCGGGAAAATTCTTACCCACCATCTTTTCATGTATTCTCTCTACCCTTCTGTCTCAGCTCTTCTGAACCTCTGAACAAATGCATGAACTTCTCAATGTACTCCCTTTATTCATTACCCTCTTTTCTCTGTTATTCTTTTTGTTTTTCTTTTCCATACTGTATTCCAGGTCCTCTCTTCTGCTGTGTCCTTTCTGTGACAAAATGCCTCGTATTCATTTCTAGTTACTATACTCTTTTAACTTGTAGAAGTTATATTTGTTTTTATGTTCACATCTGCTGCATCATTTTTTATTGTTTTCTGCCCCCATGAAGTTATTTTTCAGTTTATCATTTATTTTTTTTTTAATTTGGTAAATGTAGTTGTTTTAAAATCTAACGTCTATGTGGGTCCACTTCCACTGTGTCTTGGTTTTCATTCATAAATCTTGTTTTCTTGTATGCCTTGTTATCTCTGATGGCTGTTTGCTCATTGCCCACAAACAGGTATTTTCGGGGTGTTCCCAGTGATCGAGGAGGCTTGCCTTTGCTTATTCTAGGTGTGGGGCGGGGTGGGGGGGCACTACCAGTTGAGAACGACTCATGGCAATTTCACAACTTTTTTTTTTAATTTTTTCTTTCAACGTTTATTTATTTTTGGGACAGAGAGAGACAGAGCATGAACGGGGGAGGGGCAGAGAGAGAGAGAGAGACACAGAATCCGAAACAGGCTCCAGGCTCCGAGCCATCAGCCCAGAGCCTGACGCGGGGCTCGAACTCACGGACCGCGAGATCCTGACCTGGCTGAAGTCGGACGCTTAACCGACTGCGCCACCCAGGCGCCCCCAATTTCACAACTTTAAAGTTCCCAGGCCCACCCAGGAGATGCATTCCTAGGATGCAAATCCATAATACAGCTGGTCTACACCCACAATTTCTCAGAACATTTTTCCCTGTTCATTCTCCCCCCTCCTGCTTTGTTCAGTGCCAAAGCAGTCTCTGAATTTTACCTTGGTGGAGCAGTGCACGTTTAGATCTGGTGGAACGTTTGGGGGACTTATTTCAATGTGGGGAAGATGTCCTTTCAACATTCACACTTTGGCCCTTGGTTTCTGACCCCCTTGTCCTTCACAACCACCTTATAGGATCCCAAGTGCAAAGGAATGACAGATGCTCTCAGGGATAAGTGACTGATGATTTTAAATTCTCCGACCTCTCTTGTTATGGTTAGCCTGCAAGAAAGATAACCTTGTCGCCTCTTCAGCCCCTCAACGTGTCCTTTACACATGAGGCAGAATTTTTTTTTTAATTGTTTTTCAGTAAGAGAGTTGATCTAAAGACTCTAGTTTATAACTACTGGGAACTAGAAGGCACATCTCAGATTTGCTAAGATGAACATTTCAAAATGAAACATAAAAAGCAGACTGTCATATAGAAATTTCTGGCCCAGCACGCATCTTGCAGAAACTCTATCTCCTCTCCAGAAAAGAAGACATCCCTATCTCACAGGGTTATTTTGAGGATTAAAATTGATAAAAGTGAGCATGGGAAATTGCTAACTGAAGTTCCACAGCACCCAAAGAAGTTCAGTGAGTCTGTAACCTAAGCAAAGCCTGAGAATTTAATTCCCCCACTGTTAATGCTAGAGGCGATCACTATGGGGTTAAAAAAATGACTTGTCACAGGGTTAAGCAAATCATTAGAAACATCCCCACCCCTTGGCCCATGGGGGATTTCAATCAGAAAGGATCAGGTGGGCTCTCTGAGCTCTCCCAGAATGGCAGGCCCGGAGGAAAAGTCGAGCTGAAGTGCTTAGGGGATTAAAATAAATAAAATGCTTCACTAGAGATTAGGATTCAAGTATCAGTTTGATTTAATGATTCCAGAAGGTTAATGCACATCCCAGGCAGGCAGCCAGTTGCACGCAGCTGGTTTGGAGCCAGGAGGATTATGGTGAGGGCGATGGTGTCTCTTTGGCAATTCTGACTTTATTTGAGGAACTGTAAGGAGCCAGTGTGGATGAAGAAGACCAAGCGAGGAGGAGAGAGGGGAGCAAATGAGGTCAGACAGGGAGGCAGAATCCAGACCAGGGGGACTTTGGGGGACATAGCGGGGAACTCCAATGTGACTCTAAGTGAAATGGAGTCCTGTTAAAAGTATTTTAGGCAATAGATGCCGTGCATAGCATCTTTACGAACGACAGAAAACACGCAGACAAGCCAGATGTTCACCAACAGGTGACTAGATAAGTAAACACCACTCGGTAATAAAACGGAATGAACTAGCGATACACGCGGCCACAAGGGTGAATCTCAGAAAGGTTGGGTGTAAGAAGCCGGGCATCAAGGGCACACATCAGCTGACTCCATACAACAAAGTCGTCTCTAGTGACACGAAGCAGATCAGGGCTGCGGGGGGCTGAGGAGGAAGAGGATTGACTGCAAGGGGCGCACAAGAACTCTCTGGGGAGATGGAAATGCTTGCTATCTTGATCCTGGTGATGGAGGCACGCCATAGGGATTTGTCCAGACTCCTCTGTACGCTTGAGGCGGGTGCGTTTTACTGCTGGGTGACCGCTGTGACCAAGCAGAGCTAAGCCTTCAACCTCGCTCTGCGAGCCTCCCCACCGTTCCACGAGCCAGACAGTTAGAGACGGAGACAAACTCCAGTTCTAATGAACGGGTCGGTAAGACTGCCCTCCTCTGCAGGAGCCACCGGGCCTCTGGTCAGATGTGGGGAGACCACCCAGAGCAGTTGATCCGCTTGGGTGACTCACTACCCTAACCCAGTTTCTCAACCTTGGCACTGCTGATATTTTGGAGAGGAAAATTCTTCGCTGTAGGGGAAGCTGTCCTTTACATCATAGGAAGCCACCCTGGCCTCTACCCATCTACTAGATCCCGGCGGCATGGCACCCCTCCCTTCCCACCCCCCCCACCCCCCTCACCCCCCACCCCCCCCCCCCCCCCGCTCCATGGTGACAGCCAAAAACCTCTCCGGACATTGTACGATGCTCCCCAAGGCAAAATCATTCCCACTTGAGAACCACGGCCCTAAACCCCTCCATGGTTCCCCATTGTGCACACGATGTTGTCTCCACCTTAACACGGCTCGGAAGGTCCCTTGATGTGCCTGCCACCTGCCATTCCAGCCTCAGCCACCTCCATTGCCTTCTTCACATCGTATGGCCCAACAACAACCCACCAACCTCATTCTCTCAACGTTCTTGCCTCCTTTGTTCACACCGTACCCTCTTCTTAGAACACCCCCTCCCTGCCCCGCTACCTGCTCCCGGCTAACTCTGACTGTTCAAAATTCATCTCAAGAGTTACTTCCTTGTGTTGGTTGCTTTTTATTACAAATCATTCTGCCCATGAGCAGATAGCAGTTTGACCGGAACAACAGCAATAAAAACTTGTTTTTCGATAAAGCTTGTGGACTCTCTTCAAGCTGGGCAAATTCTCTTGCTTCTGCCACCCCTCACAGAATTTTTTTTTTTTCCCTCCTTTGCATCGCATTTGTCACACTGGGAGAAACTGTTTATCTGTTGGCCTCCCTCGTCAACCAAGGAACAATTCAGGATGAGGGGGCTGACCATGATGGCCCACGGGTTCCTGGGCCTGGTCCAGACCATGAACCGGAGAGGCTCTTGGGGAAGGCCTTACCTGAAGGATGATCGCCCACAAGAAAGTCTTGGGCCAGGTAGACGGCTGAATATGATAAAGGTGAGCGTATAAGCCCCGCCTTCGCAGGTGACACTCCAGCCAAAGGTAGGGGTATGGATCTGGTGAGCTATCTGGGTTTCCTCCTGCCCTCTGCTTGCAAAGGACATTGGACAAGTTTACTTGGGTGGGGACAAAACAGAATTATGTTACGAAACTGTGTTGTGGTCGGAATGAATGCCCAGCAAAACAGGAGTTGGAACTAAGAGGAGATTAGTTTTCTCACTGTGGCTCACACGGCTGTGACATGAGGGGTGGAAGAGGAGACAGGGCAAAGGACAGACGGGCTGTACTTGGCAGAGTGGGTGGGAGGGTCAGGGAGGCCATCTCCACCGTCCTGAGAATATGCTTTGGAAGCCCTGGGGACTGAACACTCAACTCCTGGGTGATCCAGCCCAAGGCAGCTGCTGGAGAATCAAGAGGGGACAGATCAGCAGGTCACTGTAGATCCACCCGAGGGTCCAGCTGGGAGAGGGCACACATCAGCCACCCACAGTTAATTCTGCTGCGAGGTTGCATTTGACTGTCTGACCAGTGTGTTTCTTATTATCTTCCAACCTTTCCCCCATGCAGATGTTTTTCTCACTGGGGCCCTACTGGCATTGGGGGAGGGACAAGTTTTGTTATGAGGGACTGTGTTACACCTTGCAAGACATTCCGTCCCCCTGGCCTCTGGTTACTAAAAGCTAACAAAGCCTTTCCCCAGTCATTGAAACGACCCCTAAAGTTCTTTCTCCCTATGTGTCCAAATGCCTTCTAGAACAGCCGAGCCCTTCTAAACTAGGGTCTCGCGTGCTTCCTGCTGAAATGAAGCATCACTACAGCTGAGCATGGAAGAATGAAAAGTCCTGCATTTGACTTCTTTTGAGTTACAAGAACTTCTCTTTAAAACCTAAAAACTCGGGGCGCCTGGGTGGCTCCGTCGGTTAAGCGTCCGACTTCAGCCAGGTCACGATCTCGCGGTCCGTGAGTTCGAGCCCCGCGTCGGGCTCTGGGCTGATGGCTCAGAGCCCGGAGCCTGCTTCCGATTCTGTGTCTCCCTCTCTCTCTGCCCCTCCCCCGTTCATGCTCTGTCTCTCTCTGTCCCAAAAATAAATAAACGTTGAAAAAATAAATAAATAAATAAATAAATAAATAAATAAAACCTAAAAACTCAATGACTGGGGTTACGTTTCTATCATGGCCGACCCAAATCCGACCCAAATCCGAACACCAAATCCAGCCTGTTTTTGTAAATAAAGTCTTACCGCCACACAGCCACATTCATTCGTACGTTTTCTGCGGCTGCTTTTATGCTACAATAGCAGAGTCGAGTAGCCACAAGACAGACCACGTGGCTCGCAGACAGTCTTCCCTTTAGAGAAAAAGCTTGTGACCCTGTCGTAGATCATAGTTTTGGAAAATCAGGTTGACTGGTTAAAAGTAGAGAGATGGGTGAAGTGACCTAAAGAGAACATATACCCAGCGGTTGGGTCCAGAACAGAGCACTGTGGCATTCCAAATAGACTTTGGAGGCCTGGCGAGGGGAGGAGCCAGCCAAGGGCCACAGGACCAGGCAGGGAGGTAGGCGGGCAACAGGAGAGTAAGGCATCCACGACACGTGCGTTCATGGAGTTTTCGGAAGGTGGGGAGAGAAAAGAGATCTTGAAATGAGGACCACGCGATGTGGGAGTGGAAACCACAAGTATCCTGGCCCCACAGCACATGAGCGTGACAGGAAGGGCTGAACTCTCGAACCCGAGTCGTTGGACCAGTATGCCCAACTAGGGGTAGGAAAAAGGAACAAGCATTCCTGTGATCCTCCTGTAAGGTAGATATGATTATCATCCCACCTTACAGATGGGAGCAATGAGGTTCAGAGAAGAGAAGCAACTTACGTCACCTCTAAATGCCGGACCGCCACGCGGCTGGGTCCTAAGTTCTTCTCTCGTTAGTTCCAAGGGTTGAAATAACATATTAAGATGATAACTCCCAAAGTTATACTTTGAATCCCAGCCTCTGCCCTGAACTGTAGACTCATCTTTCCTCCTGTTTTATTTACTCACCATCTGTACCAGGATCAGGATGCCTCCCAATCGCTGTGCCCAAAACCCAGCTCTGGAGCCCCTCCCCCACTACGTTTTGGTCTCCAGCCGGTTTTTCCCTGGGCCTTCTCACTCTTGGAAAAGAGCATCAAATTCATTCAGCTGGTCATCATTTTAGACATCTTCCAGTTTTTAGCCCTCAGTACTCATTTATCACTAAGACTGATTTTTTTTGGCATCCTTAATTTCTCTTAAATCGACTCACATCTCTCCATCTTTCCGGCCACCCTCCTCACGCCCCAACTGCCATAACATCTCCCACGGGTGACCACAGTCGACTCTGCTGATCCACTTCCTAAATGGCCTGCCAGCTTTCGCTCTCGTCCTCCTCCAGCCTGCCAGCAGCCATGGTGACCTTTTAAAAAACATAAAAAATGGGACGCCTGGGTGGCTCCGTCGGTTAAGCGTCCGACTTCGGCTCAGGTCATGATCTCATGGTTCATGGATTTGAGCTCTGTGCTGACAGCTCGGAGCCTGCAGCCTGCTTCGGATTCTGGGTCTCCCTCTCTCTCTGCCCCTCCCCTGCTTGCGCTCTGTCCCTGTCTCTCCAAAAATAAATAAACATGAAAATTTTTTTTAAACCTATAAAATGGAGCCTCGTCATTCCTTTGCCTAAAGGCTCTTCAGTTCATTCTTAAGACAAAAATCCAGACAGAGGCTTTCGTGCCTTGGCTGGCCCGCACATTCTGGTCCTGCCTATGTTACCACTTTTATCTCGTGCCCAAATGCCCACTCCCGGCCCCCCACCCCACCCCCGGGCATCAACTCTGGCCACCTTCTTTGACTTCTTGGTCATGCCAAGCTTTCTCCTGCCTCTAGGCCTTTGCCTGTGCTGTGCCCTCTGCATGGGGCGGCGGGGGTGGGGGTGGGGTTCCTCCCCACGCTTCCCAGCTGGCATCACATTCTTCAGGTCTTTCTCCAGACTTCTTCCGAGAGGCATTTCTTAACCGTCCTCCCCAAAGACTGGCCTCCTCCTGTTGCTTTATCACTTACCCTCATTGTTTCTGGGCTGGCCTCACACCTCATTACAACCTGTAAACGTGCATTTGTTTATTTGGAATGAAGCCCCACAATAAAGACTTTCTCTTTCAGGGTCGTTCACCTTTGTATCCCTAGTGCCTTGCATCGTGCCCGGCACATAGTAGGTGCTGAACACCAGTCACTGCATGCTGAACGAAGGCCAGGAGCTGCTAAGTGTCAACGCCGGGATGAGGGTGGTTAGGATGTCTGCACGACTTCTCCCCTTGCTCTATTCCAATTCCCGCTCAATAGCCGCCTTGAAAATACGTACTCTAGCATTTATAAATAACCCTTTGAGCCTGTGTAGCCTGACATGGGGTAAGACTTTCCTCCCAGCGTTGCCTGTCTGTTCAGTCCCCTTGTAGAAGGTCTGCGTTTGGGATTCTGGGCTCTGGAATGCCTTCTGGCATTTTCTGCTCAGTGAGCCCATCCATTCCCATTTTCTTCAGCAGAGCTGGAGATAGAAATTGCAAAAGACCTTCTTGCAAATGGCTGGGAGAGGGCTGTTCCTGGGCAGGAGTTCCTCTGGCTGCCGCTCTCAGGGGCGGAGGGCAAAGTCCAAAGGGGCTTGTCTTTGCTGCACGGTGTGGCTCTGCTCTGGGTGGCCGGGGATGGCGGAAGAGGGGAGCTGGGGCAGCTGCCAGGCCCGGCTCTGGGGACGGCAGGCATGGATGGGCGGGGGAGATAAGATGCCAGTCTCCAGACCACAGCACATAGCGCCGAAAAGCAGGACCCAGTGCCCATTCAGCTGAGTCTAGCAGTAGTGACCCAGTCGGCATTGACTGTGAGCTGCCATGAGGGCTGGCCAGGTGGGAGGGGCACCACCTGGAGATGTGTCTGTACATAAGGGGAGCCTGGCCAGGGGCTGGTGCTCCTGGCGTAGCAGTAACCCCAGGAAACTGGCAAGAGTCAGCCGGGTACCAAAGTCTCAGACAACAGCCCGCGGTTAGGAAGGAGCGATTCTATGGTATCAGAAAGATTCTGAGGTTTGGAACTAGCAAAGCCTACGTCAGAGGCTGGATTCTTCCTGTTACCAAATCTGGAGCAATCCACTTACCATGACTGGGGTTAGATCAGTCATATCACCTCTTGGAGCCTTAGTTTTCTCAACTATCAAATGGGGAGAAGCACCCTGACCTCACAGCATGTAAGAATGACTAGAGGCAATGCACGGAAAGCACTGAGCATAGAGTTTGGCACGTAGATGGCTCTCAGTCATTGGCAGTGACTTATATATCAGGCACTCAGGACGAAATGGTGATAGTGACTAGAGCTAGGTCCCTGGAAATGATAGGGTGATGGGGAGTGAGGGAGTTTTCCCGGGATCACTTCAGGCACACCAGGTCCCAGACTTTTAGGTAACACCATGGCTGGGAGGGAGGGAGACGACTTGGATGCCCTAGAGGTGCTGCTAAGCCTGGACTCCCTTCCCTGAAGTCCAGCAGGTGGTGTTGGGGTGGGATGGCCTGCAAGATGCTGACATAGGCCCGGGTCTACAGTAGGGGACCAGATGAGCTATGGGGAGTAAGCACTAGGGACCCACATTTGGGGATCCTAGCTAACTTCTATACTGTTATTTATCCCTTTAATACTCAAGGAACCGCTTCTATGTGCTGAGGCTTTTATTCAGAGCTGCACTAGGGGAACTCACATTCATTCACTCATTCATTCAGATAAATTTGCTCTACGTCTACTCTGTAGGGGTCCTATGGCAAAGGCTGGAAATGCAGATGTGAATGAGGCACGGCCCCAGCTCTTGGGGTGCAGCTGGGGGTAAGAAGGTAGCTGTCAGGTGATGACCCAGAAAGCGCTTTTCACAGACACTGTCCTGGGCTTGCTTAACCACCTCTCCACATATAACCACGTGATCTGGGCTACCACCCCATCTCACGGTTTCCTCATGGGATCGTTGTCAGCACTGAGTGTAAAGGATTTAAGCAGTACCTGGGCAATATGAAGTTCTCAATAATGCTGGTGATGGTGGTGATGGTGATGAGGATCACAACAGGATGATGATGGTGGTGATGGTGGTGATGGTGATGGTGCTGCTGATGGTGGTGGTGGTGGCGGTGGTGATGATGGTGATGGTGATGATTATGGTGGTGGTGGTGATGGTGACGGTGATGGTGCTGATGGTGGTGGTGATGGTGATGGTGGTGGTGATGGTGCTGATGGTGATGCTGGTGGTGGTGATGCTGGTGGTGGTGATGGTGGTGATGGTGATGGTGATGCTGATGGTGGTGGTGATGGTGATGGTGATGCTGATGGTGGTGGTGATGGTGATGGTGGTGGTGATGGTGATGATGATGGTGGTGGTGATGGTGATGATGACAGTGGTGGTGATGGTGATGATGATGGTGATGGTGATGGTGATGATGATGGTGGTGGTGATGGTGATGGTGATAGTGGTGGTGATGGTGATGATGATGGTGGTGGTGATGGTGATGATGATGGTGGTGATGGTGATGATGATGGTGGTGGTGATGGTGGTGATGATAGTGGTGGTGATGGGGATGATGGTGGTGGTGGTGATAAAGATGGTGATGGTGATGGTGATGATGATGGTGGTGGTGATGATGATGATGGTGGTGGTGATGGTGATGATGGTAATGGTGGTGGGGATGATAAGAGCAGAGGGGGATGAGTAGAAAATTTGGGGGATGGTGCAGATAGGAAAGGCATTCGAGAGGAGACCTTTGAGTCTCATGTTTCTCAGAGAATGAATAAGGGTTCCCCAAGTGCACAGGGTGGGAAAGGGCAGTCCTAGCAGAGAACAGTGTGTGTGCAGGCATGGGAGCATGGCTGTAAGGGCTAGCTGGGAAAAGACACCCAACTCAATCATGGCATCCTTTGGCTGCACGGAGGGAGGATCTGGCTTTAAATGGAGACCTTTTAGGTCTCCCACCAAGAAACAGATTTCTAGGAGATTTGCTCCCACATAGCTCAAAGCTCACCTTCTGTCCTCCTCTTGGACTGGGAAGTTGGACCGACCTCCAGCAAATATTTATGTTGAAGTATCTGGAGACTGCACAAGACTTGCAGATATTTTCATAATTTTTTTTTCACGGTTTACACAGCGTGCCACCTGCCTCTATCTCCTGAAAAGGAAAAAAGATTTTAAAGAAACTGTGTTGGAATGAGCAAAGGGAAGTCCCATGGGGTGTTTATCTGGCAAGGCTTGCTGCTGTGATCACGGAAACTGAGCCCATGCGGAACCAGAAGAATACGTTGTAGGTATCCTAATAGCGCTTCGGGTACTCGGCCTGCTTGGCAACCTCCTGAGCACTTCCACATTCATGATAGTTTATAAGCCTCCCCAAAATCCAGCTGGGGAGGGCTGTGATGGTCGTATGACAAAGAGGGAAAGAGAGGCTGAGACGGGTGATGGGACCTACTTGGGGCACAAGGCAGGATGTGGCAAACTCATCTCTGAGAGTAAGGGAAAGGAAGCTTTGCAAAAGTTTGGCTTTCAAGTGAGTTCACTGACTTTTGAGGTGTTAATAAATTATTTTGTGGGAAGCTCACGTAAGCTCCTTTCCCCGTCCATGGAAGGAAGACTACAACCGACCCGTTCTCTTGCGCCACCCAAGGCAGGTGGAGGGCAGCCATCTGCAGGTGCCTCTCACGTGTGCCTTCTTGTTCCTTAAGTCTATCTTCTTAACCCCATCTGCTGGCTGGGTGATGTCAGGGAAGCCTTGGGGCCACGGGACGGCAGAGACACGGGATGGGTGCAGCCTGTGTCCCCATCTGGAAGACAACGGCTTGCCCTGCATCAGACCGGGGCAGAATATACTTCTGTGGTATTAAGCTATTGAGATTTTTGCATTTGATTTGTTACTGCAGCATAACATAGCCTGTCCTCACTAACCCACTGCCTCTTGTCCAACACTTCCACCCTTCTCCCTACGGAAACTCTTTACAACAAGGGAAACCCAGGCCCTCGTTGTCTCTTGGGCTCAAGCACATTCGCTATGCCTGGCTTCACGTGGGTGTTAGTGGAGGGCTTGTCCCGCCCAGGCTTTCAGTGGAGAACAGGGAGCCCCTACAGTCCGGTTTCTGCGTCTTCTGTGACTATCGTCAGGTTCTCCCTGAAGGTCCCAGGGAGCGTACCTCTGACAAGTGTCTTCAGAACAAAACAGAGTCTGCTTTCCCATGAGGAAAGCACACTTCTCCGGTGAATGTGATTCTGAGCCTCCTTCTTGAAAAGGAACAGCTTTGGTATCATTACCTAAAACATGCCTGTTCTTTAGAAGCACCTGGAGAAGGCAAGAGGAAACAGGCCCTCTCAGGAATAAATTGTAATTCTCTCAACTTATAGATGAGGACGAAAGGCTCAGAGAAGGGAAGAGACTTGCCTAAGGCCACACAGCTGTTACCCTGAGGAGGCCGGAGTAGAATCAAGATCCTAATACTTCTAACCTACTTCCCTTTATTCTGCATGCCACTGGAGGCACCCTAGGGTGGCAGTGAAAGACAAGACAGCAAGACCACATGTATTTTCCGACTGAGAGCACTGCACAGAGCATGACCTTTGGAGTCATAGAGCGGTAGGTTTGGGAGCAAAGCCTGGTTCTGAAAATTGTAAGCTGTGTAACCTTGAAGGGCCACTGCCCCTCTCCGAGTCTCGTCTCCCACCATCTGAAAGTGAAGATAATAATCCCTGCCTCGCTGGATTTGATAGAACCTGAAAGGGGCCCAGTGCACAGTAGGAGCTCCAATGATGTGCCTTTTTCCATTGTTTCACCATATATGCAGGGCCCCATGCTGAGGGTTATGGGCAACTACAAAGAAAGACCTCTTCTCAAGGCACGGGACAATAACGTCATCGGCCGCATTGGCAACAAGCATTAAGAGGCAGAATAGCATTGTGGACCCTGGCGTCACATTGCCCAGTTTCAAAGCTCGGTCGTGACTTTGGGAATGCTACTTAAACATTCTAGGCCTCCATTTCCTCATCGGTCAAAGGGGGATGACAATAGTACCTGCTTAAAATACGTCACTGGGAAGATTTAAAGAGTGAACATGTTTAAGTCACTTAGCACCATTCCTGGCTTATAATGAGCCCTTTGTCAATGTCATTTTTTTTTTTTTTTTTTTTTTAATCAACATCTACTGCATTCTTACTCCGTGTTAAGCATTGTCTCTTTCAATCCGGGCAAGTGGCATTGTCCCTGTTTGCATGTGAAAGACTTGAAATCATCGTCCTGTCTATAGCACAATGGTCTGTCTACACCCGGAGGGAAGCACAGGCTGGCCTTGAACCCGGGGCATCCTGGCCCCGGCGCCCATGATCTTGGCCATTCGGTTAAGCTGCTTTTCCTCAGATCGTGACCCAGGCTGGATGCAGTAGGATACATGCAAATGCATCCGACATGCTCCCCGGACATTGTCAGCAGGGCTCAAGGCGCCGAGAAACATAACGGAGATGGGACCGATCTTCCGGCTCGCTTACCTTTGTAAATGTCTCTGTCAACAGTGAGGTCCTTTACCTGCATTAGGTTGACCCAGTCCCCAAAAAAGAGGTTTCGATGGGCGCTCCTCCTGGCTGTGTTAGCGACACGTCAGACAGACCCCCATGTGACAGCTCAGTTGTCAGGTAGGTTCTATTCGTGTTTCACGTTGGTAAGGGAAAGCGTTGGCTAGTAGTTCTGCCCCACAGAGCTCCGACCCGGGACCCCGACTTGGAGTGTTGCCCCGCAGTCAGCAAAGCCAGACAGCCAAGGAGAAGCCAGCATCATGGTTCAGGAGGGCAGCAGGCGAGCACCAGGTCAGAGCCAGGAAGGGTGAGCAGAGGTCATAAGGCACAGGCTGAAGTGGACTAGCTCAGAGGTCCGAAACGGGTGCCATGGGTCGTGTGCCCCAGAGGCCCCTCTTCACGGGGTGTGGACCCAATGGCCACGTCAGTCAGCTCCTGCTACGTGAAAAGCCATTCCCCAACTCAGTGGCTTAAAACCACAATTCTCTGTGTTGTGCCAAGCACCCGTGGGTGGGCTGGAGATCAGTTACGTCAGGCTCGACTTGGCTGTGGTGACTCTGTTCCAACTGTCTTTCATCCTCTTGGGACCAACAGGCTCACCTGGGCCTGTCTTCTCATGGCGGTGGCAGAGATATAAGAGAACATGCCCCAGGGTGCAAACACACTTCGCAATCCTGATCGTGTCACTTCTACTAACAATCTGTTGGCCAGAGTACGTATGACATGGCCAAGCCCCATGTCGCAGGGGTGAGGAAGGACCTCTTCTTTGAGTGGGAGACTCGACCGTCACATGGCAGAAGGTGTGGTCAGCCCCGCGTCAGGCTCTGTGCTGACAGCTCAGAACCCGGAGCCTGCTTGGGATCCTGTGTCTCCCTCTCTCTCTGCCCCTCCCCTGCTCGGGCTCTGTCTCTCTCTCAAAATAAATAAACGTTAAAAAAAAAAATTTTTTTTTTAACGTTTATTTATTTTTGAGACAGGGAGAGACAGAGCATGAACGGGGGAGGGGCAGAGAGAGAGGGAGACACAGGATGCGAAGCAGGCTCCAGGCTCCGAGCTGTCAGCACAGAGCCCGAGGCGGGGCTCGAACTCACGGACCACGAGATCGTGACCTGAGCCGAAGCCGGATGCCCAACCGACTGAGCCACCCAGGCGCCCCTAAATAAACATTTTTAAAAAATTTTTTAAAAAGACAACCAAGATACATATATCACATGACTTAGCCACCTGGCCCACACCCCTTTTTATCTGTCTATCTATCTATCTATCCATCCATCTATCTATCATCTATTTTACTTTTCTTTTTGTTTGTCTTTTCCCAATCTACCTGAGTGATTTCACTCATCCTTAAATAAAATGTTTATTTCCTTGGATTTGACTAAAAGCCTCTGCCACGGTTCATTTCTGTGTCATTTTCATGTCATTTGTAACGTCTCTGCGCCTGAATGGAGTCTACCAAGGTTGAAGGAAGCCAGCGTCTGACCTTTTAGCTAAAGAGTATGGAGATCAGAAGAGCGTTTCCTCCCACAGCGTCCCGGTCACACCTACCCTCCCTCACCGGATCCTCAGAGGGGGGTCACTCTTTCACCTGTGCATTCTCTCACTCATGCCCCTGTTCAGCAATCATTCTCTGAGCACCTCCTCTGTTCCAGGGACCATTCTGGGGGCAGGAGAAGCTAGTGTGCAGATTCTAAGTAGGGAGACAGAAAAGAAGCAAAAATCAGTACGCACACAAGTGATCTCAGATTCCAGGAAGTGTTGTGAGCTTTGAACATTGGAAACCGTTGAGAGAGAGCATGCTCCCATCACAGGGTACGGGGCAGGCTGCTTTGGATGGGGTCAGGGGCAGGCTCTGCAGGTAACATTCGAGCTGAGGCCCGAGGAAGGGGAAAGGAGTCTGCTCTGAGCAGAAGACTCCGGAAGAATACTCTAGGCAAAAGGAGCGGTGGGTGTCAGACTGGTCTAAGCCTTAGATGGGGCCACACCCCGGTAGGGGGGCCGGATATTTTGCCACACACAACGGGATGCGTTTAGAAGGTATCACCAGGGCTGTTTACCTCCCAGCCTCTCTCCTTCGCTTGTAGGTGGCTGTCTTGTCACTGCATCCTGACATAGTCTTCCCTCCGTGCGTCCCTGTCCCTGGTTATAAGGACACCAGTCTCTTCCCCTGCTGATAAGGACACCGGCCACATGGGATTAGGGCCTTACCCATATGACTTCATTTAACTTTAACAATGCCTTAAAGGCCCGGCTCCGAATACAGTCACCTCGGGTGCTAGGACTTCAACAAATAAATTTGGGGGTGGGGGACACAGTTCAGTCCATTACAGGTAAGGAGACCACATCTTTAGTCGTCTCTGTGCCCTCAGTTTCTTCGCTTACAGAAGGACGTGGATGAGATGTGTGACCTCCACCTTTTTAGCACAGACCCCCTTTTCTAGGAGAGGGATCATTCAGGCACCGATATCAAAGGGAAACCAGGAGAGGAAAGATCAAGGAGTTCAAGAGAGAAGAGAACTTCCAGGAGACGAGGCCCACAGGGGCCATGCTCCCAGGCCCACCTTGGGTTTCCTTCGGGGAAGCAGAGTTGGCAGAGGGTGGAAGGTTGATGTCAGAGCATCACTGACCGAGTTGAACTGAGGACCAAGCATGGAGGCTCCTCAGCCTCTAGGAATGTTCCCCAGGGCATGGTGGGGGCCGCTGGTGACAGGGAGCTGATGGTCGGTGCTGTGCTCCGAGGGCCAACGGTGGGGGGCGGGGAAGCGCAGCCTGGCCGGGTTTTGCCTCATGGCCTGAAGTCTCATTTCAAAGGCAGCTTCTACCTCCACACACCAGAAACCTGGGAAGACTTAGGGGAAGGGAACCAGGGCCAAGGGGGAGGCTCTTTTTAGCATTCCTCTCGTGCAACACCATGCAAACAGATTCCAGAGAGAGGGGCTGGGGAATCCGGAGCAAGACTCTTACTGTCTTTTCTTTCCCAAGGACTTTCGAATATTTATTTAGTTTGGGGAGAACGCAAGTGGGGGAGGGGTAAAGAGAGGGGGACTGGGGATCCGAAGCAGGCTCTGCACTGACAGGCTGACAGCAGCAAACCCGACACGGGGCTCGAACTCACGAGCCGTGAGATCATGACCCGAGCCGAAGTCGGAAGCTCCACGCACGGACTGAGCCACCCAGGCGCCCCTCCTAATTACTTCCGATGGCAGGGGAGGCAGATTTGGGCTTCTCTCCCACAGTACAGGGTTGTTGCTGGAAAGTGACTGCCTCGGCAGTGTGTGTGTTCCCTGCCGCCTGGAATCTGGGATGGACCATGCAATCAGTTTTGACCCAAGTGAAATGTTAGCGGAGGGAAGCGTGTCATTCTGGGGTCTGGGGGACCGTGTCTGCTGTGCTTTCACCACTGACTCTCTTTCCTTGGATCCCGAGTGTGGCGATGGTCGTTTCGCAAGAAGGAGGGGGAAGGCCGAGGCAGAAACGACTGCTTTGGACTTGGCATGAACGACTTTTCAAAATGTTAAGTAAAAAGAAACTTTTACTGCGGGTGGCCCCTGAGCTTTGGGGACTGTCCGTCCCAGCAGCTGATCAGAGGGTAAGATGTTGACAAACATAACTTGGGATGCTGGTTGTCCATTTTTGACAATGGTGTAAGTTTCCTTGCAAATAAGTTGATTTAAGGGGCGCCTGGGTGGCTCAGTTGGTTGAGCGTCCGACTTCAACTCAGGTCGTGATCTTATAGCTCGTGGGTTCGAGCCCCGCGTCGGGCTCGGTGCTGACAGCTTGGAGCCTGGAGCCTGCTGCGGATTCTGTGTCTCCCTCTCTCTCTGCCCCTCCCCTGCTCGTGCTCTCTGTCTGTCTGTCTCTCTCGCTCTCAAAAATACATAAAGCATTAAAAAAGTAAAAAAGAGATAAGTTTATTTCAATAAGAAAATGCGTATATTTCGAGAATAATGCTAAATGAACAGTAGTAGTACAAGCGTTCACACGGAAGAGAAAACACGGTTCTTAAAGAGCCACGCTGGGGAGGAAGTGCTGGTCTGTCACAAGCGCCAGTGATCTCATGTCAACTCTGAGGCAATGGAAGACAATGAAAGACAAGAGAATTGGAAGAAGGAAAGAGTAGTAAATAGCGTTCCTGGTTCTGTAGGAGCCACTGCCGACGACGGAAGATCAGGAGGATGTGTCAGCGGTAGGGGCAGAGGTAATCCTGGGGTGAAGCAATGCGACCCCACGGTCACATATCAATAGTCCGGAAGGTGGACAGGACCCTCAGAAGTGTTGTAAATAAAGAAAGGGATATTCAAGGAGAAAGGTAGGGGTGAAGTAAACAAACAAACAAACAAAAAGGATGTGTCTGAGCCCTATAGTCTCATCATGACACCAAGTGCCCTAACATAAATCCTAAAACACGATTTTTCTAATACGCAAAACAGACGAATGGGAAGATCCATGGTTTTAGAAGTCAAGGCAGAACCAAGGGCAAATCCCGGTCCCACTGCCTCCATCCATTAACCTTTTTGCAAGCGCTCCCTGAGTCTCAGTTTTCGCATCTGTAACACGGAAGTAAAATTCCTTACCTCTGTTGGAGGTTGGGAATCGCGATGGGGTCACATGCATGGGGGGCCGGTATAGCGCCTGGGACACAGCAGCCACTCTGGGAAGGTGGTGTTTCTCCTTTGCCTCAGTTTCACTGAAACCGTCGATCCGGAGGATCTCCTTCTGGACTGATACATCTGGGCTCAGGATTCTTCAGGCTGTACTGTGATTACAGCAAACTGTAGGACAGCCACGCTAACGTGAGAAACTTTGAACCTGTACTGAACAGCTGTATGCATTGCCTTCTGTGGATACTGTAGATTTCTGCGGGATATACGGTGGAAATGACAAAGCGTTGAGAGTCTGACTGACCTGAACTTGCAGTTCTTAGAAATCTAGCGTTCTGGAAAACACTAAGAAAAACTACCTTTTCCTGAGCATCTGCTATTAGCCTGATATTTGCAAAGCATTTTATTGACATTAGCTCATTTAGTTTTCGGAACCACCGTGTATTGTGGGCATTATTCTTCTTATTTTACAGACGAAGATGTGGAGGCTTATAAAGGTCAAGTGACTTGCTCAAAGTCACGCAGCTCATAAACTGTGATGCAGGGGGTCCAGCACAGGACTAGAAAGCCTTTGCTCTTACCCACTGCAGCAACTATCTCCCGAAGCAAGCTCACTCTGCAACGAGCTTACCCCTGTCCTGGACCCCTGTCCTCCACCCCACCCCCTTCCTTCCGGACAGACACCCCCTGCCCCGTCCTCCACCCCACCTCTTTCCTTCCAAGCAGGCCTTGCTCCCCTCCCTGAGATTCTCCTGTGTCTGTCACTGCGATCCCATCTGAAGTGTTACCTGCCCCCCACCTGGACGATGCTCCCTGTCTAGAGCCCCCCGCTCTCTCTCACTGCTGATGAGCCCATCACGGAACTCTGAAGCCTGGCACAGGACCTGGGGTGTGACGAGTGCCCCTCTCCTGTGACCCTCCTACCCCAAAATAGGGATCTCATCACAAAAATATGCCTTTGACAAAAGACTTGAATAGACCTTTTCCAAAGAAGATATACGGAGAGCCAACAAGCTCATGAAAAGGTGCTCGATATCACTCATCATTAAAGGCAAGTCAAATCAGTGAGATACCACCTCACACCCATGATGGTGGCTCTTATCAACAACACCCAGAAAATAATACGTGTTGGCGAGGATGTGGAGAAATTGGGACCCTGTGCATTGTTGTTGGGAATGGAAAATGGTACAGCTGCTGTGGAAAACAGTAGGACAGGTCTTCCAAAAGTTAAAAATAGAATTCTCCTATGATCCAACAATTCCACTTCTGGGTATGTACCCACAAGAATGAAAGCAGGGAGTCAAAGAGATCGTTGTACGTCTATACAAAACAGCATCGTTCACAACAGCTAAAAAATGGAAGTGACCCAAGTGTCTATCGATAGACGACAGGATAAGCAAAATCCGTCGTATGCATAATGAACACCTGTGAGTTTTATTCCACCTTAAAAAGGAAGGACATTCCAACACACGCTCCGACATGGGTGGAACTCGAGGACATTTTGCTGAGTGAAACAAGCCGGTTGCAAAAAGATAAATTCCGTAGGATTCCTCTTACATGAGGTTCCTTGAGCAGCAGACATCATAGAGACAGAGAGAAGAAGGGATCTTACCAGGGGCTGTGGGGAGAAGGAGGGTTATTGTTTAACCGGAGACAGAGTTTCAGTTGGGGAAGATGGAACATTCTGGAGATGGATGGTGATGAACCGGCCACTTAAAAATGGTTAGGATGGTAAACTTGAGGCCATGTGTATTTTACTGCAATAAAAAAAAATAGAAAAAAAGAAGTCTGCCTTGGAGGCCTGCAAAAAATACATTCCGAGATTTAAAAAAAGAAGAAGAAGAAAAAGAAAGAAAGAAAAGAAAGGAAAGAAGAAAGAAAAACCCAACTGCTGCTGTCTCATTTTTCTCCACGACTCCAAATCCAGACGGGCAAAAGTGAGTAATTAAAAAAAAAAAAATCTGGTGTTATTTAAAGTGAACTTGAATAACGACCAAGAAGTACCAACATTAATAGCGTGGCATGCAAAGTTGACGTGTTGGATTCTGTCACCCAAGTGCCTAATATCCCAAATGACTTCCTCACACAGTCTAGACTCTGTTTAGGCGTGTGAAGGTTGTGTTTAGTGGGGTTTTTTTTTCTTTTTTCTTTTTGGTGCCAGAGAGATTAAAAACTAGCTTGGCTCATCAACTGTCTTTCACCTTCCTTCTCCACCGTGCAAATAGCCGTAGATGACACACGCCGTCAGGCAAAAGCTGATTTGCGGAATTGAGAGAGTGTTGGGTATGTTTGTGCAAGATCGCACACAGGTAAGTAGCTAGCTACCTGCATAGGCGAGGTGAACAGAGATAAAGGGACAGACACATAGAGAGATATAGGTACATTTATGCCATTAGGCTGAGCCTCAGAACCTAGATCACTGTGTGCAATGCTGGCTTCCCCGATAAATAGCACACAAAAAGGCAACACTCTTGGAGGGTCCTCTCTAAGTGTTTCCTGGTTTGCCTTTTACATTGCTTCCTCTAATACTCTCTCATCGTAGATTTCACCGTGGTGACGTCCACATATCGAAGTGACCAGGGAGGAACCCCTTGTGGAGCATGTACTCCGTGAAGACAACAATTAGCCCTTGCTTGCAATGTGTGTGTGCGCGCGTCCCGCACGAGCTCGTGCACACCTGCTAAACACGACTTACCCTAATAGATCCAAAAGGGGTGAAGCACGAATGAAACACAATTCCACCTTGCGGGGGTTAACAGTCTGGTGGAGCAGGAGCCAGGCACGTGAACAGGTCACTCGATTCCAGGAATTGCTAAGCCAGCTCCCAGAAGGATGGCATAGGGTTGGCGCACACGGATGAAATGAACCGAGTGCGATGGCCTGCAAATCAGAGCGCATGCGCCCAGCTGAGAGGCGAGCGGGAACTCGGCTCTAGGCCTGTTTGTTGCCAAGTAGGAACGCAGCGCGGGATGGCCAGATCTTCTGGTTTTTCAAGAGCAACCCAAATGTGGTTTTGTGTGTATGGAATTTCCTAATCCTGACGTTTTTGCCAAATAATTCCATTTTTTAAAAAAATTAGTGTGCAGGCCAAATGTAATACAAACAAGGACCTGACTCCGCCAGCACATCCAGTAATAACCTCTGAGATCCTAAAATATGCAGAGTAGCAAAGGAGGAGGAGAGCTTGGCAGGATTCCACAAGGGGAGGGATGGGTTAGCGAGAAGGAGAAACTCACAGTGTAGGTGATATCTGGGCTGGAAATGGAAAGACGAATTTGTCAAGCAGAAAAGTAAAAGGAACAGCATTTCTGGCCCGAGGAACCGCGTAAGCCAAAGTGCAGTGAGGTGAAAGGGAAGGCACTCTTGTGTGAGGAGGACACAATTACTCAGGTGACCTAGGCAGAGAATATGTGGGTTTGCTGGCCCCAAGGCTGAAATGGTGTGTTGCAGCCAGATGGGGAGGAGTCCCGCTGCCAGGGCAAAAGTGTTATTTTTAGGGAAGTGGGGAGACATCTTGGATTGGTCATCAGAAGGGGATGATACAACCAGCATTCGTTTACGAACTGTCACTGAAGGGCTTCGTAAAGATCGGAAGGGGGTGGAGATGCTGGAGGAAGTGTAGGAGGAAGATGACGGGGGTTAAGTAGGGATGAACAGGAAGAAATGTGTTGAGAGAAATTTGGGAAGTTGAAATGATGGGACTTTCTAGTAGTTAGAAGAGGCTACGTTTTGCTGCAGGGACGAACAATCCTCCAAACCCAGGTAGCTTAAAAAAAAAAAAAAAAAAACCCAAAGATTTAGTTCTCACACTACAGTCCATCCCAGGTTTTTAGGGGATTCTGTTCTGCGTCATCTTCACTTAGAGACACAGGCTGATAGTGTTTCTACTCTGGGGCATATGACCAATCATAGTAAAAGGGACAGGAATGCGGCAAAATGCACACTGGCTTTTAAATGCTTCCACCTAGAAAAGACACAAGTCACTTTCACATACTTACACCTAGCCTAGACAAGTGACTTGGTGGCCAACTCAAGGGCAGAGGGAGGTACAATCCTATCTTGTGCCCTAAAGGTGGAAAACCAGAAGAATTGGCATCTAGCACTAATGATTTACAGATTCCATGACTGATTGGATATGAAATCCCAAAGAGCAAGGAGGAAACTTCCATTTCTGGAAGTTTCCAAACTTCCATTCCATTGACTTCCTGTCACTAAGAAACATAAAATTGTAGAAAACATAGGAAGCGACTGTTTTCAGGCATCAGACTAGCGTCAGTGCAAGATTTCGATCCTTGAAAAAAAGGAAGACATACAAGACAAGCCCCATTGTTTGCCTTGACTTTTGGCGTGGGGTCACCTTCTCGGCCATCATGCATGGAACCCAAAGAGCAAAGCAATCTGACCGAACTGAGTTGATTGAGATCAGAATTCAGTGTTATCAAGTGACAGGAATTTGCATGCCAGGGTACCAGAGGAGGGGAAGATGGGTAGAAGCAAGGCCCCAGAATTCTGCGTGGGGCTTTCTCTGGCCAGCGACTAGACTTCACATGCATAGGCAAGATTCCCCATGGCTTATTAGAGAGTGGCTTGACTTCTAGCCAATCCAAGTGGAACGATCTCATAAGCACCCCCACACGTTTGGTGAAGACCCTCAGAAGGACATGTGTTAGAAGTCAAGACCAGGTCCTAAAGGAAGGATCACATCATAGGGCTATGGACAAAGTCAAAGAATAAAATCAGCCTTGATAGACTCCTTGGCATCTGAAAGTATTTTAACTGCATGTTTTCAAAGCACAACCCACATCCTTTAAAAAAGAGGGACATTACCCAGACTCCCTACACTGTATCAACCACAATGTCCCAATGTCTAAAAAAATAGGAAGAATTTCTTAGACAGGCAAAGAAGAAGGATCTGTGGTTCATAATCCAGAAGAAAAAGCAGTCAATGGACACAGACACTGAGATGTTGGCATTAGCAGCCAAGGGTGAGAGTAAAAAGATTGAAAACTTGGTGAACGAAGTTTCAGTGACCTGTCGGACAATATCAAGTCATCTAACAAAGGAGTAATGGGAGACCCAGAGGACAGGAAGAAGAGACAGTAGGCAGAACAGATATTGCAAGAAGATTCCTGGGTCACCAATTCCCAAATTTGGTGAAAACATGAACCTACAGATCCAAAAATCTCAGTAAACCTGAAGCAGTATAACAACAGATAAAAGCACACCTAGGCCCATTGTATCAAACTGCTGAAGGCAGAAGGTAAAGAGGAAATTGTAAAAAAAAAAAAAAAGCATCCAGAGGAAAAAAGGACACATTCCAAATAGGGGAACCGCGAATGAATGATGACTGCCCTCTACCAGAAGCAGCGGAAGACAGAAGACAACCGGAGAGCATCTCAAAATACTGAAAGAAAAAAATCAGTTAAGTCAGAATATTTCCAATTAAAGTATCTTTCGGAATGAAGCTGAGATAACCACATGTGTAGACAAACAAACTCTAGGAGAATTTTTTTTTTTTTTTCCAGCAAAACTTTACTATAAGAGATACTAAAGGAAGTTCTCCGGAAGGGAAGTGACACAAGATGGGAACTCAAATATCAGGTAAATAAATAAATAAATGCCAGAAAAGGTAAATGTATGGACAGATCTAAAACATGATCTCTTCTCCTTCTCTTAATTTATTTAATAGACAATTAACAGCGGGGCACCTGGGTGGCCTAGTCGGTTAAGCGTCCAGCTGTGGCCCAGGTCATGATCTCGCGGTCTATGAGTTCGAGCCCCGCGTCGGGCTCTATGCTGACAGCTCAGAGCCTGGAGCCCGCTTCGGATTCTGTGTCTCCCTCTCTCTCTGCCCCTCCCCCACTTGCTCTCTCTCTTTTTCTTTCCCTCTCCCTCAAAAATAAACATTTAAAAAGACAATTAACTGCTACATAAAAAATACCACTAATGTTATTGTGAAGTTTACAATGTATGAGAAAAATATATGTGACAAGAGGGCAAAGGATAGAGGACATTAAATGCAATTATATAGTTGTAAGATGGTTACATTTTAGTGAAATGGTACAATATTAAGTATACTGTGATAAGTTAAAGGTACATATTATAATCTTTAGAGCACCTGCTAAATAACAATTGCAAAGAGATATTAACAATAGGAAATAAAATGAGCTTTTAAAAATGTTTGAGGGGTGCCTGGGTGGCTCAGTCATTTAAGCGTCTGGTTCTTTATTTTAGCTCAGGTTGTGATCTCACAGTTCGTGAGATCTAGCCCTGGGTCGGCCTCTGTGTGTAGAACATGGAGCCTGCTTGGGATTCTTTTACTCCCTCTCTCTTTGCCCCTCCTCTGCCTGTGCACATATGTCCTCTCTCTCTCTCTCTCTCTCTCTCTCTCTCTCTCTCTCTCCTCTCTCAAAATAAATAAATACACTTAAAAAAATTAAAAACATAAAAATATTTGATTAATCCCAAAGAAGTCATGACTGTTGGAACAAGGAACAAATCACAGAAGGGACAAATAGAATACATATAGCAAGAGGGTAGACTAAACCCAGTCAATACTCACAGTAAACGACTATGGACTAAATACTGCAAAAGTGCATGGACAACAGAAGAGAGGTGATGATAGCTGGTGGAACAACGAAGGTAGGGTGTACTTAGACTCAGGAGGATGCAGGAACTCCCGTGTACAAAAGTGTCCTGGCCAAGGAAGTGATAGGATTGAAACCCAGGCCATTTTCTGTTTCCCAGGCTGTGTATTTGAGCACATAGCTGTCGGCAAGAAGGTACCTTTCTTTCTCAAAGGTGTCCATGGGTCTGTGCGTCTGGACACATCTGCCTCTTACTAAATGACATGAAGTCCTATGCGGACTGGCCCTGAGTGGAGGTAGGACTCCTTTGAAGGCAGAAGAGAATGGGGAGGGTGGTTGTAGCCACGATGATCTTGTCAGTGGGTGGCCAATGGCAGACCTTCTCCTGTCTAACTGGATCTTAAGGAGAACCATGCCAATGAGAAATAAGCAGGAAAAAAGGTATATATTCTCAGGAAGAGACATATAGCTTTGAGAGAGAGGGGTAAGTAAGAAACTTCTTCTGTTCTGATGGACAGAAGTGGGTGATGGGGAGAGTCATGACAATCCCGAGCCCTGAGACCCGCCAAGGCTATTCTCTGGAGCGACCATCCTGATGGAACTATTTCCCGACACCTAACCTTATCCCCTCTCTGTACAAAGTGGGGGGGCATGATGTGGGTGGGGATAGAGACCCTGCAGTGGAGTGATGTCCCAGGAGAAGTCGTTAATTTGTAACTACCTGAGGTGAAGTGTGCCAGGATCCATGACCTTCTACGCGGGGCGCTCAGGCAGCGTGTGCATGTGCAGGGAGCGTGGGGGCTGCCTCGAGGGCAGCGACTATGCCCTTCCAACCTTTCTAGTGCTTCCCTGTCTGTCTTCGACCCAGTAAATGGGCCTTTTTTCATGTATGAGGCGTCAAATCAGCGAGAGCTCCCTAAGAGGGGTCACATGCCAAGATTGGAAAGAACTGAGATCAGACTTTTCATAAATCCTCGGAGCCTTTCTGCGAATCCAAAGAGAGATCTCCGGGGCGGGAGGGTGGTGGCAGGGATGCAGGGGAGGGGACGTCCTTGGGTTTCTCCCTGTCTGCAGAGCAGGATTGGGACAGATGTGTCCGTCTGTCAAAGGTGGGTCCCATCTGCCCTAACAATTGCTGCCACTACCACAAATGTCCAGGTATCTAGAAAAATGTCAGGGCAGAGAAGGGCAGGAAAAAGGTATGTATTCTCAGGAAGAGCCACCACGGCCGTGGTGGGTCAGGGGAGGGGCTCCACCCAGACACACGTTAAAAGACAGGTTGGGGACACCTTCACATGTTCCAGGGGCCCTAGACGTTGGGTTGTGCAGTGAGAGGCAACAGCAATCCTTCATGTAAAAGATGTCACCACGTGGATATCACACCCAAGGAGCACTTGAACATAATTCTAGGACCTGGAGCCACCCCACTGAGGACCCCAGATTTCACACTAGTGACTTGGGTCACTAACCAGAGTGCTTAATATACCGTAGATCATATTACTGCACATGTTGGAGTTATTTTCCCCCTACCTTTGAGTGACAAATTAATCAAGCCCAGTTTCCCTTCCAAGTAGCTCCACGGAACTGGTGCATCAACAGCGATGCACAACAACGATGTGCAACAGCGATGCACAACAACAGCATCAACAACGATGCTTCTGTCCCCGCTTTGAGACGCTCCAGCGGAGCAGACGTGATGTGCTCAGGTGTGTGAGTGCGGGGACGGACGGTTGTTTAAACAACAACAACAACAACAACAACCACAACCACAACCACAAAAACCAACCTGCAGGTAAAGTCGGAAAGTCTGTTAATTAAATAACAATTATAACCAAGAAATAAGAATTAATTAGATAGAGAAAAACCCAGTGTCGACACAAATAGCTTTAAGCTGCAAAATAATCTTACTCCCAATTTAATTGCTTGTGTGATTAGAGTTAATTGCAGAGTAGAGGTTTGGTTAACATAATAAAATGTTCTCTTAAAAAAAAACAGTGATTAGGTAGTTAGCCAAAGCATTGAGAACTGTTCAGATTTCAGGCGATGGTGGGAAAGGCCACGTCGCAGTGGTTTGGGATCCAGTGGCAGATAGACCTTGGGGTCTGGAAGCCGGGGACTCACGTGGCAGAAACAAGGCCAGCCCTGGGGACCACCCTCTATCTCTTCTTTGCTGGCTTCTTCCTCTGGCTAAATAAGTCATCCCCGTGATGGCTGCTTGATCATCGTTATGTTTGGTCAGCATCTCCATTCATCGGGAGTCTTTCCAGTGGAGGATTTCACTGGCTGTTTCTTGGAGACTGAGAGCCAGCCACAGGACCAGGTAGGAACATCAAGCACCTGAAGTTGCCTGAAGAGCTAATGAGCCACGGATGTTAGACGCGACTTCTTAAGAGGTTTAGGGTTGTGTTAGGAGATTTGCGGGGAGAGCTTAAGGAAGTGAGGCTGTGCCCTGAATTAGATGCTGTAAGGAGGTGGGGTAATTCTATAATTGGGCATCTCAGTAAATGGTCTCTTTAGGGAGGGCAGACCAGAGCGAGGTAGGAGCTGTGTCATTGGTGAAGCAGTGGCAGCCACTTCTATTAGGAGGGTGACAGGGGTGTGTGGGACTTGGAGGTTTGGACAAGGCTCGCGGATTGTCCTTGTGCAGACGTGGTTACTGAGGGATCCTGTTTTTGTTTTGGTAGTTGCCATGGGAACAGAGTGGCCTTGTCTGATGGCGATGTTCTGAGAAACCGTTTGTCCGTTGACTAGAACACCAAGCCCCAGCTATGAATGGCAGGCCAGCCCCCGGATGCCTTGCCCAAGTCCCCTTTGACCCTAATAAGGCATATTGTCAGAAACTGCAAATATCGCACAAAACATACTCTCACCAAAAATCGTTCGTTGTTTCCTGAAAACTCAATTTTTTATTTATTTATTTTTTTAACATTTATTTGTTGTTGAGCGACAGAGAGAGACAAGAGTGTGAGCAGGGGAGGGGCAGAGAGAGAGGGAGACGCAGAATCCAAAGCAGGCTCCAGGCTCCCAGCGGTCAGCACAGCGCCCGACGCGGGGCTCGAACTCACGAGATGCGAGATCATGACCTGAGTCTAAGTCAGATGCCCAATGGACTGAGCCACCCAGGCACCCCGCTGCAAACTCTTCGCTTCTAAATCTGGCAACCTCGCCCTAACGGCTTAGGAGGCCTACGCTGCTGAAAGGGAAGGTGGTCTCAGCCCAAAGCACCTTTGCCTCTTGTGTTTGAAAGGATCGTAATTGAATACTCGTGTGCAGAGCACTTTAAAACAGATTTTCAACCTTTCCGAATTTGAGGACTTTTTAAATCATATATAAGCATTGTAGGCTCTTACTGGATAGCTGTTTTGATTGGTAAAAAAAAATGTAATGAAAAAAATGTTTGTGTATTTTGGGAAACCTATCATGGCAGGATATCATCTCCAAATGCTAACGATGTGCAACTGAGGCCTTTTCTCTGACTCCAGAGGAATAGTAAGGTATCTATCTCCTCATGGAAGCAAAGTCATAGCTCAAAGTAAGTCGCTTCTTTAATTTTTTTAAGGTTAGTTTATTTTTGAGAGAGAGAGACAGAGTGGGGGAGGGGCAGAGAGCGAGAGGGAGACACAGAATCTGAAGCAGGCTCCAGGCTCCGAGCTGTCAGCACAGAGCCCGACCCGGGGCTCGAACTCACGGACCGCGAGATCATGACCTGAGTCGAAGTCAGACGCTTCACCGACTGAGCCACCCAGGCGCCCCTCTGTGCTGTCTACTGGACTGAGACCCTTAGCTTCAGTTTCTATATCTGTAATACGGGAACAATAGCAGAGTCCTTACGTCACGGGGTAAAATTTTGAGTCAGCTCGTAAAGCTGGCGTGAGGACCCCGACATCCCAAAGCGAGGGGCTCGACCCCTTGCAGGGCTTGTTAACATATCACGACATGGTCCTCGTGACCTTTAACTCATCACCCATCTCTAGAATACAAAAGAAAAGAGCTGGGAAGCTGAAGAAACCTGTAGACAGACTTCTCTAGAAGGAGCTATCAGAAGGCTGTGCCTCCCCCCCGCCCCACTCTGGGCCTCCATGACCCCTCATCTCAAGCCAAGTAGAGGGCAGGCGAGAGGACTCTTTGGTCAGCTCGTTCTTTTGTGTTCCCTTGATTCTGAGGGCTGCAGGGACCTGTTCTAACTCTAGCCTGGAAAGTCCAAAAGTGGGGGAATAGCCAACCCCCCAAGAGGGCGGGGTGGGAGGGCCTCGTGGGGAGTGAACCACACCCCCCGTATGGTGAAAAATGGGAGAATTCCACACAGGCCAGGCCGTGGAGGCGAGCCCAATAAAAAGTCTGGGGTTCTGATATTACACCGGACCAGACTTTTAAAAACCTGGATAAAGAGACTCTTTTCTTTTCTTTTCTTTTTTTTTAATCAGAGAGTGATAGGAAAGCCATGGAGCCTGCCAACATTCATCCGGAGGCAGAGAAGAGCTGGTCAAGAGAGCGTGTGCGGACAGCAGTGGAGGGAAGCAGTCAAGCTGCTCTGTGCTTGTACCTCGGGAGATAGCGTGTGCAATAAACCAGCTACGCTGCAGCAAAGAGGAGAGTGCTTAGCACGGTTCTGGGCACACAGTATATGCTTTATAAATATCATCACCATCATCATCACCATCACTATGGGAAAGAGAGCCTAGAGAACTCCCCTGGAAGAAGTTGACATTTACTCCTTAGAGACACTGACCTATTCTCACTGCTCCCCTTCTTCCTCTCCCAATGCCCCCCCCCTTCCAAATTTAACAGATTGAACTTGTCTAAAGCCCTCCATGGGTCAATGACTTCCAACCAACCCAGGTGCTTGGTGGCAAAGGTAAGACTAGGCTGGGCCCTTTGACTCCCTGTCCAGTGCTCCCTCCATGCTTCTACCCTACCCACCATAGCAAAGGTCCCCTCGAGAGACTGAAAAACGGCTTCTCCCCACCTGACAGCAGGTGTTTCTAGGCTGGAAGATCATTTTCAATCCCCACCCTGCCTGTCTTCACCTCTCTATATGGCTGACTTATCTGGTGGACACAGTGGGGCCCATGGAGGTGCTTGTGAGTTTTTTTGTGCGTGTGTTTAAAAAAAATTTTTTTAATGTTTTTATTCATTTTTGACAGAGAGACAGAGCATGAGCGGGGGAGGGGCAGAGAGAGAGGGAGACACAGAATCCGAAGCAGGCTCCAGGCTCCGAGCTGTCAGCACAGAGCCCGACGCGGGGCTCGAGCTCACAGACTGTGAGATCACGACCTGAGCCGAAGTCAGACGCTCAACTGATTGAGCCACCCAGGCGCCCCCCCAAAATTTTTTAAATGCTTATTTACTTTTGAGAGAGAGACAGAGACAGAGACAAAGCAAGGGAGGGGCAGAAAGAGAGACACACACACAATCTGAATCAGGATCAGGCTCCAAGCTGTCAGCACAGAGCCTGATATGGAGTTCAAACTCACGAGATGATGACCTGAGCCAAAGTCAGAGGCTTAACCGACTGAGCCACCCAGGTGCCGCAGAAGTATTTTGATTTATTAATCAGAAGAGGAAAAAATAAACTTTTGGGCCAAATACGATGTTTTAATATATGATACTAGTATGTTTTTCTTTATGCTAATACGGTCATAAAGTGTCATTTAAAAATAGTTTTTAAGAAGGAGGGGATAGGGGTGCCTGAGTGGCTCAGTCGGTTAAGCATCAGACTCTCGGTTTCGGCTCAGGTTGTGATCTCATGGGTTTAAGCCCTCATTGAGCTCCACATTGACAGTGCAGAGGCTGCTTGGAATTCTCTCTCTCTCTCTCTCTCTCTCTCTCAAAATAAATTTTTAAAAAACCTTTAAAAAAAAAAGGAGGGGATGCATGAAGGTAAAAATGCCCAAGGCCCATCAAAGTCATAATGCAATCTACCCCAGTGAACTCCAAAGACACAATCCTTCTGGAAACATTACCACAGGCCAAGAGGAAGGTCAGTCATGTGGGAAGAGGAATCAGATTTATGCTTATCCATCTGTGCCTCTCATTCCCAAATGCCTGAGATGCGTTTCAAAAGGGCTCAAGAGCGCAGTGGGATGGAAAAGGCTAAAGAACTAAGACGAAAGGAAAATAAGAGAGAAGATAAAATCAGGCTGGAGATGAGCTTCTTGGCAACCAAAAAAAAAAAAAAAAAGAGGAAGAAGGTATTCTATATTCTTGCAAGAGGTACAGTGTGTGGACAGTAAAAAGCCCAGTGCTTAGGGAAATCTCTCATTCAGATACTTGGGCAGATTATTGGCCGTGGGGGTTGCTGTGACCCAGTAGCAGAAGGCGATTGTTTACCTGCCTTCTGTGTAAGGTCATCAGACTTCTTAGAACAATTTGCAAGGCTCTAGGAACCTGGTCCTTGCCTATCTCTCTGACCTCATCTCCCTCTCTGCTCCCTCACCAAACATGGTTCAGCCTCTGAGCCTCCGTACTTGCCGTTCCCTGTACCTGAAAAGCTCCTCCCTTGAGCTGCTTGTTCTTAGGTCTCACTTCCAAGGGCCAGGCTCCCAAGAGACCTCCCGGACCTTCTAGGCCCTACACTTTCCCCCCAGTCTGGTGTTGCCTTGTTTTATCTTTTCTGTAATATTTATTACAATCTGAAATTGCCTATTGATTGACTGTCATCTGTCTCCTGCACTCGCACGGAAGCTTCCTGAGACCTTTGCTGTCTTTTTTTTTTTTTTTTTTTTCTGTATCTAGCTGTGTCCTTCCTGGAATGTGGTCGCGGCACAGGGGATGATCATTGAATGGATGAATTTAGGAACGTGCATCCTGGTAGCCAGCAGGATCCCAGCTGTTCCGTGAATTGACAGAGTCATGATGGAGTGCAAGTTTGCAGGTGCAACTCTGGGGGTAGAAGCTGAGACAGAGCAGAATTTTCTGTGTAACGATGCACACAAGAATTTACGGTCCCCAGGAATCCTGGGGGAGAAAGGAGGAGGCATGCCTATACTTTTCTTCTAATTACAGGCACTAGTTTCCCTCTCTGACAGGAGAGAACGTTTTTCTATCAGGTCCTTTTAAAGGATAGCTCTGTGGTGAAGGGACTTTCCGACCACAAAAATGAAAAAAGGAAAGAAAAGAAAAATCTCTTTTGTACCCTGTCATGCCCAGGCGGGACTCTGATGGTGACTTACCCAGGAGGATCAAACCAAGTGGCCCCTGGATTTCTGCGTTTTCCATTAGATACATCCTCTAATGGTAGTGTAAACACTGTAAAATATTAAAAACACCATTGGGTCTCTGCTCGGTGCATTTGTTCCAAAACCACGTTCCAGCCAAGTTTCGGGCTCGATGAATCACCCTGAATGCAGCTATATTTAGGCCTCTGCATGCTAATGTTTCTATTTGTCGCTGAGCCCCAAGGAGCAATTTCAGAGAGCATCTCTAGTGTCCCGATCTCCATGGAAACGGTTTTCCCGCTTCGAGTGCCAGCCCCAGGAACGAGGAATGTCTGTGCCACTTTCTCTCTGCCGCTGACACAGAATCCGAGTTTTGCTACATGAAACAAGCCCAGCCCGGTCCCTGGTCCTGCTCTGGGAAGGCCAGAACCAGCCTCACGAACATCTCTTCCCCTCCCTCTTCTTGTTTCGCACCTCTGTCTCAGATCACCACATCCGTATTTAGTGTGCTTCCTAAAATTGAGATAATCTGGAGCACAGAATCTGTGCGTTCTAAATAAAAGCACTTGAGTGGGGGAAAAAAAAAAGAAAGGAATGATAGACACTAAATTGTTAACCGGGTGACAGTGGGTCCAGGGCAGGAGACAGGGGACATGCACTCTAGTTTCTGTATGACTTGAACTTTTTCTTCAAAAGCAGTCCTGTGTTATTGCCACAATTCATGAAATCAAAAGGGTTCGCGGCTATTGAATGTACCCTATGCTGATGTCTGTGTGCGACTTTTCCATCCATTTCAAGGGTTCAACCCATTCTAGCTACATTATTTGGAATCTGAAGAACTCGTGGCAGCCTGGGGACAAGATCAAAGCAGATGTTCACCGCCAACGACAGGAGAGCTCTTGTTTATTTCCAACACCTCGCTCCTCCTCTCCCTACAACCTGAAGTCTGGCCACGCCAAACTTGCCTCCTGTGCCCACATTCATCACGTTGTATACATGACGTGTGCAGTGTTTTGGGATATCAATTGTGCCCCAATCAAGTTAAAAAGGAATGGAATCTTTTGACTTTTCTTTTCACCGAACTTACAATCGCGCAGAGTTTAACTGGTCCGGTAGCATCACAAGGCTTATGGTATAAAAAAAGGAAAATAAGAAATAAAAAGAACAGTACATTGTCCTCCCTACTTGACTCTCCACATTTCTGCTCCCCAGGGGAAAGATCGTACGATGGTGTTAGCTCTTTCTCTTGGCACTTTCTTCCGTGTTCTGAGCAATGCATTTCTATTACTATTTCTTGATGTTCCCGTTTTAGATGTTGTCCATGGACTTCTTCCAATGGAAGGTGACGAGGATTTAGTTCGCTTATACACCCTTCATTTCAACATATGCCTTCTCTCCCCGCATCTTCCCAATGACATGTTAGTGAGAGCAAATATTCTGTATACACATTATTATGCCCATATAAATATTACTCACAGCAGAGTCTAGTATGAGTGTATTTCTCTTCTACTTACGCGATATCTCTGGAACGGTCTTGTTTTTTTCACATGCTTTGTTTCTTAGAACACCTATGAATTTAGCATGAATTCATACTAAAACTCTCTGATGGAGGTGTCGATCTCTCAATACATCCAAACACATCAGGGATTTTATCGGCTTCCTCTTTTCATGGTGACATCTCTCCAAGTGGCCCTTCCTCCCTGCTCCCACCCCGAACCCACTGCCGTCTGGTCCTGCCGCCTGGCTGGGTCCTGGGTTCCCCTTTCACCCCTCTCCTGGAGACCCTTTTCCTTTTTATCTTTGTCTGGATCTCCTGTCTCCCTCTGTCTTGGTTTTTCTCCCTTACTTTAGCAGAGCTCACCTTCCGGTTAATTCCTGGAAAAAGGTGCCTGGCCTTTGGGTTTTGTCCCTCTACCTTCACATCTGGTTGTTGGATGAGTGTAAGATTGCAGAATGGACACCACGCGCCTATAGAGTTTCAAGGGCACCACCCTGCTTTTCACGCTGTTGTCAAGGGTCTGGTTCCATTCTCATTTCTGATCTTCAGTAAACGACCAATACGTTTCACCCACCCCACCCCAGCTTCAAGGTTTTTATCTCTCCCAGTAGTCTTAAAATTTCCAAGGGGCGATGGGTCCCCGGTTCTTATTTTTATGCTGCATACTTGGTGGGTGCTATCAATTGGAATCCAGTTTTAGGAACTGTTCTTATTTCTATGGTAACTTCTTTTCCTCGGTTCTCCATTTGCTTTATTCTGAACCCCCCTCCCTTTTTTTTTTACATATTGGGCTCCCAGACGGATTCTGTACATTTTCCATTAGTTCTCTTATTTTTTTTTTTCATCCCCTTTTCTACTTGTTCTGTATTCTGAGACAGGTCTTGCACATCGCCTTCCTGAAGCTTCCTGCAGACTTTTTAAAATCTCTTCTGTCGTATCTTTAATTTCCAAGAACTCTTCGTTTTTCTCCTAGCGGCTATGTTTTATAACTCTGTCTCCTTGTTCCACAAATGCTATCTGTTTTATTTCGCTGAGTGCATTTTGCTTCCCAAAAAGTGCTTCCGTCTACTTCTCACTCTTGGTTGGTTTTTTTGTTTATTTGTTGTTGGCCGGTCGGTTGGTAGGTGGGTTTGCTCTCTTGAACTGCTCAGACATCTAGTGATACTAAGAAATCCGTTAACGTTACAGAGCGAGGCACTAGAAAGAGGATGAGAAGCTTTATGTACATGGACAGGACAGGTTGGTGGTTAAAAGGCGGGCTTCATATGATGGGGCGATTTGGCCAAGTTAATTCATCAGGAGGCAGCTCTCCACAACTATAGTTTCCCATGCATGGGTCTTTTCTCTTAAGCTAGACTATTTCCCCCCAGTTAATCCTCCTTTTCTTACTTGGAATTTATAGAAATCGGGATGACAGGATTCTTAGCCCTGAGATGGGAAAGGTGGCTGGCTGGTGGAGAAGGTATCGCTTACCATTTGGTATGTGAATTTCCATCGAATTCCCGTGATCATCGAATTCCCTGATCCCAGCTGCGTCCAGAGTCCCAGAATCCAGTGATGGCTCAACACCACCAGGGGATAAAACCTCAGCCTCCTGCGAGGATGAGTGAGTGTCACGTCTCTGGCAGCACGGGCTAGGTCAGGGGTCCAAGTTTGGCTTCTCTCTCTGCAAAACATTAGTTCCATCCTTGCTTTCAGCCTCTCCTTTCTCCCTCCTTTCAGACACCAAGTCCCGGAGGTTCTGTGGTGGGACTCACATTGCTCTCAGGTGTCCCCCCCCCCCCCCCATCAGCACGGGGTTCAGCCCTCTTCTGCTAGGTCAGCAATCCCTCAACTCTCTGCCTTCAAACGTCCCCCGTGTTGCTCCTGTCTCCTCGCCCTGTCTCTATCCTTGTAGGTTTGTGTCTGTTTTTAAATCCCTTTACTCACATTTGTGTGCAGTCTTGGGAGAACGTGGCAGCAAAACTACGTTCCGGTTCCAGGCTAAGTGGAAGTCCTCGTGCTAGCATTTTCTGCGTACTTGGACTGTTTGGAAGTCTTGCCTCTCGCCTGCCTGGAGAATGCTATCCTCGATTGGCCCCTCAGCAAGTTAGTTACCCCTGTGTATCTGTCGAGACCCAAATCAGATGCCTGCCAGCTCCCTCCGCGAGATGCCACGTGCTCCTCTGGGCTCTCACGGCACTGTTTTCACGCCTTCAGGTCAGCACCGTGTACGTCAAAGAGCAGCCATGACGAGATACCCCGCTACTTGCTGGCGTTACGACTCACAGGCACTGTTTTCACCATTTCACAGCCGAGTTTCACATCCTGATTTAGGTCTAGGTCAGCTAGCGTATCACTTGTGTTCTCTGCATGGAAGAGTGTGTCGGCGATATCCTTTCTGCATGTTCGCTGTCCTGAGAATTTCTTCTCAGGTGCCCTCCTACAAGAGCAGTGGGATGGATGGAGGCTTCTGTGGTTCGGAAGCTACTCCTCCTGGTCTACACACTCAACTTAGGTCTCACTCCCTGCGGGGGTAAGCTGGTTGTCAAGGCATCCACGGTCCCAGACTGTACGATTTGGGTGTCAGTCTTCACCCGAGAACAATAATTTTAGTATTATTACAGAGGTTTCCCACATTGCTCTATCCTTTGGTGGTTTTGCTGGGGATTTGGAAAGAGTGGAGAACCCAGTGCACGGGCCTCTAAGATCGCCATGTTGGTCCAGCCCTTGAGAAAGTGTCTTATCTTTCCAGTGTTTACCATGTGGGCTTCAAAAATAGATAAAGCAGATATTCAATGACTTATGTTCCCAACAGCTCATCCCTACCTTAGAAGGCGTACGAGCCCTATTATTTGGGCTCTGGGTGTTCACACGTGGAGGGCAACTTTAAGATCATCATTGCTGTCCCCAGATACTTATTTTCCACGGGACAGTTACGAGCTCTGCCTCTGTCTTGATTGTGTCTCAGTCCAGAAGCTAAATGCTTGAGTGATGTCCATATAAAGTGATGGCTTGCTGGCGAGGGGAGGCCTCTGCCTCTCCAGGGCTGTCCCATCCCATTTCAGTGGGCGGATAATGTGATGTGATCCAAACAGAAGTCTGGACTGGATCTTTCATAGTCAGTTAGGGTGGCTGGGAGAAGCACAGGCTCCCTTCTCCCTCTCTAGGTGATGATGCGTGAGCCATGCAATTTTGAAAACCAGAGCTTTTGAGGCCCGTCTTCCCCTTCTCTCACGGCGGGTTCTAGAAGCCCAAGCACTGCTTCATGGGAGCTCGTACAGGGGCCATTGGCAATATCAAAAGGGGACATGAAGAGGCCTCTTATGCAGTTGAAGGCATGGAGGGCATGACTGGAGCTTTGCTCCTCTGGGCCCTACACAAACACGACCTCATTGAATTCCTGTGCTCACCCTGTCAGCAGGGGCTGTTATTCCACTTTATAATCGAGGATACCAAGGAAGCAGTCCTTGGCCACATAGGTATCCAATATATAGTCATTGATTAAATAAATAAATAAATAAATAAATGGAGTCACTTGCCCAAGGTCATACAGCAGTTAAGTTGAAGGTGGGGGAAATTCCAGGAAATGAACATCTTCCCCATGTGCCTTCCACGTGTCTGAAGTGTTTCCCAAAGTTCAGTGCGTCAGGTGAATCCTTCCCTCAAGCCTCCTTGCCTCTGGGCCAGTGCCTTTTAAAGGAGGTATGGCAGCTCACCCGCACGACTGTCGGCATCATTCATTAAGTCATTTATTCAGGAGTTGGTGATCAGGTCAACACACGCCAGGGCTGTGCTAAGTAAGGGGGGACGGACCCAGAGTTGACGAGGATACGGTGCCTCTTCTCAAAGAGCCCTAAGCCCGAGTGAGTAGTCCTGTGACGGGTCGGTGCCCAGCAGGGTGACCGATCTCTGGTTTTCCTGGGACTTTCCCACTTTTAGCACTGAAAAGTCCCGGGCGCTGGAAAACCCCTTAGACCTGGGCGGGTCCTCCCGGGACACAGATTTACCTGCCTGCCACAGAGCGAGTTAAGAGTTTGTTCAGGAAAGATCGACTCCGATTTAAGAGAACAATGAAAACACAAGCCCCAGACGTGGCACTTTGCAGTTTCCTAAGTACTTTCTTTTCCACCATTTCCGTGTCCACAGCAATCCTGTGCTTTAGGTTTGCGTGGCATTCCACGCTGAGGATCAATGGTATTCATTGATATGTTCAAGGTCAGGATGTGGGTTGCTTTACTCACGGAGAAAGAGAAGATCACTGATGAAAGTGATGGCGTGGGTGTGTAGGTCCCGGGCTGTGGGGCGGGGACTCACAGCGCCAAGAGGGAGATCAAGAGAACGGTGGTGTGGCCTCCCACCCGCCAAACTGATCCACATGGTGTGATAAGGAGGCACGGGCTCTGCGTCCACCACCAGCCCATCCGGCTGAGGCCCTTCCTGGCTACGCTTGGCCTCGAAGAAGTCATCAATGCCCGAACTTTGGAGTTTTCGGTTATGCCAGGGGGTTAATGAGCCCTGGGGTGACTGTTGCCAAGATTAAATGATATAAACCAAGTAAAGTACTCAGCACAAGGGCTTGCCTTTGAAGACACTTGAAAGATGACAGTTCTCTTTCAGATTTCTCAGGCTTGTTTTTCTCTGTGGCGAGCGGCAGAAATCCAAGTTCAATCCCCTAAAAAGTGAAAGCAGACTTGCTGATTCATGTAACTGCGTGCTTTAGGGTTCCCGGCATGACCGCATGGATGGAGGGGGCCCTTATGTCCCCAGGGTTAGTTCCCTCTCTCTCCCTCTCTGTAGCTCTGTTTTCCTCTGTGTGCGGACCCACCCCCCCACCCCCCCCACCCGCTTCTGGGGCAGATTTAGTCTATGCAGCCACCACTGGCTCCAAGCATGTATTTTACAAAATAGCACACGCACAAAGCACTTCTCTCCCCCATTGGCCACAAATCCGTCCTGGGGAAGGAGTGGATGGGAATGGTGTCAGCCCTGGACCCATGCTTATGTCCAAGCAAACCTGGGTCTTACCAGCTGTGTGGGTCTCCCCTTCTCACGGCGACCTAGGGCGAGCACATCATTTATCCTTCAAACTGGGATCCTCTGGGGAGTGGAAAGGGGGATATCAATGATTAAGCCAGGACAAGGGGCGTAAACCAGACGGAGCCCAGCCACCTGGGAGGCGTGGGGACCCTTCTAGCCCCAAAAGAAAGGGATCGGGAAAAAGAGCAGCGGCTACCATGCCCAACTCACACGGTTTCTGTATTTAAAATGACCTCCGTGGAGTCGCTTAGAAAATAGCACTCTGTTCCTAAACGCAGAGCATCTGAGAACATTGGTCCTGCCTCCTTAACGGACACAGCGAGTTTTCCAGCAAGTGTCTTCCGAATCTTTGGGTGATTTGAGCGCTTATGATTCTTATTCCTGATGTTCGTATTCAATTGGCACTGTTCCCGCTTCTATAGCTCCCGTAAACTCCAGCATCTCCCGGTTTGGGGTACAGCCTGGGGCCCAGGAACACAGCCCCAGGCCTCCTGCCATTAGCACATTTTCACTGAGAATGCGCCCACAGCCTCCCTGCCAAGCAGTAGTAGTGACAAACTTGGAAATAAATGTTCAGCATCCTTCCTGAGATGCAGGAGACAAGCACCAGAGACCTCTCCCTTCTCCTCTGCCCTCCCCTGAGAGCACAGGAGTTACAGGCTTTGAATCCCCACCGTCTGGTGTTTGAAACTCACCGATGCCTCGAGATTCGTCCCTAACCTCATCTAGCCTTAGATGCCTCGTCTGTGGAATGGGAAGCATCGCTGGAGAACATTTTTAAGAGGTTGGCACATAATAAGCTCTCAATTAACAGCAACCGGTATTCTGTCCATTACCATTATTATGGCCTAACTCCCGAGTGGATGTGAACTTTCCAGGGCCGCTCTTGCTGTGCTGGCCACAGACACTTCACTTGCCTCCTTCTCCAGTTATTCACGCTCTGAATCTTCACCACTTCACCAAACAGCTCCTCCCAGTCTCGTTTCCGCCCGCCTGTGCTAGTTAAGCGGAATCATAATGGGTATCTCCCAGCGCCTACTGTTTTCTATGTGGCATCCTGACCAGCGAATGTTCCCAAACGCCTGCTGGAGACGCCGGCCCTGAGCCGGAGACAGGTAACAAATGATTCCCCGGTGGGGATTCTGAGATCTGTTCTGCGTGTCTCTGAAGATCGTCTCTGCCGTTTCTGAGCTCTCTAATGAGTCTTGCCTCATTAAACTACTTTATTGCATCCCCTAAGCTACTTCTGAGAATCTTCTCTTTGTCCCTGTCTGTGTTGATTCCATCGCCAATTTTTCTTTCTCTTCTCTGGTATACAAATAACAACAGCTAATAGTTTTCTGTGCCAGGCACTGGGCTAACTGCTTTACATCTTCCTAACAACTCATTCTATGCGGGGTTTCTTTCACTGCATCATGAAACTGAGCACAGGAGGCAAGGAAAGGTATCTCATCTCGGCAGGTGCCGGTGTCTTGTGGGATTTAACTGCAGGCCGCCGTCCCCAGAGCCAGCATTCGGAAGTCAATCGTACTGCCGCCCACTGAAGGGTGGCGTATTATGTGAATGACAGAGGACCCGTGGGTAAGTGTATCATTTCAGAAGAAATGCTACAAAACATTGGTTTTTCTTTCAGTCCGTGTTTACCAACTCCAGTCTCTGTGCTCAAAGGTGCTTGGACGAGGAAGAAAAAACCCCTGCCCGAGTGGATCATGGACCAATAGAAAATACAGACATAGGAAGAGAGGAAAATTGCAAATAGACAAGAAGATAACATAAAGAGATAGAAACTCCAGAGGAAAACAGAAAGGAGGCTACGTGTGAAAAACGTACCTTTTCAAGACTAATGTATTCCAATAAATCTGATGCTTTAATTAACAGGGACCAAAGACTCAGGGCGAGGTAATTTCACAAATGCTTTATAATCTTTGAAGTTCTTTGATTCGGAAGACACGGCATGTTCTTATAAAGATTCAAGGCCAACATCAGGATCACAGATGCGGGCAGCCTTTAGAGCAGGGTCTCATCTGGCTCTGTTACCTTCCAACTGTGGATGTTGGACATGACATTCAGCTTCTCTGAGCCTCAGGTTGCTTGTCAATAAAATGGGCACAACCCTTCACCTGTTAAAAGACATCTAAGCTGTTTCCAGTTCTTGGATATCAGGAGTAAAGCTTCTATGAACATTTGTAGACAAGCTTCTGTATAAACATAAATCCCTACTTCTTGGGGATAAGTGCCCCCCGAGTACAATTGCTGGGTTGCATGATAATTGCACGTTTAGTTTTCCAGAACATTTTTCAGCATGGCACGACCATGTTACTATTTCACCTTATATTTGGCAACTTAGGAGTGATCCAATTTCTCCACGTTCTCACCCATCTTTAGTATTATCATTATCTTTTTTAATTTTAGGCATTCTGATAGGTGAACATTGATATTTCATTGTGGTTTTCATTTGCATTTCCCTCCTGGCTGATGAAGCTGAATCCATACCATACTAGTCAGCAATAAAAAGGAATGATTTATTGGTGAATAGTTCATCATGAAGCAACAATTTGGATGAATCTTTACAGAATTATGCTCATTGAAAAAAAAAAAAAACAGTCCCCAAAGTTTGCATGCTATGTGATTGTACTTGTATAACCATGATGGTTGAATTGGCATGTCAACTTGACTGAGCCACAGGATGCCCTGACTTTCGGTCAAGCATTATTCTGGATGTTTCTGCCAAGAGTGTACCTGGATGAGATAGACATTAGAATTGGTAGCCTGGGGTGCCTGGGTGGCTCAGTTGCTTGGGCATCTGACTCTTGATCTTGGCTCTGGTCATGACCTCATGGTTTGTGAGTTCAAGCCCCGCGTTGGGCTCCCCGATGATCGCATGAAGCCTGCTTGGGATTCTCTCTCTCTCTTTCTACCTCTGTCCCTCCCCTGCTCTCACTCTATCTCTTTCTCTCTCTCAAAATAAATAAACATTACAATTTTTCTTTTTAAAAGAACTGATAACCTCAGATTGCCCACCCCGTGTGAATGGGTTTCCTCCAGCCAGTTGAGGGCCTGCATAGAAAGAAAAGGCTGGCCCTCCTGTGAGTAAAAGAGAAGCTCCTTCCTGACTGCCTTGAGCTTGGACGTGAGTTCTTCCCTGCCCTCAGGCTTAAATGAAAACATCGGCTCTTTCTGGGGCCTGAGTCTGCTGACATTCAGAGTCGAAATTCACCACAGACTGCGGGGTCTCCTGCTTGCTGACTCTCTTTGAAGATCTTGGGCCTTGCCAGCTTCAATAATCATGTGAACCAATTCCTTATATAATTAAGGGATATTATTAATAAAGGAATAACAAGTGTGTGTGTATGTGTGTGTATGTGCGTGTATGCATGCATCTTGTATGTCCTATTGGTTGTTTCTCTAGAGAGCCCTGCCTAATACAATAACATGTTGGAAATGGCAAAATTAGGGAAATAGAGAACGAATCCATGGTTGCCAGGAGTTAAGATGGGGGCAGGAAGGAAATAGATATGATTTCAGAAGGGCAGCGGATGGAATCCTTGGGGTGACGGAACCGATCTGTATCTTGACCGTGAAGGTAAATACACAAACCCAGGCCTGTGGTGAAACTACATAACACACTACATAACACACACACACACGCACACGTGGGTGCACACATGCACACGCGAATGAGTACCCGTAAACCTGGGGAAATCTGGAAAAGATTGGTGGATTGTATCAGTGTCAATCCTGATTGCATTATTACACTGTCATTTTACAAGATGTTGTCATTGGGGAAAACAAAGAGTACATGGAACTTCCTTATCTTATTCCTTCCAACCGCCCGTGAACCTATAATTATCACAAAATAAAAAGTTCAATTTAAAAATGGGAGCAACCATCCTTACCTCACAGCTGAGCTAAAGATGAACTGAAAGGGTGTGCACAGAAGCATCTGGCTAAGGATCTAACACACAGTAGGTCCTCGATAATTGGCAGGTGTTACTTCTTTCGCAACAGAGAGTTCTAATTAGTGCAACGTCATATAATAACATGCAGTAGGATGGAAAGAAAAGTTCTGATCACGGCCGAAATAAGGGGCAAGTAGATAGAAAGTTAGTTATAAGAAAGAGTAGAGTGCAAGTTAAAAAGAGACAATTATATTATTTAATTTCAAATATGTATGTGTGTGTATATATATATATATAACTCACAAACCACAAGATCATGAGATATATAGATATCTATATATAGATATATAGATATATATATAGCTATATAGATAGATAGATAGATCTCAAAGCAACAAACTAGACAGTTGGTTGCTGGCTAACAGACTACTGCTGTCCCTCACAGATGTCAAGTTCTGCTTCAAATCCTTATAAATGTTTAGTCACTTCTGAGACTGTGGAATAATTTTAAATCCATACACAGGCCTGGGGAATCTTGACGAGGACCTTTGAGCAACCTAGTTACTTAAAATCAGCTGAAACCAGACTCCCATGACAGGCAGGAGCGCAGTTGATTGCTGTGGACTGAAAGTATGACCGATTCCCTTGGTGGTAGTGGGCTTGGTATGCGCTCGCACAGTGGGGCTGATTCAACCTCCTCCCTCCCCTGCTTCTCCCTCTCTGGCCATTCGGCTTCATTAATAAGCTTCCTGCTTGCAAAGAGGGGATCAGGAAGGATCCTTTCCATTTCCTGGGTTTTCTACGAGGCCTATTGTTTCAAGAGACTCTGCCAGTGCCCTGGGCTAATTCTTATGAAGTAAGCATAGCAAGCTTTCCAGTCCCATCTGTCTTTTCACACGAGAACGGGAATTCAGGAAGCAAACTGAGAAGACAGAGGCAATTAGGCAGTGTCCCCAATTCAGCACTGGACAGAGGCCATGCTCACCAAATGTCAACCCCACCCCCCGCCCCCACGTCCCTCCCGGGCCCCTTCAGTCTCATGGCCCATGACTCCCTAAAGCTCAGCTTCAGGGCGGGCTCCATGGGTGTGCACCCTGTGCAGCCGCTCTCGGAAGGACCCCACACCGGTTCCGTGTTCTGCTCTCATCGGCACACATTCTTGGGCGGTGGGAAGATGTGCAGTGTGTGTCTGCAGTTCCTTGCTACTCCATTCCCATGAAGCATTTGTGAAGCCTGCCACGCGGCTTCTGTAGCCTACTTACCTTGCACTTGCTTCGAGTCTCAAGAAACTCCCAGGCATCGCATTCAAGATGACACGAAGGCGAAGACAGAGTAAGGGAGGTGCTAAAAGCCAGAAAGACCACACTTTCCTTTCAAGCCAGAACTTGTTTTGAATGCACAAAGGAGGCAAGGCAATGGTGGTCTAAAAAGCAAGAAACACCAAGGAAACTTATCACAGCCTTTTTCGCTCTCGCGCATCCCTGTATTAGCCAGTGATACTGAAAAGGGTAAGCTAGGGAAACCCAAAGCTCATTTTCCTTTCAGTCCTTCTTTACTCATTATTAAGCCCAACACAGAGGGCTGGAAGAATGCGTGCCTCTCAAGAAGTGAAATAAAAACAGTGGAGTTAGTTTGGTGTGGTATTTCCATCATTCTGGGAAGAAGAAAATACATATAGGCACGTACAAGCCCCCAAATGGGAATTGTATAGTTCTGGTAATTCCGTATAGGAGTTAAATGTTCTTAGGTTTGCATTTAAACTGCCATTGCACAATACGAAAGTGGATGGTATCATTTATGCTAATCATCTAGAATGTTCATTTTTCTTTAGTGAGACATTAAGTGGGAAATAAAAACCACCATGACAAGTCAAAAGAGACTCCGTGGATCCAGGAAAAAGCTTTATGTTTCGATACCTTTAATGGCACTGCTTTTTTAAAATCAGGGCCCCACCTTCTCACTTCGCGTGGGGCCCCACAAATTGCGGAGCTGGCCCCGGATGACTCGTTGAATCCATTGGTCTCCTGGAGAACAAGGCTGGATAGTAAGCGACTCTTTAGGCTTTGGGTGCTGGGGCCAGTTAAGGGACTGTCGCCGGAAAGGTTTTCCACCCAGCATTGTTCACTATTTGGCCAGCCCGAACTCATGGAGAAATGAGCTTTCCTAGGGCAAAAAGCATTCCTCCTAAGCTCGTGAGGATGTATAAACCTATAGAATGATGTTTAATTAGTGAGGTGTGCATGCATCCGTGTGCACCTGTAAGTCAAGGCCACTAAAGCATCCGTGTGCACCTGTGAGTCAAGAGGACATAAATTTATAATGAGAGGGGCACCTGGGTGGCTCAGTCGATTGAGGGTCCCACTCTTGATCTCAGCTCAGGTCATGATCTCACGGTTCGTGGGGTCAACGCTGTGTCCAGCTCCACGCTGACAGCATGAGGCTGCTTGGGATTCTCTCTCTCCCTCTCTCTCTCTGCCCCTCCCCAACTCACACGCTCTCTCAAAATAAATAAATAAAGTTAAAAGAGTTTACAGTGAGAAATCGAATAACACAGCTACTGGAGGTTGTAACTTTTCCACCTCCCCCACCCCTCCCCCCATGCATCACACCGCACTAGGAACCAAGTTTAACATACAAAGCGGCTCTGGTGTAAAAGAGGTCTCGGTTCCAGACCACAAACTCTACTCCAGCCTGTTGAAGCAGAAGAGCATTTATTACAGAGCTGAGTGGTTTACAAGAACACTGTAGAGCTTGCCCAGCGAATCACCAAACCTGTTTCGCCATTTTTCTGAACACACACCTAGGCTTACATTCGAGACTCCCATGCAGTTAGGTGTGGCCAAGTGTTCTAGCCCTGGGATACGAGCGGTCGTGACAAGCCCCCCTCCCAGGCCTGGTGCATAAAAGCCACCCACGGGAAAACCTCCTCGCTCTTCTCCTCGATCGGCTCAATGCAGACGACCACACTGACCTTAGACATCAGTGCGGAGAATGGAGGAAGCCAGGGTTCCTAAAGAACTGCTTGGAAGGAAATCCAGCCACTGATCAGAAACCTTCCTTTTAGACATCGGAGAGAAATAAGTTTCTCTTGTATTAAGCCACTGAGATACTTGGGTTTGTTTGTTACAGCAGCAAGCATTCCCCTGACATTTAGAATCCCCAGAGGGGCCAGGGAAGCGTGTTTAGGTTCTACAGAGTGAGGTGCAAAGAGCTAAAAGGAGACCCATCTCTCTTAGTCTACTTGAGCTGCGCTAAGAAAATGCCACAGCCTCGATGATTTATAAATAACGGGAATTTATTTCTCCCAGATCTGGAGACTAGAAGTCTGAGATCAGGGTGCCGGCACGGTCGGGCAAGGGCCTTCTTCTCAGGCTGCAGACTTCTCATTGTATCCTCGCAGGGCAGAAAGTGTAGGGAGCTCGGTGGGGTCTCTTTTGTAAGAGCACTAATGTTATCCACGAGGCTTCTACCCTCGTGACCTTATCACCTCCCCAAAGCCCTCACCATACCTAATACCTTTGGAGGCTTCAACATCTGAATCTGTGGGGAGACGAAAACATTCAGGCCAGAGCACCAGGGAAACAACGAGATAATTTTTATTTATTTTTTTTCAACGTTTATTTATTTTTTGGGGGGACAGAGAGAGACAGAGCATGAACGGGGGAGGGGCAGAGAGAGAGGGAGACACAGAATCGGAAACAGGCTCCAGGCTCTGAGCCATCAGCCCAGAGCCTGACGCGGGGCTCGAACTCACGGACCGCGAGATCGTGACCTGGCTGAAGTCAGACGCTTAACCGACTGCGCCACCCAGGCGCCCCAACAACGAGATAATTTTAAAGGAAATGCCATTGTGCTGTCTGGTGCACTTCAGGCACGATGAGACTTGACCAAGAATCTCTACTACCCTTTCCGGAGAAGGTCCAAACTCCCCTGGCACTGAGCCTGCCACACATCTGCTCAGCTTGACCCCCACTAACTGTTTCCTTCCACGTTCCAGGCCTTGCATGAATGAATCCTCTTGGCGGACCCAGGTTACAGACAGACCGCTAGCTGCAAGGGAGTCTGGGAAAGAGTAATAGTTCTCCAGCCTCCATGATACAGGAAGGCATGCCAGAGGAGGTGGGATGACTCAGTCCACAGAGTCTGTCCCCCCGGTGACGCCGGATCCAGAAGAAGTGGACGTAAGTTGGGTGACTGAATGGTTGTGGTCTCACGTGGGAGTCGGCTGTCGAAGGCTCTTTCTCTCCTGATTTTCAAGGCATCCCGGTTTCTACATCTTCCAAACTGAAAGCTGCCCATCCCTCCTTCTTACTTTGAGTCTGTCAATATTTTTATTCTTCTGTCCTGCTCTTTGAGGCACTCTCCATTTTTAAAGGAAACTGGGAGCTGACTGCTTTGTATGCGACTTACACGGTAAAACCCTTGGCGGTGGGGGGTGGGGGGGCACCTGCACGTACCTTGCTTCCAGTTTCTTCTCAGTCTTCATGGAGTTCCCTCATGACCCCCTACAGAGAGGAGCATGGTTGGAGAAATGGTCAGGAGGCTGGAGGGAGAGGTCTCTTTCTGGGCAATTTCCTTTCTGTCTTCCCACCTTCCCACCTTCCCACCTTCAAGGGCGCATCAGGCCCCCAACTTTGTCAGCAAGGTGATGCAGCAATCATTTGGCTTGATGCCGAGGCAGGATGGTTGAGAGCGTAGGCGCTCGTTCCAAATGAGCCTCTGCCACCTTCTACCTGGGTGAACTTGAGTAATTAATCAACCATGATGGGGTTCCGTTTTCTCTGTGAAATGGCAGTGCCCCCTCACGGAGTGGGGATGAGGAAGAAATGAATTAATTCACATGGAAGTCTCAGAACGGAGTCCAGCACCTGAGCGGTGGCCGCCAAGATGATGACTCCCTGGAACAAACCTAACTGTGCAGCTACTTTATTTTAACATTTATTTTCGGGGCGCCTCGGTGGCTCAGTCAGTGGAGTGGCCGACTCTTGATTTTGGCTCAGGTCATGATCTCACCGTTCGTGGATTTGAGGCCTGCCTTGGACTCTGCACTATGAGCACAGAGCCTGCTTCAGATCCTCTCTCTCTCTCTCTCTCTCTCTCCTCCTCCTCCTCCTCCCTACCCCTCAAAAATAAGTAAATGTTAAAAAAATTTTTTTTAATTTATTTTTCCAGGAATAATCATTCCTTAAGACATCTTCCTTCTTTCCCCCACCTAAGGTATTGTATAAAGCTTTCTACATTGTGGAATGTGGTTTTCGTTCTCTGGTTTGTTCCTCCCATGGGCCCCGGACCGCACTTCTGATTTTACGATAAGGACCAATGGCAAACTTGAATTAGAAAAGCCAATATTCGGGGCTCCTGGGTGGCTCAGTCGGTTAAGCGTCCAACTTCGGCTCAGGTCATGATCTCACGGTCTGTGAGGAAAAAAAAAAAGTAAATAGAATACATCAACGCAAAGTGTTCAAAATGTTTGAAGCTATCATTTCTAGGTTTCTTTTTGTTTATTTATTTATTTTGAGAGAGTGAGATAGCAGGGGAGGTCAGAGAGAGAAAGAGAGAGAATCCCAAGCAGGCTCTACACTGTCAGCACAGAGCCTGATGTGGGGCTCAAACTCACAAACCATGAGATCATGACCCGAGCTGAAATCCAGAGTCAGTCGCTTAACCAACTGAGCCACCCAGGTGCCCCTATTTCTAGATTTCTAACCTGTGTCGGGCTCTGTGCTGACAGCTCAGAGCCTGGAGCTTGTTTTGGATTCTGTGTCTCTCTCTGCTCCTCCCCTACTCGCACTCTGTCTCTCTCTCTCTCAGAAATAAAAAGCATTAAAAAAAAATTTTTTTAATTAAAAAAAAGTGTTTAAGGCTTTAAAAAAAGAAGAAAAAAGAAAATCATGCTGATACTCAAGTTCTAGCAGACTTTGGAGAAACAAATCTATCCCCTAGAGTAAAGCCCTGCAAAAGCAGATGCACTCGGGCCCACACTGTCAAGCTGTTCCAGTGCAGAGAGAACATAAGGAGGTCAAAGAAAGAAAGAAAATGTGGGAAGGTGCTCAGAGCAAATGGGTAAGAATGGGACCAGAGGGCGCACCCCAAGGGAAAGCTCGCACGTGAGTTCAAGGTTTCGCCCTCGGTCTGTGCCATGGATGTGCTGACCTCAAGGCACATGTCGGTGCCCGGGTACTTCTGGTGCTAAGAAAGCCAGCAGAGCATGGGACTTGGAGCCCTGCCTCGAGTTCTGGCTCCGTCCGCTTGCAGAAGGGGGTCATTGGGAAGCTTCCCCCCTCCCCCCCCCCCCATGGAGCCTCTGCTCCCTTTAGCTGTAAAATCCCGATCGGAGCACCTATCTCTCAAGTCTGGGTTGAGCATTAACTAACACAATAGGAATGAAAGCCCTAAGTTCTCTCAGAATGTTCTCTAAGATTGTTAGGCAAATTGGAATTTGTTATTTTATATTCTGGAAGGAAAGGGATTCTATTGAAAAGAAAATGGCTCTTCGTGAGTTTTGCCTATAGCAGTAATGGTGTGGGTTGCGGTGGGGGGATGGGGGGGGAGAGGAATAGACAAAACGCCTCAAATAGTTTCCTCTCCAGCTTTTGAATCCTCAAAGCGAACTCTGATTTGGCTCCTTTCAGCCCTCTGAGGACTGAACGCCTTTGCCTATAGTCAGAGCCAAGGATGCCCGGCCTCTTCCATTATAGGCTCTGATTGATCATTCTTTGCAGCAGCAGATGTCTGCTCGGTAAGTTCTTTGAGGGCACGACAGCAAGGCATCGCCTTTGAATGCGGTAGATTTTGCAGCCGCTCAGATCTCCATGGGAAGAGGCTACAAATGGCCAAGCGGGACAGCAGGGGGCTGCCTGCCCGTCCTCTGCTGGGCTGGGACCCTAGGCGGGACAGTGGCACCTGGCACTGCCCAAGAATCTCCCACACAGGTCCCCATGCCCCTCCGGCACTCAGTTCCTGCCTGAGGGCTGCAGCGTGCCTTCCACCCGTATAGCCAGTCCCCCTTGCTGACAAAGGTACGTTATGGCTGAATTGTGTGTGTCTGCCCCCAACGTCACATGCAGTCTCCACCCCCAACACCTCAGAATGGGACTATAGTTGGACACAGGCCTGTAAGGCTGTAACTAAGTTAAAATGAGATCATTGGGGTGGGCCTTAATCCCATCCGGCTCATGTCCCTGTGAGGGGACATTAGAACACAGCCGTGCAGAGAGGATTGTGAACACACAGGGAGAAGACCGCTATCTCCAAGCCAAGGAAGGGGCCTCCAGAAGGAATCAGCCCTGCTGACATCTTGACCTTGGACTGCTGGCCTCCAGAACTGTGAGAATTAAATTTCTGTTGTTTAAACTCTCAGTCAGTGGTACCTTTGTCATGGTGGCCCTAGGCAACCCGCTTTTCCACGCCCTAAAAGAGGTCATGTATAAAACATGCGTGTGAGATTCTTGCAAGGGCCACGTTATGAACGGCTGCCCTTTTGCCCTTGCTGCGTGCCTCCTGCCATGCTACTGCCTTCCCTGTGCTATCTAATCCTCCCGTGCAAAGAGGGCTTACTCAGCACCGTTCCCATTGCCCTGATGAAGAGACTGAGGCTCAAAAGGGAACTAGGTTTGCCCACAGTCTCACGACAAAGAAAAGGCAGAGCCGGGTTTTGAACTGAGGCTGGCCTGGCACGAAGCCCAAGGGTCTGGTCCCGCTGCTCCTGCAGGATGGGAGGTGGGGACAGAAAGACAGCTTTGACATGCCCCTGCCCTACTCACTCCACTGTCACCCCCAGCAGGGGTCCGCTGCCTTGATTCTGTGACCCTCTGGGGCCTCTGCACTTATCTCAAAGGGGGTTGGACAATTTTATTTTATTATTTTATTTATTTATTTTTTTAACTTTTTTTTTTAATGTTTATTTTTGACACAGAGAGAAACAGCGTGAGCGGGGGAGGGGCAGAGAGAGCGGGGGACACAGAATCCGAAGCAGGCTCCAGGCTCTGAGCTGTCAGCACAGAGCCTGATGCGGGGCTCGAACTCACAGACCACGAGATCATGACCTGAGCCGAAGTCGGACGCCCAGCCGACTGAGCCACCCAGGCGCCCCTATTTTTTAACATTTATTTATTTTTGAGAGACAGAGAGAGAGAGAGAGACACAGAGCATGAGCAGGAGGGGAGCAGGGAGAGAGAGGGAGACACAGAATCCGAAGCAGGCCCCAGGCTCGGAGCCATCAGCACAGAGCGCGACGCGGGGCTTGAACTCACCAACTGTAAGGATCATGACCTGAGCAGAAGCCGGACGCTCAACCAACTGAGCCCCCTGGGCGCCCCGAGCAATGTAGCCTTTTAAAAACATTATCTAAAGAGCTGGGGGGGGGGCACTTCTGAAGCTGTTACCACCAGGGTTGCTTCCGATGGTCGAAAGGCTGTCTAGGGGGACTTGGATTCGGCTTGCTGTGAGTGTGGAGCTGTGCAGGGCCGTGTGCGTCCCAGGATTACTCCATACGGCACCGCACGCCATGCATCACGTAGTGATTACCTCCTTTCTCTGCCGTCCCCTTGAAACAGGGGCTCTTCAAGGGTAAGAAACAACCCCGACGCAGTCCAGTGAAGCAGAGATACCGTGAGGTGGTTTACAGTCTGCACTCTGGCGCGAGATGACCGAGGTTTGAGGTCCAGCTTCCCTGTTTACAGGCTGTGCGATCTTGGGCACGTTGCTGAACCTCTCTGCGCCTCTCTTCCTTTTGCTGTAAAGAGGGATGTGCTAATGCCTCACTACGCGGGGTTTTCCTGAGAATTAAATGGGTGAACACGAAAAGTTTTAGAAGAAAGTCTGGCAAAGAGGAAGACACTCAGTAAAGGTCAGCTATTATCCGTCCCTCTTGCGGATCGCTCCAAAGGCCCCGGGTCAAGACCCTTGTGACGTCCTCCCTAGGTCTTGACTTTTGCAGTCGCCTGAGCCAACAGGTGACTTTGACTTTCTTTCTTTCTTTAAGTCAGACTGAGTTTGCACTCAGCCAGATCCTCGGAAGCAGGTGCTGGATGGAACCGGACGGCAATGGATACGGTGTTCTGGGGTCCCTTCAGGCTAGGACCGGGGGGCCGATCCCTTCCGTGGCTTCCCTTTGTGGGAGCCGGAGGAGGCGTGGTGGGTCTGGCGTGGACAGCAGAGAGGTGGGTCTTCGCCCTTCATGCCTCTCCCCCACCTCACCGGAAGCCCGTCTCCCTCCCACGGTGGGGAAGAGAAGAGCAGACGCGTGGCCCCGCAGTCCTCAGACGTCCCCACCCCTCTCCTTGACCCCGAGAGTGGCGGCCATAGACAGACCCCCCCAACGAAGCGCGCTGTGAACCTGAGGTCTACCTGTGCCACGGGTGTCATTTTAGGATGATGTCGCCAGCTGATCAACCACCTTGAACCATTAGAGCCTTTGCTGCTCCTGAACCCATCCACTCTCCCCAGTGGTTTGCAATTTTGGTAGCCAGCAGGCAGCAGGGAGGCTACCCAGGGATAGCTTGAGATGGCTGGACTTGTCAGTGCCTCTAGCTGGTAACTTATGAGCCCCGGGGAGAAGTCCCCCAAAGTTGCAGGGGTGGGGCAACTCTGATCAGAAATAAGCCGAAAGGCTTGTTTTCAGGAAGCAGCGGGAGGGGCAGCTGGGGAGCTGCCCTGGACAGAGAAACTACCGGAAAACAACATGGACTTTCTTAGAAGAGGCACCCAGGGGAGGATCCCCACAAAAACTGCCCCAACCTTTTAGGTCAGGGCTCTGTAAAAATGGACAATGCCCTGGCCAACTCTGGCTCCGTAGGAGTGGCCCTGGGCTAGTCTCCACCCCGGGAGCCCCCCCACATATCCAAGATTTGAATTCTTGACAGCTTTTTCCCCCTCACAAGATTAAATAAGGTAGGTCACATTTCCACTTGACATTTTAATGTTCCTCTAATGTGCTTTTTGATGTGTGCAGATGAGGCACGGTGTAGGTACACGTTGCTATTTATATAGTCCTGGCAAGCAGATTCTGTCAGTGTCAGCTCCTCCGTTCACTTGGGCGCCTTTAAGATCGTCGGAACTTCGAGTTTTCCACCGCCCAATAGTTTCTTCCTCCCAAAGTTTTCAAGAAGAGCAAGAGAATAATGACTCCCTGATTTCGTGGCTGTGGCAAGAGGCCGGTGTAGATACGTTACTGAAACTCCTGGGTTTGGAGAGAAACGGCCTGGTCCTCAACACCTACCCCGTGGAGTTAGAGGGAGAGTAGGTAAAATTATGGCTGCGATGTTCTCAACAGAGAGGCTGACCCAGGGGCCAAGCTCAGAAGCGACAGTTATTCCCTTTACTTGTTGACATCATCGCCACTTCCATCATCATCATCATCATTATCAACATCCTTATCACAGCTGTCAACCCCGTCACCACCACCGCCATCGTTAACATCCTAACTGCCACCTTCATCGTCAATATCATCACCACCACCATCCTTTTGCCATCGTTCCCATTGTCATTGTCATTGTTCACTTACTACTTTCACTATGGCCTCGGGCAAGTCAGTTTCTCTCTGCGGGTCTCGTTTTTCTTTTTGTAAAACTAGATACCAGTTGCTGTCTCTCGGGGCCATCAGGAGGAGAAAGTGGAACAGAATTGAATACCAGAAAGAAGCAGGCCCCCTCGGTGCTCCCAGCTATGTTTCAGCTCGCACTTCCAAAACAAAGCACATGACTTGTCCGCTTCTTTGCCTGTTCTTATCTCTTAGTCTTTGCGTCTTTCAATTCCCTCAAGCCACAAAGCAGGACACTTTCTGTCTTCTAGGGTCCTGTGTTCGACTGGTTAAGAACCCTGGCCGAGGCTCAAGGAGCTGATCCAATGGGAATCCAACTCTCACCATAAGCTCACGATGCAGCCTTGAACGATTTTCCTCGGTTACGAAGTAAGACAATTGCACCAGCCAGTAGTTCTCAAAGTGGTCCAGGGACCATCAGTATGAGAGCTTCCTGGTTTGCTTGTTAGGAATGTGTGTTCCTGAGGCCACACCTTAAGCTCATTCAATCACTCTAGTGGGGCTCTAGAATTTGCATTTTAACAAGCTTCCCAGGGGTGCCTCATGTGCACTAGGGTCCTATGAAATAATCTCTTAAGGCTTCCTTTCAGCTCTGACAGTCTCCGGAAGGAAGGTCACTGCCTGATCAGAGAATACATTTCCTAATGTCATTCCTGCACCCCAAAGGGTGTCCTGAGGGGTTGATCAAGCTGAAAAAGAATAGCACCTGGAGTCCACATGTTCCTTGGGGACCCCAACCTCAGTCACCTTCCAGACAGCAGCACTTGAGAATGTTCTAGGTCTCTGCCCTCTCTACCAAACCTCGAGGCGCTCATCTTCGTGGCTCGGGTGGAGGCCTTGGGCAACAGGCCATGGAAACCACGCAGAACCAGGGAGAATGTGAGAATTTAACACCCGGAACATCCAGTCAGAATGGACATCAGCTCTGAACAACAAATAGCATCACACCATGCTAATCACCTGGATGTCATCTTTGCCTAGAACCCGAGTACGTGTTTTTAGCCATCCCAGAAGGGATGCTGGGACAGACACAGTATCACTCCCCAGGGCTGGCTGTTCTGCTCCCTTCCATCCCTCCCCACCCCCACCACATATCTGACTTGTGACAAAAATGCACAGCCTCCCAGGAATGATAGCGAAGGGCTGAACTGGGGCATTTATGCCGCAAAAAATAATGGCAAATAAAGCCACGTTTTGAAGCTTAACTTTAAACTAACCAGTGAACACAGTGATAGGTTAAACAGAGGTGCAGGGCACCTGGGGTGGCTCGGTCAGCTAAGCGTCTGACTCTGGGTTTCAGCTCGGGTCATGATCTCATGGTTCATGCGTTCAAGCCCTGCATCAGGCAAAGTGTATTTCTGCTTCCTAGAATTTTTTCTTGGTAAATCTGACATGATGATAGATAAATAGATAGACAGATACTCAGGTATTTTAATGCTATTTCTTATTCATTTATCATTTGCAAAGTGGCAGGTACTATGCTTTCGTTTTATATACATGAGTCCATTTAGTGCTTTGATAACCATATAAGTTAGATGATATTATAATTATTATTATTATTTTATTATTTTAGAGAAGGAGAGACTGAAGCTCAACAAGATTAAATAGTTGGCCCAAAGACACACAGGTACTACGAGGCAAGCTTAGTACTCCTTGCCCAAACCCCTGGGCTGTAGGCTTCCAGGTGTACTTAGGCGACCTTCTGGAGGGGAGGTGAACATACCAGACCACGAGGGCGGAAGACCACAGAAGGGAGGGAAGATGGATTGGCACACTTGCACCCTAACGAGCAGGGACCTGCAGACAAGTGACTTTCTGGGTAAGACTTTGTCATCGTTAAGGGAACCAAGGGTTCATGTTTGTCTCCACCGCAGCTCAAGGCTCTGCACGTGACGAGTGGGTCAGATGCCCAGCGTCCAAGTCAGACCTGATTCGAAACCTCCTGGTGACACTTACTCCCTGTGTAACTTTTGCCAGCTTCTTGAACTCACCAGGAGAATAGTTTTTACCTTTTACCCGCTTGAGGTGCCGGCTGTGATGAGATAATGGACATAAAGTGCTTAGTAGAGGTGCCAGTATGCAGTAAGTGCTCGGTAAGTGCAGACTATTGATATCCTTAGAGGAAAAAATAAAGTACAATGAATCGCATTTTGAACTGAAATTTGTCAGCATCCAAAGTACCTGAGAATAGATCGTTTTATTTATTTATTTTTTTTTACATTTATTTATTTTTGAGAGACAGAGACAGAGCGTGAGTAAGGGAGAGGCAGAGACAGAGAGAGACAGAATCAGAAGCAGGCTCCAGGCGCTGAGCTGTCAGCACAGAGCCCGACGTGGGGCTCAAACCCACGAACCGTGAGATCATGACCTGAGCCGAAGTCGGCGGCTTAACCGACTGAGCCACCCAGGCGCCCCGAGAATAGATCATTTTAATGAGCACATGCAGATTATCGGATAAAATTTCCTTCAAAGGGTTCAGAAACTTAAAAGCACTTTTAAGAGAAAGTTCTTATAAATGTGCTTTGACTTTGTCAGTGTTTTGCCCTCTATTAAAATACTCGGAGGCTCTCAATTAGCCTGCTGAACCTCTATGTTGGTCCACTTTAGAGGAGTGTTGCCCATTTCTTCGGCCCAGGATTATGATGAAGGCATGGCTCATTTTTCTCAATCCTTTGAATAAACATAGAGGCATAACTAGGGAGAATGTGAATACCAGCTCCACTGCGAACATATACATATATTTTTTGCCGGTGGTAAAACTTAGCCGTATAGTCCTATGTAGGGCTTTGTCATGGGACAAAGACTAAATTAATGGGAAGAAATGTGAAGAAATAGAGGGAGAACAGGGGAAGACACAGGAATAGCAGAGTAAGCTCACTTATCACCTTACAAATATTAAATGAGAATGGGGCGCCTGGGTGGCTCAGTCGGTTAAGCGTCCGACTTCGGCTCAGGTCACGATTTCGCTGGTTTGTGAGTTCGAGCCCCATGTCAGGCTCTGTGCTGACAGCTCAGAGCCTGGAGTCTGCTTCAGAGTCTGTGTCTCCCTCTGTCTCTCTGCCCCTTCCCCACTCATGCTCCGTCTCAAAAATAAATAAACACTAAAAAATGTTTTTAATAAATAGTAAATGAGAATAAAAGGCTACGTTGGAGAGAGATATGAGAGGAGGAGGAGGTTACCAGTAAATTTTAATCCTGTTCATAGTGAAGATGTAGCAGAGAGAGGCAAAAAGAAAGGGATCGGGGAGGGGAGGGAGGGAGGAAAGGAAGAAAGAAAAAAGAACGGAAGGAAAGGGAAAGAGGGAACTAGGGAATGACATAAGTGTGTAAAGGTAACTACTATAACAAGAATTCAAAAACACAGTTTCCTAAACACCGACATGTCTACTGGAGAGAGAAAGAGAAAGTTAGGGAGACAAATAAAACGGACGGAAATGAAACAAAAATAAATATGTATACGGCTTTATAAATTATAAAATAATATGACAAAGCTAGAAACAAAGCTATCAGTCACATCCATAGACACAAGTGGGCTTAAAAAAGGAAAAAGATTTCCCACAGATTTGTTAACAAAGCCAAACCCACACCGTACTGTTTAAAAGAGATGAATTGAAACAAAATGAATACGGTGAAAAAGGTAAACAAGATAAACACAAATGCAAATAAAAATTAAGCAAGGGGCTTTAAAAATAGAACAGAGGACTGGGAATCCCTCAAATGCCCATCAACTGGGAGCCGGCTGGAGACACTGGGGCATGGCCACCAATGGGGCATGGAAAGCAATGATTGAATGCTGTATTCATGCCCCAGGGAGGCCCTCCAGGACGTGCTGGTAGGTGACAAGTGTAAGATAGACAAAGTGGGTGTAACATGCTACAAATCATGTAAGAAACAACGGATGCAAACACACACACACACACACACACACACACGCACAGGGAAAGGTAAGGAAAAAAGGTATACAATAAATGCAAATGAAAATAAAGCGATATACACACACATATATATGTATGTACGGATATATATGCATATATAAGCCTATGTGTATGTGGACCCATATGATCTATGTGCATGTTTACATTTAGAAAAATAATGAAAGGTAAACCATAATTTTAAAATGCTTTCTTACAGGGGGCAAGTACAGGGACAGGGATAGCAACTTGATTTCTTTGCCTGTATCTTTCTTGAGAGGCTTAGGAAACATGTCCATGCTTTATATAATGGTAAATAAATTCTCAAACCCAGAGTTAAAGGAAACGAATGATCCTGAACGGTGTGTCCAGTGGTGGCATAATCACACAGAGAGGAACCGTTCCAAGTGACTTAAGAAGACTACTGTCACTTGCATGGCCTTCCTCCCAGCCACCATAACATTGTGAGATCATGAATCTGATCATGAGAAAACATCGGACAAACGGGGCAGTCGGTGACTCCCTCTCGGGGCCTCCCTTTAAAGCATATGTCATGTTATCAGTTAAGGACGTTCTGTATACCGGGTTCTGGACAGGAGCCACATGCACATTTATAATGCTGGCACAGACAGGGTGAGTATTATTTATTTGTCTGTCAAATGAACGAATGCATCGGTACGTAAATTCATTAAGCAATGGGAGTTTTTTTTTAACTTCTGGACTCTGGGTTTTTTCAAATCCAATCCCAGAGCAAATGTGGGCTGCAGAGTCTGCAAACCTTACTAAATAATTAAAACAGAAGAGTTTTGTGTTTTCCAAGTCTGGGGAAAGTTAGATGGGGGGGGGGGGGGGCGGGGAGAACAAACTTTCAAATGCCTCCTTTTCGAAACCCTGCTCTCTGACACCTCATTAGCTCCCATTGATCCAGGATAATTCAGACACGTTCCTGCAGGGCAGTTAATTAGAGAAGGCTCTGAGAGAGCACAAGATATGCTGGCCTGGTTGGTGGCAGGTTTGGTATCGATCACCTTCCCCTTTCCCAGACTCTGAGAAAGAAAGTAGGGGGCTTAGAAAGGACTTCCCAGCAGAGGGGAGAGTTGAACTGGGTCTGGAGAATGAATTGGAACTTGCCAGGTAATGGTGGACTAGAGTTGGGGGTTAAACCTTACAGATAGAGGGTACAGCCTGTGCAAAGGCCCTGGGGCTTGATGTGCGCCATGAACGTTCTATGGGAACTTTGCTCCAGGAAGGGAGTCGAGGGTGTTAGATCTCAGTCACTTAGTCTGAAGAAATCTGTCAGATCCTTTTCCTTGAGAGGTAAGTGCCCACCCTACCCCAGGAGGAGGAGGTGTTTGAAGAAAATGGCTATTTGTGGAGTATTTATTTGCCACTTGCATTTGTGCAGGACGCTTTCTGTGGCTTCTCATGTAACCCTCATAGCGGTATGAGAAACATGATATCCCCTTTCTATAAATAATCAAACTGAGCTTTGGAGGTCACCAGAAAGGCTTCTGGCAGAGCTGGGATTTTCATTCGGGTTTGTCTGACTCTAACATCCACACTCTCCCAGTCTGTGCAGCAGCCTGGGTGCTGAAAGAGGGGCCCCAGAAGGGCCAAGGGCTTCGTCAGCTTCTCAGAGCTGTTAGGTACAACACCCATGACCCCAATCCTCGCTCAGCCCTTGCCAGACTTATGGCTTTGGGCAAGCTACTTCTGAGCCTCAGTTTCCTCATCTGTAAAATGGGGAGCTCTATGAAATAAAACAGGCCCCCTGACATCTGGGAGCTATCCCTATCCAGTGATAGGTCACTGTCACATGGTTGCCATGGTGAGAAGGCCTGTGACGGCTTGGCATCCCAGGCCCTCAGGACAACGCAGGCGGCACCATCCCACAAACCGTCCGTCACCCTCCAGCCCACGTTCTATCACAGGCTCCGGACGTGGGTAGACAAGGGGTTAAGAGAAATGCAGTGACAGCCGGCAGCTCCCTCCCACGAGCCCGGTGATTAATAGCGATGAACAGACTTATCAGGGAGTATTAGGGCAAGATGATTAATGAATCAAACAGACACCCAAGTTTTAATGAGCCAATGTTTGGTTTCCTACCTCTGAATTCTGAAATCCAACCCTGAGGAGTCTGCCCAAACTAAGAAAGGAACACCTCCCCAAACAGCCCCTCTGATCACCAACCTCCTTCGGGGGGAAATGAACTGAGTGGGAAAAGGCTTTTGTTTTTCCCCTGTAGGGGAAGCAAATTTAAAAAAAATGAAAAACAGCTCCTGCAGCACGACGGGGAGGAGGTCATCGTTTCTCTAAGGACCAGAAGTGAAAGAGACAGGTGTCCTAGGGTTGCTGACGGATTTGTTGTGCTGTCTTGGGACCGGCAGATGGGCGGCGTGGGAAGTCTGCAGGGGCCCGGGATCCGGGCGCTTCACTGTTCTGAAGGAGATGTGGACTTGGGAGCTGGCCGAGGGCAGAATGACGGCTCAACGGCCCAGGGTGGGGGAGGGCATCTGAGCTCAAGATGTCACCTGGAAACAACAGGGGCTAGAAACGGACACTGTGCGGATCCCGGCGCTGTCCGAATGCCACTTCTGCTCCTCTGCTGTGAGCCTGGGGCGGGTCCCTTCAGCTCGCGGGGCCTCCTCTGGGAAAAGGGACAAACCCCAACCTCCCTAGGCGAGGATGAAATGAGAGACTGTGTGTGACATGCCAGGGGGCAATGTAGGCGTTCAGCCTACCTTCTCCTTCCCCGGCAGAGAAAGAACGGAACCTGCCGAGCTAGACTGTGAATCCAGGTCTTAGCTGGGCCACTCCGTAACGGTGAGACCGAGGGCAATTTACTTAGCTGTTCCAAGCCTCGGTCGTTTCTGCTGTAAAATGGGATGATGAGCCATCCCTCCTTTGTCAGAGAGCTGCTTAATTCAATGCAAGCAAGTGTGACAGGTGCCTAGCACATTGTCAGGGCGCAATAAGCCTCCATCATTACGCCATTCATTTAACAGGGAAGAGCTGTTTTTGCACATAGAAAGTACTGACAACATCCCGAGATCAAAAACCAACCAAACAAACAAAAAACCCTGAAGATAGCGTACAGATCAAATGCACGCAACCAGGAGCGGTGTGTGGAACCTCTTCCAAGTTGCGTGGGAGCTTCTAGAAAAATCTAGACAGTTACAAATACAAAATGAGGCACGAAAGTGAGTATTTACTTAGAATGAGAGACGACATTACTGCAACCCCCACCCCCTTGGCCCTTCTCCTGTTGAGTGCTCTAGCAAGCCATTACTCTGAGGATGGAAACGTGTTCTTCAGTCTGAAGAGTGGGGAACTTGTAAATTGCGCTCTCTCCTGTTCTGGTTCTTTTCCGATTCTGGGTCAGCAAAGCCCAGTGCAGGGTCAGTTTCAAATTCTCTGCAGACAGTGTATCTCTTTGATACCTGGGCCCAAGGCAGAGAGCTCCCACCACCCCACCCTTGGCACGTCACTGCTCAAGCTTCTTTGGCTTCACAGGGAAGTTACTTCTGCCCCCCGGCATTGCCCACCCTCGGTCCTCACCCCTGCGATGGCAACCCGGAGTCCAGGAGAAAGAGAGAGAAAGCAATACAGTTAGCCAAGGGGATGAATCTGATGTATGCTCCCTAATGTGAAGGAGCTTCTATTCTCCCAGGGAACATGTCACCACCGCCACAAGTCCCCTTTTCAGAGACTGGGTCCCGGAGATAAGGACACGAACCTGGTTTGGGAGAAGAATCTACAAGAGACTCAAGAAGTCACTTGTCACCTTCTTTCGTTCCCTGACTCCTTCTAAGAGCAGGGGGACACCGGGGCCCCAGGTGTTCGTCTGGAGAGCTGAGAACGGGGCACAGGGTGAGCTGAGAGGAAACAACACCATGGCTATGGGCACCAGGGCGGATGTGACGAGCTGGATGCAGATTAACTCGCAGTGTGTTCCTTCTCTCCCTTTCTCCTCCCTGCCTGTCTGCATTCCTGTTCCCAACTGCGTCTTATCCTTACCAGGCGGAGCCAGAAGGACAGGCTTCCAACTCGCCACGGATAGGATTTTATCGCCAGGCTAACCCCACCATTAACTAACTAATTAACTGCAGATTTTACAAATCCTCAGGCATTGGGGCTCTGGAGTTGAGCTCCCGTCCCCGGGTACTGCTGCGACAATAGAAGCCATCGCCTACAAATTGCAGCCACTAAAAATAGGCGAAAGTCACCTGGTCTCACTTAAAGTGCACGGCTTCTGTGCTGGATCAGAAAAAAAAAAAAAAAAAAAAAAAAACCTAGATAATTAGCTTTAAAAGCCTCATTTTGGGAAAAGTGTAGGTGGCGGGCTGCCCGTAGGAGGGGCACCTGGCGGAGAGGAGCTGGTTGAAGTGACAACACGGGAAAGGAAATGGAGCCTGAAAGGGGGAGAGTGGGGGGGGGGGGGAAGGAGGGAGAAGCTTCCGGAGTGGGGGAGGGGAGGCATTAAAAATAGCAAACGCTCTGGAGCCCCCCGGGGGTTCAATCGGTTAAGTGTCCAGCTCTTGACTTCCGCTCAGCTCATGCCTTCAGGGCACCTGAGTTCGAGCCCCGCATCGGGCTCTGTGCTGAGCCTGCTTGGGATTCTCTCTCTCCCCCTCCCTCTCTGTGTCTCCCCCGCTCGTGCTCATGCTCTCTCTCCTTCAAAAATAAGTAAGTTTTTTTTTCAAAAAAGCAGCAAATGTTCTAAGAGGAAGTGAAGGAGAGACAGGTTAGGAGGAAGCAGGCGTCTCAGCTACTGCACGGACCCTGTGGAATGTGTGCAGGGGGTAAGAGGGCGTGTTGGAGAGGCGGTGGCAAAGGCAGCTATGGGGCTGGCCACCCTACCTTCCTGTAAATGGTGTTCCCATTCACGCTGTTACCCAGGCTACAAGGTCAACCTTACAGCCTCCTCCCTCTCTCTCCCTTTCTCTCTCTGTTGCTCAGGAGTCCTCTCTCCATTCTACCTCCTCCATGTCTCTCCTATTCGTGCCACCACGCCGTCACTTGCCAGCAGCCAGCCTGTGTTAGCGCTAGCTCGGGCACTTCCGGTTTCTCTCTCTCCTCCATCCGGTTTCTCCCTTCCCTCCATCCATTTCGTCCAGTCCACCGACAGCTCTGCTCTGTCACTTCCCTGTTGAAACACGCTGAGGGGCTCCCGACCGCCCCTAGAACCAAAACTCCACAGGGCGACATTCCAGGCACTTTCAAATGTAGCCCCAAGTTACCAGTCCAGCCTTATTTCCCTCTAATTCCAACTCTGCACTCGGCTCCTGGGTCGCATACTGCTGGGCCATGGGTAGAGTCTGGTGGTTGGACGTGTTCTGTTTGGTCCTTGGACATTTCAAAATTCTGAAAATTTCACATACAAATCTAGAGGGTTTTGTTTGTTTGTTTGTTTTGTTTTGTTTTGTTTTGTTACTTCTCTTGAAAAGTTGGAAGACCCGGCCACACTGAGCCCACATTCCCACATGGTGCCATTCCTCGGTTGGCCCCAGTCCCCACCTTTCTTTAATGTCTTCTACTAGTCTGGCCTCGCTCACTTTCATCACCTTTTTGGCTCTGTTGACAACGGATTTTGAGGCCCCGACTCTAGACTAACTGTGGCCGAGCACTGTGGAGTGGTAATCTGATGTCAAACTGAGTAGGCCTGGGGGTAACCCAGAGGAAAAGAACATGGCTCCTGTCCAGGTGAACTCCTGCCCTGTGCCAGCTACGACGTGAGGTGTTGGAACACAGAGATGAAGCAAACGGTGTCTGCCCCTGTTGATTCCAACCAGACATTCAGAGACTCTTGTGTCTTCGTTCACGCTGCTCCCTCTGCCTAGGGAGGCCTTTTCCATCAGGTCAAGTAGCCTTCCTGACACCTCCAGTTAGGCTTAATCCCAGGAGCCATGGCCTTCTCTATAGACTCGTGAGGTCATTCTCCATCCCTCCTAAGGCCTCACCTCTGCCTTACATCTTATTGTGTTCCGAATTGGCCAAGACGAGAGTCCGCGTCATATCCATTGCTTCCTCCACTCAACTTTTGCGCATGTCCAGGATTTATTCCTTGCACCTAATAGGTGCTCGGTAAAGTTTTTAAGGAGATCAATTCAAAACCAACTAGAATTCTTAAAGACATTTGGAAGCGAAGCCAGAAAAAAGAATATGGATTCCCCCAGTTTTTATGTCCTTTTAGAGAGAACATGCATTAGAGAGAGATTATCGAATTACAAGTACAGTAAAACCTTTTTGATTCGAAATAGTTGAAAGGTGTGGAGGAGTGAGTATAAATGATTTCTGTGTGTGTGTGTGTGTGTGTGTGTGTGTATAAAAGACTAAGTTTGAGACTATTGTAAGAGAACAATTATCTTTTCATTTCAAATGTTCAAAGTATATTAAAGTATGTGTTTATGGGCTAACCTTGGATTTCAGAGCCTTGGGGTAAAATTGTTAAGTGGTTTTTTTTTTTTCTCTTAAACCTTCCCCAACTCACCTTTTACGTGTCCTCACCATTAGAACCAGCCAAATGAACCACCCTTCCGTGGTCCAGATAAATCCCCCCTCCAAGACCACTTTAGAGCCTGCTCTCTGCTTCCCTAAGGGACAACTCGTTATCCAATAACCCTTCTACAAGACCCAGGAGATAAGGAGCATTTCTCACTCAGCCCCTGCCCGGATGTGCTTTGCTCAACGCCCAGGAAGAATATGGGAATAAATGCATAAATCCAGTTACTCACTCTGCTCTCACCAACCTCGGAGGGGTGATGCCTCGGAGGTGTGACAAAGGGGATTTTTCCCCTGACACCTTGTAGATTAGTGACATACAACCCTTTGCATGTTTCTGGACATATTTTGTCTTACTGCACAATGGTTCTGTAATTCTTTCATACTCCTTAGAAAAGATTCATGGAATTTTGATTAAAATTGTTATGAAAATATATTATAAGTGTTGGAAAAAATTTTAACATCACACACAATTTCACTGTACCACTATATGAATCATTTTGATTTCTCTGTATTTTCTTCTAATCTTTGTACGTATACAGACATGATGATACATATCCCAAATAGAAACTTCTACCATTTATTAGTCCTTTAGCATTGTAATAAATATTTTATTTTTCATAATGTCAGTTTTAATAATTATCCTTTGTAATAGCGGTAGAATAGATTTCAATCAGTTGGTGTATTATGTAACCAGATCCCAGTAGCTAGACATTGAAAAGCAGTTTCCAGAAATTCCTTACTAGTAAATAACAACGTTATGTGTTTTTTCCATTTGTTTGTTGTTGTTCTGCTTTGAAGTTTTTAAATGCGGTTATTTAGGTCTTGATTGCAAGGTCTTGATTGAATGTGCTACAAACTACACATTCAAACTGATATACCTGTATTCATTTCCTAGGGATGTTGGAACAAAGCGCCACAAACCGGATGGCTTGAACAACAGAAATGTGTTGTCTTACATTTCTGGAGCTGGAAGTCTGAGATCAAGGTGTCAGTGGGTCCCCTTCAGGAGCCCCTGAAGGCTGTAGGACAGAATTACCTCTTGCCTTTCCCAGCTTCTGGGGGCAACCAGCAGGCCCCGGTGTTCCTTGGCTTGTAGCTACATCACCCCAACCTCTGCCTCCATCATCACACGGCCTTCCCCCTGTCTCTTCTCTTCTTATAAGGACACCAGTTACTGGATTTAGGACCCATTGTCTAGGATGATTTCACCTGGAGATCCTTAACTAATTACATTTAACAAATAAGGACACATTCATAGGTACAGGGGTTTCCTGATGGCTGAGAAAGGCCCTCTGAAAAAGTCGGGTTGCAGCGAGACTCCTAACCTTGGCTCTTACCATCCCCTGAAGCCACATGAAGGAAGTCGCAGAGGACAGAGGTTAACTGCGGTGCTGGGGCTCAGTTCTAGCTCCAGGACTCTGCAGTCGGCTGGAAGAGACAAATGGAAGAGAGAGGTGCTGGACAACCAAGGGCCGGTGAACTGTGCTCACTGCCCCAGCCCCACGGAGCAGAACCCAGGGCCACCGAGAGGGAGCAGGGCTGGAGGGACCCTTCATGCACCCTCACTCTGCCCCCTAGTAAACATGACCCAGGAAATGTCTCGCGCTCTAACTAAGCAGATTAGCAACCTCTCCCAGTCAGGGAGAGGCCCCGGGAAGGTGTGGCAACAGAGGCAGGCAGACGGAGAGCCCACCCCCTCTCCTAGAGGAACAATAATGTGTTTACACGGCTGCCAGCCTTGTGCGTACTATTTCATGTGCCTTGTAAGAAAACATTATTCCATCTGCACTTCCCCATGTATCTAATCTAGTCTAGATACTTGTCACTTTTAATAGCTAATGAGATGACATCAACAAATTAAAAGGGAAAAAACAGACGATCATCTTTATAGATGCCAGAAACACGGGGAGTGAAATCCTACACGCGTTCCTGATTTTAAAAAATTAAAAAAAAATAAAAAATAAAACAAACCTCAGGAAAGCTGGAATGGAATGACGTTTGCACGGTCTGATAAAAGGCACCGAACAGAAACCCCCCGAACATCATGGTTAATATTGAAACAGTAGAAGCGTTCCTACTGAATACAACAGAGATGTCCGCCTGGATCAATCCTGGGTCGCATAAAAAGTATTAATAGTGGAAAGGAAGGCGCCATCACGAGTTGCAGACAAATTGCCGTCTATTAACAGTTCAAGAGAAGCAACTAAAAAAACCCATAAGGATCAAAAAGAGAATTCAGTAAGTTTGCCAGACCCACCCACTTAATAAATATTTAATGAATACTTACTGTCTGCCAGGCACTTTTCTAAGAATTTGGGACATAGTAAATGTGAAATGTAAATGTGAAATAGTAAAATAGTAAAATGTGAAATAGTAATATGTGAAATAGTAAATAGTAAAATGTCTCCCCTCAGACAGCTTACACATGACACTGCAGAGACCTAACATAAATCAATGACGATCAATAGCCAATGAAGAACACAGTGTGGGGGGGGGGGAAGGATCCAGTTCACAATCAAAAAGAAACCTCAAATCTCTAGAAATAAATCTATTGGGAGGTGTACTAGTCCTATGAAAAGAGCACTACATATATATACGTATACATATATATATATATACATATATACATATACATATATATATATATATTTGTTTGTTTAGTTATTTATTTTTTGAGAGAGAGCAGGGGAGGAGCAGAGAGAGCTAGAGAGAGAGAAAATCCCAAGCAGCCTCTGCACTGTCAGCGCAGAGCCAACGTGGGGCTGGAAGTCATGAACCGTGAGATCATGACCTGAGCCAAAATCAGGAACTGGACGCTTAACTGACTGAGCCACCCAGGCGTCCCTGAAAAGAGCACTTTAAATGTCACTGTGCTAATGACATTAAAGAAATATCATTGTAAATCGTTATGCTTCCCTGCTTCACAGAGGCACCCGGGGCTGTGGGAAGTCGAGCCATCTGCTTGAGTCACTGGGGCAGAGCTGGTGGTCAAGACCTTGTCTAGCTGATGTCGGGGCTAAGAGTGAGGCCACTGGGCCACACTGCCTGCCCCATGCCCTCAGTCTCCCTGCCTGGAGATTGGCAGTGCCCACACCTCTCCCCCAGCCTGGTTATGAATGAAATACCGCATTGAAAGCTCTTAACTCAGGGCATTAAGCAGGTGCTCGTTAAATGCTAGCTCCTTCATTCTAACCAGGAGAGGAATTGAGCTCCTAAGTCTTTATCAACACACTCGACGGCATAATAATAGGGGGAGAGAAGTATTTCCATCATGATCAATCAACACAGGCAGAACTAACTTGGGAGGCACGTGGGAGAGAGGTGGGTTTTTAAACAGATAGAACTTCTATTATACTGACTTGCTTAATGATTCACTGAGCTGTTTGATTTGAGCGACAGTGAATACGAGGGATGAAAATGCCGATCATTCGGAGCAGCTATGATTTGTGACTATATCACTGTGCCTTTTGAAGACAGAAGTCTCTTTGCCTCTGGAGTGAAGTGATTCATGGAAAGCGAGCAGGGGAAAGTCTGCAAATACAGAGCAGGAGGTGCAGGGACCCTCATGGATGCCCAGGGGAGCCCCCCAGTCCCCACATATTCCTGGAAGCTGACTGTGGTCTCATTTTACCCTCATTGTACATTACAGAAAATTAGGAAAACTCCCAAGAGAAGGAAAAAGTTCCCGGTCCTGGCACTAGTGTGAGATCTGCTACCATTTTAGTCTATTTCTTTCTGGCTTTTTCCTCCCCATCTGCATGTGTTTCTTTCCTTGTTTGCGTCATTGTAATCCTCCAGTTTTGTATCTGGTCTGAGTGTGAGTAGGGAAAGCGCAGACTTAGAAACCGGTGTTTAAATCCCTTCACTTGCCAGTGGAAGGACTTTGCGGTAGCTTTCTGTCATCTGTGAGCTTCTGTTTTCTCGCCAATTGAATGGGAGAATGGTAAGACCCATCCTGGAGGTCTTGGTCAGGGTTGATTAGATAAAGAAGGCGAATTGCCCGCATACAGTGGGCACTCCGTAAATGGTCCCTTCCATGCCCCCTGGGGATCTGGAAGGCCTCTGGTTGCAAAGGAAGAGCTGGTCCACCAGGATCTAGGAAGGGCCAGACATGAGGACCCTCCAGAGATCCTCACAATCCCTCACCCAGAATCAGGGAACTCTACGTAGGGGCCTAAACCAGATGTAGCTTAATCTCCTCTTCCGTCTCCAAAGACCTCCTACCAACATTCAAATTCCAGCATGATCTAATCTGATTGGACAGCTCAACGTGGGATTCTGCCCTTGGGTCACTCAGCCATGACTGCACAGAGATCAAAGCCAGGTTAGTCTTTGGGAATGGGTAGCCAGCTGCCTTAATTTTGATATTTGCCCTCGGATATTTTCATTTTACGTTGTATCCTATGCACTTTTTCAAGTAACCGCTGTTTCCTCATTACCACGTTTTTTAATGTTCCAGAAGAGTCGGTTAAGGTAATGGGGACTGCTGTTAAGTGATACTTCCCCACTATCAAAGAGCTAAATTATTTCTTGGAAGATGCACTATAGCTAAAGATAGTAATAAGTATGTATTTATCTCTTGGGGAAATTCCTAGAAATTGTGCAGCCTTCAAAATAGTTGAGGCCTAAACCTTCTGGTATCCAATCCTGATGTGTGGGAGTGTCCCCACACATCCAACAGTTCTCCAGCACCACCTGGGTGTTGTGCGATTCAGCTCGATTCCAACCCTAGCTACCTGGAGAGAGCGTCAGGTTCCACAAGTGAAGGGCTCAGCCCCGCAAGGCTGTCCCGCCCCGCCCCCGTGCCACACACACACTTCAGACTCAGCCATCCAGCCCAAGTTGCCACCCGTGCTTCTGACTTACTGGCTGTAGGTGGGAGGTTCCCACAACACCCTCGTCGGGTTTGATGTGCGAGAGAGGTTGGCAAAACCCAGAAGGGTGTTCTATTTACTAGGTTACCAGTTTGTTATAAAAGGTTTATTACATATAAAAGGAACATCCAGAAGGAAGACATTCAGAGGACAAGTCATGGGGAAGGGGGTGGAGCTTCTAGGCCCTCTTCAAACGTGCCACCTACCCCCCTGGCATCTCCACGTGTTCGCCAACCCAGAAGCTCCCTGGACCCCATCCTTTGGGGTTTTTTAAGAGACTTCATCACATACGCATCGCGGGGGAGGAAAAACAATTTTTCCTCAACCCTTTTAGGTTCGTGGATGAGACTCCCCGCCCTCCCCGTAAGAAAAGACAGATTAATAAGAGAAAAACAAACGGAAGCATAATCACATGTAAACCTCCCACAGGCATGGGAGAGACCCAGGAAAGCTGAGTCACTCCCAGAAATGGCCCAAGCCACCACTTTAAATAACAGCTCCAGATGAAGCGAAAATAAAATGTTTGGGGAGAGAGGGGAAGCCAGTTATGGGAGGTTACCAGGAAAAGCACCGTAAACAAGGGTAAGGTTGTTATGCAGACTTGAATCCTGGCCTTCTCCACTAAATAAGAGTTCCCAGAGATTTAGAGTCACGCTTCCCTTCCAGTACAAAAAAAGGAAGTCACCCTTACAAATAGAGATTTGTCTTTTAAATGCAAATGTCTTTTATGGAAGCACAACTTCTTTTCGGTTTCCAAAGCTCTTCTCCCGCTGCTATTTCTTTTTTTTTTTTTTAAGCTTATTTATTTATTTTGAGAGAGAGAGAAAAAGAGAGAGAGAGAGAGAGGCAGAGAGAAGAAGAGAGAGAATCCCAAGCAGGTTTTGTGCTGTCAGTGCACAGAACCCGATGCAGGACTTGAACTCCCATCCCAGACCCTGAGATCATGACCTAAGCAGAAACCCAGAGTCGGATGCTTAACCAACTGAGCCACCCAGGCAGCACCCACCCTCGCCAACTAATTCTTAAAAATAATCAGCCTAGGTGCACCTGGGTGGCTCAGTCAGTAAAGTGTCTGAGTCTTGATTTTGGCTCAAGTCATGATCTCAGTTTCTAGTATCAAACCCCAGGTTGGTCTCTGCACTAACAGCATGGGGAGCTTGGGATTCTCTCTCTCCCCCTCTCTCTGTACCTCCCCCATGCTCTCGCTCTCTCTTTCTCTCAAAATAAATAAATACATAAATAAATAAATAAATAAACAAACAAACTTAAGAAGAAATAAAGCAGTCTGTTACTAAAAAAAATAATAATAATAATCAAGTCTAAAATATTCCTATGTCAAGAAACATTTTTTTGGGGTAGCAAGTTCTATTCCCCTTCAACATGGTTGATTGAATCGTTGGCCATTGGCGACTGATTCAACTTCTAGACCCTCTCCCTTCCCAGGAGGCCAGGGGAAAGGAACAGAAGATTCTCTGATCCCCCCTGGCAACCTGCTCCCTGCTTAGCTTTTGCCCAAAAGATGCTCATTAACACAACAAAAGACACCTTTGTAGCTCTCAGCAATTAGGAGAACCCAAGAGCTTCAGGGGCTCTGTGGAGAAGGAAGGATGAAGACCAAGTATATACTATAAATCACAATGTCACAAGCTCCCAGCCTCTGAAGGGACTGAGCATTCCTCAGGGTGTTTGATTCCCCCATCGTCTGATTGGACAGGTCCATCGCTAGTCTCTGAGCCTTCCCCCCACCTCCTCTGAATGGACTGGACCATCCCTAGTGTTAGATTGCCCCGGACTTTAAAGGACTGGCCCATCCCTCCTCCCTGCACCGGGAACATACTAGTGATTTTATGACCTTTTCTGATTTCCTATCAGGTAGTCGACGGAACAGTGCGCAACGCATGACTGATAACTGAAAGTGACCTTGGCCTTGCCTCCAGGTGACATGAAAATGCTCTTTATTGGCTCACACTGAGAAATCATTAATAATAATCAAAATGTTCGGTGGGTAAACGTTTGTAAGATTTCATTATGTAAATTATACTGAGTCCCAAACTCAGAACACTCCAACCATTCCCCAGAATGTAAAGAGGAGCCTCAGGCAATCTTTATGGTTTACAAGAGACCAAAGGAAATAGTGCAGTGTCTGAAACCAGGTTGTGCCGACCAGAGAGGGAGTCAGGGCTTTGCTGGAGGCTGAGATTTGATGGCAGGGCTATCTCCACCTACCAGAATATCCAATGGCAGAGTGCAACATTATTCTAAAACTGGGAATTAAGTTCTTTCCTTTCCTTCTTTCTTACACAAGCTGGATGATAGGGATGCTATTCTCAAACATCGAGCATTTCCACAAAGGAAGTCCCTCCTTGGGGATGTTTTTGGTGATGGGAAATTTGGGCATTGCTGATTTAAATTGTTCTGTCATCCATTCATTCAAGAAACATTTGGTGAGCCCTTTCTAGGTGTCCAGATCGGTTCTAGTTTCTGGGGAAACAGCAGGAAATACGACATCGCTCACATCCTCATGAGTCACTATGCCAGTTCTGACCATCTAACGTCATCCAGAAGAACGTATATCCCATAAAGAGGTATCTGCAACTTCTCCAGTTTCACAAGTGGAACTGGGAAGAGACTGGTTCGAAAAGACACAGAATGGAGTTAACACAAGCATCGTTAGCTGCTCCCAGAGTGGCTGTGTGCAGGACTGTGTGGTCTACTCGCTATTCCAGGGGGAAGGTTCCCCTGGTGGGGTGGGTGGGGTTCGTATCATTACTGTTATTTACCATGTGTTAAATGATTTGTATTTATCAGGCTCTTTACAATACATCGTTTTATTTATACTACAGAGCATCCTCGTGAGTTGAGTATCATTATCATACCCAATATAGAGGGAAACTGCCTCACGTAACAGGAATCAAGTTGGTGGCTCATGGTCACGGAGCTGAGACGTAGCTGAACAGATTTAAACAGATGGATGTGACCACCATCTCGCCAGAGTCTCTATGACGGGCATCATCACCAGCAGCATCAGCAAAATCTCTAAGCTACAGTCAGACAGTTTATACTGGCATAAAGATAGATACGTAGATCGTCATCTTCGCCATCAAAATGGAGAATGGCTCCTCAGGGACCAGTAAGGAAATGACAAACAACCCAACGGGAAAATAAATAAATACACAAACACATAAATGAATGAATGAGTGAATGAATGAATAAATAAATAAATAAGCAAAGGATTTGAAAATTATTTCCCAGAGCAGTAAACACACACGAATCATAAACACGTGAGACACTGCTAAATCAGAGTAATAAAGGAAATGCAAATTACCAACACCCCCTCTACATTGGCAAAAACTTAACAAAGAAAACGTCTGGAAATACCAAAGTTTACAAGGAGAGGAACGAAGAAGGCTAATGGCAGTGTAAATTAATTAATGAAAATGATTGGTGGTTTCCTAGGTGTTTTTTTTTTTTTTTTTAATTTTATTTCAGAGAGCGAGCCCGTGATTGGGGAGAGTAGCAGAGGGAGGGAAAATCTTACGCAGGCTCTGCGTTCAGTGTGGAGCCCCATGTGGACTTGATCCCACAACCCTGGGATCATGACTTGAACTGAAATCAAAGGTCAGGCGCATAACCGACTCAGCCATCCAGATGCCCCCAGGGTTTTCTAGTTACTTTCAAGAGTCATATACCTTATGACCATTTTTATTTCATTCCTAGGTATGTACTCTCAGTAAATTCTTTTTTCTAATGTTTATTTATTTTTGAGAGAGAGAGAGAGAGAGCAGAGGAGGGGCAGAAAGAAAGGGAGACACAGAATCTGAAGCAGCCTCCAGGCCCCGAGCTGTAAGCACAGAGCCCGAAGCGGGGCTTGAACCCACTGTGAGATCATGACCTGAGCCAAAATCGGACACTTGATCGACCGAGTCACCCGGGCACCCCTCAGCAAATTCTTACATGTGTATCAGTTCAAAATAGAATTTTGTGTAATAGTGAAAACTGTAAAAAAATAAAAGTCCTACAAAAATGAAATAGATTAATAAATTATGGTTTGTACGCACACTGGAATAGTATACAGCTGTGAAAATGAATTATAGCTACTTGCATCAACACGGAAGAAGCACTAAAGCAGGTCATAGAATATAGGTACTGGAATTCCATTCATGTAATTTTAAAAATATAGAAGATATATATTTTCATCATCCCCCAAAAGAATTCTTATTTCCAGAGAGGGGAAAAAAATGCCTTTCCCTCTCTGAGCCAGGCACTCAGTTCCCCTGAAAGTATTTTAACCAGAATATGCTTTAGTCACCTGTCCTCATTCCCTTGATGCCCTGGGCAGATGAGATAGGACAGTGTGATGACCGATGACAAGCTCTTCCAATAGTGGGGAAGGGAGGGGGGAATTGAATATAGATCTCTTGTGTCCAATTTTCTCAGAGAGCTGATTAACCTGAAAGCCACATCTTGTCTTCTCTGTAATTTTCCTTGCTGTGTTGGGCGGGCAAGCTGGCAATGAAATAGCCTCAGGTCTGACGTCCCACTGGCTAAACACGGACAAAATCCAGACTCCCTGTGTCTCTCAGGACACTTGTTCCTAAAACGAGGTTAAGAGCAGCTACCTGGCCTCACCAGTGTTCTATTTTCAGCCTCCCTAATAAATATCAAATCAAATCAAGGCTTTGCCTGCAAAATGCTTTTACCTCCTACAGGACAAAACCATCCGAAGGATGTGAGTGTGCCCACCGCTTTAATTTTTAAATCACAAAAAACTTGTTTGTTGTTTTGTTTTTATTACGCAACAGCAGATGGTCTCCGTAAAGAAGCTGAAACTGCGGATATGTACAAAGATTTGGTTAAGCAGCAGACTTCAGTTCGGGTCATCATCTCCTGATTCGTGAGTTCGAGCCCCTCGTTGGGCTCTGTGCTGACAGCTCCGAGCCTGGAGCCTGCTTCGGATTCTGTGTCTCCCTTGCTCTCTCCGTCCCTCCCCCGTTCACCCCTGTCTGTGTGTCTCTCTCTCAAAATAAACAAACAAACATTAAAAAAACAAAAACAAAAACACATGTGTCAACTCACTAAGCGCCTATCTCTCTGCCAGGCTCCACCCTAAATGCTAGAGAAGCAGAGATGAGCCAGACTCTTCTCTGCCCTCAAGGAGCTCGCAGTCTAGTGGAGATATCAGAAACGTATGTAAATTGCTGAAAAATGTGTTTGACACTGAAAGGAGCTACATACTGTGATGCTGTGAACATGCAGAAAATGGCCTTGGGAAAATCCATGAAGGCTTCAAATAAGGCAGGACACTTGAAGAGTGGGCATTGAAGTATGAATAGGAGCTTGGCCCTAGAGGCGAGTGAGATCGTCTTTCCAGGTAGAATATGAAAGGCACAGAGGTGCAGCCCCATGTACGATCCGTGGGAGGAAGCAGTGGAAGATGAGGGTGGAAAGGCAGGTTAAAAATGAATCGTGCAGAGCCTTGAGTGCCAGGGTAAGATGTTTGGACCTATCTTGAAGAATAGCCAGGGTGAAATAAAAGGGGAAGTTACAGTGTCTGGAACAGCATGGTGTTTATAAAGGAGAAGGAGAGGCTGAATCAGAAAAACGAGTGATGCGTCTGAGGGAGACACGGTGAAAACGGGACTAGATGGTGGGGATGGAAATTGAGAAGGGACGATGGGTCCAAAATTCTCCAGGTTATCCTGATAGGACTTGGGGACTGGATGGGGGTTAGGGGTAGAGTGGGAACACGGTAATGGGGGAAGATGACTGAAGGAAAAGCTATGTCTCCATTCACTTCTGACACCAAATATGGGAGGTTCTCTCTGCACCAGTCGGTTTTCCAGCTCCCGAGACACCAACTGGATATCCTAGAATTTTTTTATTAGAGAAGTTTTTATTTTTATTTTTTATTTTTTTTAAATTTTTTTTTAGTGTGTATTTATTTTTGAGACAGAGAGAGACAGAGCATGAACAGGGGAGGGTCAGAGAGAGAGGGAGACACAGAATCTGAGACAGGCTCCGGGCTCTGTGCTGACAGCACAGAGCCCAACGCGGGGCTCGAACTCGCGGACCGCGAGATCATGACCTGAGCCGAAGTCGGCCGCCCAACCGACTGAGCCACCCAGGCGCCCAGAGAAGATTTTATTTTTAAGTGTATTTACTTATTTTGACTGAGAGAGGGGGGAATATGAGTGGGGGAGGGGCAGAGCGGGGGAGAGAGAGAGAGAGAGAGAGGGAGGGAGAGAGACGGAGAATCCCAAGCAGGCTCTGGGCTATCAGCTCGGAGCCTGACTTGGGGCTCAACCTCGTGAACTGTGAAATTATGACCTGAGCTGAAATCAAGAGTCAGATGCTTAACGGACTGAACCACCCCAGGCACCCTGGACATTCTAGAATTTAATTCAGTTCTGACACTACCTACCTGCCATTAGCATTGGACTCCACGGGTTAAGGGCTCACACCCACAAGACTGCCAGTCACTAGCTCTGGGTCCTTGGGGTACCCGCACTTCTGTCCGACTTGGCTACAAAGTTGGGGGTTCTTACACCCCTCCTCCTCAGGATCAAGAATTTGCTGGAAAGGCTCAAAAACCTCAGGGAATCGTTTACTTAAACCCTTACTGATTTATGAGAAAGGACATCATAAAGGGTATGGCTGAACGACCGGAAGAAGAGGTGCCCAGGGCAGGGTCCAGAAGGGTCCTGAGCCGGGAAGCAGGTGTTCCCGTGCAGCTGGGAACGCTGGGAATGTGCCAGCCTGCCGGCACGGGGATGGGTTTACTAACCCGGCAGCTCTCGGGGCGCCAGAGTTTGGGGAATTTTGTGGAGGCTTCATTACATAAGCACAGTTGATTATTAACTCGATCTCTTGGGAGGATGATGGCATGGGGCTGAAATTCCAAATTTCTAATCGTGGCCGGATCCTTCTGGTGACCAGCCCCTATCCCGGAGCTTTCCGGGAGCACACCAAGAGTCACCACATTAGCACAAAAGCTGTCTGTCACCATCCAGGAAATTCCAAGGGATTTGGGAGCTCTGTGTAAGGTGTTCCCACTACCCCCGTGACTCGGGAAATGATAGGAGTTTCAGGACCTCCGTGTCAGGAACTGGGGGCAGAGACCAAATATACATATTTCTTACTGTGTCACATGCTTCTGCCATTCCCAGCGGCCCTGTGCCCTGGGACTGCATGCTGTACCCTTGGGTGATGGCCATGGCCCCCCTAAGCAGAGTGGGCGTTCATTCTCTGTAGCCATATCTACAGGTACACCTCTCCCCCCATTGTCTTCCATGACTGGATGTTTCAATAATCCGAATTTGGCAAGATCCCATCAGGAAACATCTCTTATTTTTTCTTCCACTCAAACTTCAGGCAGCCCTCTGAGCTGTTTCGTTTCTTTCCCCACTCATTCTGGATAGCGGTCTCATTTTCAGGTGTTCGAAAACTCCACACCGCTGGGATCAAACTTCAACCTTTCATCCAGTCCACGGCCGCCCTCTCTACCTCTCAGGCCTGCTCCGGAGCCCCTTCTCCCAGTACCGGTGTTTTAGGAGCCCTCTGGGGCTACTTGGGGGACAAAAGGGGCAATAGCAATGGGTGAAGTTCTGTTCGGTTAACTGGTACTTGCTGGAGTTCTCGTGGTGGCCAATGTCCTCTGCCATGGCTTGATTCCCTGCCCCCCCCCCCCCATACACACACACACACACACACACACACACACACACACACACAGAGTCATTGCTGGGCTCTTTCAAGGTGTCTATAGTCTTCTGCCCCAGAGATTCACAAGCAGTCTTTCTGCCGGGGGCCCCTCCACTGGCATTCAGCTCTCCCGGCGGGAGTCTTTTCAAGATGGCTCTCCGCTGGCTATCTGAAGTTTCCTCCTGGCCCATGGGCACTCATAATCCTTTGCCTCAGCAGACGGTGCACTGCTCCCTCCTAGCTTCCTCTCTGAGAGGAGAATCCTGCAGCCTCCTGACTTGAGACTCATCCAGGTGAGGGCCGGGGGCTGCCATTTTCAGGGTATACAGGTCAGTTGCACTTGAGCACCTTCTTATGCAGCCATCTGGTCCTGGGATATTCGGCAATTGAGCAAAAGTCTGGCTGGAGATGAGGTGTTTTTTTATTTCTTAAAAAAAATTTTTTTTATTATAATTTATTGCCAAATTGGCTTCCATACAACACCCAGTGCTCATCCCAACAAGTGCCCTCCTCAGTGCCCATCACCCATTTTCCCCTCTCCCCCAGACCCCCATCAATCCTCAGTTTGTTCTCTGTATTTAAGAGTCTCTTGTGGTTCGCTTCCCTCCCTCTCTGTAACTATTTTCTCCCTTCCCTTCCCCCACGGTCTTCTGTTAAGTTTCTCACGATCCAGAGATGACTGAAAACATATGATAGCTGTCCTTTTCTGACTGACTTATTTCACTCAGCATAATACCTTCCAGTTCTACCCACGTTGCTGCAGATGGCATGATTTCATTCTTTCTCAGTGCCAACTAGTATTCCATCGTGTATATAATTTCCGGTCGCTGAAAAGATGAACTCTGGTCACTGTGGGATTCTGCCCAGTGCCTCCCTTTAGAAAGCAGGGTACTTAGCCGGCCTTTCTCGAAGCTCTGAGGTTCAGCTGAAATTCTGAGTCCACATTTTTTAAAAAAATCCATTTAACATTGTCACACTACTCCCTCTCATTTTGTTTGAAATCAACAACTTTTCCTTAAATCAAAACATTCTTTTTTTTTGACTCTCAGCGGGGAGCCTGCCTGGCTTCTCCAAAGCCAAGGGCTATGTGTCCCTTGTGTTTCTTATGTCGGGGGCCATCGTTTTGTCAGAGGCTCCCTGGGCCAACACACCTGCAGATGAGATGGGTGTCTCGTGTACAACTGACCAGAGTAACCACACTGGAGAAAGCTTTTGGAGAGACAACCAACACATTTGTTGTAACAACAAACGTATAGCCTTCGATTCGACCGTTCCCTCTGTCTCATATCTACTCCAGGACGATATCACATTACATGAATGACAGAAGAAGTCTATGTTTTACATGAGGAATTCAGTATTGCAATTAATGAGCGCGAACCAAAGTTATTTGCATCGTATCTGAACAATATAAGCAGAAAAGAAAGCACTTCCCCGCTCAGGAGAGTTTTGATCCAGCAGATTATTGAGGCTGAGATGAGAAAATGTCTCTGTACCCCATAAGACCCCCTACCACCTGACTACGGCTTGGTAATATTTTGAAATATGAATCTACATGATTTTCTTTGCACATTTGCCCCCTTTCTTTCCCTTACTCAGGTCAGCTGTCTGCTGACTACTTACCTCAGGGACAGTGTGTTTCGGGGCAGAAAGCGGAAGTGGCCTACGAGACTTCCTGGCTATTGTGTTCCAAAGGTGGGACCTTACATATCCAGGAGAATGTTCTAGAAGACCTGAAAGGGAAGGTACTTGGGGCCTAAACAGAGTTTCTTGATCAAAGAAGGGGTGACGTCAAAGCTTTCTTCACCTCAGAGGAGAAAGAGATGCCCCTGGGCTTGAGGAAGGGTGAGAAATCTGTGTGCATCCCGGCCAAGGGGCTTGAATACCACTTGAACTACCCCTGCAGGGAGGCAGCAGGACCCTGAAGAAATGGCAAAAGAGGCAACGGAGGGCCTTGCAAAACATCCCAGTGTAAATACACATGAAACAAAAGTAGCAAGAAGTCACCAGGCCTGACAGAACCTGAGGACAGAAACTAGGCATCACCTGATAGCAACCTGTACAGACGACGAACCAAGGACAAAAGGCCCTGTCTCCCACCCCATCTCCAACCTTCCCGCCGGAAGACTCCTTGACCCTGCATAAGATCCCGGAGTTTGGCCCCACCCTACACGCGTGCTGGAAACTACAGAAAAAGATCAAAGTGAAGTTTTCTCCCAGTCAGTCAGAGGGGAACACTTCGAGTCAGGCATTAAATTGCATTGTAGAAATTAAAGCTCTATTTCTCACTCACCTGGGCTTTTGGACTGAGATTTCTACCTACAACTCAGTCCCTCTTTGGGCATCAAACCTACAGAGAGCACGATGCTGGCTTCTTTTGCAGAAGACAGGGACCGCACCGACTAGCGAGGGTGGTGGCTTGAATGGCGAGGGTCAGGGAGCAGTCAGCTGACGCATTCATCTGCCACATTGCTGTGGTGGCAAATTCTGCACGAGGCTGAAACTGTCACCTCAGATTAGTGGCGTAGTTGCTCTAAATGGCCCTTAAACTTCTACAGAGGAAACTAAATTTAGGGCCTCAGCATAAATGCGGTTGTCTGGTTGATGGGAGCCGAAAGAAGCATAGGAACGTGTTTGCAGAGATGGTTGAATCATACACGTCAAGGCGGGAACGCAGAGGCCCAGAAAGGACGGAGCCTTGCAGAGAGCAAGCTTTCACCCTGAATTTCAGAGAAAAAAAAATAACAGTGATAGGATGACGCCTCCAAGCAGTGAGTAGCGGAGGAAAGAGGCCAGGACAAATGGTGAAGAGGTCCTTGGTGTCTGAATTCAACTTTTATTTGACTGACCGTCCCTAAGGAGGCAAAGTGGAGTCAGTCAGCCCCTGTTCCCAAAGGGCTCATGCGCCTGAGGGGGTGAGGTGAGAGGGAATTACAGTTATGTGCTGAGATGGGCATGCTTAGGGGGGCGGCAGGAGCCCAGCGCAGGGGGGTGACTGAGGCTCCCCGGAGGCTCAGGGAAGCTGCACCATCGAAGTGGTTATTTCAGCTAGATTTGGAAGGTTGAGAAGTGGGGAAGGGAATTCTACCTGGAAGGAAGAGACTTGGAGATAGGAAGGAGTGTGGTGAGTTCAGGGAAGGGAGACGCCTCTCGTGTGATGGGCACACAAGCTATGGGTGGTGAGGGTTCAGTGTGTCTCCCCCGAATTCATATAATGAAGCCCTAATCCCCAATGTGATGGTAAGTGGAGGTGGGGCCTTTGGGAGGTCATCGTGTTTGTGTGAAGTCATTGGGCTGGAGCCTCCATGATGGAGTGCGTTAGTCTGCTTAGTCCGTCACGACAGAATACCTGTTAACAGACTGGGTGGCATAAACAACAGAAGTTACTTGTCACAGTTCCACGGTTGGGAAGTCCAAGATCAAGGTGCTGGCAGAGTCAGTATCTGGTGAGAGCCCACTTCGGTTCGCAGATAGCCATCTTCCCTCTGTAACCTTGCTTGGCAGGATTGTGTGAGGGATCTGTCTGGGCCTTCTTACTAAAAGCACTAGTCGCTTTAGTGAGGGTTCCGCCCTTGTGACCTAATTATCTCCCAAAGACCTCTCCCTCCAAATACTATCAACACTGGGGACTAGGTTTCAACATATACATCTTTTTGGGGGGGGGGGGGACGCGAACATTTAATCTATAGCACTGGGATTGGTCCCCTTATCAGGGGATGAAGGTACCAGAGGTCTCTTCCTTGACCATGTGAGAATACACGGAGGAAGACAAGAAAGGTGGAAGGGATGACACCTGAGGATTTTTCAAATTGGTGACAGATAGCAAACCACAGATTCAGGAAGCTCCCAGAACACCAAGCAGCAGAGGTCAGAATTAACCCAGGCATCTCTTCAGAAACTGTGCAAACATGCAAGGAAAAAGGGTGCAGTGTAATGTTGAAAATGTCGAAAAAAATAAGCCACTGACTTAGAAATCCATGTCTAGTGAAATGATCTTTCAGAGTAAACAAGAAATAAACATTTTTGCAGACAAACAAAACTAGTGGAAAAGCCCCAGCAGCGGTCTTGCCCTGTGAGAAATGTCAGCAGGAGCAGTTCAGGGAGAAAAAAAATAGTACGGGCCAGCAATTTAGGACTACACAATGAAAGGAAGAGAATTGGGAAAGGAATCAATAAACGTAGCAAAGAAAAGAATGCAATCTTTTATAAATAATAAAATGAAAATTTTTCCAGTCATTCTCCTTATCTGATAAGACCCCCCTGCAACCAGGTACCTGGTCCCAAACCTTACATATACTATGTCGTTTCCTATGCATACATATCTGTGACCAAATTTATATAGAAACTAGGCACACTGCGAGGGGAACAAAAATAATAAAATAGAACGATTACAACACTATACCGTGATGACAGTTATGTGAATGTGGTCCTTCTCTCTCTCTCTCTCCAAATATCGTATTGTATTACACTCACGCGTCTTCTTCTTGTGATGATGTGAGGTGACAAAATGCCCACGTGATGAGATGACGTAAGGTGAGTGACGCAGGCAATGTGACACAGCGTTAGCCTACTGTTGACCTTCTGAGGAGATAGGTCAGAAGGAGGAGTTCATCTGCCTCCCGACTGCGGCTGACCACGGTTAACCGAGATCGTGGAGAGCGAAACCGTGAATAAGGGGGGCCTACAGTCGTCCTCGATTGATCTGAAAGACAACTTCAAAATAATAATAGGAACAATGTGTTGGGTGACCATAGCATATGGGTAAGTGACATGAATGACAGCAATGTCACAAGAGACGGGAGACAGGAATTGGAAATAATCTGGGTTATAGGGGGTGCTAATCCATCCTCTTGCCAGTAATGCGTATGAAGGTTTTATTTGCTGGTGATTACTTGAATGGCAGGGCTCCGTGTTACCCGAGTAAATAAGGGCTTAACACCCAAATTAATAGTTGGTACTCAGAAAAGACATACTGTGAAGCTGTCTCATCCATATGCTTCCAACATAAAATTCCTTGTATGTGCATATTTTTTTTTTGAAAGAGAGAGAGTGCACAAACAGGGGAGGGACAGAGGGAGAGAGAGAGAGAACCCATGCCAGGCGTGGAGCCTGACGTAAGACTCGATCTCACAACTGTGATATCATGACTGAGCCGATTTTAAGAGTCAGACACTTACCTGACTGAGCCACCCGGGTGCCCTGTATGTGCATCTAAACATATAAAGGATCACATCTCAACGGCACAGGTCAAATTCTAAGAATCATTATTATTATTATTATTTCATTTTTAAGTATATTCAAATTCTCAAAGAGCACCTTTTTGGTAATGATCCCCAAGTACCTTGCATATATCTCCAAGTGCACTCATCATTTGTTCTGAAAAGTCTGAAATATTGCTGCACAAAGCAGCAGCTGTCATATCAGGATGTTCCCGTGATGTGATAATTTGTATTTAAAATTCCCTAGGATCCAGTGAAGAAGTCACAAAAACCTAAAGTCAGATGAAGAAAAGGGAAGCAAAAAATTTCAGAGCCCCAAGAGTCATGACGACCAAAGTTCCAGCAAAGGGTTCAGGCTGAAGGTCAAGGGTGGTACCCAGAGCTTACAGTTTCTGATTGACCGAGGAAGCTCAGGGCTTGAATGAGGTAGTTAATTCAGCACTTGAGCGCTAGTCGCAGTATCCAAAATACTTGCAGTGAACTTTTATATAACTAATGTTGATTGACCACCTACTAGGTACCCGCAGACGTGCTGGGTGCTAAAAGTAAATGATAGCCTCATCAATGTAGCTGACATTTATCAAGCATTTACTATGTGTCAGGACCTTTCTTAAATGCCTTTCTGGCATCCCTACGACCCCCCCTTATGAGATTGATACATCTTCATTTTATGGATGCCAAATGTGATGTTAAAGGCGGTTAAGTAACTGTCCAAGGTCACACAGCTAAGCTGTGCTCGGGCTGGGATATGAGTCAGAGCCTGTTGGATTCCAGAGCTCCCAAACCATGAACCTCTTACGTTGTCCTGGGAGATGAGTACATCACAGAAATTGAAGTCTGTTTAGAGAGACAGACACACAGACACATGAAAGACTATAATACACAGATTATATGTGTATTATATATATGTATGTGTATTATATATATGTGTATTATATATATATATATATATATATATATATATATATATGTGAGGTGGCTAAGGATGGGTGTGAAGGTTGCTAAGAGATGGGGCATTTGACCTGGGTCTTGACAGATGAATAGGAATTTGAGGCCACAGCAGAGAAGGAAGGCAATTCTGGGCAGGGAGAGAAGCAATTCGAAATCACAAGAGTGTAAAAGGGTGTGTGCAGTGGGGGAAAGTATGTAGTTCCATGTGAAAAGAAAATAGATCGTATAAGAAGGAAGTAAGTAATAAGACCGACTCTAGAAAAGTCAGCAGGACCTGCTCACGGAGGGATTTGAATCTCAAGCTAAAGAGCTCCCACTTTTTACAGTCAGCCATCAAGAGCCTTTATTAAGTTCTAAAACAAAAGTGTGGGGGCGCCTGGGTGGCTCCATCGGTTAAGCGTCCGACTCTTGATTTTGGCTCAGGTCATGATCTCAGGGTTGGTGACTTCAGCCCCACCGGCTGGACAGTGTGGAGCCTGCTTGGGATTCCCCCCACCCCCACTCTCTCTCCTTCTGTAAGTAAATAAACTTAAAAATAAATCAATCAAACAAAAGTGTGACAAGGTTAGTGGTGCAGTTTCGAAAACAATGGCTTTAATTTACATACAGATTTCTTAGAATTCCTGCCCTGCTCCCTGGGGAGACAGGAAAGAATGACTCAGAAACATCCTCCTGCAGGTAGGGTCCAATTCAAGCTAATGCTAAGATCAGAAGTTCCCGGGGATTTTGAACATAACTTTTTGAGCCTCACAAGAATTGTGGGAGGTGACCGAGAACCCATTCTTGCAAATCTGTAGCTCTTTGGCATGAGGTGACTGCCTGCCACAGGGGCAGAATCACAAGTGACTGGCTGATGTGGGGCCTGAACCCTTCAGTCGCCAGGCCAGAAGCAGAGCAAGTGGAGAGGAGTCAGCCTGAAACGCACACTCAAGTTACGGGGCTAATTTTGGGGCCAGCAAACTTGGGACAAGCCCTTTGCTAGACCTCACGTGGATGATGCCGCGAGTGTGCCGCCGCCTGAGATTAGTTCAGGCTTGAAAGAAACTTCTTCTGGGGAAAGGAAAATTTTTAGATTTCTCAGAAACAGCTCCCTCTTATAAGGAGAAATGAAGAGCTAAAATTAAACTACCTCAATTATATGGCTGCTAAACTGACTTATGAAACTCACAGACGACTTTGTGCAATTACCCGCACCCATGGAAGAGTCTTTGCAAATCTCCACAAGCAGCAATATCCTGGGAAGACCTTGGCCGCCTCCAGCCCCGGGGCTGAGCAGCTCTTCCCTGGGCGCGATGGCCCTGGGGCGAGGTGTCCAAAGGAAACAAATCAGAAATTGATTCCTGAAGAAGAGGCCATCTCTGAACTCCTCCAGGGGATGGTGTCATTTCCCACTCAGTCAAGATTCAGCCTTGCCTCTTTGTAGGAGCACCGGCCTCAGTTTTTCCTCATTGCCTGGCATTCCCTTGCTGCTCAGGCATCATCAGACATATCAGAAAAATTATTAAAAGGGAGTCCAAATTGCACAGGAGGTCATCAAGAGGTCTTCACAGCCCTGGATGCAATATCCCCAACCTGGAAACGGTCTAGAAGTCCATCAACAGGAGACAAGAATCCGTAACTATGGAGCACCACACACGTTCGTATGAAGGGTGTCAAGGTATATGGATAAATATCAGAAAACACAATCTTGGATTACAGTAAAGGAAGTTCACGATGACGCCTGGAGTTTGCTACCATTTAATTAAGACGGTGATCTGGGTTCTTACCAATGGAGTAAAAGTACAAAAACATGCACAGGAAGGATATACGCTCACTTCAGTTTGAATGTTTTCTCTGGGGAGGAGAGTAAATGGGGGCAGAAGGGGCACCTTGGAACTTCAGTGCTGTGATGTTTTATTTGGAAGAAAAGGTTAAGAGATGCGATGTTCCATTGGACATCTGAGTGTTGGCCAAGCTGAGTTGTCTTCTGCCCAAGTGTTCATTACGTTAGTCTATGTACTTCTGTTAATGTTACAAATATTCCATAAAAAGTATTTTTTTCAAGAGGCGATCAGGTCTCTTTTTCCTGGTAATGGTCAGAGGTTAGGCCATGTGTATGAATGAAGTCAAGAAGGGCTTACTGATCTGACTCAACAGGAAGTGTGGAGGGTAGAACCACGTATCTGACAGCTGGACCATGGGGTAGACAGCAGTCTTTGCACGGTGAAAGGGACAAGCAGTGGATTTGGGGTGGGCAAACCAAGAGGGAGTGCCACACAGAAGAAAAGGCCGGCAGGCTGGGGAAGGGCGGAGACCCCCAAAGCACTTTCTGGTGGGATCAGTGTAAGAGAGGATCACATTCAGTGGATCCCAAGGATAAAACTGGGCTAATGGTTCTGAGTGCTGGTCATAGGCTTGCAATTTCACGGACCACTGTCTTGAAAAAATGGTGAGTGTTGGCAACCAGTGTGTGTGTGTGTGTGTGTGTGTGTGTGTGTGTATGAGTGGGATGGGGGGGCAGGGATGCCAAGTGAAATAATTAGCAGGAAAAAAACTACCATCTCTTCTACTCTTATTTCATTTCTAAAAAAGAAAGGTTATTTTTACATCAACAAATTAGGAAGAACATGGTAAAAAAAAAATGGCATGTAATTCCCATTGAACAAATGTAGGCTTATGGTGGAGTCACTCATGGACCTCTTTTAATTTTGCCACATGATAGTGAAAGTTTTGTCCCCTGCTGCACTTGTCCATGGGCCAACTGTTGAGAAGTATCATGAATGGTCTGGTAATTATAGAAGCAAAGCTTTGGGTGGGCAAAGAGGCAGGATGGGATGCTGGAAAGGCAAACTGGGTCAAGGCTATGAAAAGCCTTGAATGCCAAGCCAAGGGATTCAGAGGCCCAACTCAGAAGTGACATTTCCTATGAAGTTTTTCCTGATACCTTTCCCCACCCCTCACAAACACCCCCTGCCAACTTCTAAGACCAATGACTCTTTGTGTTGGGTCCCTCCCAACACTATTCAGACTTCAGTTGAGTGGTGTTGCCTTGTTTGTTGATTTATCTGTCTCCCTCTCCACCTTTGGGGATCCTAGACACCCAGAATGGTGTCCTGCCTATTTTGTATCACCAGCGCCCAGCCCAGCAGATGGATGAATGGGTTACCCAATGTACGAAAATAGGAACAAGTTAAGGGAATGGATTAGGCAACCTCTAAAGTTTAGCTTGAAGTTTAAAAAGGTTGGCTAAGCATGATGAAGTTTTAAAGTACCTAAGTTTGACTCCTGACTATTTCTGCCTCACTATATGACTTTGAGCAAATGAGTTAACATGACTGTGCCTCAGTTTCCTTGTCTGTAAAATGGGAATAAATAAATAATCATAATGGCACCCACAGTGTTGTAATGAGAATTAAGTAAATTTATATAGGTAAATCACCTCATGTGACTCACTAGTGTTAGCTACTTTTATTATTAGAATAGTAGTATTATCTCCATGTCCCTCCTGAGGGAAACTGAGACCAAAAAATTAATGAGCTTGTTAAACACCTGCAGCTGAAACCTAATTCCTGTGACTCCAAGCCCACCTTCCTCCCACCTTCTCTTGATGTGCCATTGGCCTAGATCACTGTGGATGAAATGTCTTTGCCTTTCTACCAAGAATCTTCAAAACTGTGCTTTCTAGACTGTTCTTGGAAGGTAGTGAAACAGTCGCAGGCCTTCGGAGAAAGTGCCACCAAGTTTACTTCCATCAGGAGCCAGGGACTTACAAAGGAAGATCCTGTTTGTCACTGAGGCTGACGTTTATTGAGTAATGACTACATACCAGATAGGGGGTTGGCAAACTACAGTCCGTGGGCCAAATCTGGTTTCGTAGAGCTGGTGAATTAAGAATTTTTTTTTTACCCTGTTAAATGGTTAGGAGCAATCAAAAGAATGTAATCATATATTACAATTGTATGAAATTCAAATTTCGGTGTCCATAAATGAAGTTTTATTGGAACACGGCCATACCCAGTCCTTGGCGTATTGTTGATGGCCGCTTTAGGGACAGGAAGTCTGAAAGATTTTCTATCTGGCCCTTTGCAGAGGAAGTTTGTTGAGCCCGGTGCTGGATGGTCATCTGGGGGCTTTCCCTGGGTTACTCACTCAGTCTTCAGGACTCCATGTGGGAGAGGCAAGCATGCCAAACCTTGTTTGCCCCTGGGAAACAGACGTTCACGGGGGGGGGGGGCAAGTAACCGCATGTGTAATATCAGAATGGGGACACGATTGCTCCGCTGCTCACAAAGAAGGAGTGACCATTTCTCCTTTTGGTGAATTCTTCCGAAGACTCATCAGCCTCTTCACTCTTCTCAAAGAAAATTAAATGACTTTAAATGGATCTTTCTATTCGAGGGACCTAAATTAGGTGGAGAAGGGAGGACGTCTTTGCAACAGAAGAGAGGTGGTGGTCAGAGCCAGAGGAGGGTGGTAATGGTCAGGCAGACAAGCTTCACTCTGAGTGGTCACTAAGGGGCTCAGCGTTCAGGACGTGGGCTTGAGAGCACTCTGGAGGCAGAGAGCCCCGGAGGATGGCAGAAATCCACGCTACTGGGAAGGAGCTCAAGAAAAGGCTTTGTCAGGGCCAGGGTCCTTCCCACCCGGGGTCTTGCTTCCACCTTGAAGTTCTCAGCTTCATCCTGAAGCTGCAAAGACCTTCCGTTTTACAACTTCCACCCCCGCCTGTCACCCCAGAGTCTGAGCAAGGATTCTCTAAGCCTTCCCAAATAATGGGGAAGAGAACCTTCCAGAAGGCCAGATTGTTTTCCAGATTAGAGAGATGAGAGAGAGCCAGGCTATACCCTTAGATAGTAGAGACACCGTTGGGAGTTTGACACGTACTGTCCCACACACCCACAGGGCAGTCTGTCAAACGCGACCATGTGGCAGAGATGGCCCAGCGTAGAAATCACTACCATCAATTTTTGTACAAGGTGGGACAGGCGCCCAGAGGATCCTGGTCTTCTTCTCCTCGGTGTCAGAGATTCAGCAAGGCAGGGAGGACTGGAAGAATCCAGAAGGAAGGCCCAGGTGGTGAATATGAGGGTGGCCTTTCCAGGTAACTAAGAGTAGAAGCTAACATTTCTCCATGCTTCCTGTATGGCAGCCATATAGCTCCAAGCCTGGTGGGCATTTGTTTACTCAAATCTTGTCACCCTGCAAGGCCAGCGCAGTTCATTCTTGTTAGTCATGTCAGTTTCGTTCCACAAATTCCCCACCAACACTCCGAATTCATGAGTTCTGAACCACTGCTCCCAGGGGAATCACAAGGTCAGGGTCGTGTAAGCCTCTGCTCACAACATTTCTGTCAACCAGTCAATACATAACCTTGTTTCATGTGTCTCTGCTTAAAGACATTTCATTGAATATGTTGCTGATCCGTCAACACTAAACCCACGGCCAACAGCACTGGAACTCCTGTCTGAATGAATCTTCGTGAATGATCATGAAACACCGCAGGTATTCATTTCGGGGTCACAGGTCATTGTACGCCAGTGGCTGAATCCGCAAGTATGGAGTTCATGAGTCGTGAGGACCAACTGTACTATTAGATCCCCGTTTTCCAGACGGGGAAACTGAGGCATAGAGAGGTGAAGCGCCTTGCCCCGTGTCTCCCCGGTAAGCGGGAGAGCGAGGATATGCACTCAGGCACTGATATAACCTCTGGATCACACTGCTCACTTCTCTCATGTGCCCATGGATGTGTGTGAGGGGCAGCAGGTGGAAGGGACAGTATACACGCGCTGTGGGCAGATCTAGCCAAGCGGGGAGACTCAGAGTTCTCACCTCATGGGATCGGGTTTAAAGGAGGTAATGCTTGGGGTCACCTTTAGGGGGCCGGGAAGGAGGGGCTCGGTCCTGGCAGCCGCAGCGCGATATGGTTCGAGATTCTTCCCGGGATCGGCGTCATAGCCGTGTGATTGGTCATCCCCGGCATATCCACTGCACACATCCACAGGTTCTGTAACGGGGGCAAGGAAAAAAGGGTTGCCTATTATCGGTATCAGTGGAGTTTGATGCAAAGAGACGGCGCATCTCTGGAGTTAATCGTTACCAAGTGTCAAAGGGTTTGGAAAACATCGATTAAAGAAGGCTTTTCCTGACCGATGAAGATTAACTCGGTTATGCTCATCTGCCCTTTCTAGAAGGTTATGCAGGGTATCAATGTAGTACATAATAAAAACAAAAAAGTAAAATCAAAAATAAAAAAATTTAAAAAAATGAAGGAGGTAATGCTTAAGGCAGCACAGCGCACACGCAATACTTGACAAAATGGTAACCCACTCCCCACGACACACGGAGACAAGACTCAGCCTCAGACAACCCCTACAGACCACACACGTGGCATGTGATCTGAGACTAGATGTAGCGGTACATCTACATCCTGGGTCCAGGAAATCCGACTAGAAACTCACCAGACACCCAGGATCCTATATAAACGTGAAATATTCATGGAAACCTGACTGCCAACGGAGATGCCAACACATACGTTCAGGACGTGAGCTGATCTACATTTCAAAGCTCTGTAAAACCAATCTGCAAAACTTGCAAAACTGTGACAGCGCCGAAGAGGTGAAGACAATTTTCATGGATTCAAAACGGTCAGGAGACGCATTTGGAAGTCTATTCTTTCAGAAAACTCTGTCAATGGAGTAAACACCAATTAATTGCCAAGATGCAGAATCCAAGAGTGCTCTGTGTTCAGTGAGGTGTTCTCAATTTCATATGGTGTCTCGCTAATTGAACGTGTAATTTGAACAAATCCAGAAAGAGTATGTCACACTTGAACAGGTTAAGAAAGAACCTAGACTAAAATGCAGAAAAAGTCAGGCAATCAAGATGATTTTTTAAAAGTAATGTAGAACAATGGAAGCATTCAGTGGCTAAGCATTGGAATTAACAATGGAAGCATTAAGTGGCCAAGTATTGGAATCACCCCCCGCCCCCAGTGGCTTACAAAGGTCAAAGAGTTGGAGGCCAGGTGAAAAGGACCTTCGGAGCCGTTGAGTCTAAAATGAGAATTGCTTCTTTGCACGGAGTGAGAAAGCTGTCAGACACACTCCGGAGCCTGTGCTGGCGGCTGTGGGTTGCATGGATACGCCAGGCAGGTGGCCCTCCCGACAGAAAACTCACAAGGACCGAAGCAAAAAAAGTAAAAAAAAAAAAAAAAAGATCCATTTATCTACCTTGATGGTTGCTCAATTTTAAACTGAGCTGGAAGCCAGTGAGTTTCTGAAGAGATTGTAGAACATTGGTCTCCCTGGGGGCTGAGTTTTGTTGTTAGTGAATCCTGGGGGGGGGGGGGGGGGGGGAGTAGTTTCTGCTCTCAGCATTTCTCTGGTTCTCCATTTTTTTAAATTTTTTTTTAACGTTTATTTATTTTTGAGACAGCATGAATGGGGGAGGGTCAGAGAGAGGGAGACACAGAATCTGAAGCAGGCTCCAGGCTCCGAGCGGTCGGCACAGAGCCCGACGCGGGGCTCGAACTCACGGACCGCGAGATCATGACCCGAGCCGAAGTCGTTCGCTCAACCGACGGAGCCACCCAGGCGCCCCTGGTTCTCCTTCTTAAAATAATGGGAGCGGTAAGCTTGACTGACAGAATATTAGATGTATGGACTTCTGCATACTCAGGACAAACCACAGGTATCTTGTTGTTGCTTCCAGAATGGACGTTCCGAGCAAGACTATATAAGAAAGAGAAAACTACTGCTCGCGGTGCAGCTTGGCACTGTCTATTCTACCCCACCCAACCCCCACCCCACCGTCAGAATAGCCGAGCCTGTTATCAAAGAGTATCGCTCTTTGCAACCTTGACCCTTCATTCCGAGAGATCTTCCCCGGCCAGGCAAGTCCACGTGTCTGCAGCTTGCATCTGTCCTTCCGTGACCTGCGAGGAACAATCAGACAAACACCCAGAATTTCCGTGTAGGAGCATAAGCTCTTCTTAGGGAGGCACCTGCCATGGGAAGACATGTGTGAGTAAGCAGTACCGAGGCTGCAAAGAGGTGATTGGAGAATCCGGGGTTAGAAATGAACAGAAATGAGGCTGGAAAGAAGGCAAGAAGGAGGGGTTTGGTAGGAGTAAGAAAGTGGACCAACATTACCAGAAGCTGGAACCCGAACTGTAGAAATAACTAAGGGTGCATCAGGCCTATAGGTGTGATTTTGATTTGTGCATGCTGTGGTGTGCCTGTGCCATAGTTCCAAAGGCTTCTCGGCAAAGCCAGTGCCTGTGTGTGAGTTTTCCTTGGTGAGAGTTAGGCAAAGGGCTAGATTTTCCTCTTGGGGTTGGCCGGCTGTGGAATGGGGACAATCTGAGCGGGATACAGAGGTGAGAATGGGAGCTGGGAGTTGGTGTGACCGAGAGAATGAACCCACCCCCTCCCCCAAATTCCCAGAATCTTAGGAAGAGCCTACCCGCCCCACTAGGGTTTCCAGGCATTTTTCTCTAGATCTGAACAGGTCTGGAGGCGTCGGCTGACTTCCGGGGTACACAGAGGCATTCTGAGACGGAAGAAGCCTAAGTCCTCAGCGATAACACGTACCGTTGATCAGATATGTACCATGTGCCAGGCCCATTGTAAGCAACTGACATGCCTTCATTCATTTATTCTCAACAACTATGAGGAAGTTACCATGAATGAGGAAGGTACTATTAATTTCACCATTTGACAGATGAGGAACGAAGCACAGAGAGGTTGTGTGACTCCCCAAATGGCAGAGCCGTTGAGTGATGGAGGCAGATGGGAACCAGTCAGCGGGGCTCCGGGCCCACATTCTTTTTTTTTTTTTAATACAGCTTTATTTTTAATTTTTTTTTAACGTTTATTTATTTTTGAGACAGAGAGAGACAGAGTATGAACGGGGGAGGGTCAGAGAGAGGGAGACACAGAATCTGAAACAGACTCCAGGCTCTGAGCCATCAGCACAGAGCCCGACGCAGGGCTCGAACTCACGGATTGCGAGATCATGACCTGAGCCGAAGTCGGCCGCTTAACCGACTGAGCCACCCAGGCGCCCCTAATACAGATTTTTATTATCTCAGATACACATTTAGTCTTAAAACTGCTTGTGGTGTTGAATACAGCTGGCGGGAACACGTTTCCCAAGAGCGGAGCATGAAGGGCGGTGTTCTGGACGGCTAGGCAGGAGGGGGGCCCCCCATTAACAGGGCTCTTCTTGAGTTGTGTTTTTGAGACCATGAGGGGAAACTTGTCTCCTAAAGGAACCCTGACACAGTCACCAAAGCTCACAACAGAGAAAGAACCATTCACACAAGGAACGGAAGCACCAAAAAGGAAGAGAACGTGATGGCTCGGCTGTGGGTTACAAAATAAGCAGATGAGTGCGGTTAACTCTGGCAACGCGGGCTGTGTGAGAACATTTGGGTATAGAGACAGCAGGGCGTCATAGGGGAAAGGCTGCCTTCGAGCTCCCTTGTGACAAACACAGCGGGGGAGTCGTGTCTCTGGGGGCCGAGCCCTTCATACCCTTCAACTGCAGGACGTAAACCCTACAGAAATGTATAAAACTTGGGTTTCTCCTAATCTTCCACAATCTGGAGCCCAGAGAGTAACACATCTCTGTTGAGAAACTCAGAAGACACAGGGCCAGCGACGCAATGGATAAAGCACCAGAAGATTCGAGAAACTCAGAAGAGAATTCTGTAGGTTAGTGATGCCCAGGGTTGACTGTGGAACAAGGAGTTTGACGGGAAGACGGAGGTGAATTTTGCTATCAAACCGGGAAGGAAGTTACAAGAAATAAAATTCCGTTAAGTAAATGCACCCCGGGAGGCTTGCGCGAACACATGCACATGTGTGCACGCAGATACATGCGTGTGGGTGCGTGTGCATGCACACACACACACAGCCAAAGCAGGGCTCACATCCTTAACTAAGAAAATGCAGGATGGAAGAGGGAGGCTTGTTCCAGAAGCACCTCTGACTCTAGACCCCGGAATTTTAAGTGGGAAATCAGAATGACCCCCAATGCTGACTACAGCAACCCACAAGCTCGGTCCTGGCCGTGCAGAGGTCACAGACGGGCCACACCTTCCAGGAGCTCCGAGTACAAAGGGGAGTCAGTCACGTGGCACATGATCCCCTCACGGCCTGATGAGTGTCCCACGGGGACAAACGGAGGAGGCTGTGCTGTGTAATCCTTCGGACAGCCATCACCCACTGACGGTGCTAATCTGTGAATTTTGGGGGGACAAGACCATTCCATCTACAGCACTTTCTTTCTTCTCCAAACTCTGGCTTCTTAGGGTTTCCAAGAGACCATTAGTATAGGGCTCAGCCTCCGGATTCTCTTCCGCCTGCGTTTAAATCCAGGCTCCGTCTCTTGATAGATGTGCAACATGAGGCCAGGGGGTAGCAAATGGTAGCCTACTGGTCAACTATGGCTCATGCCTGTTTTTGTAAATAAAGTTTCGTTGGAACACAGCTGCACCCGGTCATTTACTGGGTGTCTTGCCCTCCTGCTTTCCCGCTGGGATGCATAGTTGAGGTGTTGCAACAGAAGACTTTATGGCCCGCAAGGTCTAAAGTACTTAGTATCTGATTCTTTATGGACAATGTCTGCCAACTCCTGCTTTAGGTAAGCGATTTCGCCTCTCTGGGCTTCAGTTTCCTCTCTGGAAAATGAGCCGAATAAATGCCCGCCACATTGTGCTACTGTGAATTTTAACTGAGGGATTCTCGAAGCTTGTCGTCTCATGCTTTGCATCAGGCCCCGATGCAGACAAGGTTGCTTAATACAGCTTTCTTTCTTTTTTTTTTTTTTTAAGTTTATTTATTTATTTTGACAGAGAGAGTGTGCATGCGCGTGCGAGCAGGGGAGGGGCAGAGAGACAGCGAGAGAGAGAATCCCAAGCAGGCTCCGTGCTGTCAGCGCAGAGCCCAACGTGGGGCTTGATATCACGAACCATGAGATCATGACCTGAACTGACATCAAGAATTGGATGCTTAACCGACTGAGCTATCCAGGCGCCCCTTAGTAGATGCAGCTCTTCACCCAGAAAACTGTGAAAAAGACACTGGTTCATAGACATTCTAAAATCCAGCTTGGAACTCAGCTGTTTCTACTGCTCTGAGGACAGAAAATGTTCTCCATTTAAGACTCAGTTTGGCTCACTGGGAGTGGTCCCCTCATCCATGTTCTTTTTCACTCTCGTTTCTGTTCTCTGGGCTTTGTCCTCTGAGATACACATTCTTTCTTTTCTACTCATTCATTCATTCATTCATTCTTCTCACGAAACGAGCCATGTTTATTGCTGAGGGCCTTTCACCGTCTGTTTCCTCTCTATGGAAATTTGGGAGCCCCGACTCCCTTTTTATTTTCAGCTTTCTCTGCCCAAGCTTCTAGAGCTCATTTAAAATCTTTCCGGGTTCTATGGCTCTGGGGGTGGTTAAGTCCATGCCTGAAAGCCACGTTCACTATTTTTGCAAGAGGTTCCTCTCTACTCTGGAGTGCCAGAAGGCTGGGGGGCACTCTCAAGATTCTTAGAAGCCCTTTTGTCTAGATGAGAGGGTCTAGGAGACAGTACCTTAATTTTTTCTAAGGTCTTACCTAATTCCAAGAGACATGTCCCCTGTCAGTTTTGGAAGGGACCGCCCCTGTCTTCGGCACCCTCCCAACTCTGCAGAACATTCTCTGTCATCCAATTGGTTCTTGCAACAGCCCAGACAAGGAGATTTTCTTCTCCCACTTGTCAGATGAAGAACCTAAGACTTCAGAAAGGAGACGTCCATTGCCCGAGGTCACAGAGCAGGGTGTCCAGGCCGTGTCAGCTTACCTGACGGAAGCTGGCCTGAGGTAACCCTGCTCTTGGCCAAGATGTCTGCACCTGGAGAAATGACTGCCTTAGACCACACTCTACTCAGAGGAAGAGGGCACAGCGGGGAGGCTATTACAGTGAATAACGTACTTTCTCAAGCTATACTTTACTCTCTGAAACCCTCTCTCTGATCTCTCTTCTTCAAAACCGCAGCGGCTGTCTTGGAGTTTTTATCAAACGTTCACATTCTCAGCATACGCTGTACCATTTTAACCCACTTTTGTAGCCGTGATCTCATTTGACCCTCACAGCAACTATGCGAAAGAGACAGAGCAGGCGTAAGAACGGGAAATTGAGACGCTTAGGAGGGACTCCAAACAAGTCAACATTGAACAGAACAATCTCTGGGCTTGTGGTCTTGAAAGTGTTGGTGCTGGAAGTAAACGTGGCTACCTTCACCTCCTTATTTTCCAGAAACTGAGGCTCTACGAGGGGTGGAGGCAAGGCAAAGGCTTCTTAGCTAGTTAGCTGCAGGGTTAGGACTTGAATTCAAGCCCCCCGTCTCAGACTCAGCTGTCTAAGCACAGCCTGTGGTGTTGTTTGCTCTGCTTCTCTATTTCCTTTACTCTACGAGGCCGGAGTAACTCCTCATTTACAGGGACAGGCATTTAATTTTTCTTTTTGCTGGGGCGCCTGGGTGGCTCAGTCGGTGAAGCGTCCGACTTCAGCTCAGGTCACAATCTCACGGTCCGTGAGTTCGAGCCCCGCGTCGGGCTCTGGGCTGACGGCTCGGAGCCTGGAGCCTGCTTCCGATTCTGTGTCCTCCCTCTCTCTCTCTGCCCCTCCCCCGTTCATGCTCTGTCTCTCTCTGTCTCAAAAATAAATAAACGTTAAAAAAAATTTTAATTTTTCTTTTTGTAGATTTCACAGGTGAGCGTCCAAGCCTGCCCTAAAAGCATCTGCCTTCCCACAGAGTGACATCACTTAGGGTTAAGTTTTCAGCCTCCTTTTCAACTTAGGAGAATGGTAGCTGCCCATCAGCTCTAAGGGCTCAAAGACTTTATCTTCTCGGGGCGGGTCCAGACTCAATGAGGTGAGTCACTCCCTGTGCAGCTGGAGTCAGGCCCACACATCAGAAGGGATCACATTGCCGGGGTCTGCAACCTGGTTATCCCATCAAAGCCAATCATTTTTAATCACAAAAGCAGAAGAAACAGGAAGACAACCTCATGGTTGGAACAGAAAATGATCTTTTTGTGGCTGTTGGTTTCCCTGTGCTTTACATAATCTGAATAACTTAGGTCAGACCTGACTGCTCACTCACACAGCCATCCATCCATCCATCCATCCATCCATCCACCCATCCATTCATGCCCCTCACTTCTTTTCTCTCTCCTTCCATCTCTGCGTTCTTTTACTCACCCGTTTATTCATTTGTTTATAAATTCTACGATTTATTCATTCATTTGTTCATCCAGCAAGTTGCTATTAAGCACATTGTTTTCTCAATTATTCCCAATTGAATTGGTGTGGTTTTCTCCTCCCCACACCCACGTACCTTTGTAGACGAGAAAACCGAAGGCCCAGAGAAAATAACATAGTTTACTTATTAATTACTTGTTGAATTCTCTAAAATTAAACCTCTTTTTTTTTTCCAGAGGATTTTGATGCAGAAGAGGGAGGGTATCAGCTATGAACTGGTTGTGATGATCAACCTCCCAAAGCCCTTCTCCAAGTTCATGAGTTAAACACTCAGCAAGCATATATCGAACCCTACCTTGTGCCAAACAGGTAACAGAAACCAAGGCAACAAAGAATTTAAAACAACAACAACAACAACACCCCTAGGGGCGTGTGGGTGGCTCCGTGGGTTAAGCATCTGACTCTTCATTTCGGCTCAGGTCATGATCTCACAGATCTGTGAGATCGAGCCCCGCGTCAGGCTGCCAGCTCAGAGCCTCCTTGGGATTCTCTCTGCCTCTCCCCTTGTGCATGCACACACATGCATGCACACACACACACACACACACACACACTCTTTCTCTCTCTCTCTCTCTCTCTCTCAAAATAAATAAATAAACATTAAAAAAGAAACCCTAATGATTTGGTGGAAGGTGAGTAAACAATCAATTGTATGTTCAGAATGTGGTAAGTACAATAGTATAGGTCAGCAAAAAAGGAAGAGACTCCCTTGCTTAGGGTGGGCGGCCTGGGAAGTTTGCCTAAAGGAGAGAATAGCTAAGTGAGGTCCTGAAGGAAAAGTAAGAATTTACACAATGGAAGTTGCTTTGATTTTTAAGCTATTTTTTTCATTGTAAAAAGTACTGTATGTGTTTGTGATGAACATTCTGAAGAAGACAGATGGACAAAAACTATGAAGTAAACTCTCTCACTCGCTCAGCACTCTCCCATATGCTTGAAAGTCACTCCCCGGAGAGCTACCTCTGTTACTCGTATTGAGACCACTCTGGAATTTAATTATCTCTCTAAGGGCTCTTAAGTTGGGATTTTTGAGTTCTATCATTTGTTCAGTGAAAGGGCGGGCCTACACCAGCCGACTCCATCTTGTTCTGTGTCCTTCACCTTGACCACACCTCCTCCCCTTGAGTAACCCCCCCCCACCTGCCTAACAGGACTCGACCCTTCCCCAGGACCCTTCCCCAGCCAATCGGCTGAGGCCATAGCCATTACCTCACCAACTGCCCCCAGGCCCCAATAAAACCTTTGTCCTTTTGAAACTCGCTCTCTTTCCCTGGTATCTCACCGCTGCGTCGGTGCAGGTAGGGGATTGAGCTCGAGCTAGCTCGAATAAAGGCTCTTTGCTTTTGCATCGGACTTGGCTCCCTAGTGGTCTTTGGGGATCATGAATTCTGGGCATAACATTCAGCAGTTATTTTCTGGCTTCTTTTAGTAAAGAAAAGCTTCCTTTTATCAGCTAGATGAACTACAGTTTATTCTTAAAAGGCAAACTAATAAGTATTTTTTCTAGTTACCAATTTTCAGCAGAGTTTCCATAGCTATCCATCCATCCATCCACCATCCATCCATCCATCCACCATCTCTCCACCATCCATCCATCCATCCATCCACCATCTATCCACCATCTATCCACCATCCATCCATCCATCCATCCATCCATCCATCATCCATCCATCCATCCACCATCTCTCCACCATCCATCCATCCACCATCCATCCATCCACCATCCATCCATCCACCATCCATCCATCCATCCATCCATCCATCCACCATCTATCCATCCACCATCCATCCATCCACCATCCATCCATTCATCCATCTATCCATCCACCATCTATCCACCATCCATCCATCCATCCACCATCCATCCATCCGTCCACAATCCATTCATATTGCTCTTTTATTTGTCTAGAATCACTTATGGACTGGTGAATTGTTATTCATTCTGTATTTTGCAATCAATCAATGTTATTTTCCTGTTTGATGCTCAAAATGTCCCAAATTTAGCCAGTAGGAGCTCCCATGAACTGGCTTTGTCCTTTTAGCATGCCTTCAACATTCTTGCTTTCTCACACAACACTACTCATTTTATACTTTGCCCCAGACTTAGCATCATCCATTTCTCCAAGGAGCTCTGTTTCCTTTTAGGGGAGAATGGCAGTCAGAGACCAAGATCTAGGGGCCAAGTGAGCTCATAGCTTTTAGAATACCATTTCTTCTAGGTCTTTTCAATGGAAAGAACTAGAAAATATATTTGTTTAATAAAATCATGAGTCTGTATTGATACTCAAAATTCAAATTTAGTATTACAAGGCTTATTCAGAACACCTTCATTCACATTTTTATGTTCTTTAATCTCAAACCAAAAATCTTAGTTCGTGATAACACATACATGCATATTATATATTTGCTTTATCCTACCTATAATAAGCACTAAATTATTACAGTGTTACAATTACTATATGACTATGAACAATGAAATTGCTGAATGAAGTTTGATATTTCTTTGCAGCTCTTCTTATCCTTGAGGACAGCCTGAGTACCGTGATCAAAAGTCATTTGAAATCTTTGCTCAGTGGGGTGCCTGGGTGGCTCAGTCGGTTGAGCATCCAACTTCAGCTGAGGTCATGATCTCACAATTTGTGAGTTTGAGCCCTGCGTCGGGCTCTGTGCTGACAGCTCGGAGCCTGGAACCTGCTTCTGATTCTGTGTCTCCCTCTCTCTCTGCCCCTAACCCACTCTCATCCTGTCTGTCTCTCTCAAAAATAAATAAACATTAAAAAAAAAAAAGAGATCTTTGCTGTGTGGTAATGTGGTGAAATTAACACATTACCAGGGTTGTTTGTTTCAGTTTACTTCCAATGTTCGGTTGCCTTTTTACTTTATTTGCTGCATTTTTGCATACGTAACTATTAACATAGTTAAAACTTAAAAGCTGGGGTGCCTAGGTGGCTCAGTCAGTTGAGCAGTGACTCTTGGTTTCAGCTCACGTCATGATCTCACAATTCATGGGATCAAACCCCACACTGGGCTCTGCACTGTCAGCCCAGAGCCTGCTTGGGATTGTCTCTCTCTCTCTGTCTCTGCCTCTTCCCCAAGCTCTCTATCAAAATAAATAAATAAACTAAAAACAAAAAAAAAATCTTAAAACCATATGAAAAGGTGCACCCCAGAAAATATTTGTCTCTGTGCTCTATCCCCCCAACCTGTATAGGTAAACACTATTTGTGTTAGTTTCCAATTTACCTTTCTGCTGCTTTTTGTAAATACAGTATACGCTTCCCCTTTGGTTACACACAGGTAGCAAACCCCAAACGGTGTTCAACAACTTGCTTTTTTACTTAACAAAATACCCAGAAAACAACTCCAAAGCTGTACATGGAGCTATTTCTCATTGATTTTTCACAGCATGGTCTCCTGCACGAACGTACCCCTCGTTTATTCAACCATTCTTTGAATGATGCACATTTGAGTTGTGTCCAGTCTTTTTGCTCTTGGAAATAATACAGGGGAAGTAAATAAAACAGGGGATGTTCTCTTATTTATGGAAGTCTCTCTTTAGGGTAAATTCCTACAAGTAGGATTACCTGGTCAAAGGGTCAATACATACGCAATAGCATTGCGTGTTGTAAAATTGGTAGGCGCTGGACATTTTGCGCTTCTGCCATCAACATGGGGATCAAAGCTTTCTTTGCAAACAATGCACTTGGATCCGGGGCCCCTCTGAGAGGTGGGAGGTGGCATTGCAGTGCAGTTGAAATCTGCATTTCCTTTGTGCTGAGTGAGATTGAGCATCTTGCCCTTTGTTTCGAGGACCTTTGCCTTTCCTTTGCCATGAACTCTGTCTCTTGCCCATTTGATCTCAGTTTCGAAGAGCTTTTTAAGGCTATTAATGAGTTGAGCCCTTTACGATATAAATTGCAACTATTTTCTCTGAGCTTTTCATTTCACTTTGACCACATGTGATGTTTTGGGTCATGCAAAACTTAATAAAAATTCGATAGTTAAATTTATCAATCTTTGGGGCGCCTGGGTGGCGCAGTCGGTTAAGCGTCCGACTTCAGCCAGGTCACGATCTCGCGGTCCGTGAGTTCAAGCCCCGTGTCAGGCTCTGGGCTGATGGCTCAGAGCCTGGAGCCTGTTTCCGATTCTGTGTCTCCCTCTCTCTCTGCCCCTCCCCCGTTCATGCTCTGTCTCTCTCTGTCCCAAAAATAAATAAACGTTGAAAAAAAAATTAAAAAAAAAATAAATTTATCAATCTTTTAACACTTCTGAATCGTGAGTCATAGAAAAGAGGCTCTTGCTACTCCCAGGGTTAAAGGAATTTTCCTGTGTTTTCTTTTAATATGTGTGTGGTTTCGCTTTTCACACTTAGATTTCTGATGCGTTTGGAATCTAACCTGATGATGAATAAGATGAGATGTGGACACAACTTTTACCATTTTCCAAATGTCTATCCGGTCATCCTAACACCACTTTTTTACAAGGCCCTTATTTTCCCCTGGAATCCGAGATGTCATGCTTCCTGATACCAAATTTCTACATGTCCTGGTTGATACTTTGGGATTTTCTGGTCTGTTCATATTCGTTCTCTCTATTCAGGTGCCTGTAACGCTGTTTTAATTATGAACTTGCTCCATTTGTCTTCCGCTTGCCTCTCTAGACCCTCTCCCCTGTTTCTGGATTCTGTTCGCAGCCCTGGGAGGCTGTCCTGAAAGGATTTCAATCCCTGTTTCTTTGCCTTGGGCTTCTGATTGGGTTTGGCCATTGGTGAGCTCTGGCAGGAAACCGGAAGGAGGGAGGAAGGAGAGCAAGGGTCGAGGTGTTTCTTCTCCTGGATCCTTCCCGTGGGGTCTCCTTTTTGTCTGTGTTCCCGGACAGCAGGGCCACTGATCCTCTTTATGCCGGCCCTCTACCCAGCCCTGTCTTCTAGATTCTGCTACCTCCCGTGTCCCCTCACATTTACCTAACCCCACTCTGATCACTATGGCCAGGGATAGGGCGTTTCTGATTGGGACAGGACTGGGTCGTGAGATCCAGCCTGGCACAGAAAGATAGTTCCACCTAAAGCACGCAGAAATGACACTTGGAGAGGAGGTCGTTTTCAAAAGAAAACTGGGTTGCTATTACCAGATCCAGAGCGGACGACAGCAACACGTCTGGTAATAAAGAGTAGATACACAGATAGAGGCACTATGCTAAATAGTGTCAGTGAATTTTACACAATGATTTCCCCCAGACTGAAGTTTGGTAAAGTAAGTGATTTATTCAAGGTCATCCACAGATGGTGAGGGAGCGGAGTCCTCGGGCCATGTTGACCTCAGGCCAATGGATTCCGAAAGCAAAACTCTTAACCACCTCTGTATCCTCTCCTTGACTCCCCGTCTGCACGCTTTCCACAACATCTCAAAATATTCGCATTTTTTTAAAAAAATAATCAGACTCCACAGTAGTGAAACGAGGCCTGGGTCATCCAAATTTGCCGCACTTTCAAATGCTTCTCCTCCTCCTCCTCCTCCAATCTGTTCTCACCGAAAGAACAGCATCTTGCTTTTTTTTTTTTTTAATTTTTAAAAATGTCTTGTTTCTTTTTTTTTTTTAATTTTTTTATTATTTTAAATTTTTTTTTCAACGTTTTTTATTTTATTTTTTGGGACAGAGAAAGACAGAGCATGAACGGGGGAGGGGCAGAGAGAGAGGGAGACACAGAATCGGAAACAGGCTCCAGGCTCTGAGCCATCAGCCCAGAGCCTGACGCGGGGCTCGAACTCACGGACCGCGAGATCGTGACCTGGCTGAAGTCGGACGCTTAACCGACTGCGCCACCCAGGCGCCCCATCTTTTTGAGAGAGAGAGAGAGAGAGAGAGAAGACAGTGAGTTGGGGAAGGACAGAGAGAGAGGGAAGTGGGGGAGGGGCAGAGAGAGAGGGAGACACAGAATCCCAAGCAGGTTCTGGGCTCTGAGCTGTCAGCACAGAGCCCGACGTGGGGCTCGAACTCACAAACCGTGAGACCATGACCTGAATCGAAATCGGACGTTTAGCCAACTGAGCCCCCCAAGCGCCCCAAGCATCTTGTTTTTAATGAGTGGTCCAGTGGGGGTGGGCTCTCACTTTGCTTGAGCAGACCTGCAACCCCGCTGGGGGGTAAATATTGCAGGTGAGCTGAGTAAGTAGGTCACATCCCAGGGACCTCTCCTTTCTCCCCTATCACTTTATAAACCCCTTCTCTGTCTATTTGTGTATCTCAGAGACCCCTCCCACGGCCAACTTGCTGCCCAGGGATGTGGTGAATTGGACGATGCCTCCTGCCAAGTGACCTCCTCCTTGGCCGACCCTTCTCTTCCACTTACCCTAGGTACCTAGCGGTCTCATGCTCTTGAACTTTCCCAGACCCATGTAGACATTTCTCTAGACTCTGGAGAGCTTATCGATGATCTGGTGACAGGGGAGGGCCGATTTGCCGAGTAGGATAAACAGCTTGAAGGAATTTCGAAAACGTGTGCAAAATCCAAGCCTGCAAATACACACACGACTCTGTTTTTCATCCCTAATTCCCTTCCTTTACATTCATCACCATCAAAAGGAGACAAGGACTCTTAGGGAGGCACAGAAAGAGCCTGCTGGCCCCTGGAGGGAAGAGGGACCCAGGACGCAGGTTATTCTAACCTGAAAGAAGGTAAACGAAACTAACACTTCCTGAGCCCCTTCCCCAGGCCGGATGCCACTTCACAAAAGCACTCTCCTAAGAACCTCACCGGAGCTTTTCCATGGCCCCGTGAGATTCTCCCCACCTCACATATAACAAAACCCAGTCAGAGCGGTCAAGGAGGTTGCTCTAGGCCCCAAGGTTCATGGACAACAGAGCCAGCATTAAGAGCTTAGTCTGTGCTTCCAAAGACCAGATGCTTGCCATTCTCCAAGTGGCTTTCTGAAATGGCTTCCCCTCCTACCCCCGGGCCTGCCCGGCAACCGGGGAGCAAAGAAAATAACCGCCCTCAGCTTGGGCGGGACTCCGCTGTGTAATGAGGCGTCTGGGGGATGAACTTGCGGTGTCGCAAGTCAAGTGAAAACACAGGAATTACAGCATGAGAGCTGGGGCTTCCCCCTGGGGCTGGGATGCTGCCTTACAGCGGTTTCTCTGTCCAGAGATTAAGCATCTGAAAAAGGCGCAGCCAGACGAAGTGGGCAAAGCCAAGGAGAAGAGGTCCGCGAGCCCAGGCGTGCGAAAGCCCGTGCAATGATGAGGAGTGAGAACCACAAATACAACATGCTCTGCTCAGCACATATATGCGAGCCTCCCTCCTAGCCAGTTCCCAAGATTAAGGACGGGTCGCTGAAATACACAGGGTCACTGAGTTCCTGGCGTCTGAATGCTTCCCTTATGGACTCTTCCCAAAATTTATCCCCCATCAGAATAATCACCGAAACCTCAGAGTACAGCATCCAAAGCAACAATGAAAACGGAAACCCACGGGCACGGATGGGTCTTTTGGTCCTGCCAATTCTTGCTAGATCGTTCCAAATACATCTTCTCCTCTAGGCGGCACATCCAGTCTGAGAAATATGATTTCCTCCACTTTGCAGGTGAGGTAACGGAGTCTCAGGGTGGAGAATTCCTTATAATCGTGTAGCTGGTCAGTGGTTGAGCAAGACTGGAGCCTGAATTTTTGACTCTGGTTTTTCCCTACCTCTGCCCCTCCTTGACATTATGGAAAGGCTCTAGCCTGACCCTGATACCCTAGCCTGACCTTCCCAAACCCCTTGGATGCCCCAGAAGCACAGTTTGTTTTCCACCTGTGATTCACCAGTTCCTTGAGAGGAAACTTGACTGCCCAAATGGGCTCTTCTGTGAGCTTCAGACCTTGAACCCCACAGAGCCCCTCTTCCTTCAGGGTCTAGGTTCTTGATCTGGATTATCTCATGAACTGCCTACTGACTTTCAAGGCCACCATACTCACTGGCCACCTCTTCTTGGAGGCTGTCCCTCACTTTCCCCAAGCCTGATCAAGGACACTCTTTACAAACCTCTAATTAAGCTGTAGAAACTACTTCTCTGGGAACTTTCTGGCTCTTGATGCACCCTTCCCCTAGAAGCCTCCCCCAAACCCTGACATAGGTGAGCCTCCAGGGGTCGCATTTGATGTGAGAAGGTGATTGAAAAGTACATGCATGACCTAATCTGGGCCAGTCAGAACTTCTGTGCTGGAAATAGGAACATTTCTTCTAGGAAGAGAGAGGGGAGCTGGGGGTGCTTGGTAACAAGCTGCATTAATAGCAGCACTCCAGACGAAGTAACCACGGCCACCCTGGTCACTCCTTTCCTCCCTCCCAAAGACTTGTTGCTTCGCGAAATATCCAACATCCGTCCACTGTGTCTCCCTTTTGTTCAAGATGGCTGGAGTATAGGTGCCTGGGTGGCTCAGTCGGTTGAGTGTCTGACTTCGGCTCGGGGTCATGATCTCACAGTTCCTGAGTTCCAGCCCCGTGTCGGGCTCTGTGCTGACAGCTCAGAGCCTGGAGCCTGCTTTGGGTTCTATGTTTCCCTGTCTGTCTGCCCCTCCCCTGCTTGCTCACTCCCTCTTTCTCTCTCTCTCTCAAAAATAAATTAAAAAAAAAAAAAACATTAAAAAAAAAAGATGGCTGGAGTAGGTTTCTATCTGCAACCAAAACAAAAATACTATATTTTTACTTGCTTTTTATCTTCCTTGTCTTCTCCACTTGACTGAGCTCCTCTAACACTGCAACCTTGTCCTACATGTTCTCAATCAGAGATGGCCAAGTAAAAGCCGTATTGCCTCCTTTCTCCATTTCTTTTCCTTCAGGTCATCTACAAACTTGCATATCCTTTTCGTCATCTATTTCTTCTCTGGCCAAGTTATTAAGGAGCCACTATGTCTTGAGATCTTGCTAAAACAATAAGGAACTCAAGGCATCATCACGAACGTGCCTGCTCTGGTGTCCTTGCTGTCCATTTGGGTGGAGCCCATATCAAGCACAATGAATTGCACAAAACGCAAACAAAAGTCGAGAGAAAGGATGACAGCAATCCCTACCATTTATTCAATGTCCACTGCATGCTCTACAAAGCACGTTTACACATCATCTTAAAATCTCACAGCAACCTTGGAGAAAAACGTCATTATATCTGATTTACAGAAAGGATACCTGAGATTCAAAGAGTTTAAGTGACTCGTTTACCATCATATGGGTAGTAAGTGATGGGCCAAGACTCAGCCCAAACTCTATTTCCGGAGCCTGTGGTATCTCTGGGCTGCCCCGTGTAATCATCTTAAAAGGTTTCGACAGGAGCAATGACTAGGAGGACCGGGCAATGGAAGATTTTAGGGAAGATTGCAATCTGGGGAGAAGTTTCCCTGAGCTGAGGGATGGAAGCACTTGACAGGGCTGGAAAGTGAAGGAGAGCTCTGTAATCAGCTGAAGCAGATGCGGTCAGCACAGCACAAAAGGAGATTGCCTCCAGGTCCCCTGGGACTGTCCACTGGGGAGCCAACTCTCTGGAGATGAGCCAGCATGTGGGATGCCAAACATCCCTTCCTTCCATTTCCTTTCGTCCTTTCTAATGTCAAGCTATGATGCCAAGTGACAAAGAGAGGGAGAGGTTTCCTTCTCAGGCACAAAGAATAAACCCAGACCGCAACGTCTCAGCACTGGTACAAAGTATAAAAGTTCTCGTAAGTCTATTTGGGCCAACCCAAGAGTCCAGTGGGAGGTCTTCAGATCTATTTTATATTTGTTCTGGGCCAAACCTGTTTCTGTATTAGTCAGCTTTCTTTTGACAGAAATCCAACTCAAAGTGCCTTCAACTAAAAAAGGGAATGTATTGACTCATGTCATGGAAAGGCCAGAAATGAGGTATTTCAGGGTATTTCAGAAATAGGGTATTTCACTGGTTTCAGATAATCAATGTCCTCAGAAATCTGATGTATCCACTGCTTTATTCTGCTTTCTGTTGTGGTGGCTTTATTTTATCCCCACCGGGTAGCATGACAACCCCTAGGATGTCCAAGTTCATTTACCAACTTGAACATGCCAAGTAAAAAACAACAGTCCTGAGTCAATGCTATTCGTCCTGGTGGCCCAGCTTATGATGTGTGCTCATCCCAGATCCAATTCCTGAAGCCTTCAGGGCTCTCACTGAGACCACACGTTGCTTGTGAAACCTTTCATGAAGCTATAGTTGTAGGGAAACACCCTGTACCGGCCACGTGAAGGGACGGTGAGGAAGAGATATTTTCTACTTTCCAAAAGGAGCATCAAGGTATTGTTACGAGGAGACAGAGGAATAGATAATGGGAAAGCAACGCAATGGATGGCCACAGTATTGTTGTTGAAGCATGTTGGGAAATAATCATGTATTCATTCCCTTATGGCGTATGCACTACGTAGAGGAGATTTTGCTGGAGTGAAAGAGACCTCACACCTGGTGTCTGCCCTAAAGAATAGCATCAGACACTTCTGTGGCTCTTTATCGTTTAAATGGTGCTTTCATTTTCATCGCCTCATTTAATCTCCATATTAACTCTGCATGGTGTCCACAGCCCCACTTTTAAGATGAGGAAACTGAGGTTCGGAGAGGTAAAGCCACTAGTCTAAGTTCCTTGGTGTGATCGATTGGATGGTTGTGTCCAGCTCTCCCACTCTTCCCTGTAGCGGGGTTATGGATTCATGTCCTTCGTCACGTGACTCTGCAGACCTCTTGGGAGGCAGAGTGATGTCTATTGATTCTGAGCCAGTGGAATAATCACTCAGATCGCATCGCCACCACGCTGCATAAATTTGATTGGCAGTCGTCAGGGAAGCTTGATCCCATCATCATGAATTTCTCTGGCCGGAGAGAGAAAGGAATTTTTCAGTGCATCCTATCTCATTCAGCACTGGTTGCTAAGAGAGATGCGCCATAGGGCAAGGCCCTTTCCTTACTCCATGGTGTGATTTCTGAGCTCACTGAGGAGGTAGACAGGAGCAGTTAACCTCTACGCATCAGTTCCACTGAGTGTGTTGGGTGTTGAAACAGTGACGCAAATGTGGAACTTTATAAGCATTTGCACAGGGAAGGTCTTGAGGTCCCCATCGCTTCCAAGAGGGCGAACAGGGAGAAATCAGAGGACTTCTCGGTCAGCACCGCGGTCAAGAGTCTTGAGTTCAAGACCTAACTCCCTCTCCCTGTTGTGTGTCCCTGGGAATGTCTCTCTGTGCTTCAGTTCACTTATCTGTAAAATGAAGAATGATAACTGTTCCTACATCCTAGTGCTGTTGAGAGAATTCAAATACACATATTTTTCTGGGACAACGGATATGTGTTAAGGGTTTCACAGTAGGCAAATAAAAAAGGAAAGATCTGGGGCACCTGGGTGGCTCAGTCGGTTAAGCATCCGACTTCAGCTCAGGGCATGATCTCGCCATTCGTGAGTTGGAGCCCCGCATCAGGCTCCGTGCTGTCTGCACAGAGCTTGCTTTGGATCCTCTGTCCCCCTTTCTCTCTGCCCCCTCCCCCGCTAGTGCTCTCCATCTCAAAAATAAATAAACTTGATCTAACTGGACTCAGTTATTTGGACAATGACAATGATTACCCATAATTTCCAAAGTCAATTATGTTTGAGCAATTGCTTTAATATTAAATTCCAGACCTTGCCTAACTCAAAACATTTATGGCTCAAATGCCCAAAATAGACTCTGACGACCCACACACTTGGATCTGGACTTTGGCTGTAGCAAGTACCTGTTATATGACCTGAATCTTTCTGACTCTTTGTATTTTCATTTATAAGATGGGCTAATAAGGGGCCCCTGGGTGGCTCGGTGGGTTAAGCGTCCGACTTCGGCTCAGGTCATGATCTCACAGTTCATGGGTTCAAGCCCCACGTCGGGCTCTGTGCTGACAGCTCAGAGCCTGGAGTCTGTCTCAGATTCTGTGTCTCCCTCTCTCTCTGCCCCTCCCCTGTTCACGCTCTGTCCCTGTCTCAAGAATAAATAAACATTAAAAAAATTAAAAAAAAAAATAAGATGGGATAATAATGAACCCAGTTCACGGTATTGCTAAAATGACATAATGAAATCATATAAAGCACTTGGAGCAGTGACTGATACATCAGGATTGCTCAAGGAACAGCCGATATTTTATTTTTACTATCATGAATCCTGATTTAATGGATATTTGCTGAGTGTCTACTTGGGTCCGGCGTATGTTGGGTGTAGCTGGGGATACAGAAAGGGGAGATCAGTCCCTAAGTTGGGAAGAGGGTGGTGGTTGAGAGATCCGTACAGGATTCCCATGTTAGAAAATCCAGAGAGGCATCTGAGAGTAGAAGGGAGCTAGAAAAGTTGGTGAGGGTACGTCTAACTGGACAAACAAGAATGGCTTTCAGTGGGAGGAGGGCTGTGCGAATGGGCCTTGAAGGATGTGTGGTTTTGGGGGGCAAGTACATGCATTTATTTGGGGCAGGGAACTAAGGTGTTTCCAGATAGAACAGCGTGAGCAAAGAGGTAGAGGGTGGAAGTGGTGAGGGGAATTAGTAGCAGTGCGGGGCCGTAATGGAGGATGTTTGCACTAATTAGTGCAACCCTGGAGAGTCTGCAGCAGGACACGTATTGTTCTGCCCGCCCTACATGCAGCCTCCCTTCCTTCTGGCCACCACGTTGTTTTCCCTGTGAGCAGTCATCCCTTCTACTCTCAGTCCGTGTGGTTCAGAGAGGACTGACTCCACCCCTTAGACATGGTGATTGGTTCAGAGGTGGCAGCCCAGCCTGAGCTGGGCCAATGAGCATCTTCCCTGGGACTTCTGCTGGCCTCGGCAAAGAAGTTTTCCCTTTCTACCAGGGTTGTAGCTGGTAGGGTGGAAGCCTGCAGACCTCCATCTTTGCCACCACACGGAAAAGCCTATATGGGAGAACGCCCACCACAGAGCACAGCAGAGCTGAAATATGGGGGGAACTTCTGGTGACATCAGTGGAGCATGACGCTAAGCATTACATCCTAGAGCTTTGTGTTACGTGAGACAGTGGATTCCATTTTTCTTCCTAAGCCCATGTGTATTGGTCGTCTCTGGAAGAGTTCTGGTTAATAAACTAATAACAACAGTAGTAATAATAATAACGACAGCAGTTGGTTTGTAACAAGTGCCAACCACACGCCAGGTGGCATTCGAAGAGGCTTACAGGTGGTAATTCATTCAAATTTCACCACAACACAACAGCAGGTACCCGTTATGAACCATTTTTTTGGAGGTAAAGAAAACGAAATCCCAAAGAGGTCAAGTACCTTGCCCAGCCTCTCACACCCAGCAAGCAGAGGAGCCAAGATTCAAGGCGAGGCAATCTGGCCACAGAGTCTAGGCTCTGACCCACTCTCCATGCTGACTCCCAGCCTTGGCAATGTGTGGTTTCCCTTCACGTAAACAAGAAATGGTGGCCCATGAATCCTTGATGCTCTGATTCTGCCCAGCTCATCACAGTTAGCATCTTGTTTGCAGCATACTATTCTGAGTTCAAGTGTATCCTTGGTTATCACTCTTTCTTTCATAGTTATTTTTCCAGTAGACAATCTAATAGACCAGAGCCATATCTTAAAGTCCTTTGTGCTTTCCCTCCCAGAGGGTCTTAGCAGGCCTTTATGGGTAGAGGACTCCCAGTGGCCATTCAAATTGCAACACTCCAGGTGTGAGTTTGTACCCCGGTGTCCCCAACCTGCCCTGCCTCACCTGAGTTCCCTGCTATAAAATACAAATGACTTTTTCTTCAAGGCTGGAAACTTCAAGAGCACCATCAGGAAACTTTAGAAAATACAAGCAACATGATTGCCGGGCTACGATGGACTGGACTCTTCCTGCGTGCCCTAAGCACTTTTCAGGCGTCGCCCCTGAATTTGAACCCCAGCCTGTCTGCCCCAAACCCAGCATTCCAATCTTATACTGCGTTCCAGCTCACAAAAATGTTTCAGAAAGGCAAACTACAGAACGAGACGTGCTGTCATCTTTTAAAAGCTCAAGGGAAGGAGGTGTTTTGGAAAAAGAAAAAGAACTTGAGATATTGCACAGTGGCCAGCCAATGCATAACGTTTATTTCTTTGTACCCTTAGGGGCTGACCCACAGTGGCGCTCAAGTTTTGCTGATCTAAGTGGGACGAAATTGAGGGTTTTTCATACGAATTGAGTTGGATGGAACCGAATTGAGTCAAACTGAAAACTGATAAAGGTAGAAAATGCGTTGGTTTTGAAGACGACTGTACCACTGATTAAATCACGAACAGCAACTGATGGGAAGTTTCGCGAAATAGCATTGACCCGTGCTCCCCAAGATACGCTCTCTTTTCCGTTCCTCGGGATTCAGGTCTATTCTAGTCTGTTCTTTTTTTTAATTTTTAATTATTTCGGTCCCAGACCCACTGCACTGATTTTACTCTTCTCAAGTAGGTTGAACCTACAGTACGGAAAGTCGTGTTCTGTTGGTCAGGGCTCTCGGCAGACCTGGGGGTGGGTCCAATTCTTCATTCCTTCTCTCTGTGACTTCCTGATCTTTTAGAATCTCGGTTGCCTCATCTGTAAAACGGAGGTGAGAAGTCCTCTGTCAGGGTCTTTGGAAGGAGCAGATGGCATTGCACCTGTAAAGCTCTCAGTATAGTGCCCACGACCTGGTGCCTGGGCAAGTGGCCCCTGATATCACCAAGCCACAGAGCTGCATTTGACCCAATAAAACAATTCCCAATTCCTTTCAAATCAAGGGAAAAGAAGGGTAGAGGCAGCATTCCCATTTCTCACGCCTCTCTGCCTCGATCTCTCTCTTGGTGCACAGTGGGCCAACCCAGATGAAATGCAGCATCACTCGCATGGGAGCCACTGCTTATCCAGGTCAAGGCTGGAGGGTCGTGGCACCCGGACATTCCTCGGGCCGCTCTTTTGTTCTGGGATCACTTCCGAGAGAAGCAGGGTCTCAGGTAATCAATCACCGTGCGCCAGGGCCTGCCTGGCTCACGCCAGGGAGCAGGGAGCCGGCGAGAGCTCGCACTTGGTCCCTGGGAGCCTGCACTGAGTTAGTCGGGATTAAAAAGTTTGACCTGCCAGGGAGCAGAAAGATAAGCCAGCTGCACAAGCTGGAAATGGTGTGATAAAAAGTTGAAAATAAAAATGAGCAGCGGGGACCCAGAGAGAGAGAGAGAGACAAAGCTGCAGACTCGAAAATAACCGTCTTCTTAAGTTTTCTGCTCATCTGTCTATTTGTTACCCCAGCTGTCCATTCATTCAGTACACCGGGGCACCCATGCTGTTTCCAGCCTGCTCAGGCTCTGGGGACATCAGAAGTCTAAGGCCAGCCTCTACGTTTGAGAAACTCGGGATGGGACCAAAGAGAGGAGAGAGCAGCACAAGGAACCCCGCTCACAGGGGCTGCGGGCCCAAGGATGGGGGTGCCTGATCAGCTTGGGGGAGCAGTGGAAGACAAGATTACCAGGAAAGGAGACAACAAAGGCCATTCCAGGAAGAGGGAACGACAGAGACAAAGGCACAGAGGAATACCAGTAACCGACTAATGGAGCTGGGGTTTGAAAGGAAGGCAGAAGCAGAGGTGACTCAGGAAAGAGGCACTGGGAAGATTATAAAAGAGCCTGCAGGGTGTCAAACCCTCTCCTGCAGGCAATAGGGAGCCATTGAAGGATTTGGGGTAGGGGAGTGACCACTTCAGCTCTGTGATATACAGGGAGCTCTGTGGAGCAGTGGGGTAGGTGCCCTGAATGGAGACCCTGGAGGTGAGGAGATCATTTTGGATGCTGTCCCAACAGCCCAGGTAAGACCACGAGGAACTGGAGACATTTAAACACTAGCTGGATACTTGTTAAAATGAAGGGCTCAACATCCAGTTTTTAGGTTTGATATTATTGCACCTACATCTTTTAAGCAGTGAGTCTTTATCTCTAATCGATACCCACTGAAGTAATTATGAATGAAATGACATGGTATGTCGGATTTTCATCAAAATGATCTGGGTATACGGGCTGCAGGGATTTGTGGGGAAGTGACAAAAGAAACACAATCGTCTCCAAGTTGGTCACTGGTAAAGCTGGGTGGTAAACCCTTTGGAGGTCATTCTATTCCCTCTACTTCTGTTTATGCTTGAAACGTTCCGTAATAAAACTTTTTAAGGATAAGGAAGGTTTAATGAAGAAAAGGAAATGATAATAGTAAGAGCGAATACAGAAGGCGTATACTGTGTTTCAGAAGACCTTGCGTATATTGTCGCTTCACAGAGGACGTGTGCAGAAACGCGTGTGCATAGCAGGCCCGTCTGCTGCCTTCGGAGAGGCTTGCTTAACAAAGGTGGCCCGTAGGTGGCCGCTGGGAACTTGGTTTGAGGCAGGCTGCCATTATTCTCTGATAAGGGGGCCCCCACCCTGCCCTTTCTGTTTGTACAGTGCGGCTTGGGCTGAACCGCCTCGCCTGCCTTCCTCCAGCAGCAGCCCGGAGTCTGGGTTTGTGCTGTGCAGGAAGGCGCTGCGTGATCGGCCCCAGTGACAGCCCTGGGCACTGAGTCTCTAACAGGCGCTCCTGGTAGACCGGGCTTCACATGCCCTGTCACAGCCTGCTGCTGGGGGATCAGGGATGTCTCCTGCCATTCCATTTGCGAAGCTGGTGCCTGGTTTCCCCTGGCCTTTGCCCCACATGCCTTTTCCTTTTGTTGACGGTGATTCATAGCCTGTTTCTGTAATAAACCATAGCCTTGACAGCAACAGTGTAACGAAGGATGGTCTCAGGGACCAGAAATGCTTGCTCTGACATTTTTTTTTTCCGGAATGTTCTTTTATTTCTGAGAGAGAAGCAGAGTGCAGGTTGGGGAGGGCAGAGAGGGAGGGAGCCACAGAATCCGAAGCAGGCTCCAGGCTTTGAGCTGTCAGCACAGAGCCCCATGCGGGGTTGGACCCCGAGATCATGACCTGAGCCAGAGTCGGCGCTCAACCAACCGAGCCGCCCAGGCGCCCCAATTCCTCTGATATTTATCAGACAGATACTTGTGCTGCCTTATTGAAGGGGTCGAGGGCGGGATCGAGGAGACTACGGAGGAAACTGTTGCAATAATCCAACCAAAAGACAGCTACAGCTTAGATCAGGGTGGTTCTGGTGGCAGTGGTGAGGAGTTCTGGATTTACAAACATCAGGACGCAGGGGCAGGCAGAGGAAGTCATTGGCAGTACCCGTGAGGTCCCGATCTGCGAACTGGAGGGCTGTCCTCGCTCAAGCCCTTTGTTCCACGGCACCCGTCCCTTCGAGTGGAGAGACGTGTGGCAGGTGACCTCTGTAACCCCCAGGAGCGTCTCTGACCCGCAGGGCAAGCACAGTTGGCAAAGATCGCCTCTTATCTAGCTTGTTGTTGCAGAGACCAGCCCAGGGGTGACTCTCCTCCCACAGAAGGACAAATGTAACGTTAAGGCACAAATGCCCTTGGCAGAAGAGAACGGTGAATGTGAGATTGCGGGAAACCACTCGGGAAAAGGTGCGTAACTAGCCCAATCCCTGCTTCCTGACCTCAACTCTTCCCAAGAGTTAAAAGTGGGCAAGGAGATTAAAAAAAAAAAAAAAAAAGTTTTCAAAGACAGAAAAGAAAAAAAAATGCCTTTTTGGTTGAGAATACAGGTACCGTGGGCTGCATCTGCAGTGGAAGAAAAAGACATGTCTTTTTATGACTTAGATTACACAAACTTTCTTGAACTATAAATTTGAAATACCATGTTTCAAGGCAGGTGGGTGGATGGGTGTGGAGGAGGGAAAAGCAGAAAGACAAAAGGGAGCAGGCTGGGTGAGCCCCCCCCGGAGCTGCTCTCCCAGATCTTGAAGTTGAGGAGTGATATTATGTTAATCTATGTTCTAATTGCTCAGCAATAAACAACACCCACTGGCTGCATAAATGTCAAGACCAAAACTATTTCTGAATCTGCTTTGAAACAGTGTCAGTCACCAAGAACAGCACCAAGAGGTTGAACGCTTTAATTAGCATGAAGAATGTTAAATATATATGACTGAGGGGTATTCGTTACAGAAAGAAACAGAGCTCAGAGGCAGAGGGTTTGGGGGGGGAGGCGGGTGCAGGGCTGAGGCGGGAGGGAAGGCTGTGGTGCGCCCACGACGCTGGTCACCTATTGCTGAAAGTGTCACCGACCAAGTCACCACCAAGCTCGGGTGGCCCCGGGGGGGCCGGGGAACTGCGGCCTTTCAAACAAAGTGGAGGCCGGTGGGACAAATCTCTGTGCTTCTGTCCACCAAGTCTACGCAGATGTCAACGACGGAAGTTAGAAAATAATAATAAAATAACTAAGATTCCTTGTCTGCTCCAGTCACAGGCTGGGAAGGGCCCGGGGCCCGCTCACGGGGAGTGCGGAAATAGTCTGGGTCTGGGGGCCCCATCGTCTGAATCCCCTCTCCTCTTTTTCCCCCACCGTGTGTCAGCAGGCAGGTGCTCGGTGCCTCCGAGCCTCAGTTTCTCTGTCTTCCACAAATGAGGATAACTATACCCACCTCTTTGAACGTGAATGTCAATGAGCCAGTGTGTGTCTGTGTAGGCACAGGAGAGCCTCTTGACCACGTGAGGCACGTCCTATACGTTCCTGTAAGCAGCCTGCACCAGCTGGACTCTGCAAGGAACCCCCCCCAACCGTGGTTCTCCTGAAGTGCAGTGAGTCCCCCCCCCAGCTCCCCAAATCTACCCATCACTTCCGCTAACCTGCAAGGACCGTGCTGACGGATCGGTATCCGGGACGTTCACATCAAGCCTCTTACCTGAGGAAGGGATTCCGCAAAGCAGTGGATGCCTTCTCTTTCAGCTTCCTCCTACTTCAGGGAGGGGTGGGTGAGGAGGGAAGCTTAGTGGTGGAAAGCGTGGACCTTGGACAGCAGACAGACCCGACGGGCGGCTCCAGGCTTTGCCATTTCTAGCGCGGTGACCTCGGACGAGCCACATAACCTTTCGGACCCTGGGTCATCTGAACGAAAGCGGCAGGGGGAGACAGACCTTTGTGACTCTTTGGGCCTTGTTAAATCTACCACGACTCCCAGTTTCGAAAACAGAGCCACGTAAATTCATTTAGGAACACGAAGGTTGTCTGGTCCTTTAAAATTTTTCCCCAAGACGGAAGGCGTTAGAATCTGGCCCCCTCGGAGACCAAGCAGACTGCAGACCGGTCTCTTCTTGCTTTTACAAGATACTTTCTTGCTGCTGTGTGGTTGCTGCGTAGGGTCAAAGATTTTATTTTGTCTTTGATGCCAGTAAAATAGTATGCTCTTCAATAGTTGAAACGCTGAGGAGGTTTAGAGATTAAAATAATAATAATAATAATAATAATAATAATGATAAGTAGAATGCATCTTCTCCAGCTAGCAGGGCTCTCCCGAAGTATTCCCCAAGCCTTGTTCTTCCCAGAGTCGTGTGTGTGTGTGTGTGTGTGTGTGTGCGCGCGTGTGAACACTCACGGGTGTGTATAAAAGCATTATTTGTACGTGGATGTACCCGTTAGGGACGTAAAGCTAAAGTTCTTTCCCTAGGGATTTCTTTTTGTGCAGGAAATCCCAAAGAGTCGGCTGGAAGCAGATAGGTTTAATGTGTGCACCACAAATTTGGGTCTCGTGGTTCCAGGAACCACCAGGGTGATCCGACACCTCCTGGAAAGCTCCATCCAGAACTGCTGGGTAAAGGCACCCCTGAGTGTCCTAGGGATGGTGTGACGGTCCTAGAGTGAGACACAGGCCACCCTCATCCGCTGTATGCAGGAGAGTGACCGTCCCCTGTGTCTGTGCTCACAAGGGATAATGTAGAGCACTTCAGGGAGAGGTGGGAAATATTCTGAGGCACCAGGGACTTTATTTCCAGCCCGGTGTCATACCACGGGAGTGGCGGATCTTCCTCTCAGATCCAGAATAGAAAGGCTGTGGCTTGTTTCTTTGAAAGAACTAGTTAGGTGAGAGAGAAGATGTCTGTAACGTATCTGCAGTCGCCTGAGGGCTGGGAAGGAGCGTCCGTGAGCCCTGGACAATAGGAGAGATGTCCACTCAGAGGAATTGGGACCCCAGCCAGCCCTGAGCACCTGACCCCAGAGGCACGAGGGCTTGACATGAAGGTGAAATTGCCGAGTGGAGCCCAAACCGTGTGATCCAGGACTGACTATGAATCACGCCGGAGGAGGACGGTCAGAGTCAGGGCTAAAGGGAAAATCCGGTGCCAGGGCCCTGCGGCAGGTGTAACATCACCAGCACAGGTGTCCTGGGTGCAGACCAGGTGAGCAGGGAGAGGAGGCAAGATGGGGTGAGGCCGAGAGGTCAAGAGAGACGCTGGGGACGAGATGTCTCGGGCAGAATGGACAGATGCTGGCTCCTCTCATGTTCCAGAAGAGGTTGGGCCACCTGGAAGGAGAGCACGGGTCAGGTACAGGGGAGGGGCAGAAGGAAGAGTAAAAGCCCCCGGGGGTGTCAGGGGGTCCTATGGGCCAGGCCGAGAGCAGAAAGTCTAGGATTTTTGCCATAGTGTTTGAGGACATGTTGCCACTTCTCCCTGCGAGATTGCCAGTGGGGAGGTGGCATCTTTCTACCAGCTTCTCTGGTAAGTGCTAGAAGATTCCCCTGATGGCGTCCGGGATAGGTTCTCCCAGTATGAGCCCGGAACTGATAATTCTCCTATTTGTTCCCTCCTTCTGCAATCAACACACACTTAACACCCACTCAACATGGGAGCGTCTGATCTGACACCAAGAGAATGGACTTTGGGTTGGGGGGACCATAAGGAAGCCCCAGGAGGGGCTTAGGTTGACCGAGTGAGGGAATGTAGTAAATAAACATCATGGCAGGCAGGCATGCCTGAGTTCAAATCTTGCTGGCTATGTAACATTGACCTCAACTCTCTGAGTCACATTTCCTCGTGTGTAAAATTCACATACGATGCTGAGGACTGACTCTATCGGGACCCTTTCAGAGCTCTTACAGCCAACAAGAATACTTTCATCTGTAGCTAATAGAACTATTGACTAGTTGTACAAAAAAAAAAAAAAAAAAAGTCACTTAAGTGTCTCACCAAACAAAAAGTCTGAAAGTAGATGGCTCTAGGATCGGTGCAAGGATTTAGTGACTGCCACACATGTGCTTCTCTGTAGTTCATCATCCTCAGTATCTTGACTTGCTGCCTCATGGTCACAATACGGCTGCTGCTACTCCAGGCATCATGTCCTCACACCAGCAACCCAAGTCGGAAGGAAGATGGGGCAAAGGGCTTTTTCCTGGGAGACTTGGCTTTCTATTTATACCTTATTTCAAAACAAATCAGGCCATTTTCTTCAGCGCTACAATATAGGATCAGAGAGAGACAACTATATGATGCATAGGAAAATAACTGGCAGGTGTTCCATAAAGTACCATATGGTAGGCATTCCGTAAGTGTTAGTTGCTTTTTCGGGAAAGAAGTACAGCAAGATCCCAGCCTCTAGAGTCCCACTGCCTGGGTGAGATCATGAGCAAACTACTTCCCTCTTTGTGCCTCAGTTCCCTCCACTGTGAAAAAGGGCCGGGAGCTGTCAACCAGTAAGCTGTCGAGAAACATTCACGGCTCTCACCAGGATCTTTTCTCCCGCCTGCGTCCTCCCAGGCTCATCCCAAGCTCAGCCCGCCGTTGAGAATTTACCTTTCAAATCCAAGTACTAGTCAATTAACACGTTCGGTTTGAATTTTTGCAATCTTGCTTTCAGGGAGAGCGTTTAGTAAGGATTTCTGCAATGTGTCAGCAGCTCCCCAATCTTGGGGGTGCTAGGGGAAGCCGGCAACAATTACCACCTAGCTGGGCTCCTGTTAGAACTCAGGATACTTCAATTACGTGGACGCGTAATCTGGTGCCTCCGTAGAAAATGAGCAGTTAGGATGTAGATTAGATGATCATTCATCGCCAGGAAAAATGTTGCTGTATTTGCCCTTGCCTGGTCGGTGTGCTGCTCAAGAAAGGGCTACTTTGCACTGGGCTAGTACACAATTTATTTATTTTTGTAAATTTAACAAGTGTAATCAGATGGGAGAGGGATACATATGACTGGAGTTTATGCACTCGGTTTTCATTCTTTGTGCCACAAAATCGATCTAAATCGTCAATATCTCATCATCAGAACACGAGGCTGTTATGTGGGCAGCATCCATTCATTAGATGACCGCTTACATATCCAACCGTCATTTATTAGCAACCGCCCTGCGCCAGGCAGGCGCCGGGACCACAGCGGGGAGACCTCCTTCCCGAGCTGGTGCGGCTCATCGCCTGGCAGGGGACAGACACGGGCACGAACAACTTACATGCTAAAGCTGGCAAAAGGAGTGAGTGCTGAGAACAGAAGCAGCTCTGAGGGAGCGGGTGATTGCCCCTGCTCGAGCTGGGGCGCGGGTGGGGTCAGGAAGGCTTCCCAGAGGAGCCAACCTGTGAACTAGGAAAGGGATTTCCAGGGGGAGAAAGCAGCACCTGCAAGGGTGTGGAGGCTGAGGGGGGGAACTGTATTCAAATGGGGGAAAGAAGGGAGAAGAAGAATGTGGCAAGAACCAGGGTGAATGTAGCTGGGCCAGGTGGCAAAGGGGTCTGTTCTGCATGGGAAGGAGTCGGAGCCTCTCCTGAAGCCAGTGGGGCTCATGGGAACATTTTCCTTCCTTCCTCCCTCCTACTTTCCCTTCCCCCCCTCCCTCCTACTTTCCCTCCTGGCTTCCGTCCCTCCTCCCTTCCTTCCTCCCTCCCTCCCTCCTTCTTTCCTACCTCCCTTTCTTCCTCCCTCCTTCCCTCCTTTCCTTTCCTCCTCCTTTCCTTCTTTCCCCCTCCCTCCTCCCTTCCCCCATCCCTCCTCTCTTCCTTCCTTCCTTCCTTCCTTCCTTCCTTCCTTCCTTCCTTCCTTTTTGTTTGGATTTTGGGTTCTGTAAGACTACTTTGACTATAACACAGGGCTTTTCACATAATAGGTTAGCCCCAAGCTACACACAAGGAAGCAAGTGCTCAGGAAAAGGTCAAGATTTGAGTCTCAGCTCTGTTGCTAACCAACTGGGTGGCCAGGTGAAGGCCCCTTCGCTCTGTCAGCCTCAATTTTCTCACCTGTAAACTGGAGTATGTGGGCCAGAGTATCCCTAAGGTCCCTCAAAATGCAAAGTGTTGAATCCCTCGTTTCCAAATTCGCTGGCTGCAACGGCAACAAAAGTGGAAAACATTTTCGTCAGAGAACACCGTTGACCCATGGGACTCCAAGGCGGCCGGGTCCCCATGGCTAGCGTCTGCCCTGACCCCACGTGACCTGGGAGGGGGACTCAGCACGCTACCTCCCCAGACACAGAGCCAATCCCATGACCCAGTGATGAGCTTGGCAGGTTTTCCTGAACGTTTTCCAGGGAGACGAGGAAGGGGCTTTACGCACACACAGCCCACAGCAACGATGGGGAAGGTGGAGGGAAACACCAATTGGATGACCTGGGAGAAAAAAGCCCATGCCTCAGGTTTAAAGCCAAACTGCACCTTTTCTAGCTTTGGGCATGAAAAATCAATCTTCAGATCCTAAGATAAGACACCTATAAAAAAAAATAGGTATAAACTTTGCACGAGGCATTTAAAAATAAAAACCACTGTGAGGGGCACCTGGGTGGCTCTGTGGGTTACGTGTTTGACTTCTGCTCACGTCATGATCTCGCGGTTCATGAGTTCGGGCCTCACATCGGGCTCTGTGCTGACAGCTCGGAGCCTGGAGCCTGCTTCGGATTCTCTGTCTCCCTCTCTCTCTGCCCCTCCCTTGCTCCCGCTCTGTCTCTCTCTCTTTCTCTCTAAAAAATGAATGAACATTTAAAAAATTTGTTTTGGATTTTAAAAAAAAAGGTAAAAACCACTGTGTGTCCCCAGAAAAGCGTTGACAAAACCCAGAAAGGAATATGAAGTCAACTAAGGCACCTTCATGCCTGAGTCGATATCATTGCATTTTTTTTTCTGTGAAAAACCAGAGAGGAAAGGGGCTTGTTAGTATCCTACTTCCCTTCCCTCCAAATGTGGCTGGGAGTGGGATTTTTGTATTTCCAAGGACTTTGAATAAACGGCCTCACTGTGCACACGAAATTAAATGTGCACGAAGACCGGGCCACACAGCGTGTTCCCTCCTGGCGTGATGGCCTCAGAGCAGAAGGAACGTGTTGGTGGGGGGGGGGGGGGAGCCTGTCAAGCAGACACAGCACTGAAAACCCCACTTACTCTCTTCTCATCCCAGATATGGGAGAAACAGCCAAGCCTGAAACATGAGAGGAAATTGGACTGAGAGAAAAAAATCTATCCACAGGTAAACTTTCAAAATACATATGAAAGTCCATGTCTCTCTGGAACTATCGAACTTTCTTGAACTACTTGAGACTCTGGAGAACAGATTAGCCTCCATTTTAGCGAACAGGTTGGTTCTTTTATTGTCTTGCTCCCCAAGTTGGTTACCCTAAGGAGGGAATTTTGGAGGCATTTCAGGCCCAGTTCAGGGTGTCTCTTTGCATCGGGAGAGAAGGTTTTTTTTTGTTTTTTTTGTTTTTTTTTTGTTTTTTACCTGGACTTTGATGGCAGACAGGGCTTTGTGATGCTTTTCAACAGAGAGAGGGCATGGGCTGAGGGAAGAAGGGTCACGGACCCCGAACCAGTGCACCTGGCTCCGGGATTTGCCAGCCTTGGGTCTTTGGTCTACTTATTTAATTTGCCGAAGCCTCATTTTCTTCCTCCATAAAATGGCGATTAAGAAACCTGGTCCCAAATGCCCAGTGCTTGTATTTTGTCGGGAGGCAGTTAGGAGGTTGTGTGAAGACGGGTGGTTTTGTACTGAGACAGACCTCCATTCAGTGCCCACCTGAGAGATCGGGAAACCGAAGCTTATTTGTAATCCAGACCCCAAAGGACAACCACTCCCCCGCTGTCACCCGCCTTTCCCTTGTCGCCTTTTCTCACCTTCCCACCTTCCTCCCTTCTGCCTTCAGCAGTCAGGGGCTCAGTGTGGATTCAGCTGCCCAGAGGTTAGGGGGCCTTCCACTTCACTCCCAAGCAGAGGGTCCCGGACGCTTTGTTTCGTTTTTCACCTTTATAACTGTTTCTTTCTGCCTTCTTTGCCTTTTCCCATTTCTGTAGCTTCCGGCAGTATGATTGCTCCAAGTGAGGGCAAGCAGCCCGAGAGATCAGGCTAAGAACGCAGGAAGGTTCCCGGGATTGGAAATCTCACCACTGAAAACGGTAGCACACGGGCCCGGGTGTGTGTGTGTGTGTGTGTGTGTGTGCGCACGTGTGTGCACATGAGCCATGTTCTCAGCCTGACCTGCAGAAGGACAGGCTGGCTCTGACGTGCTGATTATACCGACCGGCAGAAGCGGGACCTCGGGGCCAAGTCGGCACAGCGAGGGGCTGTATTGTCCGACTGTTAAAAATATGAATCTTCTTTTTTTATTTTTTTCAACGTTTATTTATTTTTGGGACAGAGAGAGACAGAGCATGAACGGGGGAGGGGCAGAGAGAGAGGGAGACACAGAATCGGAAACAGGCTCCAGGCTCTGAGCCATCAGCCCAGAGCCTGACGCGAGGCTCGAACTCGCGGACCGCGAGATCGTGACCTGGCTGAAGTCGGACGCTTAACCGACTGCGCCACCCAGGCGCCCCAAAAATATGAATCTTATTAAAGGACTTGGATGCAGATCCCTGCTCTGCTATGTACTAGAGGGTAAGTGTTTCTGAGTCTCAGGTCCCACACTTGGCAAATAGGGACGATATTGCCTGCATGGGTGGCTTGTTATCAGAATTAATCGGGGCTGTGGGCATATGCAGTTTCCGGCATGGGGTACCAACCCTAGGACCCTCACCATCCTCCATTTCCCCTCTGCCCCTTCCAGCCCCACATGACGTGCGCTTGTCCGGGCCTCTATGAGTCACGGAAGGGAAGCGTCCTGCTTGTGAGGGTGGGAAGTGTCTGGATGGATTTGGGTCCAACGCTGTGTGACTGAGTGACTGTGTCCCAGGATAATGAGATATTGAAATTAGAGCCAAAACAACCACCCACTGCTGTGGGGAAAGAGAAAGCCATAGGAGCGCCTAGTGAGTCAGAACTGAGAAGGCAGCACAGCAGTTTGAGGACAGAGGAAAGCTGGGGAGCTGTGCCAAGAAGTTTCCACAGCCATGACTCAGGAAGAGCTTTTCTCAACTTTCCAAAACAGCATCCCGCCTGAGCTGGCCAGCCCTCTCTGGTTAGGCAATCTGCTTTTTAATAATTCTTGAAAAGCTGGGCGGACGAGAGAAAGGATGCTAAGGTTTATTGGGTCGTCCATTCTTCCAGAACATTCTCGACAAGGCCCGAGAGGTGGGTATCGCTACCCCCCATTTCCAGATAAAGAAACCGAGGTTCAGAGAGGTAAAGCCAGTTGTTCGATGTCACACAGCTTAGGATGTGAATTGGGGTCTATTTGTCGGTAAAGCCCGGCTTTTCCCACTTAGCTATACTGCATTCATTAGAACACACTCGTGTTTTGCTTGGGTGGGGGGGCTAACGCTGGGACACAGTCCTTTAAGACGACACAATCTAGAGGCCTGCACACAAGTTTTCCGGCTTCATTGTAGGCTCCTTCACAGCCCCCAGAGGGCCTGCGGTAAGCCCTCACTACACGTTGACTGCGTAAAAGACTGACAGAATTGCTAATATTTAGTAAGAGTTTTCTACGTGCCAGACTCTTCCTCGAGCACGTCGTCTATCATAACCCATTTAAGCCTCACAATGACAGGTAAGCCTTAGATGCCATGATTAGCACCATTTTACAGATGAAGAAACAGAGGCACAGAGAGGAGACATAACTTGCCCAAGACAACACAGCTAAGAAGCGCCAGGCCCGGGATTTGAACCCAGGTAGCTGTTCTGGCCTTGGAGTGTCCGTTCCCAAGGCCACTGTTATGGAGACCTTGCCTAACTGAAGAGGTGATGGACAGACGGACGGACGTCCGGCAGAGGTGAGAAGGGAGCCGTCATCTATGGAGGGGCTCCCATGCACCAGGCCCGGTGCTGGGCTCTTCTGCGGGGTGAGTGACCCTCCAATTCACACACTAGGAAACTGGGCTCCGAAGGTTGACCCGACTCGGAAGAGTCACTCACCGCAGAGCTGACATTTAAAGCAAAACTGTCTCCCCCCCCAACACCCAAGGTCCCTCCGATCCTGCGGGGCGTCCCTCTGGGATCAGGGGGCGAAGTCCACCCTGCGGAGGGTGACCGGGCCCTGGGGACGGGCGCCTTGCTGGTTGTGGAACTCCAGCCTCAGGAGCCGGACCCCCGCCCCGTGCCCCCGACTGGCAGCCTTCTGTGTGAACTTTGCTCGGGGCAGGTTTTCATTTTCTGTGATGCTCCTGACAGCTTCTGTGGGAGGCTTGCAGGGTGGTAGACTGCACCCTTTAAAGGTTTGGTGAAGCCTCGGCAAGTGGGAGGTCTGTCGTCTTCCCAGGGCGTGTTGTCAGCTGCTGTTTAGAGATGTTTCTTTACAAACCCCGGTGCCTGAGTTCCTGGCGGGGAACAGCCTGAACTCGGGCAAAGGCTAGGACGCAGGAGGGGGAAACCAGGAGAGAGGTGAGGTGACCGGCCGGGGCTCCGTGGGACGGTGGGGGCCTGGGCCCCGTCATCTCAGAGCACCTCTGAGGCCACGACACTAGTCCCTGTGGCTGCAGCCAGGCCTGGAGAGAAGCCAGAACTCTGGCAGGACCTGTTTCCTTTTGTGCCCCCTGGAAATCTGATTCCGGATGCTGACTCGTCTTATGGGCTCTTTGCGCCTGTGTCCCTTTTCTCTACTCTTGGGGGGGGGGGGGGGGGGGGCTCAAGTCACATGGAAGCTGAAGCTTGCCAGCCCGACCCCTTGCCTTACCATTTCTCCTCTGCCCTTACTCCTGAGTTTACACCTTCATGGGGGCAATCCCTGGGGATGCCGAGACATAGCAGCTGCTGTTGCTCTCTCTGTCTTAAGATCGTCACGGCCCAGGAGGACATCTGTAGATGGCAGGTGGCTCCGGCCACAGGAGAAGGGCTGAAGGGATCAGCGGGAAAGTGGGGAAGTCTGCATTTCCAGAGAGGCAGGGATGCTCCATGGGGGCCGTGTGAGGATGGGGCCCTTTGAGGACAGGCAAGCGATTCCATGCAACTGGAGTATAGGGTGAATGGGGACGAGTGGACAGAAAAGTGGCTTAGCAATCATACAGGGCAGGCCAATGTCATTCGGAAAAGTTCTGGCATTTCCTGTGAGTCAACATTTTCCTATGTGTGGTCTCAGGAATACTCCTATCAGAATCGGCTTGCAGCGCTTGTAGAAATGCAGAGTCCGGTTCCCACTTGCAGACTCCAAGGAATAAAATCTCAGGGGATGCCCAGGAATGAACGTTCTTTTTAAATGCTGGAATAAGCAGCACGCACTCCTATAGGCAATGGGAGCCCTGGAAGGATTTTAGCTGCAGAGATTAGCTCTGCATTTTAGGTGCATCCCTCTGGAGGGGCAGGAGAGGAGGCTGTCACTAAAGGAGTCCCCTGTGCACCAAAGGTGGGGCAGAAGCCAACTGCCCAGGCAGGGAGAGCTTCCCCACCCAGCTCCCCAGACCAAAGGCCCCCCAAAGACCAGTGTTCTCAGCTCCTATGTAGCTTCTGCACAACCGAGCCTCGTGGGTGGTAAACTGAGACCACACCCCCATGGGGCGGGGGCAGCGCACAACCCAGCCTGGCAGTACGGTAGCCTGGGATGTGGACAGTGGTGCCTCGGCCCTGCAAAGAGGCAATCCTGAAATGAATGTGGCAGGGAACGCCCAAAGGGAGCAGAGTTTGGAGGCAGCTGGTGGGGCCCCTCCTCTTTGCCCCCCAAGGCGGGAAGCTCGTACAGCCTCTGGGGCTCGGCCACAGAAGCTTTCTGACAGCAACCCTTCCTTTGTAGTTGTTTAAAAACTACTATTTAAAAACTACTGTTGCCAGCGTTTAAAAAAAAAAAAGTGGAGTTCAGAATAGCATAAAAAAGGAAAAATCGTTTTTTTCCCCTCCTCACCTCTCATTTTTACCCTCCAGAGTCAACCATTGTTAATACTGTTTGGCGTATCTTCCCAGAAATGTGCGATCTATGATATGCATAAAGGAATTCTTCTGAGCACAAATCAGCTCATACTCTACATGCGGGACTTGAACTTGGGTGTATCTGTTTATTTAAAATATGTCCTGGGCACTGTTTCATATGAGTTTACAGAGAGAGGTCTCCTTCTCTATGACGGCATAGACTTCCGTGACAGGGATGCTCCTTCCTTTTGTTTCATTTCATGTTTTTTGTGTTTTTTTTTTTTTTTAAGAGTTCAGCTTTTTATTGAACAGGTTACAGAAGAGGCTTCATGGGAAAGATCAAAGGCCGTGTCATCATCGGACTCCTCTGTTCTTCTTTCTCTGCTTCCACTTTCTTTTCCTCAGCTGGGGCAGCCGTGGTGGAGGGAGCAGGACCTCCTCCTGCCGCAGCACCTGCTTTGGGGGCGGTCCATCTGCCCCTACCGTGCACATGAAGCTCCTGATGTTAACATTGGCCAGGGCCTTGAACAGGTCTTCCGTTTCCAGTTTTTGCTTTAAATACACGACTCTCTGGGTGGCTCGGTGGATTAAGTGTTTGACTTCGGCTCGGGCCGTGATCTCACGGTTTGAGAGTTTTGAGTCCTGAGCCGGGCTCTGTGCTGACAGTGTGGAGCCTGCTTGGGGTTCCCTCTCTCTCTCTGCCTCTCTCCTGTTCATCTCTCAAAATAGATAATAAGTAAACTTAAACAGAGAGAGAGACATGACTGCCCTCTTCTGTGTGCCCCATGCTGCTTTTATTTTCTTATTTGCTCCTCCCCCATTGGTGCCACGATGGCCACCTCTTTGTATCAGAGCTGCAGAGTTCCTCCCGCAGATTAATTGCTAATTGCTCAACATTTTCTCTTTCTCCAAGTGCTGCTGCCTCAAGTTTCCTTTAAGGACGGAATCTTCAGCAACAAGTTTACCAAGGAGGTTTGCACCCATCACTCTGGTCCTCAGACGCCTCTGTATCTTGCAGACTTGTCAGGAATTGGGGCCCCTTGGGACCCAGCTCGTTGGGCTCCGCCCCTAAGCCACCCCTGGGTTCTCCAAATCTGTCCCTTTTTGCAGCGGAAGATATTAGAATGCGGTCGAAAACGCTCAAACCTTGAAGTCATGGTAAAGCGGGATCAAACCTTGGCTTTGCTTTTGTGACGTCATCTCTGCCAAAGCCAAATCCTTTCTTTCTGACCTTTAGGAACCCATTCGAGTGCAACTGTTGACTGGCCTCCTCCTGGGAGAGGCAGCAGAGCTTAGAGCATATTGCCTGGCCTGTTAGCATCTAAGTGGGAACTCTCACACACCGCTGGTGGGGAGGCAAAGTGTGCAACCACTTTGGGAGGCAGTCTGGCAGTTTCTTCTAAAACTCCACATGAATCTACCCTTTGACCCATCCTAAGCTTTCACCCGAAGAGAAGAAAACCTACGTCCACAGAAAGACTAGCACACGAATGTTTATAGCATCACTATTCAAAATGGCTAAAAGTGGGTGGGTTTGGGGGACAGCCCAGGTGTCCCTAAACAGGAGACTGGATAAACAGACTGTGGTATAGTCACACAGCGGGATACCCCTCAGCAGCAGAAGGGAACAGGCTTCTAATACCCAACAATATGGACAAGTTTGGAAAGCATCATGCCAGACAAAAGAAGCCAGCCACAAAACAGAACATCTTGTACGTTTCCATTGATCTAAAGCTCTAGAAAAGGGAAAAAAAACCATACCTATGATGGAAAAAGTGAGAACAGTGATTCCCTGGGGGCCAGTGCGGTGGGTATTGCCTGGGAAGGAACGTGAGGGAAATCTCTGGAGTGATGGAAATGTCCTAAATCTTGATAAGGTTTGGGTAACACAGGTGTATATGTTTGCTGAATTTCATCGGATGGTACAATTAAGATTTGTGCATTTCTCTCTATGTAAATTTTAAAAAATATAAATAAACGTAGAACTCTAGGTAATGATGCCCACGCAGAAGTGTTTAGGGGTGAAGTGTGCAGATTTGGTCAACTTACTATGAAATGCATCAAAAATGAGATGGGGCACCTGGGGGGCTCCGTCAGTTAAGGTTCAGACTCTTGGTTTCCGCACAGGTCACGATCTCACGGTGCATGAGTTTGAGCCCCACACCGGGCTCTGCTCTGGCAGTGTAGAGCCTGCTTGGGCTTCTCTCTCTCCCTCTCTCTCTCTGCCCCTCCCCTACTTGCTCTCTCTCTGTCTCTCAAAATAAATCATAAATTTTTAAAAAATGAGATGGATCAGGGCACCTGGGTGGCTCAGTTGGTTGAGCATCCGACTCTTGACCTCAGCTCAGGTCTTAGTCTCAGCATCATGAGTTCAAGTCCCATGCTGGGCTTTGTGCTGGGCATGAAACCTACTTGAAAAAAATGAGATGGATGGATGGATGGATGGATGGATAGATACGTGGCAAAATAAATGTAGCAAAATGCTCACAATCGCAGGACCTAGGGGGTAGACACACACGGGTTCACTGTAAATTTCTTTCAGATTTTTGGTATATGTGACATTTTTCCTGACCGCATGATGGGGGAAGGAAGTATCCAGAACCTAACTACCTGGGTTTGAATCCTAGCTCCACCCCTTCTTAGGTCTGTGATCTTAGACAAGTCCCTCAGTCTCCCTGTGCTGTGCCCCAGTCTCCTCATCCGCAAAATGGGAGTGAAAGCATTGGGTTATTCTGAAGATTACATGAGTTATTACATGGGAAGCACTTGGAACAATTCCTGGCACACAGTAGGCACTTAGTAAGGGCTGCCTTTGGCCAACCAACCCCCTGAGATGTTGTGTATCTCTGTCTTCAAGGACCGTATCTATATAATCCCCACCAACATTTACTGAGAGGCAGCGTTGCAGATAGACCCGTATTGAACCTTAGAATCTAAAGTCCCAGGAGTCTCAGACAAGTGGTTATTCTCTTTGGAGCCCGATTTCCTCAACCTTAAATGGGGAATAACCCCAGTGGCTCCTGGGTTTTAAGAGGATTAAATATAAAACAGCGTAAATGAAGGCAACTGAAGCAGGGTTCAATAAAGGTTCATTGAATGGCTGCTTCCTAAATTAACCTCTCCTCTCCGCTGACATAATTGAAAGGGATTGATTGAGTTATGGCCTAATGCAGTCCCCCGCCCCTGCCCCCAGCTTGTATACACAACAGGATCCCAGTTGTAGGGCTCTGGACTCCTCCAGGAACATTGAGGTGGTGGTCGAAAGGTCTGTTAGAGGAGAGAGCCCTTTACCCCGAAGCCCTGGGGCAACTCCTTTGCAGTACTTCTCAGGGATGTCGCCTTAACCTTCAGAGGTCGGCTGGCAGTTTATTTAGCCAGGAGGCTGCAGTAAACAAGATTGATCCTGGAATAGTCATCTTGGTATTTCAGACCTATGTAGGACACCAATGAGGTAGCCTCCCCATCCCTGACACTGGCAGGCCACTGGGCGAGGACATGCCCTGGTAAATAAATAGACCAGAAGGGGCTGTTCACAATGTCAACAGACGTTTGTCTGGCACGGTTTTGTTATAAAATGATCAGAGAGAGCAGATTTTGACCTACAGTTGCAAGACCGGTCTTGGCACAACTTGGGAATCGCTTACGAGACCCTCTACTAAAATTTCACGGAAACAGACACGATTTAAACAAAGAGTAAACGGATTTGCAGGGCTTTCTAAAGCCTATTACATCATGATTTTTTTTTAGCCTTTATTCATTTTTGAGAGAGACAGAGAGAAAGAGAGAGAGAGAGAGAGAGAGCATGAGCAGGGGAGGGGCAGAGAGAGAGAGACAAAGACACAGAATCAGAAGCAGGCTCCAGGCTCTGAGCTGTCAGCACACAGCCCGACATGGGGCTCGAACCCACGGACCGTGAGAGCATGACCTGGGCCGAAGTTGGACGCTTAATTGACTGAGTCACCCAGGCACCCCTATTATATCACGTTTGGCTACTTTGACTTCCTATAGAAATGCTCTCCCCCCTCCCAAGATAAAAAAAGAAAATCCCTCCATGGTCGACTTCATTGGCTTTTAGGGAAGCGATCTCCCATCCTCAATCTTAAAATCCATCTGGATTTCAGGAGGATTTTAATGCATGCATTGCTAATACTCCCGTTTCTCACACAAAAAAAATGCTATTTTGTAAGAGAAATTTGCAAAACCCCCCAGAGTCTCTTTAGAGATCTTTTTAAAATGCTTTGACGCTGTAGGAGTGGAAGGGCTGCTCTGAGCTCTGTGTGTGTTTTTTACCTTCCTCTTGGCAACACTTAAATGGAATTCAAATCCCAAATGTCATGAACTTTCTGCTGAGCTTAAACTAGTTAGGGAAGGCTTTTCTAAGTGAGCATGCCATGTGCAAGCCCCTGGTTAATAAAGGATTTAAGGGCGCGTCAGGTGGCACAATGGGATGGACCGGTGCCCTCTTCACCCTCGTCTGGCACCATTCCCATTACCCGGGTAGCTACTGACTCCTTCTCCCCCCTCACTCCCCACCAATCCCTGCACAAAGTCAGGTGCGTCACCAGCTTCCCCAGAAAATGCCAGCACATGAAACATATTGATGCTTTTATTGTGATTTCTAATTCAAGATTTCTGGCATCCCAGGGCAGATCCCATTGCCCTCCACACAACATTGGCACGTTCGCAAGTGCCCATTGGACATGACGTTCCCAAGTCTCCCCTTGACCCCAAGTCACCAAGACACCCCCTTCCCCAGTCATCTTTCCTCATCGTGCTGGTACCAAAGGCAGTGCAGAGGGGTTGAACCTCCGATTTTGGGGTCCAGAGTATGGGTTCAATACCCAGCTCCAAGCCTCTCTGACGATACGGCCTTAAGCCAGTGACTTCACCTTTCTGCACCTGCTCCCTCATCTGTAAAACGTAGATAACGGTGCTTGCCATAGAATTGTGTGAACTGTCAGTGGGATAGTTGATGCAAGCCCTTGATAGCAATGCTTTTCGAGTAAGATGTATTTAGTAAATGAATAAATGAATGGACACAACCAACTTAGAGGACAACTTCACAGGCATGGTGTCTACAGAATGCCCTTGAAAGTAGCTTTGGTAAATACATCTTTCTCCATCACGAAGAGCCAGGGGTGTGCATAAACATGTATACGCTGGATGTCTTGGATAGGGATCCAGTTGATTCATTTCAGAACTCTCCCCATGCCACCACAGCATTGGGGTACAGGGAGTGGCATTGCCATCTTAGCTCTCTCTAGGTGCATAGGGCGTTCAGCCTAGCTGCCAGACGGTGGTCAGGCCCCCAAGGCAGCCCCCACAGAAGCAAAGCTGAGAAGCGGCTTTGGGATCCTTCGGGAGGTGAAGTGCTATTCATTGCCATTTTGGATGTGAAGTCTAACCTCCAGGGCCAAGCGAGAGACCTGGAAAATCCATCACTTGGCAACAGCTGGCCCTGATCACAAAGAGGCATGAGAGTGCTATCGTGACCTTGGGGACACACAGCATTGGAAAACCACTGACAGCTACCGATTAAAAAGGACCCTGAAGGCAGAGGTGTCTGTAAATAACAAATGGCCCTCAGTCATGTGAGGACAGCAGAATGAGAACAAGAACCAGGCTCTGGCCAGCTCAGCCCGGGACAGGCTGTAAGACCTGGAGCCGGAGTTTAACCTCGCTAAATGTCACTGTCTTCACCTGCGCTGCAGAAACTCCAGACCTTACCTTTCAACCTTATTGCAAAGATTAAATGATTGACATATATAAAGCACTTAACCCTGTGCCAGCACAGAATCAGTAGTTATTGTTAATAATGATTAAGTTTATGACCCAAAAATTCGTTCTGAATATCTGAAGCTATATATCTAACATTCTAAATAATACCTTAATTCTCTTCCACAAATGTGAGCTTGCCAGGATTTCCCCAGAGATACAATGACATATTCCCTTGCCAATCTCATTTAGTCAACCTGCCTGTTTATCTACTATAAATACACACACACACACACACACACACACACACACACACGTGTGTATGCACATTTACATATATGTGTTCCGGAACATGTAATGCATATATTTATATATATGCACGTGTATGTAAACATCTACATATACAGAGTGCTTTGAGGTTCACACAGAGGCACAAGTATGATGTATCATTAATATTAATACAAATAAGAATGATAATAATAATCATTCATTAAATGTTTAAGTGCCAAACACCATGCCATAGTATACACACGCATAATTTTTTCCATCCTATCAAAAATACCCAGGGTTACTATCCAGTGTCAGATGTCTGACTCAGAATCACAGTCTTAATTTTACAGATGAAGTCATTGAAAGCAAGATGGGTACATGGAGAAGCGAGAGAAGTTATATTAAGGGAAGAGCAAAGTTGAAACTCAACCCTGTATCTATCATTAACACCCCTGGTATTCACCCAAGTTTCTGATTTTAAATGAACAACTAGAGGATGGATGGATGGATGGATGGATGGATGGATAGATGGATGAGTGGATGGATGCATGGATGGGTGGATGGGTGGATGGGTGGATGGATGGATGGATGAATGGATGGATGGATGATGGATGGATGGATGGATGGATGGATGAGTGGATGGATGGATGGATGGATGGGTGGATGGGTGGATGGGTGGATGGATGAACGGATGGATGGATGGATGGATGGATGAATGGATGATGGATAGATGGATGATGGATGGATGGGTAGATGGGTGAATCATCAACTGAAAGAGGGAAAAGTTTTAGATGATAAAAATAATGAGTTCAGCTTTGGAAATGTTGACTTTGTGGTGCCCCTGGATAAAGGGATGGTGACCATGTCCCAAGAAGTGGGAGAACACATGGACCTAGAAAGCAAAAAATAAGTTTCTGGGCTAGAAGTGTAACATTTTAGTATTAACTACACCTCCCTGATCCTCAGTTTTCCCTTGTATGAAAAATGAGAGTAATAATACTTTCTCAGAGGATTTTTGAGAATGTTACATTCCGCTTCACACTGGGGTTTCTGGCTGTCTCCCCATTGATACAATTCAGACGATGAGACAAACAAACAACTTACATTAACAAGTGTAACGATACTTTCTTCCTAGTGCATGGAATGCCCACTTATTCCAGCAACGAATACCCTGGAAAAGGAAGACAGAACAAAGATGATGGGGACACAGAGAACCAAGAGTTTTCAGTTGATCTATTTCATCATGACCATTTCACATGGCTTGGGCCCATCACCCTCAGAACGCAGTAATATCTTGACTCGCTTTAGATACAGATGTTCAGCCTCTTTTAGCACCCACCTAGCTTAACATTGTGTCCAAATTTGGTTTGGAACTTGAGTTTCCCCTGAGCTCTTAGGACATTTCCAGGCAGGAGATGATATTCCTTTCATATTGCATTTTTACTTGGTCCTAGTGACTAAAGGGTAACTGCGTTGGAGCTTAATCGAACAAAAGAAATGGGAGTAGGAGCCAAATATGTTATCAAATGTCTGAGGATGCGAAGTTGTCTTGGGAGGCAAAGAGCTAAGAGTTTGCCTTGAGAAAGTCAATGGGAAGAGAAGTATTATTATTTTTTTTTTTTTGATGATAGAAAAGCCCACGGATAGAAAAGACCTCTGGAGGAAGGATGTACTACTTAGTGAGGAGAGACCCAACTTGACATCTGAAGGACACAAGTAATTTCCATTCCTGATTTCTAACTCTGGCGCTGAGAGGCTGCGATCTTGAGCAAGTAACCAAAGCCGTCTGACTTTCAGCTTTGTCTGTGAAATAGGGATATCTCTTTTTGTTAGCTAGGTCTTTGGTGGTTGCAAGTGACAGAAACCCAGCTCAATGTGGTTCAGGATGAAGGAGGAATCGATTGGGCCTTTCATACTCCTGGCAGAGAGGAGGCTACTGGATCCAAGGATCCAAGCATTATCACAACTGTCTTTCTTTCTCCAATCTAAACTTCTCTTGGCTTTTTTTGCTGTTAGAATCGATGTTCTCTTGGAAGGTGGTATGATGGCTCTTAGAATTCTTAGGCTCACTTCTCTCCATCTTCACTTACAGAGAGGCAGAGACTTTTTGCCCTTAGTTCTCAGGGAAGAACTCTGCTTAGCCTAGTTTGGGTTACATGCCTGTCTCTAGATAATCACTCTCAGCCATGCCGTGGAGAGGCCAATAGGCCCATCTCACCTTGGGACCACCTGTTAGAGGCTGGTAGGAGGAAGTGAGACATGATTTACCGAAGATGGGCATTTTGGGACTGGAAGAAGTGAACGACACTACACAGATAAAATGAGAAAAGCCTGTTACAGTTTCCTTCAATCACAGGGATATTGTCAGAGTCAGCTTAGACAATCGACATGAAAGTCCCATGCAAATGTCACCATTAAGTTAATGTGTTAATGTGTTATTGATACCTTGTTATTTAAAATAGTAATGAAATCATAGGAAATTACCAAAATTTGAGGCAGGTACATTTCTCACAGAGAATCTAGAGAAATCCATATCACCAAAGAAATCTACACAGCCATCATCTCTTGGTATTTCAAGAAGTTTCTGTCTACCTCACCATGAGACCTAAAGATATGTCCCAGACCGGGGCGCCTGGGTGGCGCAGTCGGTTAAGCGTCCAACTTCAGCCAGGTCACGATCTCGCGGTCCGTGAGTTCGAGCCCCGCGTCGGGCCCTGGGCTGATGGCTCGGAGCCTGGAGCCTGTTTCCGATTCTGTGTCTCCCTCTCTCTCTGCCCCTCCCCCGTTCATGCTCTGTCTCTCTCTGTCCCAAAAATAAATAATAAAAAACGTTGAAAAAAAAATTAAAAAAAAAGATATGTCCCAGAGCACATGGAACTGAAGTTCACCCTTGAACAACAGAATCCAAATGTGGACTATTTATTCAACCAATACTAACCAACATCAAGACTATTCCAAGCTCTGTGCTACACTGAGGGGCAGGGAAAACCAGGGATTATCCCTTCCCCTTCTTGTTCTGTATGATACACCTTTGGTCATAATCTGAGCCGAAACCAAGAGTGAGACACGTAACCAACAGAGTCACCCAAGCACCCCGATTAACGTGCTCTTTCTTATCCGATTGTGCCCTGGGTAGAGCATAGAGCTTGGGTATTGGTAGAGCTTCTGGTATTAAAGAGGATCTCAAAACACTGCAGAGTCAATTTCCTTTTCTACCATAGCACAGATTGACTTTCCAATGGGGTTCTGTGTTCCTGCTAAGGTCATTTTTACCCCACTGTCCATTCTCTTTCTCTTCGCCTCATGAGAAATTTCTCAACATCCTCTCACTCTCCAAAACTACCAAAGGGAGAATGGGAAGGAACCCCCCAAAAGGGTTTTGTTAGCATGGTGAGGTGCAACAGCCCTCTACCAGTTGCCAGGAAACGCAGGATCCAGACTTCATCTGTGTGGGCCACTTCTACAAACTTGGACGCGTCCTTTCCCGACGAACTTGAGGTTTCTCACCTGTAAAGGGAACAGGATTGAGTCATCTCTAACAACGTTCAGGCTCTGAATTTTTGTAGTCGGGGACCACGGTGAATTGGGCAATGGCCAGAAACACTACTTTCCTCCAAAGAAAATGTGTCTGCTGCTTCTTCTGCTTTTTCCCTAAGAGGTGACGGTCAGTATGCGGGACTCTCAGCATCCTCCTATTCTAAGGGTATGAATTTCAGCCTCAAACCCAGGCAGGCAAAAATGAAATCTTGCTAACTTGATAGGTCTTTGAGCCCCCACTTCCTCTGAGTAGCAGGAAACTTAATCTTGCAAAGTCAAGGTAAACTCGGGTGCTCACGAATTTCCACAATCTCATTCGCTCGCATCCATTTAGATTTTCTCGCTCTTTCTTGTCTTTTCCTTCTTCCAAGAAGATCTAAATTTGGGGAACTTACAGGTCGCCCTGCTATCCAAGGAAAGGCGTCAGTCAGTCTTCAGGGTTGTGCCGCTGGGGCTTCTGTTGACACGCAGAAGTGCTTGCCTGCACTTGGTTTGTTGGCTCTATTTATTCCCGACGTTTCTATTCTTCAAGAACCCAGTTGACATCTTGGTCTCCCTCAGCTTCCCAGCGGCAGGGCCACACCAGTCCCTCCTCACCATCCTTAGCCTGACCACAAGGCATCAGTGGGGCCTCTGAGCTGCCCACGCCGGTCCTGCCACAATGGCTGCTCCCCTGTCTCCAGCCTTCGCAAGACTCTTCTTCCCACGGTTTCAGATGCAAAGTCAGGAGTGGGAGCCTTCTGATCTCGGTGCCTGTAGATCGTCTGACGTTTCTATTGTTCCCATCCTAGCGCTGAGGCTAAGAGGTCTACGGTGAGGATCTTCTAGAAACATCTGCCTCCGTCCCACTTTCTTTTCTCCTCTCCTGTGTCTCTGCCTCACTTTACCTACTGGATGTTTACCACGTCTGACATGGAAACTATGCTTCCGCAGTCTGTGTGTACGAATCGACCTTGGGTACTAAGTCATTGGGCAGACAGGCTTTTAATTTATGAAGCTGTATTTGTTAACTAAAAAACAAAACAAAACAAAAACAAACAAACCTTAAAGCATCTTCTCTCTTTAAGTTCCAGATTCTTGGCAATTATAAGCCTCAGTTTTTAAGAAATTACCCTGCTTGATGTTTTCAGAGCTTGTTTTGGAACCGTTTACTGATCATTTTTCTTGGCTCTGCGTGTTCTCACCCTGACTGCAGGGTGTGCTGTCCCCGAGTAGTGGCAGATATGGAATAGGTACAAAGAAATGGAGGGGGATGCCATGGGAGGCACCTTTGGCTAAGGTCTCAGAATATTGCCTCGTGTAATCACCAGTCTCTCCAATGGTCTTCGATCCCCCAAAAGACAAGTGTGTAACTGGGATCATTCCCCTGTGAACCTCAGGTTTGGCCCAAAGGCTCCGAGTGTGCTGAATTAATTTCTTGGCACATCTTTGACCTGAAAACTAGTTACATTTTAGTTTCCCTCAGGTGCAAAGGAAAGAACAGGTTGGTAATTCCTTCCTTCCTTCCTTCCTTCCTTCCCTTCCCTCCCTCCTTCTTTCTTTCTTTCTTTCTTTCTTTCTTTCTTTCTTTCTTTCCTTGTCTCTTTCTCTTTCTTTCTTTCTTTCTTTCTTTCTTTCTTTCTTTCTTTCTTTCTCTTTCTTTCTTTCCTTCAACAATATGACAAAACAGTAATGCATCTACCTTTATCCAGTGGTAGAATATACTGTTCATCACATCTGCCATCTTGCAGATCCCCCCCAAACCATTAGCAGAGAAACATCATCTGTGAAGAATGTTGTGTTTGTGGAGTTATATACATTGAATGAATCTGCACAGAGGATAAGTGTTAGGGGACGTTATGCTCAGCCCCCTGAGCACTTAAAAAAAAAAAAGAACGTCATTAACAGGGATAATAGAATATGGTCCCCAGGGAGGTGTAGCCTGGGAGGTCTGGCAGTAGGCAGGAGTGACGGAAACGTGATGGAGGAAGGTTGAAGGGCACTACGCCTTCCCCAGCTAGAAAACGATTGTCATCTTAGCTTCGGGGGCGAGCAGGGATTCTGGTGATAAAAGCCAAGGCCCTTCCCTTGTGGGATCCAAAACCCAATCCGGCTAATACCAGATCAAAATCTTCCTGCCCCTAGTAAGTGTCAAGTAAATATTAAGAAAGTGCTGATCTTTTTTGATTCAGTGATCGCTCCCCCCACCCCCTTAAAGACAAGCGGAGGCAGCTCCTTCTTCCCCCAGCCAGAAGCCCAGCTCCTCCTGAGCTCCCCTCCTCCCTCCCGTTCCTCCAGGCCCTGCCTTTCCTTCCCACCTCCAAATGTGCCAGAGGCGCCCCAGCCCAAAACTAGTGTCCCATGACCCCGGCTTGCCTCCCAGCAGCTGGGCTCTCTTTTCAGTCCCAGCCAAGCTGGGGAAGGACTGTGCAGTTACTGTCTGCCTTTCCTCCCAGCCCCTCTGGACCCAGAGACTCGGGGCCACATACTGTGAGCCCCACAGGACAATGACGTGATTCTCTTGTCCTCTCTGACCTCGGCTCCAGGCCTGGCACAGAGCAGGCGAACAGAAAACATCTGATAGACGGACAGGTTCCTGGGCAGGGGAATGGCAGGTTGGCTGAGCGAGGGAGAGATTCTTTCCAGATGAATCTCCCAGGAAGTCTCAGAATAAAGGCAGGTTACATCAAATCGTCTTTTTGAAAAAATACTCCACACAACTAGGTGGCGTTTTTCATGCAGCGTGACAAGGACAAGGGTATGAAGGCAGGCGTGTTCCTTTGCCTCGGGCAGGCAGGCTGCTGCCTACTGCTCTGAGCTTGTGGTTCAGGATCTGGAAGAAGAGAAGGGATGAGGCCACGTCTCTGCAACTCAGAGCACCAGCAGCCACCAGCGACTGGTGACTGACAGGGAAGGAGAAGGTGGATTTGAGGCGTCCTGTGCTGCCTCCTCTGGGGTCCCTTGGCATCAGCGCATCCAAGGTGACAAGGAGTTGCACGCCTTTTGCTGACATGCCGGGCTGGGAACAGCTGGGGAGAAGGAGGCTTGGTGGCCCAGTGAGGAGACGCAAGAGCCAGCCCCCGGGCCAGATAAGCACGGGTTATCACCCCGGCTCTGCGGTAGGCTCTCCAAGGCCTGAGACCCGATCTGCCCTGTCCCCCAAGGTGTCCCACACCTGGCACGACATGAAGCCTCCGTGAGTATGTTCCTGACACTCACAGAACAGCTACCTTAATGCCCATTGTTCGCTGCTGCTTCACGGTTCGCAAGATGTTTTTGCCACATGATCTCGTTTCATACTCATTGCCAATGAATGAGATGGGCCTCACACGGTGCGGGGGGGTGGGGGGAGGTTGGGGCACAAGCTCTGGGGTCAGAAAATCGGGGTTGGAATTCTAAGACTTACGAGAGGCGTGACGTTGGGCCAATTATTGTTCCTTTCCCAGCCTCTGTTTCTCAGTTGCAACATGGGGATCTACGACAGCAGGCGTGCGGTCGTGATTGGTGCAGGGGATTGATATGGAAGAGTTGGTATAGTGCCCAGCACATAGTAAGTGACCTTTATAGGTCACCCATGCTCATCGCTGGTGGGGAACGTAATTCCCAGAGAGCAGAAGTCAGTTGCCCAAGGTCTTACAGCAAGTCGGTATCAGAACCAGGACTAAAATCCAAGATTTTTTTTTTTGCTCCAGAGGGGTTGCTCTCCCTAGTCTATGATTATAACAGCTACCCTTTGTTGAGGGTTTCCCCACTGCCAGACACAGTGCCAAACACGGTTCACGTATTCTTTCTTTTCACGCTCAAGACGGTCCTGAGTGGGCTCTATAATTATCCCCATTTTACAGATAAGATGCCTGAGACCCAGAGAAATGAAAGCAACACGGCCAAGGCCAGCGTGTCTTTACGTGGTCAGGGGATGCACCCGTAGGCGGTTCCTACCCACCTGCTGTGCTGTTCTCGCTAACTTCAGTGGCGTGTTGGAGCCCAACAATCCATGAGAGCTGGTTGTCATTCATTGTTGACACCACTGGTGATTGTTAAACCATCGGGGGCCTGGAACTGGTCATGGGGGGTGTTTATACCACAGAATTCAGCACACATTACAAACCCACGGCTTTTTCTCTTTGAACCTGAAAGGCAGTTGACCAGCCTTTAAAATGCCACTGCCTAACTTACGCTTGGAAGATGTTTCTTCTCAATTCTTAGTTGTTGTTAGCTGGGGAAACTTAGGGGGAAAAATACAGACGGTGAAAAGCGTTTTCCGTATCCTAACACAGTGGTCTTTCTTTCCCCGGGGCTGAAAGTGCCCGGACTGGTAATGTCACGTAAGGTTTAATTGGTCCCTTGCCTATTGAAGATGCTGTGCTCTTGGTGGGGGGTTATTTCTGTCTCCACTAATGAGAAGTGCTTCCATACTTGACAGGTGCCCGCCCACTTTTTAGCCTGCCAAAGGTATGAGCTGGTTGTAATAGCACATAGTTAGCACATATCCAACTGGCATGCCACAGAAAAGCTAGCATATTCATCCAATATTTATTCATTTAATTAGCCAACTTTCACCCAATGCTTCTTCTTATCAGGCTCTGGGCGGGCCAGACACCGGAGGCTCAGAGAAGAGGCAACTGCGGATCCTGTCCTCAGGGGTCTCACGGTCTTACAGAAGAGATAGACAAGGCACGGAACAATTTGGGGGCTCCGAAGAAAGTGACAGAATCTCTATGTGCGGAGTATAGCGGTCACGTGGAGGAGGAGGGAGGACTTGTAGCTGAAGAGAAAAATCAAAGAAAGCATCACTTGTGTGGGGATACTTGGGTATCCAAGAATCGATGGCTGGTTTCCCAAAGAATAAGGGGAAACGTGCGTGCCAGACAAAAAGAAACAGAATATGCAGAGGCCAAAAGGAGTCCAAGAAGAGGGTGTGTCTGATACCCTGCTGGAAGCTCTATCTGGAGGGCACTGTGTAGGTTGGATTGGGGAGAGAAAGGAGGGTGGAGGGATGACCTGAGGCCAAGTCACGAAGGTCTGAAAGGCAAGGTGTATTAGTTACCTAATGCTGCATAACAAATCATCCCAAGACTGACTGGCTTCAAACAACATATCACTTATTATCTCTCGTGTTTTCTGTGGACCTGAAATTTGGGAATGGCGTGGTTAGGTGCTCTTGGCTCAAGGCTTGCCATGCGCCTGTATCCAAGTCAACCAGGGCTGCAGTCATCTGAAGGCTTGACTGGGGTGGGAGGATCCACTTTTGAAGGTGGCTCACTCATATGGCCAGTGAGTCGGTGCTGGCTCTTGGCAGGGCATCTCATTTCTCCACATAAGCCTCTTCGCAGGGCCGTCTGGGTGTCCTCAGAGGGTGAAGGCTTGCTTCCTCCTGCGTGGAACGACTGAAGAGAGTGAGATAGAAGGTACGCTTTTTATGACCCAGCCCCAGCCGTCACACGCCATCATTTCCACTCTGTTCTATTGGCCGTACAGACCAGCTCTGATTCAGCATGATAAGAGATCATTCTAAGAAGTACATACCACGAATCCAGGATTATTGAGGGCCATCTTGAAGGCTGACTACCATATCAGGTTAGAAGTTAGGATTTTATCTTATAGCTGATGAGAGGTGTTGGAAAAGGAAGCAAGACTATTAAAAAAAAAAAAAAGGAAGTGCTTCTTAAGCATCAAAAGACGCAATGGACGTTGTATCCTGATTCCTGGAAATTCTCTTGAAATTCCCAAATAAGTTCCACTACTTGGTATCAGTGTGACCTTAGGCTAATCATCTCCTGTCTCCTAGTTTCAGCTTTTCATTTTATAAAATAAGGTTGGTTTTATCTGTCTCACAGAATTACTGAAGGACAAAAAAAAATAATGCATTCAAAAGGGTTAGCACAGTGCTGGGCACTTAGTATGTGTTCAATAAAGAGTTGTTAATACCGTTGTCAGTATGATGGAGACCAACGCTTTGAGTCACACAGTGAAGACTGAAGATCCATCCGTTCTCCCCAGGGGGACCAACAGCCCCTTTAGGCTAGGACTTCTTCTCCTTGCAAAAGCCAGAAGCCCTGCCATTTCACTGTCTAGGAGAGTGAATTTGATATGTGAGCCTGTTGATAAAGTTGAGTGCTTTGCACCATGTTTTATTTTTGTTGTATTTTCTGGGCTCAACCCCGAAGCAGCTGTTGTGTCCAAAGGGAGGTTTAAAGCCGCTGAGAAGATTCCACCCAGAGAAGGGTCTGGGCCCTTGAGAGTGGGCACCACTGTGTTTGAAAGTCCCTACACTGCCACTGGGGACAAAGGTTCTGACTCTGGAAATGCAATCAAATTGTCTGGTAGGGGTGTTCAGGACCTTTCCCTTCCCTTCCTTGGAACACGCCAAAGGAACTTATTTTTCACTTCCACGAGCTTCCACACTTAGTCAGTGGTCACAGTAATGAAGGTGGTGGTCAGAATACAACTGTGGACTCAGATCTAACAGCACATCCCAGTCCTATGACTTACTTTAGGGACCTAGGCAGGGTGCCTGGATGGCTCGGTTAGGTGTCCCGCTTCAGCTCAGGTCGTGATTTCATGGTTTGTGGGTTCGAGTCCCACATCGGGCTCTCTGCGGTCAGTGCCTAACCTGCTTGGGATCCTCTGTCCCCCCCTCTCTCTGCCAACCCCCCCCCCCACACACTTCTCTCTCTCAAAAATAAATAAACATGTTTTAAAAAATGACTCAGGCACGTTAATCAACCTCTTTATGCTTCTTCTTCCCCTCCTGCAAAACAGGGATGAAAATAAGGTCCGCATCTATGTTATAGAGTTTGGTTATATTATTAGCACAGGTTGAAGGAGAACTTGTACTGTGATTATTTCTTTTGGTTGACAGAATCTTTGCTTTGGCCATCAAGGTAAGTCCAAGGGATGGAAAGATGGGCACAAACGATCAGACATTGAGGGGCATCCAAAGAGCTTAAGGTCTGAATTTCTAAGCCAAAATGTCAGGAGGAAAGGCAAAAGGATGCGATACATTTGTTTTGAAGCTAATTAATGCCCCATGGATTAAGATGGAATAAAGATTGTGCTTTATCCTTTCACATCAGAAAAACCTGGATGAAATTGGTCCGAGGGCTGAAATCGATTCCAGACTTCCCTGTGGTCATTTGCAATGACGGACTGCTTGTCAATCAGCCCATGGTTTCTTCCGGCAACCACGTTGTTGGCCTCACCTCTGGAGATAAGGAAATTAGGAGCCAGAAGAATTAAATGAACTGCCACGAAGAGCAAAGCAGCCAACCTATCGATTGGGTCAGGCGCCCCTGAGATTTCGGCCATCTGGGACCAAATACACAAACTCCTTGGAATGCTTTCTATTTTGTGTGATTTATTTAATCAAAACAGTAGTGATGGAAAAGCAAAACACTTTGTGCCATTCCTCTGATGCCCATGTGGGGAGGAGATAGAAAAGTGAAATGGAAAGATGTGGGTGACAGTGGGCATGACCCTCCACAGTCCTATCTTTGAGTAGCAGCTTTGGTGTTGCCTGAAAGGTATTCGGACCCATGCAGGAGAAAAGATTTGGGGTGGATTTGTAAGCACACCCTCCACCAGAACAACCGGACAGAATTATGCAAAAGTTAAAAAAGAAAAAAAAAAAAGACCTCATAAATCCAGCACGGTTCCCATTATATATCATTGAGGAGTTGGCACCGACCTAGTAACTTGATTTCAGGTTCGGCATGTGTATTCCCTAATTGGCCAATAATTCCTTGATTAGTTAGGTCCAGGAAAGAGCTTGAGCATCCAGGAAAGAGCTCTTGGATGATGGTAATTACCATGAAAGCCACATGGCTGTGTCCCCACGAGTACCTTCAAAAGGGGAAGCAAAGAGAGGACCGGGGAGTGAGAAATCCGGGTTGAGTCACAGCTTTATGATACTCAGCAGGTTACTTCCTTCTTGAGGCCCTTAACTTCCTTACCTGGAAAATGGGAAGACTGCATCCCTCTTAAGTTTGTAGGGATTAAATAAGATGATGTTTGTAAAACGTGTGGCACGGGGTAAATTCATAATAAATAGAAGCTGTTGCAAATTGTCGTTATGAGGCTGTACGTAAGCCCCGTGGCAAAACGAACAGACCTTTCCTTCAGAGCAGTGCTTTTCCTACTGAGCGTTGACAGCGCTAACCAAATGTAGCAATTGCAAACCTGTTCTATTTTCTTTGAAGTCTTTATTATTGGAAGCAAATATGTATTCAGAGCCATAAGGCCAACTTGCAAAGTGGCTTCTATTTAGGAAGAGAAACATATTTTGTTCTATGGGGAAGGGAAAAAGGAGAAGACAACGAAGAAAATAGCATTTATTGAGTGCCCCCTATGCGCGAGGCACCGTTCCGGATGTATTAACATTGAATCCCAGAGGCATACATAAATTGCCCCAAGTCGCACAGCTAGTAAATGGCAAAGCCAGCGTCTGAACTCTAGACTGTTAGAGCCCCAAACTTTTGCCCTGTTCTACTCCCTGAAGCCAGCATCCGAGCCCTTCAGCCACGGCCCCTCTCCAGCCCACCTGGTAACTTTGTTTTAGGACTCAAAAGATTGGCAAGATAAAAACCTTATTGAGCCTCAGAAGAGTCAAATTTCTCACCACGAGTGACAGATCCTGGAGAGAAACTGATCACGGACTACATCGTCCTGAAGGATGAACAGAACGTGGTGCTATAGGCGCTAATGTTAAGGTAGTCACGGCGGAGAGCAGTCAAGTGCTCAGTTGTTTCTGAAAATGATTACATCAATGTGTAGCCCTTTTGGCCTGCCCCAGGTGGAGTGGGGCTTTAAGGAAGCCCCACTTAAATCTTTAAGGAACCAATCAAGACAAAATAGAACTTTATAACAAAATGTTTTCTAACTGCATTGGGATTATAACCCAAGAATCTGAGCACGGTCTGGGAGAGATTTTATGTCTTCAATTTTTAAACCATGCCAACCCCATCTCGTACGCTGGGGCTCACCTCCCTCCAATCACACACCGAGCCCGATGGGTCCTCGTGGGCTTTGCACCTGCTGTTCCCTTCAGAATGCTCTTCAGCTGTCCCTCACAGGACAACATCCTTCCTGCCATTGGGTGTGGGTCCCAATGTCCCATTCCCAGGGCCTTCCTTAAACCCTGGTGAATGCTGCTGTCCTTCCCCCTTCACTTTCTATCATACGCTTTGTTTTCTTCAAAGCACGTTTACTATTGGAAATGCCCCGTTTCAGTTGTTGGTTTTGAGATTTGTTGGTGGTCTCCCCCTCCGGAATAGAAATTCTGTGAATGTCACAACCTTACCTGTTTCTTTTGCTGCGGTCCCTTCCTGGAACGGTGTTTTGCAATTTATAAGCATTTAGTAAATATCTTTGAATAAAGGTAAAGGAATCTCTACAATTTGGGGATGAGAAAGGGGTGAGGGAATGTGACAAGGCTCACTCAGCCCTACACTTCTGTCTTGTTGTGTCTGCCTAGAGTGTCCCCCTCCTGAGGTCCTGGAAGACGAGTAAACTCCTAGTCTTCTCCAAAGCCCACTGCAGGAGTCAATTTCTCCATAAAGTCTCTCCTGCCAATCACCCATCAGAGCTAATCGCTGACTTAGGTGTGCAATCTTTCTGTCCTGCACCTACCTCTATTTTCCCCCACCTCACACTCTGCTGTATTTATTTCCTTGTGTGCCTGGCTCCCATATTTGCATATGAGCCCCCTAGGGACAGAAGAGCCATGTTTCTCTTGTATTTCACACCTGGGACGATGTCGAGCATCGAAGAGGCACTTGGTGAACGTCTGGGAAACAGGTGAATGGAAATTAATTACAACACACTCCTGAAAGCTATCTTTAAATGTCCACAGGCTGTGCAGGCTATCTACCTGGTTTAATTCAATTCGACAACTATTTACTCAACATAATCCAGCAGATGATGAGACTGCCCTGGAACTGTAATCTATCGGAATAAATAGAATTAAGGGTCTGCCTTTAGTTGCGGTCGTTCAGAAACTTGGGAGCAGAGATCAGGGAGAGAGAGAGACTCCCAAGCAGGCTCCACACTGTCAGCGCCGAGCCGGAAGTGGGGCTCAAACTCATGAACCACGAGACCATCACCTGAGCCGAAATCAAGAGTCAGATGCCAGCCGAGCGCCCCTTCCTCTCTGTTAAATCTTATGCTCTGTCCCGGGGATTCGGGGCTGTAGGTGTTATCACTGGTGTGCATACCACGTGTTGTGGGAGCAGAAGAAAGGGAAATGTATTGATCACCATGAGCCCTGCAAAGACCTTAGGGAGAAGAACAGGTTTCATAGTCTTTGAACGTTTCCGCCAGAAGAAAAGAGGACAAGTCCCAGTCATGCCAGCTGCGGAGACACAGGAGGGGCAGCAGGCACATGGAGGGCACCGGGAGTAAAGGTGGTGAGACGGGAGAGGTGGACCCGAGAGATGAGGGGGGCCTTGCCAGCTTGGAGTGATCCGAGATCTACTGAAGACGACAACCCCCCTACTTGCCTCCAGCCTGGAATGATCCGCGATCTACTGAAGACAACAACCCCCCTACCTGCCTCCACCTGTCCAGCTGGGCGTGAGACACTGGGGTCTGGACAATGGTGGTTTGCTAGGGAGGCTGAGATACAGTTGTCTCATCGCTGGGTGGCGCTCAGGCCTGTCCCCGCAGGGTGACTGCCTGGCCGAGTCAAGTTCTGTCTGCGAGGCCCCCACCCCACCCTCTAGTCCACACGGCTCTGTACACCCTGGGGACGAGGACGTCTCGAAAGACCCCCAGAGCTCCCTTGAGGATGGAGGGGAAAGTGGACAGAAGGGCCCAGGAGGAGGCCTTCCGATCCACCACGGAGGACAGAGTGAGTGAAGTCTGAAGGGTGCGAGGGGCTTGGGAGAAGGGTGCGGGGGGGGGGGGGGGGAGGCTCTCTGGGAGTGTGGGGGCGGGGCCCAGAGAAGAGGCCCCAAGTCTGCCGGGTAACTGAGTTCACTGCGGGATTCTGAGATGCAGTCCCAATGGGGACAGAGGGACCCACCCCCCCAGGCAATCAGGGAGCGGCGGTAGAGGTGGCAGCTGCAGCTCCTGGACCAGTAAGAATGCAAACTCTTGAGAGAGAGAAGCTTCTTCTCTGTTCTACGGAGCTGCAGTTCCGACAGGGGCCACACAGGCCACGTGGAGGTGGAGCCACCATATTGTCGCTCTGAGGACCAAAGACACCTGCTACAATCAAAAAGAATGAAATCTGGCCATTTGCGACTACGTGGACGGACCTGGAGGGCATCACACTAAGCGAGATGAGTCCGAGAAAGACAAAAATCACAGGACTTCGCTCAGATGAGGACTTTAAGAGACAAAACCGATGAGCGCGAGGGAAGGGAAGCAAAAATAACGTGAAAACAGGGAGGGGGACGAAACAGAAGAGGCTCATCAATATGGAGAACAAACTGAGGGTTACGAGGGGTTGTGGGAGGGGGGATGGGCTAAATGGGTCAGGGGCACTAAGGAATCGACTCCGGAAATCATTGTTGCGCTATATGCGAACTCGCTTGGATGTAAATTAAAAAAAAATAAATTAAAAACAACAACAACAACAAAAACACATGCTACAGAGGTGGAGGCATAAGCTTGAAAGAGCCTTGTTGCTTCATTTCCTTGTGCAACCGCACCCTGTCTGGATTGCTTCTTTTCAAACACCTTGTCAAACGAATGGAGTAAAATCTTACTTCATTAAAAAAAAAAAGGGGGGGGGGTCTGTGATGCTGAGTGAATCGCTTTCTTTCCAGTCTCCTCAGCATTCTCATTCCAAGAAGGAGAAGCATGAAGCACCCTCCAGAAAACTCATTCATGTTTATATTTATCACCCTATAAAATGGGGTGATAGCACCTGCCAGCCAGGATGGTCCTAGGCTCACATGGGATAATGCAGCATTTCCCAATATACAGGCTCTAGGACATTCGTGGAGGACAAATGATTCCAGACGGTATCGAATGTATTAACAGACTTTCTGATTACTTCAAACAGAAGGTCTTAATATGGCGCAAATATCCTCCGCACCCTCCTCTGCCGTTCTTTTTTTCACGAGAGTGAGAACAAGAGGTCAGAGCCACGGTAAGAAACTGTATGCCAAGAGTGGCCACACAGACCTCATGGGTGCCACAGAGACACCCGCCTGCTTTCCTCGCCTCTGCACACAGTATCTTTGATCCAAGTTTCTTCTAGACGTTTATGCCATGCCAACCATTGGAACTCATTCAGCAGAGATACCAAGAGCTGTATTTTAATGCTTTACATCCTATGAGCTAGAATCTCATATGTAAGGATTTCCTGGCCACTCTGTGGCTAGAATCCACAGGCATTATTTCGTTTCCACCACACTTATTTTTATAAGTGTCTTCTACGAATAGCCAATGGGGCTTCATTTTTATATCAGGTGATTATATAAAGTGTCCTTCTTAAATAAATGCATTTATTTTTCCCAGGGAGTCAACTAAGTAAGTAAATCATGTTGGCAGGACGGAGCTATGACTCAGTGTTCAGAGGTATGACCAACTATGTGGGTGGCAAGTATGAAAAAGGAGGAACACAAGTGACTGGTAAAGAATGAAATAAATTTACAAACAATGAAATCCTTTACAAGGATTTCAAAGTCCACTGGGTGGACTTTGCAGAGACCTCACTTGTCCAGAGACGACAGTCGCAGAGGAGCTGAGGCAGGCAAGGAATAATGAGAGGAAGCCAGTTACAGTGCCCTTGAATGGAAGGAGCCCTGGGGCTGTCACGGGACCCAGTTTCTCATCAGAGCCTTTGTTGGCCCTGCTCTGAGATGCAAGTCCAAAGACTCCCAAGGGATTAGCTCAGAAGAACTTTGCAGAGGAGCACAGGGAGCAGGAATCACTTTGGTAAACTACAAAATACCGAGCTTCTTCGAGTCTGCCTGTATTTAACACGGCAAGTGGAAGTCTTAGCTTGCGTGTGAGTCAGATGTGCATAAGATGACCTAGCTGTCGGGTAGCTCCTAGCCCTGGGGCTGACAGATGTCGTAGCCCTAATTGCAGAGGTGGGGGGGGGGTCTCCTAGAAGGTAACCCAAGCTGTGTCCATGGGTAGGTTGGGTATACAACTGGACACGTCTGCCACGGAAGAATGATGGGCCAACAGTTTTCAGAAGAAGAAGGAGAAACATGAAGCACCCTCAAGAAAACTCATCTTGGGCTGACCCAGGGCAAATCCCTGATCTTTGTTGTCAGGGAAGAGAAGTGTTCTTCAGGACAGTGAAGCACCCACCGTAACGAATGCTCAGCGCATATGTGTGGAACAATCAACGAACAAATAAATCTGTCTTGAGCTCAGGCAGTGGAGCACCTGTTCTGTGATACCCTCCATTAAAGCACCTCTAGCAAGAGCCACTCACAGTTTACTATTTTGTTCTCCATTGTGAAAAAGTAACACTGAAAAATAACGACAGCTCTCAATTGTTCCTAAGTAAGTCGCGGTACCACCTGTATCCCTTCCTCTCAGGAGATGAGCCACACTGAGGAACGAGAAAAAGGGTCATCGCTACAGATTTCCTACGCAAAGCCCCTTGATTTTGCAGGCAGAGTGGCTTGTTTTCTCTTAGAAAACAGAGTTGGCTGTTAGTGTCTCCAAAGAGGCAAGAAAGTAATGCTTGGATGTCATCATTGACCCACCATTTTTGCCTGGGCTGGGGCAGAGAGACAGCTAATAAATG